>NC_083734.1:62530204-63226392 GCF_028564815.1 Eubalaena glacialis | reverse complement strand
AGATATTACCTCGCTTTATCTTCCTAGCAACCTCAGAGATGGGGCATGATTTCTTCATGTGGCTTTACCGTCACTAACTTGGTGGGGTGGATACCTAGAGAGAACAGCCAGATGACCTGTCCCCAGTCAGGACTGGAGGCTGAAACCAGAACCCAGTTTCCAGCCCAGAGTCTATCCCACTGGATTCTGCTGTCAATCTGCACTGAAAATTTAACCCTTACCATTCGGGTTGAAGTGTCTAAACTAAGCACTCAGCTCCAGACAAGCGTGGCTATATCAAGACGCAACATGGAATTTTAATAGGAAAACTGCCAAAAGTAGTAAAGGATGGAGGGGGAGCCCAAAACAAGAGCTAAGCAGAGTCTTTCCAGCCACGAGTGACTTGGCAACGTTGCGATCTCGCTCTCGGCTCCTTGGCATCTTTCCTTCTCTTCCCCGTGCTTCGCGGGCACCGGACAGACACTGCCGCAAACCGCACGGTCCCCTGGGTGTGCGAGGGCACCTCTAAAACAAGCTTACTTTTCATCACGTATAACGAAGTTTCCACGTTATAACGCACAGCCTGACGCATTATCCCATGAACCCCCTCCTGGTGTAGCCACAGCCCCATGGATCGTCCAGAACCCCAAGGGCCTCTTCCAGTCAGCCATCCTCCCCCGCAAGCAGTACTGATGAGTTTTGCCTCTTTTTCCACTTCGTATACACGGAGTCATAACCAACACCTAACTTGGGGCCTGGATGCTTTAGCCCAACATGATGTCTGAGAGGATCACACTTTTGTAGCATTTAACAGGTTTTTCATTCGACGTTACACGCTATTCCACTGTAGGGTTACACACACAATAAACTCCGTTCTACCTGCAAGGAGCATCTGGGTTGTTTCCAGGTTCAGACAATTATGGACAGCACTGCCATGAACACTTTGTACCTGACTTCCGGGACACGTATGTATGTATTTCTTCTGGGTAGATGCCTAGAAGCAGAATTGCTGTGTCATAAGGGTGGCTACTGACCAGGTTTCCAAAGCGGCTGTACCAACTCAGTACTACAGGCCTTTTTATTTTGTTCTTTCTTATGAGAGGTACAGGTACCTTGTTACAGTTTCAAATTGCGTTCCCCTGGTGAGCGAGGTCGAGTATTTTTTCATAGGTTTGTTGTGCATTTGTACCTTCTTTTACAAAGTGTGCAGATTTACTGCCTAAACAGGCAATAAGTGAATTGTTCCTCTTTTTGTTATTTATCTGAAGGAGTTTTTATTCTGGACACAAGCCCTTCAGTAGTTACAGGTGTAGCAACATCTTCCCCGATTTCCACCTTGCCTTTCATTCTCTCAACGTTGGCTTTTTTTTTTTCAAACAATTATTTCAATTGTTTTTTTTAAATTTATTTATTTTATTTTTGGCTGCATTGGGTCTTTGTTGCTGCGCGCGGGCTTTCTCTAGTTGTGGCGAGCAGGGGCTACTCTTTGTTGCGGTGCGCGGGCTTCTCATTGCGGTGGCTTCTCTTGTTGTGGAGCACGGGCTCTAGGCACGCGGGCTTCAGTAGTTGCAGCACGCAGGCTCAGTAGATGTGGCTCGCAGGCTCAGTAGTCGTGGCGCACGGGCTTAGTTGCTCCGCGGCATGTGGGATCTTCCAGGACCAGCGCTTGAACCCGTGTCCCCTGCATTGGCAGGCGGATTCTTAACCACTGGCCACCAGGGACGTCCTCTCAATGTTTTAATTAACAGAAACTCTTCATTTTACTGTGGTCCAATATGTTAATCGTTTCCTTTTTCTGGTTGGTGCTCTTTACTTTCCGCTTCAACACACATTCTCCTCTGTCATTTCATTTTCTAGAACCTTTACTGTTTTACAATTACAATTAGATCTACCATCTACCTGGAAGTGGGTTTTCTGGGGGGTGGGACCTGGCGCGGGGTGGGAACAGAGGGTGAGATGTTTTTTAATAGGGATATCCTATTGGCCCAGCCTCATTTATCAAAAAGACCATCCCTCTCCCCCCACTCAGCAGTTGAAGACATAGTTTTAACATGAAAATGTTGGCCTTAAACGTACACAGAAAAAACTCCCAAAGACCCCAAGCTTTCACCTATATATCCCTGCCCAATCCCTGTAGGAATATAGAAGCAGAAGCCCAAAGGTGAAAGAAAGCCTTTGTTCTCAATTCTGCCACTTTATACAAAGTTATTCTTTTTCCTGACTGGTAAGCTTTAGATAACAGAACACAAGGAAATGATTTTTAAATCATCTCAAAATGAAGAGATTATAATGTTGTTTTGTACCACAAGGAATTCCTTATGTATCTCAAAGCCTATTTCTTAAATTTCATTTGAAAAACATCCCTACTTCATCAACTCCCCAAAAGCTATTCCAAAGAGCCGTCCTGGGCAACAGCAGTTGGCTGCCTGAGTTAAAGATAATCAGACTACCGCAGTGCAAGCCTTCTTGGTCTCTGATACCCTCACGTAAACGGCATTTCTGAGTGAGAGCCAGATTCCCATTCCTTAAACCGTGGGTTCCTTTCTCACCTGCAGCACCCAATGGCATCGCCTAGAATAAGCTCGAGAGGCCAGTGGGGAAAACGCTAACCTCTACAGAAAAAGGGGACTCTGGTTTTCTATTTCTTAATGCAGTCCAATATGTTAATCTTTTCCTTTACGTTTAGTGCTTTTTATGTTCTATCAATAACTTTTTCCAAGAAACACACAAACAAGAGTCCTCCGTGACGTCACCACTTGTCACCTTCCCCGTCCACCGGCTCACTAAGACTCTGATACCGCCGTCAAGGCAAGAACTCAAGCTTCTGGACTGCTTCCCATCTGACTGTCGTTTCTAAGATATGAAGAGTTTCAAATATTTCTGAGATGAACATCACACTGAAGTTTTCCAAAACACGGCATACCTTGGCATCAATTTGTCAAGTGTCTAATTCCGAGGTAACCTGGAATTCCAACCTTTATGTGCTGTTATGGAGGAACCACCTTTCATTTCCGTGAAACCCTGAGGTAACAGAGGGCAGGGCAGCGAGAGGAAGCAGTGAAGTCCTGGTTTGGGAAAGGGCAGGAATTGATGGATGGTCGAAACCAAAAACCTATCAACCGCCAGGTCCATTTCCCTTCCCACGCGGAATTCCGGCAGCAGCATTGAGAGCTAGTGTAAGGCTTGGCCTCGGCCTCGGGGACAGACCTGCAGGTGGCCTGGTAGGATCTTTGACCCTTTAGGGACCAACACCCTGCTTCCTTCACATCCACACTCTAGTAGCCACTCACCAGCAGGGGTCAGGCTCACTCACCATCACAGCCAGGCGGCCTCTCGGGCCACAGTCACACTCTTGACCTTTCCGGAAGCTGCCTGTGATGCTGTACCACATCCAGCCCACCTGTCTTTTCATTCCGTCACCTCAGCACCCCTTTTTCCTATTTGCTCAATATTGAACTTTGATACTCAGAGAAATTAGTTGCTTACATTCATGCTGAATTTTTCATACTGAACTGAATGAATGACAAGTTCAGTGTTGCATACGCGGCCTCCTTTCCCCTTGACAGTTAGTTACCAGTGACAGCAGAAAGGCTTGCCTTTTCCACGTTTCACACACCAGGTACAGGATGGACCCCCCCACTCACAATGGAAGACGTTTAAACATTATATAACGTGACGATTATGCTTTTTAATATTTCCATTTAGGCTTCAATGATCCATGTGGGAACTTTCTAAATTACAAAACATCTTTTCATTGAGCATCTTCCCCCAAACGTACCCCCTCCAAGTCCCTGGGAGGCTGGTGAGGCACGCAGCTGATACTCCACACGCCTGGGTTTCCCGGCCTTATTGTGAAGCAGGGCCCCAAATACTGAGCAGCAAGGGTGCCCAGACGGACGCCAGCAAAGAAAACCTGGTGTCAAACGAGAAGACTGAAGAAGCTATTTGTACTTCAATTTTGAGGGTGGTTCTCATTTAGGACACGTTGCTGAATTAACAAATAGTTTCAGTCAAATAAATGATCATAGTTCCTGTTGGTAAGACAGATTACCTTTCCCTCTAAACAGTTTACCCCCTTAACCTAAGGCCCATCAAATATAACATTCAGAGGGGAAGAAAGTTCTTGTTACCCAAGTGGGAAAGGCTGTCCCTAAAAACCAGCTCTTCTTGTCTTCACGATGCTTTCCTTCCAACAAGTGGTCTACTTTACTCAAATGATAAAGTTTCATCTGAAAGTATGTTCTCTGCTTCCTTCTCCCTAAAATACAAAACATTCCTAGGGACTTCCCCGGTGGTCCAGTGGTTAAACTCTGCGCTTTCACTGCAGGGCACGCAGGTTCAGTCCCTGGTCAGGGAACTGAGATCCCGCATGCCGTGTGGTGCAGCCAAAACAAAACAAAAAAAACAATAAACAATAAACAACAACAAAAGGTCCTGAAACAAACAGTGCCCACACCCCCTTCCGCACCTACCAAACCTCAACAGAGAACCAAGCGAGGGCACCTTGACATGAGCCACAGGCCCCATCTGCCCCTTTGCTGGGCCTGGGCTGGTCATTCTGGGAAGGAAGGACTCCAAGGACCATCCATAGATCTAAGAGGAGCCACAAAGGAGAGGCGGTCAGGGGTGCATCTCAGCCCAAGGGCAGTGCCGATGAGCCAGGCAGAGGTGGGATGGAAGCACTTCACCCCCCTGGCTGCCCCTCCTCTGCCTCTCCCGCTGCAGTAATTCATCTCAGATTGAAATCTGACCATAGCGCTTCCCAGACATCGTCAGGGTGACATCACCGACAGCTGGTGGGCCCGTGACCCTTCCTGGGGCTCCCTTTCCAGCCCCTGCATCTTATCACTCCCTCTAGTATGACCACATAACCTCTTTGATCATAAACCACCTGGGAACCAGGACTGTGGCTGCCAAATCTAAATTCCCGGAGTCCACAGTCTCCAAAAACGCCTTAAAATGCATACAGCTAGTGAGCAAATCGGTGGGTTACAGTCAAGGCCTTAGTCGGAAACAGTAAACAGGCTCCAGAAGTTTCTAGGTACTGCTATCTTGTCTCTCAAGGTACTGGGAAGACCACTGAGAGAACTACCACCCCCGGGGCAGAAAAAGGGACCTCCCGGTACAAAAATGAGGCTGCAGATCATGAAACCACGACTCATTTGCAGCTCCAGCTTTCTGCTAGAGCAACTGCATTGGCCTTCACTTTGTACAGAAAGTCCCGCGTTATAATTCTGCGGCCACAATTCAGATTTTGCTTTAAGGCTTTCAGCGGGAGCTTGGGATTAAAACTCAGGAAGAGGCCAGGTGGGCGCCTCAGAAAACTAGCCTCCCCGGGGACTGCTGGCTGAGAAAGGGAAAGGTCAAGAAATGTAAACGGAGAAGACAGTGCTCCTGGAACTTTACAGCAACCCTCCTGCCCACCCCCCCCCGCCCGCCGCCGCCCCCCACCCCAGTGCCCTCGAGGCTGCAAAGCTGCCCGCAAGCTGGGCTGGGACCTCACAGCTGCCGAGCTCGCCCTGGGACCGAAGCTGAGGAAGGACGACTTACTGAGTTCCCACTACCAGAGGGGAACGACTTACTCCCATTTTACAGACAGGAAGCTGAAGCCCAAAGGGAAAGAAACAGCTTCGACAGTGCTTGGCATACAGTAGGGGCCCAATAAACATCAGCTGAATGACTTTCTGAAAGGGGCATGGTAGACCGAGGCCAAGCATTATTTTTCTAGCAGACCTGCTCAATAGAAACATAATGAAAAACATAATGTGAGCCGCACAGATAATTTAGATTTTTCTAGTAGCCACACTTCAAAAATAAAAAGAAACTGGTACAATGTTAATGTACTTTAATCCAGTATATCTAAAATACTATCATTTCCATACATAATCAACGTTAACCTATTAATGATACTTCACATTCTTGTTTACGCTAAGTCTTTGGAATCTGATGAGTATTTTTCACAGACAGCACACACATCTCCATGCGGACCAGCCACACCTCAAGTGCCCCCAGCCTCATGGGTCTGCAGCTCCCTGAGGGGCTGGCACAGCCCTAGAGTCTGGATTATTCAGACCCTAAGACAATAGGGCAAAAAGAATATTTTTCATGGCCCTTCTCATCTCAGGACTTCAAGGGTAAAATCTGTAGGAAGCTGAAAATTTTTAAAAGCCTACAGGACTTGGAAGCAACCAAAATGTCCTTCGGTAGGTGAACGGATAATCTGTGGCCCATCCAGACAATGGATTATTATTCAGGGATAAAAAGAAATGAGCTATCAAGCCATGAAAAGACAAGGAGGAACCTTAAAGGCATGTCACTGAGTGAAAGAAGCCAATCTGAAAAAGCTCCCGACTATGATACCAACTATGACTTTCCAGGAAAGGCAACATGATAGAAACAATAAAAAGATCAGCGGCTTCCGGGGGGTTAAGGGGAGGGAGAGGTGAATAGGAGCACAGAGGAGTTTCAGGGCAGTGAAAATACTCAATGATGGATACATGTTACTGTACATCTGTCACAACCCACAGAACGATACAACACACAGTATGACCCCCTAATGCAAACGATGAACTTTAGTTCATAATAATGTATCAATATCAGTTCAATTATAACAGGTGTACCATACTATGCAAAATGTTAAGAATGGAGAAAACTGTGTGAGGGGGATGGTAATAGGGAAACTACTTCCCACTCAATTTTTCTATAAACCTGAAAACGCTGCTCCTAAAATAGACTATTAATTTTTTAAAAAGCGTACAGTATGGGCACTTCCCTGGTGGCGCAGTGGTTAAGGATCCGTCTGCCAATGCAGGAGACACGGGTTCGAGCCCTGGTCCGGGAAGATCCCACATGCCGCGGAGCAACTAAGCCCGTGCGCCACAACTACTGAGCCTGCGCTCTAGAGCCCTCGAGCCACAACTACTGAGCCCACGAGCCACAACTACTGAAGCCCGCGTGCCTAGAGCCCGTGCTCCGCAACAAGAGAAGCCACCACAATGAGAGGCCCGCACACTGCAACGAAGAGCAGCCCCTGCTCGCCACAGCTAGAGAAAGCCCACAGCCAAAAATAAATTAAAATTTTTTTAAAATAGCGTACAGTATGAAATACCTACTATAGCTGTTGGTGCTTTCACCAGAAATCATGGGGGAGAAATCATCATTCCATTCTGAACTAAAGAGAAGAAAATCATTCTGTACAAAAATTTCCCATGCTGATTCATGGGCACTCATTCTACCCAGAGACCATATACACAAGAGGGACACACAGCAGTCACCCACACTGATCCCAGGCGGCCGAATCCTGGTTAAATCCTGCCTCTGATGCTTGTTACCAGCCAAGTGCCCTGGACAACTATTCTCTCTGTCCTCATTTCGGTCATCTCTAAAATGGGGATAATAATAAACCTTTTGAGGTTGCTCTATTTAAAGCATTTCTCACAGGACTGGACATATAGTAAGTTTTATAAAAATATTTTCACATACACTGGAATATCTGACACCACCAGCTGGTGGACAAAAGACTCACAGGCCCTAGAAAAACACCAGGTGCCTCGCTGGTGAGGGATGCCACGGACCAGTCGCGGTTTTCCTTCTGTTTGTCTCCATCACGTTCTGGGTTCCTTCAAGGTCTCCCTCGCAAGCTGCCCTAAATGTATCTCAGTAACGGCTACTTCCCTTCCACAGCTTTGAGCAAGAAGAAAAAGCACTGTGGTTGCCAGGCTGGCAAAAATACTGAAGAGTTCACCAACATCTCCAGGGTAGAACCCTCCTGAATCAGGGTAGAGAAGGCCTGCTGATACACCTATTTTTTTCACTGTTGTTCTCCTTGCAATTTTTTTTGTTGTGGTAAAACATATAACAAACTTTACCATTTTTAAGTGTTCAGTTCAGTGGCCTTAAGGGCACTGACAATGTTGCAACCGTCACCACCATCCACTTCCAGAACTCTGTCATCCTCCCAACTGAAACTCTGCTATCAACCTCACACTAACCCCTCGTAACCCCCAGCCCCCGGCAATCACCATTCCACTTTGTGTCTGTGAATCTGACTCCTCCAAGGACCTCCAGTAAGTGGAATCATATAGTACTTGTCCTTTTGTGACTGGCTTTTAACTTAGCATGCTGTCTTCAGCGTTTGTCCATGTTACGGCATGTGTCAGAATTTGCTTCCCTTTTTTTTCTTCTGGCCACGACGTGCGGCATGCGGGATCTTAGTTCCCTGACCAGGGATCAAACACGTGATCCCTGCAGTGGAAGCGTGGAGTCTGAACCACTGGACCGCCAGGGAAGTCCCAGAATTTGCTTCCTTTTTAAGGCCAAATAATACTCCATCCCAAGGATGGACCCCATTGTGTTTATCCTGCATCCGCTGATGGACACCTTGGGTTGCTTCCACCTTTCGCCTGCTGTGACTCATGCTGCTATGAACATGAGTGTGCAAACATCTTTTCGAGACTCTGGCTCTCTTCTTTTGGGTATAATACCCAGAAATGGAATTGCTGGGTCATACACCTTATTTTTGAGAGAGGAATCATCCCTGGGTGTGGAAATGACACACACTGAATGACAATCAAGTCCAGGATTCACTCTCTTCTGATTACAGAACATACATTCTCAGTGGCATGATCAAAGCGTGGGGCTAACCCTGCCTCAAGGTAAAATGTGACTTTCCTCCGCCTGTTGGCTTGTGATGTTTATAACTCAAAGCAGCATCGAGCTGTACTCTCTAGTTCAGCTGACACACTGACAAGGAAGCTGGGTTTCTTCATTAAAACAGGTTAATGAATTCTGTACTCAAAAATTTAAACTCTAGCTCCGTTGGTAAACACAAGATCTTTTATTAATCTTGACTGAATTAAAAAACATGTGAAAACGATCCTTTCTGCACATCTACTCTGCTACTGCTTTATAAGATTAATCTCACCAGTCTAATTTAACAGGCTTTGAAATCATTTAAAATGATAGGTTTTGAGAAAAATCATAGCTCTTGTTCTCCACAGGCCCACCTTCTCAGGCAGTTGTCTCATTAGCACTTCAAATCCCAGTAGGCTTTGGCTGAATAGACATTTGCATGAGAAAACTTCCAGGGAAGCCCTGAGAAGGGTGAAAGCAAGCAGAGGGGAAAGCAGAGTTGCTGTGAGGAGACAGCTGACAATCTCCTCTGACCTATGACCGACCCCTTGAAGGCCGAGGCCAGGATGGGCCCTCAGACCCACCTCCTACCGGTCAGGTCTGAGGTTCTCAGCCTAGCCTGCCCAGCAGAATTACCTAAGCGCTTTGAAAACTTCCAAGGCCTGGCACCAACCCAGACCAAGTGGAAGAAAAACGCCGGAAGTGGGGCTGGTCATATTTTTAAGTTCTCCAAAGTGGTTTGAGCGTACAGCCTGAATTTAAAAAACAGAGCATGGGAGGAGATTCAGACTTCATCTCGATGGCGTTACATAGCCTACAGATTCCTTTTCTGTACATTATCTCAGCGGATTCTCAACAATTCCATGCGGCTAGATGGACTCATGCCATTATTCCTATTTTACAGATGAGGAAGCAGATTCTGAGAGGTCAGATGATGTGCTCAGGGTCCCACAGGGGACTCAGGGCTGCAGAGTCCCAGCCCAGGGTTCTCCTTCTCCCCACTACATCGTGCTGCTTCACAGCTTGGGAAAACTTCCCAAAAGAACCAAATCCCCCTCTAAAAAACACAGACAACCTTTTATATTTTCCTGAGCCTGACTAGCAATACTCATGGAATGTTCCTTATTTTTCACAGAAATGGCATCAATCTCCGTGTGTATTTACATTTTAAACTGCCTTCTCATTTGCTCATTTTCTTGATTTCCTTTGGGCCCAGCCAGAGCCCTCCTGACCATTTCTTTATACCCTGGATTTAATCATTACACACGTTTGCTGGGCATTCAAAATGCCACTGCCTTCTGCAAATCTCTGGAGGAAGAATCAGCCTCTGCCACGCACACCCACCTTCTGAGCTCTACAACCTGTAAATGACTGACACGCCGTGTATTCGGGAGAGCACATCCTCCTCTACGAAGACTAGCCGACACCCTAAACTAAACCTTCACCTCCAAATCTGACATCCCCACCACAATCCTTCAGAGCCCCCATCTCGATGTTCCAAGGCTCTGGGGGCCATCTTACAGCTCAGGGCTTATTAAAAGAAAAGGGGGAAAGTGACACTTAAAAACGCCACCAATAGTGAATTCCAAAATCTATCTGCCCCAGCGGCTAGGACTCATTAGATCTGAAGCTATTCGGCTTCTCACAGAGAGACCGGAGCCCAAATACTGCAATCCACACACACAGGAAATGATCCTGGTAACAGCAAGATTCTACTTTTAAGCTGTCTACTTGACACAGTCCTGGGGTTCTGACTGGCTTAATCCTTAAATAAATTAATTGCGAAAGGATTTTTAAAAATTAGACGTGAGAAATGTAAAATCGATAGCTAGTGGGAAGCAGCTGCATAGCACAGGGAGATCAGCCCGGTGCTTTGTGACCACCTAGAGGGGTGGGATAGGGAGGGTGGGAGGGAGATGCAAGAGGGAGGAGATATGGGGATACATGAATATGTATAGCTGATTCACTTTGCTATAAAGCAGAAACTAACACACCATTGTAAAGCAATTAGACTTCAATAAAGATGTTAAAAAAAAAAATTAGAGGTGAGAAGGATTTAACGAAGATTTCCAAAAGCATTGCTCAAAATTCTCAGTAAAAGAAGGAAACGCTGCTTCAGACGGGTAGCTTCTCTGCAGCTCTGCCCCTAACTGGCCGCGTGTCTTTGGACGAATAACCCGCAACCTCTCTGAGCCTCAGTTTCCTCCACTCTAAGGCAAGGCCGCTGAGCCTCGTCCCCCTGCCCCCGAACCGTCTGACTCACAGGCTCCTTTGCCCAAGCCTTCCGATGCAAGAGCCATAACGGGGCCAGATGTGAGGGTCCCTGAGCTGGTCCCCCCGAGCCCAGAGGGACACCACGTGCTTGTTCAGCTGTCGAGTTAAGTGGGGAGAGAGCCTCTCCCGCCCTGAGTCCGTCCTGGTGCTCACGGTTTCCCAGCGCCGCTCCCGCCCTGTCTGCACTGGACCCATCCACCTGCCTCTAGCAAGACGCTTCAGACATTAGCTGAAAAATCCAGCCATCCTGAGGCACCCCATCACAACCCACAAGGTACGATCTGGCAGCTCTTCGACTCCTGCCACCTTTGCTGCCACCACCCGGGTGGGGCCTTTATCATCCTCCCCGGAGCCACTGCAGTCGCCCCGCTGCTCTTCTCTCTCCCCTTCCCCCATCTCCCTCTCTCTCTTTTTCCAGGCGGTAGTCAGGGCCATCTTTTTGATCATCTCGCTCCCGGCCTAGAGCTCTGCAGCTGCTTCCCTCTGCAGCTCAGCCAGAACCGAGTCCCTGACCACAGCCAAGGAGGCTGGCACCTTCTGCCTCCCCCACCCCTGCTTCAGCCTGCACCTCGCCCCTCTCTGCCCGCCAAGCTCCTCTCTCCCTGGAGTGCTCTCCGCTGCCCTGCCCTAGAGCCCGTCTACACCTCCCAGGAGGCTCAGCGTAAAGGCCCAACCCCAGCAAAGCCGTGCCCACCACCCAAAGGAAGAAAACCCTCCTCTTGTTTCCCACCAGTGCACCATGGCTTCTGTGCGCCTGTGGCACCCAGCACGACTTTAAATTATGTATTTGTTTGTGTACATGTTCACTGTCGTCTTGTCACCTAGACCATCGGCCCCAGAAGGGGAAATGTCTGTTTATGCTCTTCAGTGTCTACCGGACACCTGACATGTAGTTGCTGTTAAATAAATATCTGGTGCATGAACGAACCACCAATCAAACCAATAATCATTAGCCTGGGCTTCGAACCTAGCAGTTAGGGGCCCTGCCGTGTCCCAGGAGAATTCCTGAATGCACAGCTGTTCCCGTGTTGGCTCGGGCTGTGAAGTCCTTAAATATTTCAGAGTCTGGCAGCTGTGGGCTTCATTCAGAGGCCCACATACTGACTGCAGGTGAAAAAGATAAAACACCTACAAAACGTAGGTGGGTGAACTCGTTAAGAACTGTGGAGTGAAATACATTCGCACAATTATCTGGCATATTATAGGCATATATACCAGCATCCAGACTGGCACCTTATGGCATCTGTTTTGCATATGAACTCAAACACGGTTCTCTGGCTAACCGCCCCATCACAGGCCTCAGAAAATCTACCGAGGTGGGTCTCTCACCGTTCATTAGGGAAAGTTGTGGGGAAACGCTGGAAAAGAATTCTGCACATTTTGAAGGTCTGGGGAGAAAAACCACTGCGTCTGCTGAAGCACTCTGTGGGTTCTGCCACAAAGCACCTAAAAAGAGACAACTGGCCCTTCACTAAAACGGTTCGGAAAAGCCCCACCCCATGGAAAACATAAGCCATATTTCAGTACCTGTTACACGAGAGAGCTGGCACACCAACGATTACACTGAAAACAAGCATTCGAAAATCCTAATGCATTCCCCCCAATTTTTAAGACTTGAATACCCATTAGACCATACACATCTTTTTTTTTTTTTTTTTTTTGCATCAGATTTTGTACCCATTCAAAGAGTAACTGTGGGACCATCAGTGAGCTAAAAAGTGTCAAGCAGGTAATCTGCTCTTGTAAGTAGAGTGCATGAATAAAATATGCTACTAACAATTTTAGAATCGTAATTTGTACCAAGTTGTCTGTCTTTGTGCAACTTGCTTCACAGAGAGGAGTCTATGAATAATTCATTACGTCTGCACCCAAGTCTCTCTAAAGAAAACCAAATCAGAGATACTGTAGATAATATGCTACCCCTTAAAGGAGTCCCACCCGTGGACAAATCCCCCTGCAGCAGAGGGGGAAGGAAGTCACCCAGTCTCTGAGTGTCTCTGGAGACCAGAGGTTTACAACCTTGTGAAGGACTGAGTCCAGCTTCCGGCCTGCTGGCAGGTCTGCTCCTGCAGTCACACTCAGGCTGGCCTCCGTGTTCCCAGCCCTGGTCCCACCTGGCCTGTCCCTAGGGGGCATCAGAAGAGCCCCGCCGCCACCACACCCAAGGGCCTTTCAAATGTCTAAAGACAGCTTTGAGATCTTCACACCCTCTCCCTTTGCTTAAATATCCCCATTTCCGTAGCTCCAATCTTCTCTTCAATCTTCTCTTTAAATAATGTATTATGGACTAAAATGGAATTGGATAGCTTTTGCCACCCAATGCCCATGAAAACTATTGTCTGGACTTTAAAAAAAAAAAGGTCCTCCTCAGACCTCGGAGCACAGGCATTGACTCATTGGTATATGGCTCCGGGTGCAGATGCATATTTAATAGATGTTTTCTGGTGATAAAAAGTAAACCTTGAATTTTTTAAAGGGCCTTTCAGTGAAAGACCCAAATGTGTTCAAAACGGAAAGCTTCCAGGCTGTAAACAGAAACTCGATGCCCGAAGGTGTCCTCAGAGCTGAAGCTCAGCCCCAGAGCCGCCCGGCCTGGCCTCAGAGAGGCGGCGCCCTGGACCGCTCGCCCCTGCGGAGCTGGATGAGCGCCTGCCTTTTCACTGAACATTTTCTCTCAAGAAAAAGTGGTAGAGAACTGAAAATTCATTTGGCAAAACAAACGGGAAGGCTCTGTATTTAACGACGGGAACAAAAAATAATTAGCAGCATTCACTGCCAAGGTCTGACAAATGAAATGCTTTATGAATTCTTCTTGGATTCCACGCATCTCTAATCTTAAATAGCATCTGGGGGGGAACGCTTCCCTTAAGGACAGCCTAAAATTACTACAGAACTAAGCTTGTCCACTGTGGTAGTTCATAAGTGCCAGTAATCATCATCATCATCATCATCATCATCATCATCTCATCATCAGCATCACCATCATCATCACCATCATCATCATCATCATCATCATCTCCTCCTCCTCCTCATCATCATCTCCTCCTCATCATCATCATCTTATCATCACCATCATCATCATCATCACCAGCATCACCATCACCATCATCATCATCATCATCTCATCACCATCATCACCATCATCACCATCTTCATCTTCATCATCATCACCATCACCATCATCACCATCACCATCATCACCATCATCTCATCATCACCATCATCATCATCATCACCATCATCACCATCATCATCCCGAGGGTTCTTGTCCCCGTACTCGAATGAAGACGCCTGTATAAGCCATTTGTGAAGAGTTTCTACCACATTCCGTGAGGAAGCAGCAATCTTGCCTCTCTGCTCAAAAATGCCCAGGTGACATGGGGGAGGGTGCGTCCCTCCACGAGATTCTGGAATACAGCAGAAAAGCACGTCCTCGGTGGCGAGGGACCTGCCGGTGGCGATTTCCATAAAGGAGGCCGCGTGTGCGCTGCAGCCGAGAAGGCTGGTTGTGCAAAACAAAAAGCGACAATACTCGACCCAGCTCCCTCCCCCTCCGAAAGGCAGACGGCCCTTCCTGAGCACCTGTCGTGCCGGCTGCTCAGCAAACACAGTCCTTCCCTTCAAAGCGCTGACCGTCTACCAAGGAGACAACTGTGTGATCCGAAGTATTATGGGACAGAATCCACACAAAACTGTAAGTGTTCAGGAGCAACAGAGAGCCCCAGCTGGCTGGTCCCTGCCTGTAGCAAGGAGAGGCCTCCCCCTGGATTAAAATCCACAGCCTGGGGACCCAGGAGGGAGGAGAAGGCTGATACCAGGGCAGCAGGTGTCACAACCAAACTACCTTCACATCCATGTACTTAACTTTTTTTGCTAGTGGCGAAAAAAAAAAAAGTCCTTTAAAATATAAGATGGTCTCGCCTTTGGAGAAGGGGTAGGATGCTGAAAGGTAGAGGTGGGTCCGTTGGTATCAGAAAGGGGGCGTCCAGGGGGCAGGAAGGGCATGCGCAGTCACGGAAATGGTTTCTTCTAGCCCAAGGCTCGAAACATGGACCCCAGCAGGGCTGCTGATGGAAGCCCTGAGAATCTTCCGGGTCAAGGATGCCTTGTGCAGGCCTTCTTTCTTACAACCTGGGGCTCCAGGACCCCACACTCACGCTTGTTCCAAATTGGAACAAGTTCAAAGCTGCTTTTTGAGAAGCGTCTTGGCCCTGCCCTGGCGGGCGCTCTCCAAACTCCCCTCGGAATGTGGTCAACATCCTCTTCCTCGGCCCCATCCTGACGCGGGTGCCTCTACTTACAGGCCTGCGGCCTCTCACCTTCATAACTTCCATCGCCTCAGGCCATACCCCAGCCTGTGGACCCCTCTGGCTCTCCATCGGCCTGTCTAAGCTCCATCCCAGGCCCAAAGCTCATCACCCCTGTACGTGCAGTAAGCCGTTCCGGGTCACCGTCCCACACCTCAGCTTCCGAATCACAGGCAGCACAAGCTCTCCTGCATGCATTCTTCGACGAGTTCGGAAGCAACTTAAGAAGGACCGTATCCTTCACTTGTTGGTATCACCTCCAGCACTGACACGGTACCTGATAAATGAAAGGATTCGCCTCCAGGCTGCCTCATGCCCATGGCTGTTGGCAGGAGGACTCAGCGTCTCACCAGGAGACCCCTGGAGGGCTGCCTGAGTGTCCCCATGGCGGGGCCCTTTGCCTCCCCAGAGCGAGAGATTCCAGAAGAACAAGGAGGAGGCTACAGTGCCTTTTACATCTAGTCTCAGAAGCCACACACTGTCACTGCCACCATCTTCCACTTATTAGAAGCAAATCACTGAGTTCAGTTTGCACTTAAGGGGACGGGCGTTAAGCTCCGCCTCTTGATGGGAGGGATATAAAAGAATTTATGAAAATATTTCAGAATCACAGTAGGGGAGCCCAGAAGACATGCAGGGGAAAAGGGGGAACCAGGAGGTGACAAATGACTCAACCAACCTGCCTTCATATCTGCGTGGTTATTTCATTCATTTTCTCGGGACAACAATTCTTTGACCTAACCACATCTGAGGACAAAGGAGTCACGATTTAAAATCACTTATCAGGGACCTCCCAGGTGGTCCAGTGGGTAAGGCTCGGAGCTCCCAACGAAGGAGGCCGGGGTTTGATATCTGGTCGGGGAACTAGATCCCGCACGCCGCAACTAAGACCCGGCGCAGCCAAAGTAAATAAATAAATATTTTTTAAAAATAAAAATACAAACTAAAATCACTCATCAGATTTTTATGGAATTTAGGTTTTTTCCTACAGCTCTCTATATTCAGATGTCCCACTAAAAAGACACACCTGGGATCAGAGAACCGAGGGGCACGTTTTATTCTGCACCGTGGTGGGCAGCTTGTGACAGGCTCCCAGTGAGGCCCCCTCCTGGTGTCCACGCCCTGCAGGGTCTCCCCTCCCCGAGGGTGGCCCGGACCTAGCGACCGGCTTCTGACTGATGGAATAGGGCAACGTGTTGAGCTGTCATCTCTGTGACTGGGTTACAGAAGACTGACCGAAATCTTGCTGCCATTTCTTCCTCCTGTTGGCATTTCTCTCTCGATGCTGCACAATTTTAGGAGGCAAGCAAGAAACCCGTGAGGCGGGGAACTAAGGCCGTGAGAAACGACCCTGCCAACAGTCACGTAAGCCTGGAATCAGACCCTCTCCTAGCCAAGGCCTGAGACGAGGAGACCCCAGCCAAGTCCTGAATCATAGACTTTGAGAGACCCCGAGTCCAGGCACCCACCCAGCTACATTTTACTTGGATTCCTGGCCCATGAAACCGTGAGACCATAAACACTCTTGCTTTAAGCCACTAAGCCTTGGGATGACTTGTTATGCAGCGAGAGATGACTAATACATTCAGCATTAATACAAATCGACAGTACTTGGCATTTAGAAAGCCTCACGGTCCAGGCTATTCAAAAATTTAAATCCTATATATATTTCAGAACTCATCACACTTTACACTTAAGGTCTATGCATTTCATAACATGGAAGATACACTTCAACAAAGGAAAGAAGGACAAAAATTCTCTTCTCATTTCTCTTCTCATGTATAAACGGGGGTTTTCATAGAACGGGCTTGCGTAAAGGGAAACTCACTCTCCTGCTCCCATAGGAAAGACAGCCTCCACGGCGGCCCCCACCCTCTGGTGTCCACATGTTCCCGGACTGTCTTCTCCGCGAGTGTGGACTGGACCCAGAGACTTACTTCAAACATAAAGAATGCAGCAAAAGTGATGGGATCGCTGCGGTCACTTCTGAGGTCAGGTTATAAACGGACTTCGGGTTTCAGCTTGCCTGCCCTCTCCTGCTCACCCTGACGGAAGCTGTGAGCTGTGGTCTGGAAGCCGTGAGGTCCGTGTGCCACGGAACTGGGCGGGGGGGCTCAGACAACAGCTTGCAGGGGACTGAACCCTAGTAACGGCCAGCCTGGAAGTGGACCCCCCAGGCCAGCCTCGCCATGACCGCAGCCTGCGTCCAATATTCAGCTCGGCTGGGTCCGGACCCCGACCCAAAGAAACTGTGAGGCAATAAACATTCAGTGTTTTAAGCCACTTATGTTTTGGGGTAATGTGTTATACCCCAACATGTAATTACTATAACTGCCCACATAACTCATAATTTACATGTATTAAAATAGAAGGTGCCACTTAACAAGAGCTGTGCTTGGTAACAAAAGATATTTTCATGAAACACACACACACACACACACACGAAAAGAAAAAACGGCCTGCTGTTTGCGAGAAGGGCTGACGGTCTGTCTCTCTTTGCCTGCACCGTGGAGGTGGCTGAGGTTGGCCGGAGGCTCCCATGAGGGCTGAGGCTTCCCCCACCCCGGCCCACCCTGCACAAATCTCTCCCACTTCTGTTCCTAGAGCCTTCCTGAGGCCGCGAGGGAACTTTCAACTGTCAGGAGAATCGACGGTTTGTGCAGAAACTCAGCACGTGTTCCCCAAGGACCCACGACCAGGGACATCAGGCTCCAAGAGAGAATCGTGATTCAGAACCAGATGATGGTCTCACACCATCAGTTTTAGTCCCATGGTCTCCTTCCTCCCTCTTGGCTACTACTACACCCAAGAAGAAAGAAAGAAACCCAGCACAGGTCAGAAGTGCGTGTCTGTTTACACACGAGACACTGAAAAATACACGGACTACAAGAGGCCAGGATAGTCTTTCAAACTGTTCAAGTGGAGATGCAAGTACACAGAGATCTGAAGAGTCTCTCTGAAGAGAAACATGTAGGGAATTTCAGAGGAATTTAATCGGGGGAGGGGGTGCGGTGCGTGGGGAGAGGTGGCTTTTGCTGCCGTAAACTTCTTTCCTTCTGGATTTCATAAGCCCCTTTCGCTTTTTGTTTGTGCTCAAAGTGAATTCTCTCTGTACCATCACCATGAAGGAGCAGACCCCGCTCACCCCATTGCCAATAAAGGGAGGTGGGAGAAACGGCAACACAGTAGACAATTCAGGATTCCTTTCTTGTAATTAAGAAATAAAACTTCAGAATGGAAAATCAGCCTCTCTCTCTCACTGGCAAGTGGTTTGCATTCCTACCACATACTTGAAATAATTTGGGTCAGAATCACCACCAGAGGAGCCCATACAGATGCTACACACCAATTTGTATGAAATCTGTTGTTTCTGCTCCCTTTCTGGCGCTGATTAAAAGTGGATGAACAGGGACTTTGCTGGTGGTCCAGTGGTTAAGACTTCGCCTTCCAATGCAGGGGGTGAGGGTTTGGTCCCTAGTCGGGGAGCTAAGATCCCACATGCCTCGTGGCCAAAAAAACCCAAATCATAAAACAGAAGCAGTGTTGTAACAAATTCAATAAAGACTTTAAAAATGGTCCACGTCAAAAAAAAAAAAAAATCTTAAAAAAAAAAAAGTGGATGAACACAGTCAAATAACACTGTTGCCTGTGGCCTCCTGTGGTCTCCAGAGGGATCACTGTCTCCTGTCCAAGAACTCAGTCTCTTGAGAGGGGTCTGGACCTCGAGTGGGTCTTATTCCGAAGCAGAAGGGAATGGTCTGCAGCACCGCCTGAGACCCTGGCTGGTCCCCACCCACCTGTGAGCATCGGCCACAGAAGCAGATGAGCATCCCTTCCGGACAAAGGGGTCTCCAGCCAGAGGAATGGGTGCAGATCCCAGCTCTACCTGGGCTCAACTTTCTGACTTACAGCAGTTGATCCAGCTCTGTAAGCCTCGGTTTCCACCTCCGTAAAATGAGGCAATAATGGCGCCTGCACGAATTTCCTACCACTGTTGTAACCAACTACCCCAAACCTGGTAGCTTTCAACAGCAGAAGTGGACTCCCTTACAGTTCTGAAGACCAGAAGTCCGAAAGCAGCATCACCGGGCCAAAACCAAGGTGTCAGCAGGGCTGTGCCCCCTCTGGAGGCTCCGGAGAGGACCCGCTCCTGCCTCTGCTTGCTCGGGCCCACTATGACAGCTAGAATTGGTTTGGCTTCTCTAATTAGGAAAATAAAACCCTTTGAACATTCCGATGTTTCAAGAACGACTTGGGGTTTGTGCAGAGGCAAAGCCACACGTTTCACAAAGTTCCAAGTGGCCACGATACGTCATTAATGTCTCTGAATGTTACCAGTCATGATCATCTTACAGATGTTTACAGAATCTTAAGTGCTTTGATGCATGAGGATAAAGTTCCCTAAGATGGTTTTTCTGCTTGCAAAAAAATCACCTGCCAAGGCAAATATGCAAATCAAATCTGTGGTAGTAACGGTTCATTATTTCCGACAACGATGTGGAAAATCACCGTATTTTTTTAGGCGCCTGGAAGATATATATCCATGTGTTCTGTCACTGTTTGAAACGATGAAAATGACTCGACTCTCAAGTGACTTTCTATGAAGGAACAGTGAATGGACAAAGAGCTCAGCCCAGGCGGACAGAATTAATCGCAGCACCTACAATGGGAACATGTGGTCTGTAAATAAGTCTAAGCAGTAAGGATGGGTGAAGCCAGCATTCAATGATTCCTTCACAGTTTTACTCGGTGTATACTGATTGATCGGTGATTGTAAGTCTGGTGCTGTCTGAGATGTTCAGAGATGGATGTGACTCCTGGGTCCACGCCCCCCTAGGAGGGGGCACGACAGACTGTACAGTGAAAAGAGGCAGGAGCTAGGAGTGGGGTGTGTGTCCCTCACAGCAGGTACACGAGGCGCAGCTGGCACCACTGGATAACACAGAAGAGGACGGGTTTGTGTAGGTTTTGAAAGGGAAATAACGGCTTGACAGGTAGATGAGGTGGACAGCAGGGCATTGCTCATGGCTTAGCAGGAGCCAAAGTACAGATGCGACACATCCTTGCTTACTTTGAGGCGCAGAAATAGTACCTGCATGAGAAATGAAGGTAGAGAGGTAGGCGGGGGGAAGAGCACAGAGGACCTTGAATGCCACGGTCAATAATGCAAGTTGAGACTCCTCAAGACACAGGGCAGGAAATTAGGGGCTTACCTTAGTCAGTAGAGAAGGGACAGATATGGGAGATGTTATAGGGGCCAAAGGCACAGCACCTGACAGAAATGAGGGGAAACGGAAGTAAACTATCGTAAGGGACCTATTCCATATGTGATGTGATATTATATTACTGGATGGCAGACTGTGATTATATCATAAACCCCAGAGCAATCACTAACAAACAAACCCCAACGAGGTGCAGCTAAAGTTGCGGGTTGAACTGTTTCCCCCAGGACGATGTCTCCAACCTCAAGTACCTGTGAATGTGACCTTGAAGATGGAATCAAGTTAAGATGAGGTCATACTGAGTTAGCATGAGCCCTGAGTCCAAGGACGAGTGTCTTTCCACAGAGAGGGAGGTTTGGAGACAGGCCCACAGAGGAAGGATGGCCGTGTGAAGACAGGCAGGAACTGGAGCAAAGCAGCTACGAGCCAAGAACACCAAGGACCATCAGCAACTAACAGAAGCTGGAAGAGGCGAGGAAGGACCCTAAAGTCTTCAGAGGGAGCACGACCCTGCCAGCACCTGAGTCTGGGGCTTTTAGGTCTCAGAACTATGAGAGAATGAATTTGCTTTAAGACACCCAGTTTGTGGTAATTAGTTTTGGCAGCCCTAGGAAACTAATAGAGCTAATAAGCCAATGATGAAGATAAAATAGATTAAAATACTCAATTATCCCCCCCAAAAAATACAAGAAAGAAGGAAAACAAACTGAATGCACTACCATAGAAAGATGGTAGTGATCATGAAATGTGAATACAATCCCACGTAAATGAATGATAATCCCATTACATGTAAATGGTGCAAAGACTCCAATTAAAAGGCAACGATTGTCACACTGGGTAAAAAGGTAACACCAAGCTGCATGTTGTCTACACGAAACCCACTTTAAAGACACTGAAGTGTTAAAAGTAAAAGGGCAGAAAACAATAAACCATGTTAACATTCATCAAAAGACAGCTAGAATGGCTATACTAACATCAAAATAGAGTTCAGAGCAAAACTAACACATCTGAATAAGGTATTATTACACAAAATCTACTTTACTTTTTTTTTAGGTAAAGGTAAATGCAGTATATTATTGTATTTTCTGATGACATTACACATTACTCATTTCATGCTTTCCACCAGCATTTGTTGACTTTTAGGATTTTTCAGGACACGTTCCATACTGAATGTGATTCCTAGAATGATCAGATTTTAAAATGTTCTCCTCTTCTGTTTCTCATTAAAAAGTCGTGCTTCACTTTCTTCCTTGAACAAAAAGTCAACTGCCACTGACAGAACCTGAGACGGTTAAACCCTTTTTTCTCATTAATTTTCTTTATTTTAGCTCTGGCAGTCTAACTAGAGATGCAAAACACTAGTAGCTTGTACTAAGAAACGCACAACGTGATGTAGGAGTTTAAAAAATAACACTCTTAATATAAGGAAATAAATTTTTTTTTTCTTAAGCTTAAAGACATATAGTGTGAAGATAAACTCCCTAACTCTTGGAGCAATGACAAGTAGAAGTAACATCTTTGAAAGCTCACAGAGGAAAATCTTCTAATGTTTGCTTAAGCCTAAACAAATGTCTGGCAATCCATAAATACTTGTTGATTGACTCAAATCATGTAATCCTGGGCAAGTGAATTACCATTTCCTTACCTGTAAAATGGAGAAAATAGTAGTCCACCTAGGGCAGTTGTGAGAATTTACTTTTTAAAAATTATATTGGAATTTATCTTTGAATAAAGACCCAAAATACTATGACAAGGCTTCATGTAACTCTTGTTGTAAGAGCATGTCCACATTTCCTAGATAATTATATGTTTTCTTTTAATGTACCGAGTCTTGTTTTTAGTTTTTTTTTTTTTTAAAGCCAGTGTGTGTATAAATATTTCTAAAATGTATTGTCCAGTACTCTGCTTTCTTAAACAGAATAAATCAATATAATTGAACATCTTCCCAACGATGAGCCTAAATCAGTGTTTATACTACTCTGGTCCACTTCACGGGGTTCCCGAGCTCTATGGGGCTTCTGTTCCTACACTAAGTGGCCTTGACCACTTCTTCTGTATAATTACTGGACCTGCTGAAATTCAGTCCTGCTCTCAATGAGTCTACTATCTCCCTGTCCTCCCATTTTCTGCTTTTGACATTGGACACAGGAAGCCAGAGAACAGGCTTGTTTTGGGAAACGGACTTTGGGTGTGGCCATTTCTGCAGTGTGGGGTCCGGCTCCCAAGACTGCAAAGGGTCTCATCTTGCCCCAGACCTACTTCTACTTTGCACTCTGTTGCTTCGTATTAACCAGCAGACAAGCTGGAACTCATAGATTTCCTTCAGTCAGTTTCAAAAAAAAAAAAAAAAAAGTAGTTGATATCATCAAAAGCCTTATCTCACAGTCACTTATATGTTTTACTGTCTTACAGTTTCTCATTATATAAATAAGAAATGGAGTAGGGCTTTGGTGAGAAGAGACGCATGGTATTTAAAGACTGCCAAGCAGACAAGAAACGTTGGCATTCTTCTGAAGATTCTATTAGTAAGGAAATGCCCCCCAAATTATATTTTACGTAAACATCTTCAGCTTCATTCACTTCAAAGACATCCGCCGTCACAGAAAGGAAACAAGCAGATGACCGTGTATGAGGCCATTTGTAATAGCTCAGGTGCTAACTCAAGCACATAGTATTAAATATTTTACTGACTATACACAAGAGTAAGAATTACGGAAGTGTGTAGCTTTGGAAATTGTATGAAAATAACAGCCTAACTCAACTTTAATTGGATTCCTGGACATGAAACAATAACTGAAACAATAATTGACTCTTTAGCTGTGATTCCAAGGTATTTTATAACGATCACTTTTTCCAAGTACAGTATTTTATTTGAAAAGGCCTCAATGGCTCACCAAATTCTACCTTTAAAATGCTACCCCCATCATAGAAAAGTACATGCACACACTGGAATAAAATGGCCTGCCAGATATAATGTAATTCTAATTTGGTAAAACAAAAATATGCATTAATCTGTACTCTGTCTTTTAATAGCATGATGATAATTTTTTCAAGGGAAACAAACACAACACGTGACACACAATGGCAGGTGATGGTCAGGTCTCTCCAATCTGCTCCCACTTATTTCTCCAGGCTTCATGTCCTACCATAGGCCTCTTCCGGGGAATCCTGCCCAGCTCTTAGTTTCTGAATAGCCTCCAAACTTTCTAATGCTGTGCTCTGCCCACTGGGCACCCAAGTCTGATTGCAGCATCTTCCCAAGAAGCCTCCTTTGGGCATAAATAATCCCTCCCTGCTCTCCCCTCCACGTGCTCAGTGCTTCCCATCCGGGACGTCCATGCTCCAGCTTTATTTACCAGCACCCACGGTTTACCAGAGGCCTTAAACTCTGGTAAACCACGGGCAGTTTACCAGTAAACCGTGGATGCCCGTTTCTCATCCACACCCAAGGACCACCACTAGATGCCCAGAGAAACTGGCACAAAACTCCCGCACATAATGATGCTGAGAAACGTGACCTCAGTAAGTTAATTGCAAACTGTATTATGGAAACTGTAGGCAGAACGAAAAGAGAAACAAAAGATCCTATTTTTAATGCTGATACAGAACAGTCTCATAACCTCTCTAATAATTTTAAGGTTAGGAAAAAATGTTTGGCTTCATCCACTCTGTATAAGATCTTTAAACATTAACTAGTAAGTTTTAAAACCATGAAATGACTTTTTCCCCCTGTGGTTTTATACAGGCCCAGAACAACTGCAGCCAGAGTTTAAGGCCTCTGTCAATGCCTGATACTCAGCTCCCACTACGGGATCCCACATGGTCGGCTATCAGCCTCACACAGAACAAACGTGGTCGAACTATCTGTAAAAATCTGCTGTGGGACCCAACAATGTTTTAGGGGCTCATACAAGCTTAGGACTTTGACATTTAATTGTTAACTGGGAAGCATACACAGATGGAAAATCTTAACAGACCCCCAAGACTTATAAGCCACGTAATTATACATTTCGACAGGGCACATGTTTTTCTGTAACCTCCCAAATAGTAAATGTGGTATAAAGAGGTGACACTGTTACTTAATTTTCAGCAGCACTGGTCCCCTCCTTGTGCGGCTCTTGTGTGTAGCAGGCACTCGGAGTCCCCTGCATGGCCGAGGGGCCCTGAGCAGGGGCTGAAGGCAGCTCCACTTTGCACGTGTAATTCCTGCCCTCGAGACCACAGCTGTCACGCGCTGCCTCTGCAGTGGCCTCTGTCTGGAGAGTGGAATTAGTTCTCCTCCCACATCCAAGCCCAGGAGGGTAAACTCGCTTTGATTCCCAGGTAAATGCGCTTCACCTGTTGCAGAAATTAATTTAAGCCACAGAGGGAAAAATAATAACTTATGAGGGAGCTAAGCCTCCAAAATCTTTTGGTTCCCCTTGGCTCCGCAAAGGGTCATCAGTCAAGATTTTTTTTTTTTAGATGTGGACCATTTTTAAAGTCTTTATTGAATTTGTTACAATATTGCTTCTGTTTTATGTGCTGGCTTTTTGGCCGCGAGGCATGTGGGATCTTAGCTCCCGGACCAGGGATCGCACCTGCACCCCCTGCACTGGACCCCCAGGGAGGCCTCCATCAGGCCCTTTTAAGAACAGGAGAGACAGGAGCCCCGCTGGGGGGCGCTGGCAGAAGCACTTTCCACTAGACCGTCTCACTGAACGGTAACCTTCAGCTGACTCTTGCTTATCTCTGCAAAGACAGCACACGACAGATTAAAATCTAGTTTAAAAAAAAAGAAAAAACCCTCACTTTCACATCGTTGTTCATCAAACTTTCTTATCAGAGCTATTGCAAAGAACAAGCCGAACTCCTCTGAGAGCCAGTTAAGACCTTTGCCTTCCCGTGTGGCAAGAAGAGTCACCGGCCAGCAGCCCGAGGACATACGAACGCGAGGCTCAACGAGAAACAGCCACTTCCTACCTCTGTGGAGTGTTACTAAATGCTCGCACACACCCTGTCTTATCTGGTTATTCTCTGCAGGGGTGGCGGGAGGGGAGCACGGAGGGTCAGAGGGTCTGAGGCGAGATGCACAGGGATACACACCCGTGAGCATCCAACGATGCACGGACAGCTACCCTTGACCACGCGCTGGTCCCATGGCCTCGTCTTCCTTCTCCACGAGGGAGGCTCGCCACCCTCCTTCCCAGACGGACAGAAGATGCAGGCAAGCAAAGAAGTCAGAGTGACAGGGGCGGAACTGATGTGACAGCAGGTCTAACAGGCTCCACGGCCAGAGCCCTCTCTGCGACTAGAAACCCTTGGCAGAAGTCCAGACGCTCTAGCCCAGCTGGCTTTCCACACCCGCTCTGCAGCCCTAGCAACGTGCTGGAGCCCCCAGGGCTGCAGGAACCCCCCACTCAGGGGGCCGCAGCCCCTCCGGACCCACCAACCGGGCTCTTTCTGAGCCAGGCCCCCCTCCAGGGGGGCTGCATCTTCAGTCCATAGATTACTCATTCCTCTCCCCAGGAAGCCGACCCAGCACACGCCGTCCTCCCAGCGGCCTCTCCCGGCTCCTCCCACCCCCTCACCCACGTCGGGGCTGCTGACTTGGGCTGAATGTCACCCTTTGTCTCAGAAGCCCGGGGCAGGCTCTGACGGCTGGAAAGCCCGAACAACAGTGATGAATCAGAGTATTTAGTTTTGAGATTTTCTCCAAGCTGCCTCTTCATCAGCCCTTAAATAGCAGCATTCAAGCTGCCACAGACGCTTCCAGAAGTTTGCTGGCCTGGGGCGCCCGGTGGGGAAAACTTGGCCTCCCCGGAATCAGAGGTAGCAGCTCTCCTGACACCAAGAGACGCCAGCTGCGCTTCTCCAAGACAAGGCCAGTGGCTGACACGTCTAAACTGATTTTTAAAAATTATTGTCAAATCCCTCAGGTTACACAAGCAACGCTGGATTCCTATTTCTAAGTGTGGCGACCTTTTCTACAGCTGTTTTATGCCCTTCACTCTCCTCTAATTGGTGCCACCTAAGACTTCAGGTTACGTCTATTTGGTGCATCTGAGTGAGCTGGTGAATCCATGCTTTCAAATCTGAATTAAAAAACCCATCCACGGGCACAATGTGGTTTTCTGATGTAAAAGTCTCATGTAAAGTTAGCCATTCTTACTGAGATTGAAAGCTTAAATTCAACAACAGAATTGTCAGGCTTGAGAAGGGGAAATGTAGGAATAATTTGCAAATCAAATATGCGTTCTTTCTTGCTGCGCCGTTTAACTGTTGATCACATGACAGAAAGATACTCTCCACCTAAAGCACTTCCTTATATACATGTACACCCCGCACCCACACCCAGCCTGATGCTTTGAAGAGTGCAAAGCAGCTTTTTCAAAGAAGGCAGAGACAGCCAAGGGGAAAAACCAAAAAAGCCAACAGTGAAAATCTGAGGATGCGACACAGAAATACTGTGACGGCAAAACACAAAACTGCCTCCAATAAAAATTATTTCACCACATTTACCTGTGCATAAATCAGCTGAGTGTTAAAGAGGTCAAGAGGGGGTGGACTCTTCAGGGCACTTGGATGATAAAAGGACAAAGTCTAATCACTGATGGGGCTGTGCCTGGAATGAGGCCTCAGACTCAGGGCCTAAGAAAGAGTACACCGTAGGCAGAAATGGCTGCACTGCTCTCCCTGGAACGGCCCTCCTGGGGTCCCTTAGGCACAGCACCCTGTCTGGTGATTTGCCAACTTGAATGCCTTCTGGCTAAATGGAGAATTGTTTTGCTGTGGTTTCCACTCCAGCCTATGGAAGGTCACACTCAAGTCCCAAACGCCACTGATGTCCATTCTTGGACCAGAACAGCATTGCCGACAACGGACGAGACTGAAAAGCAAAAATAACAGCGGCCACGTGCTATCTTGCTGGACACTCCACCAGATGCTTTGGGTCTATCTGTTGTTTAATCCTCACAAGGCCACCCCAGGGTATGTATGATTTCTTCCATTTTGTAGAAATGGGAAACTAAAGCTCAGGAAGGTTAAGTAGCTCTCAAAGATGCACAGCTTTAAATGACAGAGCCAGGATTCCAAAGCCGTGTTCTTCACACATCTCCAGAAGGCATCAGCTCCGGGGCCTCGCTGCTCCCAAAATAGTCTTCAGTAACATCAAGAACGGCGCTGTGGAGAGGCCTCTGGATAAGATGGCAATCTCTTAATCAGCAGAAAGATAAACATTTGACGATGCCAGAAATGGGGAAATAGAGAATACTGCAATTCTGTTCAGGGCAACTTTTCTACAGCAGAGATGAGATAAGAATATAAGTCTTATGCACACTGAAGAGAGTTCTATCAGAACCGTGCCTCGTGACTTTTCCAGTGTGACATGAAGACCAAAAGTCACTTAATCACAGGGAAAACCTGTCAGTACAAAATCTCCCCACGAACATTCATTTTTAAGTGGTGCCCCACATATGCAATACAAAACAACTCAACTACAGACCCCACCAAATGCACTTAGACTTTAAGAATTTAGTTGTGATTCTCACCACCACCTCCTAAAACTCGTCTTTGGAGCAACAGAGCCACGCAAGTTTAGGGTCTGTTTCAAAATTTCGTTTTATTTTCTCAATGATTCCTACCTGCAAGACTATGCTACCTGTGGCCCTCTAATAATTTTCGCCATAAGTTACAGTAATAATTTACTCTGGTTGAGGGAGCTTTGGTGAACTACTGTTGTCAAAAAGAAAAATAAAATTGGAATATTGTAGCTTTCTGCCCCCTCTGATCTAGGGCCAGCCAGACTTTTCAACGCCTGGATGCGTGCTAAATTAGTATGCATAAAAAGAGTTTTAGGCACACGGTGGAGCCTCCCCGAGAGTAAAACTCACAAGGAAGAGCTGGAGCCAGAGAATGAATTACTGAAACCCTTACAACAGAGATGCTGATAACCTAGTGGGGTGACCTGCAGACAGAATGCCTCGGTTCATGCATTAGCTGTGGAGGAGGGATTCTAGAGACAGGCTCCTGGAAGGCGGGTCCAAGTCGTTCACCTCTGTCTGTCCAGCACCCAGCCCAGGGCGCGGCCCCCAAGATTCTCACTCAGTCTCATGGGTCCAGGAGGAGGGAGGCACCGACTGGGGACTGGACAGCCACATGCTCTCCAGCAGCAGCTGGGGCCTGTCTTGTCAGCCCTTCCTGTTAACAAGGATTCTGATAGTGACAACCACTTAAAAGGATAAAGGGAGGCAGTGAGAGAAAGGAGAGCTAAGTCCAGGGCCTGTTGTGAGTAAGCCCTGCGCAGGGCACACGCACACGTGTCTGCCCTTTTCAGCCCCACGACAAGCCTTTGAAGGCACCGGACGTGTTCTCAGCAGCCCGAGGGCGCCCTTGGTGAGGGTGACGGTGTTTGCATCCGCCATCCCACAGCTCACAGGGGTTAAGCAGGTAGCTCGAGGCCACAGAACCAGGAAGTGGAGAAGCCACTGCAGCCCAGGTCTTCCTACTCTGAAGTCGACCATGTTAAACGCTGTCCTAATAGCATCCCAGATATTTTAATTTGCATTATCCTCCTTTTCCCAGACTGTATAATCTAATACACACTGTAACCTCATAAAGCATTTCCTTAGGGGTTTTATTTTCCCATCTGTGTGTCTCTCCATGACTCTTCTGTGCATGAGCCTTCCTTGACTCATGGAGGATCCATCCATATACAGCGGAATTCAGATGGACTGAATTAGCCAGAGCACGCCAAGGTCACAGCCATCAGAGGAACAGCCCGTGTTTCTTAGACACCACTGTCCCATCGGGGCGTCTCAACACCACGACACGGCACTGCCGCCCAGGGCTGTGATAGGCAACGGGCTGAGGGGGCTGCCAGAAATCAACGTCAGGATTAGGAAAGTGGGACACATGCAAAAATTTAAAAATAAGAATTTTAAAAAGAGATGTCTCTAAAAGGCAACGAGTCAAACCCAGGTAAGAAACGGAAATCATGAGTATATGGATACCAGAGGGCAGAAGCCAACAGCTATCCAAGAACTGGGCAAATGAGCAACCACGGGGGAGGGGAAGGAAAGAAAACAAATGCCGACCACCCGATACGTGCTAGGCATGACGCTCTTCTGGGCCCTAGTCTTCACTTTGATTTCAAATGTAGGCATGTTAGTATAAAGGCGAGTCAGGAAACCGGAGATCTGGCCCGGGTGACATGACTACCTTGCTGCGTGGCCCCCTCGTTAAAATGAGGGGAGAGGACCAGAGGACCCTGTGGTCTCACAACACCCTGGGATCTCGGGACTCTGTTTGCTGTTGGTTTTGTTGAGAGAACAAGAAGCCGGTGACGGTGACGAAACAGCGAGGGGCCCACAGGAACGGAGACAGGAGGGACAGAGCAAGCCGCCGGACAGCAGCCACAGAGGAACTTGCAGAAGCCCCTTAAGAGCCGTGCTGTCTGCCCTGGTCAGGGGCCAGCCCTGAGCAGCGAGGAACGTCCACCAACAGGGCAGCAGGGGCTCCGGGTCCACGATGGGGCAGGTTAAAGCAGCCAACCTGCCTGTGCATGTTTCATTAGCTGTCCCTCAAGACGGCAATATATTTCTTTTTCCGCCATGGGTTGCCTGATGGGCACGGAGGTCAACAGATGCCTATTTATTCTCAAGAATCTTTTAAGTAGGCCTCATCCTTGGTGAGTTCTCTCCATCTGGCAAAATATGAGTGTTGTGTAAGAGGCCAGAGAGATGGGCGGTGAAGACTGGTCACGTGTGAATTCGCAGATCAGGCTGCAGGTGTTCAGATCCCGGCTGTCACATTTAGTAAACCCTGGATGAGCTACTGAACTTTTCTAAGCCACAGCTTCTTTTTGCTGAAAAGCCAAGAGGATGGTAGTGTAACCTCAGAGTCTGGGGATGATTCGAGAAATGAATTCATGTAAAACACTGAGGATGGTACCTGGTACTTAATGTGTATGTAGTTGATGCTAACTACTGTTACTTATGATGGTGTTGGTACAAGTAAATAATGACAGTAAAGCACTAGTTAGAGCCTGGTCTCACTAAAATTGAAACATAGTCAAATCATAATCATTTGGATCAATAAAATCAGCATAGCTAGCCCAAGTCTGCCCCAAGGGATCCTCCTTCATTTCGTTGTCAGTAATGAATAATAGAGGTATGGGCCAAACTAGAAGTCTTGACGTTTATTTGACCATTTCCCTCATGCTGGAAGTTTATTATTCAAATACATTTGGCCTGGAAGTTCAAAGAGATCAACTTGTGACTCTGAATGTTGAGAATACAAAACTCAAGAGGAAGTCGGACATCTAGGGATAAAATGCAACTTTCATCAGATTTATGGGGAATCCACAGAAGACCACAGAATTTCCCTCATGCTCCGGAGACACCAACGGAGCCACTGCACAGTTCCCATCCGAGGGGAACATGTGAATATGCATCTTTGGCTCTGACACAGAATCATGGTCAGCGCCACTCACACAGTCAAGGTTAACGCGATTAAAACTAATCATGTTCAGACTGGTTGGGGCTGGGGCGGGATCAGCAAAGGATCCTCAGTCGCCTCAAAGGACAGAGAAACAGACTGGAAGTTGAAAGCTCCAGCTCCCTCCCCGCCGCCCAAAGGAAGTGCGCCGTAAATACTTCTGTGCTAAAAAGAAGGAAGGAAAGGGTTGACTTCTGCCCCACGGAGCCTGACAACCTTCAGACAACTTGTTCTCATGCCCGAGCAGCAGCCCCCGCAGTGGAAAAGATTCCTCTGAAGCGGCAGAAATAAGCCCGAGCCATCAAACGCAGCTCTCCAAAGTCGACAGCGGCCTCTCTTTCAGGACGAACCTTGGAAGAGGAAACGATTCTCCCAGGCCAGGGTAGAAGGGCAGCGTGAAGAATCTTCCCTGCATCTTTCCTTGGCTGCTTCTGACCGACCCGCTAGGTATCCAATTAGAGCCTCAGATGGAAAACCCTGATGGGCGAGGCTGGTCTGTAATGCAAGAGGAAGCAGCAGAGGGCTGACCCTCAAAACCGCCCTCCTCTGCGTAGCCAAATTAACAACTCATTGTAAACCAAGCGCTTAACGTGCAAACTCCCAGCCTCGGACGCTTATGTGTTTCAAGACACACGGCCTGATAGCATAAAGCACACCAGTGGGGATCGGGACAGGTAAACTCTGAGCCCCAGAAAAGGAGGCAGGAAAACAAGGGGCGTGGCCCAATGCTGCACTGCCTTCCAGAGGCTAGAGAGGCATGGCTTACCTGAGGGAAAGGCAAACAAAGGAGCAGAAGAAATGTTTTCTCTCTCAGGCAAACCAAAGGCAGTTACACTGCTTATGAGAAGGTGCTGGGGGGAGAAAAACAGCTCATTTCCTAAAACGAGAAAAAGAGCTCCATCACTCTTCTGCACCTTTTTGGACGTCCCCCTAAGTACCACCCGGTAAGGGGGGAGGAAGTGTAGGAAAGGGAAGGTTGTATCTAAGAGGCACGTCACAAAAAGCTCTAACGTTTGACGTCTCTTTTGCCTTCAAATTCATTTTCAAAGGGCTAGTGTTGCTGACTGCCTAAGGTTCAAGTATTTTCCAGCCGTGGATTTCCCTTCAGTGCAGGCAGGAAAGCAGACGTGTCCGTCTTGTGCTAAGAAAGCGCCGTCCCACTCACCCCCCCACCCCCGGCCGCAGGCTGTGTGCGCAAACCAGACCCACCACGCAGCAGGTCAGATGCTGGGGGTGAACGGAGCCTCAAGCAGCCTCAAAGGAGAGCGTCCTTTAACCGACTGTCGGGCGAGGCAGTTGGGGGGCTTGTCCACAGCCACGTCACCCGTGGGTGAGAACGTGGGTCCAAGCCAGCCCTTAGCGTACGGTCTTACCCCAATCAAGGAAGGGAGGGCAATGGGCGTGCCATTAAGTTAAAAAGACAGAGACGCTTATGAAAAAAATAGGCATCAATGATACAAAACAACAAACAAACAAACACTTTCAAAGAACTGAGACCATTTGGTGGAAACCAGCCATCAGAAAGAAGGAATTACCACATAACTTCTTCAAAGCCCTCTGCTGGCTCTAATTCCTTCTGCACAGAGGTGGGCGAGATGTACTCGAGCCAGAGCCTGGTCTTTAGCAGGAATGAGTCACTTGGGGGAGAAAACCCGTCCCCACGGGCGACGCCATCTGCAGTGTTCCCTCTGGGAAAGGCACCCTGATCTGCTTAGAAGCGGAACACAGCGCTCCAGGGCAGAAGGCAGTAAATGGCATGGGAGCAAAGCCAGGGAAGGCTCGGGGGATACAGGGCTGCATGTGCCGTGGGGGGTGGGGGGGGGGACGACGCATGGACGCCTGGTCCCTGGAGCTGGAACGCAGCTCCCCTCTGGGGAAATCAAACTCCCCCGCTGGAAACGCGGGTTCCAGACCGTGAGCTAAGCATTCAGAAAATCAAGTTTAGAAGAAAGTCCGCTCTGTGTCCCGGCCGCTAACTGGGACGCCCAGACATCCGTGATGTGTGGTACCCAGCGGGTCCATTTGCTGAGCTAAAGGTCGAGACCAGCTGATGAGGAAGTGGGTGTGAAAACAGGCGGTCAGGAGAGAAGTCTGAGCCTTGGCTCCTGCGGATGGGCAGAGGGCTCACCCCGAGGGGAGACGGCAAGGACGGGAGGCCACCGCAGGGCGACTTGTGAAAGCATGGGCCAGGTCACCTCGCCTGGCACAGTCACGTCGCAAACACAGGGTAGACCCGGGGAACCCAGAGCCGTTATTTCTGTCTCCTGACAACAGGCACAGAGGGATCTACACTCCTAAGCCATCGGGCGAAGCAGAGCCTCTCAGCCCTGGCCCGCCACGGGACCACGCGGGCAGCGCCGCCCGCACGCGGAGGCCACCCACTCCCGCCTTGGGCCTCGGACCGAACTGATCCGGAGGACGCCCAGGCCTCCTCGTGCCCCCCTGGAAAAGCTCCTCGGGCGGTTCTCAGGGGCAGCTCAAGCCGAGCAGCACCGTCCCCAGAGCCCTGGGTGGGGACAGCCTCCGGCCTGCAGATCTGGACGCTGGCGCAGCCCCCCGCCTTCCGGCCAGCCGGCTGCCACTCCGCTGGGCACAGGCTCTGCCCTCGCGCCGCACGGTCCCGCCTCCCCCATCGCAGGTTTTCCTGGAGCCCCGCACTTAGGTGTTTGCTGAGTATACAGCAGCCAGCCAGGCACCTGCTGGGACAACGGATGTTACTGAAAAGATCCTAATTACCAAAAATCCAGGTAATCAATTAAGCAATTGGAGGTGGTGTCAGGAGGACCTGAAAGGCCCAGGGGAGGGAGGGAGAAAGAGGCAGAGATGAGGGGCCTGGCCAGGGCAAGGAGAGGAACACAAGGATGATTCTTCTAAATCTCCACCGCTCGCCCCAACACAATTGTCCCTCGGTATTCATGGGTGAGTGGTTCCAGGAACCCCCTCGGATACCAAAATCCACAGATGCTCAAGTCCCTTATGTAAAACGGAAAAGCAGTTGGTTGAATCGCAGATACAGGGAACCACCTGTATTAACCCCTCAGAAAGGCAAAGAAGGAACATCAGTGTTTCAAGCTGTATGGCTGCATGGGAACGGCGGCAGAAACCTGAATAAGGAATCCCTGGATACCTGTGCTCAGCTTAGAGAGAGTCTGTAGAAAGGGCAGCGAGCCTGCCTCCCTGTGCTTCAGACACAGGAAGTCCATCGCTCTAACAACAACAACAATACAGAAGGTCTGGGAATTGACACCTCCCCGAACTTCTCTGGAACAAAGAAAAGAAGACGCTCGGAAAACATCCATTTTATCCTTCGTGGAAACAGAGTCCAACTGAGGACGGTGAAACAGGTAACAAACGGCAGAGGTCCAGTCCTGCTGTTTACATCCAGCCACCTCGACGGCTGAAAAGATGTGCTACTTGGTGATTCTTTCTACCCAAGTATTTCTTAGTTTCCCTGTTTGGGGGGGAACCTTGGTGAAAGGACGGGGAAGTTCACCCTGCCATGCACATCTGCATGCATCAGTAAGACTTCGTGTCGTGGTCTTTGGCTTAATTAAATATTTTGATGTGTTTATCCCTCCTTCCATCTCTCCAATCAAAAGACGGTCTCATTTGGAATAAATGTACTCAGCTTACATCTCCACTCAGAGTTCAGAATAGCTGATCACCTTCGAGACAATAAGGCTCAGATACACTAGGGAGCTGCAGGTCAGAGCGAAGGGAACCCAGGGAGCCAGGGGCCAAATTTCATATCATTTACTCTCGAAGAACTTTGAAAGGGCGCATTCGATGGACGGATCAAAGCCCAAAGCGCACGCTTCCTAACTCGGTTCACAGCGACTGGAGCTCCCTCTCCTCCCCGACGCCGCTGCCCTGGCACCTCGCAGACCCGGGAGGACAGACAGGGAGCAGGTAGAGTGCGTGGAGTGAGTCAGCTGAGAGGTCCTGGCGATCTGCTCGGCCTGCACGCCACCGGGCAGCGCCCTCAGCGGCTTGTTCTGAGGCCTAAGAAGAGCTGACCCCGGAGAATCCGCTAAGCCGTGGACCGCAACACTCAGGGACTTCACGTTGTAACAGGGAAGAACCTTTGTATGCCATTACAAGTTCATCACTAAAGGGATGTTGCCTAGAAGCTTAAATTCTACATAATGGCCCATCTCTGGGAACCCTGCCTCCCAGGTAATCAGCGTGAAGCTAAAATACCTTTGTTCAGCTCACAGGAAACATCCTGCCCAGGCCCACCTGTGAATGGCTGCAGGAAGGAAGAAATTAACACAACCCGTCCAGAGTCTGACCGGAACCAGGAAATGCTTGACCTTACTCCCTCCCCTTTTAGTAGAAAAGAAGCCTGCATTCTAATTCAGGCAGGATGGTTCGCTGGGGCACGAGCCCACCATCTTCTTGGTCAGCTGGCTTTCTGGATGAAGTTGCTATTCCTCGGCCCCAACAACTCGTCTCTCGATTATTGGCCTGTCGTGCAGCGAGTAGTATGCGCTTGGACTCGGTAACAGCGTCACCGAGTCACCTAACCGAGTCACGGCTCAGGGGACCCCGTGAGGACATTTCCATAATGATCTTAATCTAGTGGCTCAAAACATGTAAAACCAGCCTTGGGACAAATAAAAAGAATTGAAAAATGTCCAAATCCTCGTTTTACCTGTGGAGAGAAATGCCAAGACTCTGAGGTTCTGGAATTTCCCGTGGGCCATGCCACCCCCCAGGAGGGGGAGACGGTCAAGCGCTGCTGGCTCCACCTGCAGGTGCACGGACCCTTATCAGGCTCCACCAGGCGTGGCAGGGGCTCCTGTCACCAGTGAAGAACCAGGCTTTGCAAGGTCACAGGACCGCGGGACAGAGGGGGCAGGACGAGGAAATGACTCACTGGATTCAAAGGCCCACAAGGTCAAGCTGCCGGGGGAACGAGCGGCCAGCCCTATCACGACAGCTTCTTAGGACAGAGCAGGGGTGGAGAGGAAGCTTGGTGCATCACACACATCTATGTCCCAGAAGGCTAGTGTCACCTTACAGAATACGATGAGAGTCTGTAAACATGTTTTTAGCTTAATGCTTGCACTTAACCTTGTGCAAAGATCTTAATTACAAGAATATCCAGTTATGAAAGGTAACATTTCAGCCCAAAGAAAGTCTGTTGAAAGCCAGAAAGAGGCTTAAAAAGTAAAAAAAAAGAGAGAGAGAGACTGGCTTCCCTTCTAAGGCTGGAGTCATCTGCCACCCTGACGTAACAAAACCCAAACCAGGTAACAGCTTCCTGGGTTTGCGTATCATTTGATTTGGAACTTCAGACTCAACCACTTTGCTTCTCCTCTAACATTTAAAAGTCACTGGCTGCCTCTCAGTGTTAACCACTCAACCGAAATAAACTCACCAAGGCTGGATCAAAATACACTAGCCAAGTAAAATACAACCTCTTCGTAACTTTTTGAAGCATCTTCCCTTCAGTTGTATGTGCTGGATTTGTTTCCTATTGCTGCTATAACAAAGTACCACAGACTTGGTGGCTGAGAACAACACAAATCTGTTATCTTATAGGTCTGGAGGTCAGCGGTCTAGAGCGAGTCTTACAAGGCTATAATCAAGGTGGTGGCAGGGCTGTGTTCCTTCCGGGGGCATCTGTTTCCTTCCTTTTCCAGCCTTTAGAGGCCACCTAGGCTCCGTGGCTCATGGCCCCTTCCTCATCCTCAAAGCAAAACACTCTGCTTCCTTATCCTTTTCTGACTTTGACTCCCTTCACTCTCATAAGGACCCCTGTGACTACGAAGGGCCACCTAGATAACGGCAGGATAATCTCTCCATCTCAAGATCCATCACTTCTGCAGAGTACTTTTTGCCATGTAAGGCATCATTCACAGGTTCTGGGTATTCGGACGAGGGTATCTGTCTGCTACATATAGATACGTATTTATTACATGGTTCCAACAGTGTACCTGCAGCAATTTCATATCTTTTTTATGGAACACTGTATTACAAGCATTTCCCATATTTCTGTACAGTCATCAAGATTGTTTTTAAACCATATAAAGTCCCATCCGGTTGAGAAAACCCATTATAAATATATACTAAGGGGGAAATAGGTATAATATAATGAATAGTTTTTTCCTTTTAAATTTTCTTTGTAGTATTTTGCCAAAAAAATAATTTTTTTAATTTAAAAAAAAAAAAGGAGTGAGGAAAATGAAAAGCAGCATGAAGACATGCTGACTGGAGGCTCGGAGCTCGCAGGGCAACAGAGACGCCGACAGGAGGAGGTCGGAGCACACAGAGGTCTGCAGTATTTCTCCTCGGCGGAGGGTACTCGGGTCTGTACTTTATTCTACACAAAAGACAATCAGATTGTCTTTCAGCAGAACAGACACAATCACCCTATTGTCTAACCTCATGAATGACCAACAGAGTAGCCACGGCTCCCTCATTTGTAGGTGCTCTAGTCTAATTTGTCAGCTCGTAAACTTTGGTTGAAGGATTAGAGCTTGTGGATGTAAATTGTCTTGGAATCCAGAACCAGCATTACCTTATCTCCCTATTTTACAGAAACACACAAGAATCAGAATGCCACGCAAACCGGAAAAACCCTAAAAGGAGCTGCGGGGCCGGGGTGGTAGGGGGCCGAGGGAGACGGAGACTACAACTGAATTTGCTTCACAGGCACATAATATAAAACGGGGGTCAGCAAACTTTTTCTGTAACGGGGCCAGAGAGTAACACCTTTCAGCTTCGCGGGCCAACCAGTCTGTCACAAGCACTCACTCAACTCTTGCTATAGGGCCAGGGCAGCCATACACAACTCACATTAATGCACGGGCATGGCTGTGTTCCAGGGAAACATTTACAAAACAAGCCTCGCATGGGATTTGACCCACCAGCTGTCGTTTACAACCCTTGGTATCTAAGGAGGACGGTTTGGGGATACTTTCAAAGACGAAAGTATCCCCAAACTGTTTCTTTACCACTGCTAATCTAATCTACCTTTTTGCTCATCTTTAGCAAGTCTTGGTTGTTTTTAAGAGTCAGATAAGGTGGTATATCTCCTTATTGGCCCCAACTCCTCTCTCCTCCCTATATCCACGCCCTTTTTCACATGACTTTGGAATTCCTCCCATAAAGGTCAAATATACTTCCTTGTCTCCTGACTTTGGGCTCAGCCAAGTGGCTTGCTTGGTCCAGCAGAAAGAGGCACAAATGCCAATGTGCCAGTTCCAACCCTAAAGGAAGCAAACTTGGGGTTTGCTTATTACCCCCTTGGGCTTCTGCCAGCCCTGGGAGGACACACCCAGGTCAAAGGAGGATGAGAGGGGTGTAGTGCAGACTGGACCCCCAGCCCCACCATGAGAAGGCGGGGTGCCCAGCTGAGCCCAAGTGACATCAGCCAGGCCTCCTGGGACCTGCAAATTATGTAAATGATAACACCAGGGTTGTTTTACAGCCACCGACTTCTGGGGTGGTTTGTTAGGTGACCCAGCAAATTGATAACGGATGGTACACCAATCATAAAGCAAACTACCTCTGTATTTCAAACCCACCCAATTATATCCCCAGAAATCTTCTCTGTAGAAAGCCTTGGAACAACAGACTGACCGATATATAGTGACATATACAGTTCAGCTATATATTTATATATCTCAGATATATGTTTACTTGAAAACTTGTTTGACTACATTATTAATAAATGTTCTCAGTATTTCCTTATAGTAGTGTATAGCTGCTTTTATCTACGGATCAGAACAGATACACAGTTAAGCAATTTCCAAAATTTTTCAATCCCGGTGGTATGTCATTTTCAGACCACTTCGTAAAACATATGGCTTGTCATCATTATTAAGGCAATGTGGAACCATGCTGACTTCAACTGTTTATATACAGGAGTATGATTAGCAAGGGCATTAAATAAAATGGTATTCATAAAGCAATTATAAACAAAATATTCCCAGACATCCTTCTGAACTGAACGAGAAAACAAAGCAAAAAATACAACTTTTGGAAAAGAGGGAAAAGCGTGTGGAGTGGCCCTGCCATGTTTCTGTTTAATTGATGGCGGCAGATGCCCATTTTCCACTTTGGACTGATGTTACCAAGTCATCACTTTCATCAGCACTTCCAGCAAAGAGACAAGTCTCAGTTCGTTGAAATCGTATTTGTGCAAATTCCGGCCAGGGTCATCTCAGACCCCCGCCTCTCTATCTGCAGCCACGTGGAGCAGGTCCACGCGCCCAGGAACCTTCTCCCATCCACGCCCGCAGCACCACACTCACAGGGCTCGCCTCTCTCCTCACAACACACACTCATCCGGTCACCACGTCTCAGGAGGTTCTGCTGAGAAAGCTCGTCTCTAAGTGGACGATTTCAAACATGAAAGCCACTGTCCAAAGCCAACCTTCCAAAGACTGTGTCATTCACAACAAACGGCAAATGTATCAATATCTATATTAAAAAATACATAAATGTTTACAACTTCCCATTATCGAAGACAAAAACAATTAGTACTGGTGCTGATGGTGAGCATCTGGAGGTTTTAAGCCGGGGGACACTCACACAGCTGCGTCCATCCGGCAGCTGACCGGGACTACATGGTCTGTGACGGCCTCAGCCACAGGCCTGGGGGGATGGGGCTTGGTCTGGGGTCCTCAGCCAGAAAGCCCCCTCTGCTCCACGTGGCCTCTCATCCTCAAGGAGGGTAACGAGGGCTCCTTCCTACGACAGACGTTCCAAAGAGCAAGCAGGAGTGGGAGCCGCGAAGCCTCAGTGCCTTGGTTCACAACTGCCCCCAGTGCTGCTCGTGCCACATCTACTGGGCACAGGAAGTCATGGAGCCAGTCGGGACTCGTCGAAGTGGAGAAATGGACTCCGCCTGCTGACCGAAGGTCTGCACAACCGTGTTACGAGGAAGCTCGAGACACGCGTGGGAGGGTTCATGGCCAGTTTTCACAGATACCCGATGATCACATGGTCCACTGTTTCTACACAAAAGTGCATTGCCATTTCCATGACTCAGTCTCCCTGCACAGTCACGAGGGAGGTTCTGGAGAACTGGGAGGGAAGGAATCTTGGATGAAGGAAGAAGGATTTGGGTACCTGTCACAGGTCACCCCCCAGCAGGGACAACAGGGCAGGTACACTTCCAGGCGCACGGCACTGGAACAGACACTCCACGAGCACAGGGGTTTCTGTCTCTTTAGTTCACTGATGGGTCCCCTGTGCATGGGGGGTGCCTGGTCCACAGCAGACAAACAGGAAGATCTGTGAAGGCAGAGGGAGCGCCTCCCAGGGGGTGTGAGTCGAACATCTCTGAGCAGGTCCGCAGTGGGAGATGAGAAGGACTAGACCCTGACAGCCAGGATGACACTAACGTATAAACACGGGTCAGCTGGAGTCAACTGCTTAGAAATCAGGGACCACCACTAGTTAGAACTAGAGCAGAGAAATGACACGCTAAGATGCTCCCACATTTGTCTTCCAAAATGACAGTCACAGCTTGTTGAGACTAGACACCAAACAAAAGCATGATGACGTACACTTTCTATATAATCCAAACTGAACAAAAACGCTTTTCTAAGAGGAAATGTCCATCTCTGTGGACATTAAAGGAATGTGAATCTCAACCAACAAATGAGCGAAACACGTAAGTCTTCCACCGAACAATGGTTGGTCCGTAGCACCAGGAACTGAAAAGCAAGGATGTGCAAAAAATGCCTTGGAAGGGAAGTGCGGTAGATGTATTTGCTGAATGATGGCTCGTGCTGGAGCCCCAAGACCCCTGACAGCTGCCTGGTCCTCCTGCCCGTCCCCACAATGAGGAAGCCGAGGCCTCAGAAGCTAGTCAGGGGCAGAGAGGGGACAAGAATTCAGGAGTTTGGACTGAGCTTTAAGCTCCTTGCACTGCACCCAGCTGACAGTTTTCAGAGGTATAAACAAGCTTTTGAATACAAGCAACTAAAAATAGCAATTAGTCAGAGTCTGGAATTAGACACAGTGCCACCGTCAGAAGGCACTTCTGTGGGTCTAACAGGCCCCTCTGACACTCACTCTGAAACGTCCCCAGAGTCACTGCCTCCTCTGCTTCCACTGGCACCACCCCGGAGCCCCACCCCACCCCCGGCCCAGACTCTCTCCTTCCAGCATCTTCCAGCAATCTGAACTTCATCACAGAGTACTCCCTTCTCCCAAAGCTCACCCAACATGCATGTGCGTTTGCTTGTCTCACCCACCTGCATCGAGTATTCGTCAGAGGAGGCAGCGTGTTCTTCCCAGTTCCCTTGCACATTCCCACAGCACCGAGCGGCAGGTGCACATCCTGGTGAAGCACGGTAACAGCTAGTATCTCCTGAATCATGTGACTATGTGATGGGCCACGAGCTAATAAGCTTTTTACATGCATTGATCCCAAACCTCTATAGATCAAGTACGATTACTTCCCCTCTGCACAGATAAAGGAACGGTGGTTTCGAGAGGTTCACTGACCTGCTCAAGGTCACACAACTACTAAGGGTGTCTGGAGCTGAGGTTCAACATCAGGACTCTTTGCCTCTAAAGTTTATGCTTCCTGAGACCTGGTCCTTCCCAACTAAGACCTGCCTGAGTTTGGAGGGGGTCCAGGAAATGCATTTTGGAAAGCACCCCAGGTGATCCAGATGTGCAGCCGGGCTTGGGGTCACCGCCCCACACTGACTGACTGAAACCAGCCTGATGGTGAGCCTAGAACCCGAGCCAAACCCACCCGGCCACCTCTGCTCAGGCGACTCGGGCCGCCCACACCACAGGGAGTGCTGCCCTTTCTCCGGTACTCAATCCTGCCCGCTGGAACCCTCCACCACCACTTCTGGCTACTGATGGGAACCAGAGGGCACCAGATTGCTCTTCCAGGAGCAGTGACGGAATTCATGGGGAAGCGGTGCCAAGGGTCCTGACATCACAGCCTGGGCCGGGAGCAGAGCTCAAGGCCCCACTAAGTTCACAGCAGGTCTGACGAATGAAAAACGTTCTCGGCCTTCTCTGGGGACCTGACTTGTTTCTTCAGTGAGTCACCCACACGTGTCAGCCCATGACAGACCCACCTACTCAGGCTCACACCATTCCGCCCAAGTTCCGAAGAGATGCTACGGTTTTCGCTGCTGCGCCCAGTAGACCGGGCGTCATGAAACACCCGCAGCAGCGGGTTCACTTGGAGCAGCTGGTCCCCCCCCCTCTACAAAGGGCCCCGTGGGGCTTAGCACAAACCACCCGTAAGGGACTAATCCAGCCCCTCTGTAATTAAAAAATATAATACCTAGTAAGGACTGAGCTTCTCCAGGAGGTCACGAGCACGAGCTCCCAGTCGGCCCCGAGCCTCATGCCGCTCGGGGCTGTCTCTCCTGCTTCAATTACTCCTGTTCTCCGCCTCCACCCCGTGCTGTTCTCTCCTTTGGGCTCCACCAATAGCAGGAGCTCCTTTCTGCCTAGCAGAGTTGGGATAGACTCAGGGACATCACTCAATGGTACTAAAAGGAAATAAGCACAGAAATTGCAAGCAGCCAAGAAAAAGGAGGGGAGGGGGCTTATCAAGTGTAGGTGTTCTGTCCTGCCACAGCCGGCTTCACTGGCTCGGGCCCAGGGCACCCGCTGTCCTGGGACGTCCGTCATCTCCTCCCAAGCGTGCTGCCTGTGCTCCTCCTCGAACTCCCAGTCTGCCAACACCGGGAGGCTGCCCACCTCGGGACCCCGGCAGCTCCCTACTGGACACCTTGAGGGACTTTCTGGTCCAGACCAAGAGAGAGCCCCCGTGTCCCAGTCATGCGTAATGGGAGCTGAGATACGGCCAAGGGAGGAATGAGAGACTGAATGCAGCTAAAGGGGCCATGAGTTGCAAGCAGGGTTCTTTCGGAGCTAAATCTGAGTTCCTCAATTCTTTCTTCACTTGAATATTTTATTTCAAAGAACATTCAGTATTTTGAGGACTGATCTAAAAGTAGAAACCAGGTCTCCCCGTTTCCTTTCTCGCCTTTCAGAGTAAAGGGATGAGACAATTCTTGACCCCGTTTCTTTTCTTACACACATAATATCAGTCCATAAAGTTGAGAGGAGTTGGCTCTTTACATGGAACCTAAATCTGTCTCAGACTGGCCTTCTTTCCAACACGTCCCTGTAACTTAGGACTTCTTAAAGGATACAGATTGAGCCAGACTAGATTCATCACTGCATAATTGGATGTTTACTTTTAGCTGTCCTGATTAACCAAAAAACGGGGGGGGAAATCACATTTCAATTTTCTAGAGGAAAAAAAGTTGAACCTCATCTTGTCAATTTATACCACATTTTGAGATCCTAGAGACAGTACTTATTAAGAAAAAGTAAGTGAAAAGCAATTGAGAAATCAGAGAAAAAATTCTGTGGTCACGCACTACTATTATCCTTATAGATGAGTTTATATCTGGAAGCTGAAAACATGTTTATAGACTAAAAAAATGAGAATTCTGACTTTGATAACCATTATATTCTCTATACCCATCACTATAATGTACCATCAGGACTATATTTGTACTCCTACACTATATAAAAACATGAGTTAGCAATTGCCAAATTCTTTCAAGGTCTGTGAATACACTTGGTAGAGAAACTGCCAACTGCTGCAGAAATCCTGTAAATGTCAAACATTTTTAGGACTTTTCTTTTTAAGGGGGCAATTTCCAAATCAAAATTAGCTGAAGCTACAGTCTGGCTTGTACCGAGGGGGCAGGTCCCCCAAGAGTCCCGACTCTGCTGCATGTCACACAGTATCTGAAGCGTCTCATAAATTAAGGCCCCGGTCTCCTACCGCACCAGGGATGCCCTGGTGTGAGACTTTTAAATCACTGCAGCTTAAAAAAAATACTCCATAGCAGGTTTTTTTTAAAGCGGCAAAATTGGTCATGACAGACCCAGGAGAATTTCAGTGTGTCTAAAATAGCAGTTGCAAGTGGTACTGGAATCATTATACTTTTCCTGTTAAGTCTAGGGGCAAATCTCTTGGGAAATCAGCAGTCACTTAGCAATAAGAATGCAGGATACTAGCGTTAGAGTGTGGTTAATTGTTTCTGTAGCCCAAGCAAAAAGTATATTTAAAAATAATAAATCTGGACACCTGAAGTTTAGAAGGAACTAAGCACAAGGGCCAAGGGCCTTTGTCATCAGCCCCCTAGTTCAACCTCAGTACATCTGATGGGTGCATGACCAATGGAAAGGTGATCGAGGAACCTGAGGCCCAGGGAGGTGATGGTATTTGCTGGAAGCGAGAAGGCAAGAGACAAACACCCAGGGCCATGGGAGTCCACCATGCCCTTCAACTGCTTCACTCCCCTCGACCCCAATCAACACAACCACAAACATCGTAAAAATACCCTCTCGGGACACCTGACTGGGCTACCTTACAACCTGGAGGCCTCCAAGCATTCAAACTATTAGGCGCAGCTGATTCTCATCTCAGGATCCAATTTCTACCTATAAACGGTTGTGAGGAATTTCCAACAATCCTTTTAACTTCTGGCTTGCTCCTTTCCTGGACCACTCAAACCTCCCAAGCCTCTTTTCTCAACAAGCTAACCCTAACTGGACGTCTAGTAATGACCTGTCCTGACCACGGACATAACACATTACCTACAATAGAAATGACGTGTGCCTGTTGCTTGTACTTTTTCAAGGCTCCTGAGGCTTAGGACTCTGATGTTTGTTTTGTGTTTTATGGGTGTCAGAGTTATGTCTTCTTTAGCGCAAGCTCCAAGGAACACAGAGCTCCATGTTTTATACAATATGCATTGTAGCACAACATTTAATAAAGGCTCTGTGTTGATATGACCTGCAGTAACTCTCCATATCAGGGAGTCCCTTACACTGTGTAACAAAGCAACTCCAAGATCTGTTTCCATGACAACAGCAGCATCGCACGGGGAAGAAAAGGAAGAGAGTACAGAAGGCTCTTCAAAAACTGCTACCAAAATGCATACCCAGTTTAAGAGACTAAAAACAATGATCTGGGCATTCGATTTGGGGTTAAAATCTTTTTTTCTTGAACATGTTCTCTAATGATGTGACTATTTTTAAACGTCCAATAGGAATGGATTCAGAACACTATAAACACCATCCATCTGCCAAATTTCAGGAGGTCTAAAATTAGGTTACGAGGTTCATCAATTTCCCTTAGAAGATTCTAGTAGAAATAGACCAAACCTTTCGGGGGTAATAACAGGGAAATGCTCATAATTCAAATGCTATGGTAAATAAATCACATTCATTTAAAAGCTAAAAACAAACTCCAAAAACGCATAATTTCCCCCAAATAAAATTAAAATGGGAAGTATCTTATGAAACAAGAGTTTTAGCAGGCCCTTCAGATAATTTACCAAGCCACACACTGAAAACAACTCACAGCGGTGTGTATTATAACTAAATCATATTATAAACAAATATGAGAAAAGGAAACATTACGCTGTCCTTTTCTATGGTGCTTGTGATCAGCCTCTGCTCATGTTTGCTTTTCTTTCATGGATGAGGTGGAAATAAAATAAAACAGCTTGAGTAGACTTCTCCCCACCTAATTTTTTTCTACCATGATTTTTCCTTCATTGATCAAAGAAGAAAGAGCCCTCTCATACTAAAAATATCCCAGAACAAGAGCCAGAATTGGGACCTATTTTTTTCTCAGCTACTGGGAGGTAAGGTTATTTCACCTACATGCGTACCAAGTTATTTTAAAAACTTGCCTTGTTCTTCTCTGTTTATTCTATTTCAACACACAAGAGGGGACGTGGCAGCCTCTTGTACTCACTCCGAGCATCCCAGCTGCTCCATGGTCCACCCCCCGATCCTCAACAGAGATGCAGAACGGAACTCGCACCCGTAAGCCTGAATGCGCAAAGCACTTTGAGAACACAGCTTGTGGGCAATTTTCAACCTCACCACAAGCATGGAGGTCAGACGTCTAAGCGAGGTGGCACTTGCACAAAGAACCGTGCATCACTCATTATCCTCAGTAACCATCCATGATGCTACCTGGCTCAACCACCACCTGCGAGAACAGCATCGGTGTCAATAAAGTCGAAGCAGAAATTCTCTATAAGGTCAAGGCTAACTCAAGCAGAATCTCACTAATCTCTACTCACTGACTTGCTAATTCAATAAATGTTTGAGAGCCAGTGAAACCACCAGATTCTGGGTAAGCACAGAAGACAGGAAGGTAAAAGATGGGTTTGCCCTCAAGGGACAGCCACCTATGGGTAGAGACAGAGACAATGACAGCACAGGGTTGTGAATGTCTTCAGCGAGGGATGTACAGGGGGAACTAAAGGAGCAGCTGAATGGGGCGGGGGGCGGGGGGGGGGGAGAGTCCATGGAGATAGAAGGGATGGTCGGGGAAAGCTTCTGAGACAAGATATGCCCAGTGTGGTCCTCACAGGAAGACTAAGGATTGGCCGGGTGCCATGGGGGAAGGCATTCCAGAGAGAAAACCCAGCATCCTTCCGAGCCTCATCGCAAACTCTAGAGCGTGCGTGGGAGCCATCACTGCTCCTTCGGAAGAACATGACAAGCAGCCCTTGTTACCCTTCTTGGGGCTCCCCGCCCTGAGGTCCCTCTCCTACGGTTAGTAACGTCCGCTCCTCGGAAGTTCTTCTTGGAGTTTACACTCCACTCTGCCTTATAACACCTAGTCATCAGGGTGGGTCTGTCCCTTGGAGTTCCAAAGATAAGCCCACCCTTCTTTCTAGGCTAGAAGCCAGTGCTCATCAACGCCTACAACTTACCCCTTTCTTCACGCTGAACATTCCTGACTGGTTTTCGGGTCTCTGTCCTGTGGTTTCCTGACCATACCAGTTTCTCAACACCTTCCTTAATACCTGCTGTCCATCCTGCACTTCATACTCCAAGTGATGTCTGGTACCCATGGAGGACGCTGCTGCTGCTTTGAATGCTTCAACAGACAGCGAGCGACTGGTATACCCGCTCTGCGTCAATCAACCCTTATTATTCACTGTCAGAAACCACTATGTAATAAGAATGTAATGACTGAATAAACACAATGATGGAATCTCAAAATACTTCATTATGAAAACAAAATATGCTCCTCACAAGATAACTTAGAAGTACTGTCACCAACAGAAAGAACAAGTTTTGTTTTTTCAGAAAAGTCTTGCTAAAAAAAAGAACTTATCACAAGACTTCCTCATTCCTGTCTCCTTCTCCTATCATCAACAGATCAAGAAACTCAGTTAATTCGACTGTATCTGAAAACCCCTCATGACACCATGTCAGTAACAGAAGCCTTCCTGTACCACCGAGATGAAGTCATAGCAACAGTGGTACAGTGGTACATCGCACCCCGAGTGGTGAAGGCAGTTATATCTAGAAGGCAATGCACCCTCGGCAACTTCAACACAGAACTCACTGTTACCTGCCTATCTGGTATTCGTTCTCCTCTTCTTTGTTACTGAACTACCTTGACCTTGCTCTGGGCAGAAATACAGCCAGCTTCAAACAAAACAGAATAAAACTCCCACGTTTTCCAAGTAGGAGTGGCTGTGTGATACAGTCCTGGCCAATAGGATGAAATGAGGTTGTCAGATTGGGTTTCGTGGGGAATCCTTTAAAAGGGAGTAGATTCAACAGGCATCTGTGCTTTGACCTTCACCCTTCTCTTTCCTCCTGTGTGGAACCTGGAAGGGATGGTGATGCAGCAGCCGTCTTACACCCAGGACAACAAAGATGAGGACGAAAGGACGAAAGCCACATGATAAGAAGGCTGAACTAAAAGCCTGGGTCCTTATGGAATCCTGGAGATGCCACATAAGCCCCAGACTTCCCAGTCCAGACATTTTGTTACATGAGAACAAAACCCCTATTTAGTTCAAACCATCGCTTGGCCAGGTTTTCCATTACCCGTGTTGCAAACGGATACACTTAGCCCGTGGCCGCCTAGACGTCTGTAGCAAACAGCTCTGCCAGCACACTGCTGGGCAAAGAATTATTCTCAGGTGGGTGGGTCTGCTCCATTCAGATAACGTCCTGGGAGACCACAGCACTTGGTCACATTTCGAAAGAATTTAGTGGATGAGATTCGAGAGGGGGCAAATATGCCAATTAGAGCTTTTCAAAAATTGTACTATTCCAACAAGATTAAATCCAGAAAAATAATCTATGTCAACTCATCTTAAAAATCAAATTATCATGATTTCAGCTTCCTAGGGTCCTTTCTAGTCCCTGCCCTTCGGTACATAAATTCGGTCATAGTCCTAATCACAGTAATACCTTTATGTTAAGCTTTTGCATGGAGACATCATACAAGCATTTTCCGTGTCTTTACAGTCATCCTTCTTAATGGCTGCACCTATGCTATCGCACGGATGTATCACAATTGACTTAACGACTCCCTACCGCCCACAAGATTGTTAGTAAAAGAAACTGATGACTGCAGAGGGAAATCTAAGAGGACACTGCACTCAAGCCAATATATAGCCATACCCTAATCTTCAATGTTAAGATCCTATTAGATATAAACTATTCTCAAGGTTTCAAATTCAAGACTTATGGTAGTTATCTAGAATGGCTGACATTCAGAATCTGGTGGGTAGTTGGGTATTCTGCTTCAGTAAGACTCATCGTATACATTTTATTTTCTAATGAATTTTATAGACCATATAGTCCTAACGTTAAGATTATGAAGAACATGCTTTTTTGGTTGTCAGGGAGATACGTCCAATCTCACAGTAGGCCTTAGGCTCAACTGGCATGGCCAGTTGACTATCATATGGTATGGCATTATAGTCATAGAAAAGGAAAAATCTCCACTGATCCTAGGACAGTTCCTTTTAGTTACATTATCGGAAGGAAACAAACAAAACCCTGTAAGATTTTTTCATCTCTCTTGTAAAAGTCACATACATTCATCTGGGCAACAAATATTAACTGAGCACTTAGTACATGGCAGGCACAGTTCTAAGTCAAATAGAAGAGTGAGTGAGACAACAGCCCTGTTCGCACGGTGCTTCACGCTGGTGGAAGAGACAGACAGCAATCAAGTGACAAATAAATAGCACGGTTTCCAGGGTGACAAGGACCATCAAAGGTACACAAGGAGGACACGCTAATGGACAATGAAGAGGGGAGGGTGGGAGCTGAAGAGGCCTCTCTGTGGAGTCACCTGAGCAGAGACCGGAATGGTGTCAACGAGCATCGTGAAGATCCGGGCACAAGAATCCACCAGTGCTAAAGCCCTCAGGTGCAAATGAGCTTATTAGCCTGTCCTGTCCGTGAGGTGGACGGGAACCAGATCCCAGTCACCACAGGCCTTGTTGACCAGAGTAAGACGTTTGCATTTCACTGTAATGGTCAAGGAAGGCTACTGCAGGGTGTGGACAGAGCAATGCAATGATGTGATCTGTCCGATACATGCAAACACCACTGGGGATGCTGCCTAGGCGAGAAACTGGAGGGGACAGGAGCAGACACGAGCAGACACAGCAAGATGCTCTTTGGCAAACTGCACGTTTTTCCAGAGGTTATTTCATCGGACTCCCCCATCCTTGGGCTCCTGGATGACCAGGCGTTTAGTAAGTGAGAATATGACCAAACCAAAGCACGTAGCTCCAAGCAGACGGTGGGCATGTGGACTTGCAAGAAGGTCTGCTTCACACATGCACCTGATTTCTTTTTAAATTTTCTACTTGTCACTTTTCTTCCTCACTTCCAGCTCTGTACCTTCAGTTACTCTAAATTACAGATTTGTAATGAGAAAAAAAAACCTGATTAACATGAACTACCTAAACCTTGGTGCATCATTCAAACTTCGCAAATGCAAAAGAAAAGAGGCCTCCCTTTCTAATTTTAAGACCTGCTGTGTGCACTCTCCTTGTTCAAGCTTCCCTGGTCTTTTGTGATTAATTTTAGTAACGGGAGAGCGGCCTGCTTAAGAACAAATGAGTCATGATACAGCTTCATATCTTAGAAACCTAAAATCACCCTCCTGCACGGAAAATATCATTTTCAGGTATGAAATTTCTACCCCATGTTAACTCTCCAAAGCTTCCTGCCTTGAAAAAGAGGTGGGGAGGGACAGGCTAGGGACTTGAGGTTACAGACGGCAAGCAACGTGCACACTGCCTTCTGAAAGGTATTTGTCTTAGGGATGTTTATGACATGAAAAAAACAAACAAACAAACCCTCAACCATTGTTAAACAATGTGTAGGCTGTGCATTTCAAAATATTCTTTCATACAGCAATCTCATAACAATACAAACTTCTCATGAGCATGAATAGCAACCTCTATGACTTCTGCATGGATTATTTATCCTGGCACAATGAGGCGTGTCTTAGACACGCACCTCTGATTTCAAACTGGAAAGAAATCAAAGACTCCTGACTCCTCAGCTTTATCATTTCTCTTTCTCTTGAACTGTGATTTGTTATAAACCTCTCCAGATTAACTGTACAATTAGCAGTGACTTCAAGGAATATAAATCCAAAACATGCAGTTGACAAAACAAGCATTTCCTTTTAATAGGTTCTTTCCCCACCAACATTTAACCCGAAAAACATTCACCAAGTTACAAATCCTGGTCGTACATTTAGCAAAGCACAGTGCAATGGGAATCCTGCATAAGTTCCTCAAACATGGAAGATTCTCTCGACACAGGAAGAAAAAAAACCTTCTAAAAAGGAAATTCACTTCCTAAAGACTAATTTAAAATCAAGAAACGGCTGGTATTGATCTGAGAGAATCTCATGAAACATTTTACAGATATTTATTTTATTTTGGGATCAGAGACTTCATTTTTTCTTCCATTCACTCTTGCAACACACGTTCACGATCGCCTGTGAGTCAGAAATCCTACGAGGCACTGGGAATACAGAGATGGGTGAGGTTCAGGGGAAAGAAAACATCACAACACAACCACAGTAAGTCATCCTGTGGTGACCTGTTAAAGTAATGGCCTGAGCAACCCAGCCCTCCCAGGGCCCACACCTGTGCCCCGTCCCTCTGCGATGGCTAATGCTGTGCGTTAACTTCACTGGACCACGGGGTGCCCAGATATTTGGTCAAACATTATCCTGGGTGTTTCTGGGAGAGTGTTTTTGGATGAGATTAACATTTAAATGCCTGCCAGCCTCCACCGTCTCACGACCTAGTTCTGTATAAGAAATCTCTTTGTGGGAAACACACACACACCTGTGTGCGCACACACACACCTGCACACCCACACACACCTGTGCACACAAATACACACACACACACACACACAGCCTATCAGTTCTGTTTCTCTGGAGAACCCCGAACTAATCTACCTTCACAGGGACCCTGAGCTTGGCCATGTGACTTGCTTTGGTCGTGAGACATCAGGACACATAACGTGTAAGTGCGCTAAGGCTCGCCCTCTTGGAAAACTGCCACCACTATGTAAGAAACCTGTGCTACTCTCCTCTGGAAAGGTCAAGGTGGAGGAGGACCAAGGCTTCCTGGCCAACAGCCACAGCAAACAGCCAGTGGAGTCATCGTGTGTGACCCTGTAGAAACCCTGGGAAAATGTGAAGCAGGAGAGTGGCACAGTCGTGTCATGGCAGTGACATTCTTCTTAGAACCTGGCTTTCCACCCTTGGACTATCAGTCTCAAAATAAATGCGTTTTGGGAACAGGCTGGATTATAAAAATAAATAGAAATGTGGAATGAAACAAAATGATTAGGACAATTGACCTTCCCTCTGTCCATCTCACCTCCTGCTCATAACAGACTATGATTGAGGGCGTTTGCTCACAGCTTCTGGTGCAACACAGTATAAACAGCTGTCAGCAAAGCAACTCTCCCACTGGTTTCATCTCTCTCGGCCACTGTCGAAGGCCTAGACAGAATTCCTACTAAGTAGGTTCATTGACTGTTGTCATTGTTTTGGACCCTTGCTCTCACTGTAAAGAAAGAAATGTCACAGAAAACCCTCCATCTTCCTTCCTCTCCTAGCCCCTAGGAAATGCACTTCTTTTTGACCATAGACTTTTCCTGAGTCTCCCACTGGCAATTTATTAAACAGCAAAAACAGAGCCAAGGTGGAGAAGGTATTAGCTAATTGAATGGGACTCCTTCTTCAGTTTATCAAAGAGTGACTCATTAAAATCCAGGAACAAGCTCTGGCATAAGCCAAAGAGCTCTCTGGGCTGGCTTTCAGCTTAGCGTGAACCCACTTGCAATGAATCTTTCCAGAAACCCAGGGTCCTGGGAAGCCCTACCTTCCCATTTTCTTGAGGAGAACCAGAATCAAGTCTCCAAATGGCTTCAGGCTCTCACCTGGTCCCATCACATGCTGTAGTCTTCACTACTGGGCACTGTCAGTCCTCCTGGTGAACACTTTTACTGTTAACATCTTGGGATTTTATCATCTCAAGTTTCTTACTGTTTTGAGATTTCTCATAGACACACTGACCCCAGACTCCGACCCCCAAAATAGAGCCTTCGCCAACAGAAAGCCTGCCCCTGAAGTTGGCTTCTACTAACCAACCATGTGGCACCAAAGAAAGAACAGGGTTGGAAGCAGAGAGACCTGGGTCAAAGCTCACCACTTACTGCTGGACTCTGGCAGGTCGCTTAACCACCCCCAAGCCTCCATTTTCACATCTGTACAATGAAGATAATAACGTGTGCATTTATGTGGGTTATCCACGGAAGTAATCATCTGAATAAATAATCATGTTGATTCATATGTATGACTTCCCACTAAGGATAAGCTATTTGAAGACAAAGACCATGTTTTTTTTTTAACCTTTGCATCTCATAGCACCTAGCATGAAATAAACGCTCAAGAAACATTTAACAATTACAAATAATAACAGAAAAAGCACCAGACATAGAGATGATAAGTACACATCAGGTACCATCATAAAGATGTCATGACTTGTGAAGCAGAACTTCTATCTCTGAGCTCCCAATGATTTGAGCCACAAGTGGCCCCAGACTCCAGTTCTCAGGCACAGGTTAAGTTGGTTGTTTGTACATCATGAACTGTCTGATATTACTAAGTCACTTGGTATGGGTCAGAAAAAATAAGGAAGCCTTCATACCAATTTTTGACCCCAATCAGTCAAAAGCTATTGTCCAAATTCACCATTTTTTTAAACTAAACTCCAAATAGCTGAGACCATGGTTTGAAATGACTACTGTAAGGAGAAGGAAAGCCCATCAGGTGTGGCTTCCACCCTGCGAGGTGACATAATAATGCTGATGAAACATCCATTCCTAAGTTCTGGGCAAGTTCAGTAACAATCTCACGCGTAGCTAAAACTAGCCAAGTAATTCAAGATCATGTAAATACAACTGGTGATCAAATTAGGTTATCAGACCTTCATCCGCTCATTCTCTGGTTCAACAACTATTCTTTGTGCACCCATTCTGTGCCAGGCTCTGCACCGGGCTGTTGGTTTCCAAAGGGAAACGACAGAGGACAGCCCCATGAAGAATTCACTGTGTAGGCATGACCGTCAAGGAAGACAACAATTTTCTAGAATGGGTATTAACTAAAAGTGTCCGTGAGAAGCTACGCAACGATTCCTACGTGTTTTCCATGCTTCAGGCACAAAAGTCGCTTTCAAATCTGATGTCAGAGACAGTTTATAATTTTCCCAAGAAAATCACTGTCTACCTTATCATCTTACCCCCTTTTTGACCAAAAATGATACCACCCACCTTAATCACACCCCTTTTTCAGATCTGGCTCCACTGGGCTTTTGACTGCTTCCCCTAAACAATCACACCACACTCTCAAAGGCTGACAGGGGGCAAGAGGAGAGATTTTAAAAAGAATGAGTTGCTGGCCGTACGTGCCATTCTGAGCGTAGAGTTCCAAAGACATTCGTGCAGTGGCAACTTCAGCCATTGGATTAAGCTGAAAAGCCCCCGGGATGACCCTCTCAAGAACAGGTCTCCTGGCCCCCTGGTTCCCGCACAGGGCACCTTCTCTATTTTCACACCACACACACCCCCTCTTCTCACTGGCGCATCAAGAGGATGGATGTCCCACCCTCCGCGGCCCCCTGTAGCGCATCAGAACTGCAGATGGGGATGCAAGTGTTGGAGGCTATTTTTAATTCACAGCTAAATTAATTTGGTGCAAAAGTAGCAGGAGTCCCTTCCCTTGTAGGAAATACTTCTGTTACTGTGAATCTGGTACATAAAATAATCCACCCACTGAAGAACAGAATTAGCACGGGAGCTTTGGGTTGGGTTTGTTTCCCCGAAATAACTTCTTTTCCAGGTTTCCTGTGGCAGCATGGCACGTGAGGAGTGCAGAGCAGGGTTTCAGGACCGGCGAGGCTTCCACTCAGAGGTTCACCTGGGGGGAATCCCACCAGGATCTGCAGAACATGGCGGGTCTCTCTGGCCTGTGCTCTTTTAACGGGTCCTCTTGCAAGGATGTGTCACCTGAGTTTACACACCACCGGGTAGCAGCATTTGGCGAGGGATGAACTCCCTTAAGCCAGCAGGAGAAACAGGAAAATACTGGTCTACTTGTTTTTAAAAGAACATTTTGAAAAAATAAAATTGAAATAAATCTTAAAAATGTCACCACCTTCAGGAAGCCTTCCCTCATTCTTCCATGAGATGCACTCTCCCCTCCACTCAAACTCAACAACAGCTTATTTCTTCCCCCACTGATGGCAGCCGTCACATGCAACCTTAGAGTGTGAGGCTCTGCATCCTTTTCATCAGAGAGGATGCACTGGGAAGGCAGGACCTGTCGGTCACCTTTTTATCTTCACAGCTTGAAGCCCTCGGTAAACATTTAGGTGACAAAATATTATTTAGGGTTGAAAACAACTGTAAAGATCACCAAGTTCAATCTCCCTATTGATGAATAAGAAAAGCACGATCTAGAAAGGTTTTCAGTGACTTGGCAGGGCAAGGCTCCCAGTTCCTGCTCTGAGACTCTCTTTACCTCACTCTGCTGAATTTTATTTATTTATTTTTTTTGAAGGGGAGGGAAATCTTTCTCCTTATTTTCTTTTTTCTTTTTCTTTTCTTTTTTTTAAAAAAATTTTTGGCCGTGTTTGGTCTCCGTTGCTGCACACGGGGCTTTCTCTAGTTGCGGCGAGTGGGGGCCACCCTTCGTCCCAGTGGCTTCTCTTGTTGCGGAGCACGGGCCCTAAAGCACGCAGCCTTCAGTAGTTGTGGTGTGCGGGCTCAGTAGTTGTGGCTCACAGGCCCTAGAGCACACGGGCTCAGTAGTTGTGGCTCGCGGGCTCTAGAGCGCAGACTCAGTAGTTGTGGCACATGGGCTTAGTTGCTCCGCGGCATGTGGAATCTTCCTGGACCAGGGCTCGAACCCGTGTCCCCTGCATTGGCAGGCGGATTCTTAACCACTGCGCCACCCGGGAAGTACCTCTGCTGAATTTTAAATGCCACTTTTTAGCACCTGCACCTTTTACAAATCACACTTTGTTGGTTCAGGAACGTAAAAACTGTTTGGGGTATAACAGGGGTTTTCTCACACAATGGTCTTGTTTCCCTATTACATGTAAAAGCACACTTTGTGAAAATAGAAGATCCACTAATTAAATTTATTTCTAGATTTATTTTACACGTTCCGAGTTTTGTTATAAATGCAGCTTTGAAAGGTTGAAATTTAAACAACTTAGCAGCCTTTTTTCCTTTGCTCAGTTTCTAAGACACCGAGAAGAACTTGAGAACAAGAGAATTCGCAGGCTGTCAAAAGGCAAAGCAGGCAGCTCCGTCCTCTGGACACACGGCTGCCCGCGGGGTCCAGCTCCCTCCGGACCCGGACGCTGCTCCTGCTTTGCAGCAACTTGTGCACTGGGTCCCATTTTTGGCTGTGAGTCAGTCATTTATGGTCAATGCTCTCAGCTTCTTCAGAGGGCTCGGTCTCACGGGCTTCACAGACTTGAAGGGGCACCCAGATCAGAAGCAAGCTTCCCGGCCTTGTAACAAGTCGGTTCATCTCCTCACTTGTGCTCCTGCAAACATGCAGGCGGCTGCAGCCACCTCCTGATGCCACCTGCATGGAGGGGGCTCCCCCCAACCCGGGAAGCTTCAGTAATCACCCCGGAGGTTATTTTTAAATCCTCTGAATTCGACTCAGTTGGACGGCTCAGATATAAGAAGAGTAAAGCCCTTCAGGAATCGTTTCTCCCCGGACAGGCCAGGGGCACCGGCCGGTGAGGATGCATCAGGTGAATAAAGGCAGGGAGACTGCGCAAAATGCAGACCAAAACCCAGGAAGCCGATGACCTCCAGGGCTTGAAGCCTTTCAACAGACCCCCCTCCACCTTCTCCAATGTCCACATACCCAGCACACAGGGCAAACCTCCCAAGGGTTACGTTTAAAGAGTTGTTGAGCACTTGTGTCATCTTAAACACGTCACATCAGACTCTCCTCTCCCTACACTTGTACAGATTGAAGGGGGTGCGTCCGGACATGATCCTTCACAGCAGGACTGAGGTTGGTGTGAGCCTCTCTCTAAAAGTGACGCTTCGTGGCTTTTCTCACTGAAGGCGCAGAGAAAACAAAGTATGGAAAACAAGGATTTAAAGCGCTAACATACACGCACACACGCGCACACACACAGAAGCACGCACACACCCTGGAAACCCAGGTACCTCGTGTTCCCTCTGGCGGGAGGGGAGTCACACGGAGGCACAATTCTCGAGGGGCAGAGGTTGTCCTAAGCACAGGGAGGAGCTCCAGACTGAAGGACAAAGAGGCTTCGAGATGGAAATTGTAAAAGCGCAGGGAAGGGGCCTGAGGAGGAGCCGGGCCCTCAAGCCCCCACCGGCCGGGCCCTGCAATCACAGTCTCTGGATGCCAAGGACCAAAAGGCAGAAGTTCCCCTTGGAGAAGAGTGCACAGTCCTTTTTGATCAGACAGGCAGGACTGGCCGATTATTCTGTACCTTTTTAGTAGCTCGCCCACTTCTTTCTCTCTCAGATTCGAAAAAAGCTCATCTCGTAACTTAAATGTTGAGTATATTAACATGTGAGGCAAGTCAGCACACACACAGATGAGCGGGAGCAGATCACAGGTGTGCCCGTCGTTACGCTTCACGGCGAAAAGCTCTTTGCTAACACCCTGTACCTGGCCCCAGGCTGGGAGGAGGGTGGCCACAGCCATCAGCCCCAACAGGATAAAATTCTGAGCGGGAAAGGAGCTGCTGAAGATAATTAACAGCCATAAACAAGCATCAACCAAGGCTTTCCCAGGTAAGCAAGTCTGTCCTGTGCAAACCCGGATGTGTGTTACCATCTACGTGGAATATTAGGAGCCAACAGAGGATTCAGAACAAGATCACAGATGGGATCAGCGTTGGCCGACAGGCCCTTTAGGGGATCGTGAACTTGGCCTCTCACCCTCCTGGCCTCCTCCCGGTCCCCTTCCCTGCCTTTCCTCTCCCATCTGATCTGCAGGATGGAGCTCCTCAGAGCTCTCTCCTGGCCTCTAACTTCTTTTCTTCTACCTCTGTAATCTCCCTCAAGGCAAGATGATCCACTTGGAATGCCTTAAAAAAACAAAAACCAAAAAAACCCAACCAGAACAATCAGAACAAGCACCGAAGGTAGGAATCATTTGGAGCAAATCATTTAAGCATTAGCGGCCAAAGAGGTCCAGCACACGCCATCCAGAAATGCCTACTCTCCCGGGCCTCCCCTGCAATTTTTTTTTCAGTTAAAAATATGACTTTCCATGTAACAGCTCAAGTTCCCCTCCACTGGATGTATTTTAGGCACTGGTGCTTCCCCCACCCCCAAGCTCCCACTCTGCTCTGCGAACCTCGCTTTTCAGCCAACAAGGGATGCAAGGGAGAGACTCAGCAGAGACGGCAGAGTTAGGACACAAATCAGAGAGATGAGGTATTCACATGTGGGCAGTTTCAGAGATCATTTGTTCAGCGAAACAGACGCTGAATTATTCAAGTCAACAGGAGCATTTATAATACCTAATGAAAGGCAGCAAGGATCCCATGAAACAAACTAGGAACAGTTTGTTACCTCGGCCAAAGGCAGTGAGGGCCCTACTAGTTAATCAACCGTTACAAATAAACTGAAGGGCGATTTATGTTCATTGTAAAATGTGTCAACATTTTCCAAAAAGAACTGCCTTGTGTTTGTGAAAGCTACAGCTATAAATTTGGTAGGTTTAGCCTACGTGCCACCCAGAGCTGAAGAGTACAAACAAGATAACAGGAAATTCTCCTCTGAGCCTGGGATAGTCCTGCCAGGGTTCAAAAGGACTATAAATCTATTCATTAGTAAAAGCCAAAGTTATACGAAATGAACTGGTAAGTCTTTCCATTAACGGTATGTGCCAGAACAACAGTAGTTCAGGCATTAAAAAAATTAAACTCAGAAACCCTCATCAACATAAAATAATAGTTTCCAGCCTACTTACATCAGTGTCAGGTCCTTTATCCGCACCCGGACAAGAAAAAGTAACGAATTCATGGCACCTCTTGTGAACCACAAAACAGCAAACTGGTGGAGAGAAAAGAAAACTAAAATTAGTAAAGTCTAGATTGAATATACAAAACTTTGTTTTTCCCAACAGGGCTACATGCTGTCAGAAGCCAATTTAATTTCACTACAGAAAGAATCTCATAAACAGAAATCAGAAGGCATTTCATTCCAGACTCAGCCACATTTGGTTTTTGGGTTTTTTTAATAAATTTATTTAGTTATTATTTATTTTTGGCTGCGTTGGGTCTTCGTTGCTGCACGCGGGCTTTCTCTAGTTGCAGCGAGCAGGGGCTGCTCTTCGTCGTGGTGCATGGGCTTCTCAGTGTGGAGCCATGGGCTCTAGGCGTGTGGGCTTCAGCAGTTGTGGCTCGCAGGCTCAGCAGTTGTGGCACATGGGCTTCAGTAGTTGTGGCTCGCGGGCTTAGTTGCTCCGCGGCATGTGGGATCTTCCCGGACCAGGGTTCGAACCCGTGTCCCCTGCATTGGCAGGCGGATTCTTCACCACTGCGCCACCAGGGAAGTCCCCACATTTGGTACTGACTGGACTCCTACATAACAGAACCACAAAATGCCAGCACGGACAGGGCCCAGGGAGACCTAAACCTTAGTTCCTCTTCTCTAAAGTTGAGGGGAAGTGCTAGGGATTGTAAGACAGTTCTCCCAAGGTATAAACCAGGAAGCAACATGTAAAGTACTGTACACTCTCCTCCACCAACACAGAGGTGTGTAAACGTTGATAAACACTAGACCCTATTAGTTAGAGAATAATTTATTATAAATAATACGTGTATATCCCCAACTGTGGGTGCAGAACTTCCTTAGAAGAATTCTGAACGTCAAGAACTCCTGAAGACACAAACCCAACCTACAGAAAACAGCCCTCTGAAGTGAAGAAAAGCTAGGGTGCATCCTCACATCCCTCTTGTCTATGCCTGCTCGGCACTAGCTGGGAGGGGACCCGCAAATCTACCAAATGCACGACACAAAGCGTTTTCCAAACTCAGCACGGTTTGGTAAGTATTCCCGAAGATGAATCAGTAACTGAATCACTAGTTATAGAAATTAATAAGTAACCTAAGATTTTTATGAAAAGTATAACATGGAGGATACAAAAAAATAAATGACTGAGGTCACTCTTCCTTAAAAGCTTCCGGTTCAGCTCCAAAGGGCATAACCCACTACTCTATTGTTCTTTGCTGAACAGCACGCTAAGAAACAATATTCCCTCAGAAATACTGGGTGAGTCCTTAGTCTTTAGTGCAGAAGGCAGGCTAGAAATTCCCAGGTTCCTAGCTCTCGTCTACTCCCACAAGCGATACTATCAGTACACCTTCCTGCACATGTGTCAGTAGATAAAGCCAACTGAACAGGGTCAGGCCCAGGAGAGGGTGGGAGAGGCTGGCAGGTTTGCCCAGAGCCAAGACCCTAAAACTAAGGGAGCATTTAGGGGCCAGTAAGACATTCAGGATATTTGTGGTCAGCATGAGCAGCCCCGAAAGGCGTGAACCAGAATAACACAGAACAAAAGCAGTGCTTCTGAAGGGCCAATGGTGGTGATGGGAAGAATGCACTGGAACAGGTCCGGCCGTAAGGGCCGGTGGAAGCCCACTGTAGAGTCTGGGAATGAAAGTGATCACCCATCACTATTCAGTCTGTAAGAGATGGAGGTAAGAGATGTCAGGGAAGTCGAAGAACTGATGGGACCTGACAGCTGACCGCAGACACCGTCTGTCGAGCCTCCTGCTCTGTGTCACTTGGATGGGTCATCTCACCTGCACGATCTCACTGAATCCTCATAACACTACATATGCTCTGACGCCTACATTTTACAGAAGGGAAAACGCTGTACTGATCTCTGCCGTCTAGCATGTTACAAGGGCACAGGGTTTGCAGACAGAAGAGACGGTGGGAGAGGACAGACGGACGGAGAGACGGACGGGGCAGACAGACGAGGGCCTTAGGTACAGTCACCCTCCTCCACGTAGCGGAGCAAGGACTCGAACTAAGGTCTGCTGGACCCTACAGCCCTTCCCGCCACCACGTCACACTGGTGGGCAGGAGAGCAAAAGCTGCTGAAGGTGGTGCCAAGATTCTGCACGTGGGTGCCAGGAAAATGGGTACATGAAAACATAATCTTAAGTATATTTAATAAATATATACACATAAATACATGTATGTGTGTGTGTCTATGCGGGTGTATACATATGAAACCTGGAGGATGAAGATGGGGGTAAACCACGTCAGAGAAGCAAGATAAAGGATGACTGTTTTCTTTTTAAACAGTTTTATTTTAAGTATTTAAGTATTATGGTCATAATACAAGGTCACTGTAAAAGTACATCTTTTATAAAAAAACTTCAGGCTCCGCATGAGCAGGCAGAATCGGACAAGTGAGGGGACCACCCACAGGAAGGTGAGCGCTCAAGATCTCATAAGGAGCATCCTTCCAGAAGCAGAGAGGACCTGAGGGAGGGGCTCTCTCGGGCTGCTGCCCACGGGGCACCACTGGGGCCGGAGGCGGGTACTGTAAGGGCGCAGAGGAAAGAGCCCCTGGCTGCCCGGGCACGGCCCAGACGCTGCAAAAGGGCAGCACGTCACTCCTAACAGCCTTCAGAGCAGCGGGCTCTCCCGGTGTTGCTGCAGCACCCCCATCACGACACTCCCTAAGGATGGATAATGGGCTCAGATTAATCCCGTCAGCTCGCTCTCCCCAGACAGAGTCAGCTTTCACTCGCTGGGATTAGGATGATAAGTCACTGAAGGGAGAGGGCCACGGGAGCCCTATTTCCTCATCACAGTTTATTATGGATGTGGTGTTTTGAAGGGAAAAGGAGCATTCTGATTCCCTACTTAATCATTCAAACAGTCGTGTCTTTCATCTCTTTTCTGTCCATCTCATTCAGGTGGACACTGAAGAAAATCCACATTTATCAGATCCCTTTGGCTAGTTCGGTGTTTGCACCTGTCCTTTCAATCCCCCTTTACCTGTCAGTGCAATTACATCCCTCCAGCTGGCCGTGTATCAACTGCACACCTTAAATCGCACGTCCAATTTTATCCTGAAAAGAACCCTCACTGCACAATATAATCCGAAAGGGCAGCAAAACCCCTGCCCACCCCAAAATCACTTCTCCCCAACCTGCCTCAGTGGCCCCTCTCGCCCCACCTTACATCTAAAGTGCCTGTACTCACTCCCCCAACGGGAGAGGGGGGAGAAGGGTCCAGAAAGCTGCTCCCCCAGGAGAGTTATCAGGGGATAAAGACCCTGCAAGGCCCATTCAAAGACTCAAGATTCAGACCTAATGAAGAAGAACATGCCAGCACCCACGCCCGGCATGGGGGGCAGATTAAGGAGAGGAAGCACCAGAGACCCTCTCGGCTCACTCCCACCCCAGCTGCAGGGAGACTGGGCGGCCAGGAAGAGGAGCTGGGCTGGAGTTGACTCCAGCCGGAAGCAGCACTGCCTGGGAAAGGCTGCCCAGGAAACTGAGCAAGGGCCACACGCTCCAAAATCCCGGACAGCTGGCCTTGACCTCTGGTTTCAGGTTCTAAACTAAGTTGGGTAATTCTTACTTCGTAAGACAATGAAACACCAACATTTGAGAAGTCTTGCTAGTGCAGCTGAAGAATGAGGAAAGGACTGAATAAAACAAGAGAATGCCCTGGGTCCACCAGGGGAGCACAGACTTCCTTGGGCTAACAATTAGGTGCTATTGTTTCTATCCTTTATTATTTGGAATTCTGAAAGTCTGCATCTCACCACGTTCTGTGGGGCAAGGGAATCGGGGAGCGTGGAGGGTCAGGGGGATCACACAGGACACTTTCCATACATATTTGCTTGACCTTGGCAGGCAAGGAGGAAGAAGTGGAGACACAGGGCCTGGCAGCTTCTTCCTGCCCTATGGTTTGTGTCCTGGAGCTGGACCCCTGGCCCCTCAAGGAGCCTTTGCTGAAGCAAGCCCAGGCTGGCCTATACGACTCCGGATGGGGTTTCATTTTCAAAGACTTTGGGTCACCTCTGCTTACGTAACCAAATGAGAGGTTTGAAGATACAAAGCTATCCTGCAGCTTGAAGCCACAAAGTAAATCTTCATTCAATTATTTTCTAAGCACAAAATGGCTTTTCTCTAATCCTCTGTGATGCACTTCTGCTGCCTGGCAGTGACGGATGACACACGGCACTAAGCAAACGACACGGAGGACAAAAAAATCATCAAGACCACAGGCCTGGACAGACAGCGATTCTTAATGTCACCTGGCTCTAAAATTGAGAATATTCACTCTCCTGATCCGTACTGCAGGCTGATCTTACTTATGGAAGTCAAATGGATGGAAATTAAGGCGAGTTTTCGCCATCTGTCAAAAGTACGTTTCAGATACAGAACAAATAAGTCACCTATGTTTGGCTCAAGAATTCGTAAAAATTCCCCCCCCCCAAAAAAATAGAGGTGTGTGTGGTGACGCTGACCTATTGATGTTCACAGCGGTTCTCAATCACGATTGCTAGTTTCAAGAGAACAAAAACCAGTAGAGGGTGGGCTGAAATCCACCCAGAGAAACAACACCCCCTTCTGACTCTGTTCCCCCACCCACGAATTTGATACGAGCGGGCTCAGCGGTAACGAGTCTTGGCCCATCACACACACCGGGTGGACCTGAGTGCTTTGTCTCTGTGTCAAATGTCATCGTCACACAGATGGACAACTGGGAGCTCGTGATACTGGACAATGTTTCCTAGAGTGATCGTGGGCAAATGGGAAGCCCAGAAACATCTTCCATCCTCCATTCATGCACAGAGCTTTACTTAAAAAGAAAAAAAGCATGGTGAACTGATGCCACATAACAAGGAATCAGCTGCAGTTAAGTGCTTCTTGCTCATCAATGCAAATTCCTCCTTAAAAATGCCACCAACACGATCACACACAAAAAAGGTGATTAGTCACTACTTCATACCTACTAGGAAGGCTATTATTAAAAGAAAGAAGAAAACAAAGTACCAGGTGATGGTGAGGATGAGACGAAACTGGAACCTTTGTCCACTGCTGGTAAGAATGTTAAAATGGTACAGTCCCTGTGGACAACAGTGCAGCTGTTTCTCAAGAAATTAAACACAGAACTACCCTACCATCCAACAATTCCACTTTCGGGTATAAGACCAAAAGAACCGGAAGCGGATCTCAAGCAAGAGATTTGTGCCCTGGTGTTCATAACAGACTTAATTGCAGTAGTGAAATGTGGAAACAACCTTGATGTCCATCAAGAGATGGATGGATCAACAAAATGTGCTCTATACATACAATGTAACATCATTCAGCCTTAAAAAGGAAATTCTGACACCTGCTACAACATGGATGAACCTGGAAAACATTATGCAGAGTGCAGTAGGCCAGTCGCAAAAGAACAAATACCGTATGATTCCACTTATATGAGATCCCTAGAATTCGCAGAGATGTAAAGTAGAACAGAGGTGATGTGGGGTGTGGGTGGGTACAGAGTTTGTTTGGAATGATAAAGGATTTTGGAAATGGTAAGTGGTGATGACTGTACAACCTTGTGCATATACTAAATGCCACTGAACTGTACACATAAAAATGGTTAAAATGGTAAATTTTATGTTATGTATAGTTTACCACGATATAATTTAAGTAATGCGTCAAACTAGAGTGACTGACATTTATGAAGTTATAAGCAAGGGGCACAGCTGTAGAGTCTTGCTTATGTGAATTTATGATTTTCTTGTGTTCACAGTTGAGTTACAGCTCCAAAACCAAGGAAGTATTTACTTCCATTTCATAAGATTCTACACAAAGTCCATGCCAGATTAGAGTGGGGACATGGGGAAAATTGAGTTTCAGAGCCAAGGACTCACACGATCGTGTAGGATTAGAGATGGGCTCCTTTGACTCTCACATCTCACATGCGAATAGTCAGCATCAGTACCAGCGATGGAAACAAGGACCTTCACCCTGTGAGCCCGGCTTTCCTACCAAATCCTTGAGATACTTTGTCACTTCATTACACGCAAAATGGGATCATCCCTGTTCACACTTCACAAAGATCGCCATGCTCATTGCGGGGAAAAAATACATACTTAGGTATCATTTTCCATTTCTTTTTAAACAATAATTCCCTTTCACCTTCAAGTCTTAAGACCATATCATTTCAAATTCAGTTCACAGTCACGTAACATGGAACATATGCATAAAAACTTTGTTGTCCAAAATTAATGGGGTAAAAGCCATTATGTAACGAATCCTGAATTCAAAAAAGGAACCTACTAAATTTAATAGTTTGACTTCATTTAGAGTAGAAGATGGGTAGCTGAGCTTCTGCGAGTTCCTTTTTTTAAATACATAAATGGCTGTCATCATGTGAGATGGTTTTAATTAAATTTTGCTTAGCTGGAAGGGATTAATGGAAGGTAAGTAACGTCACGTCGGAATGCAGTGAAATGAAAATCTCTAAGGCGAGCGAGCTGCTTTCAGCTTTGTAGGGAAAGTAACGAAAAACTGAGCTTATATTATATTTGCATGTTAAAAGAAAATTATTGGTTTCAGATTTGTAACAATGCAAACAGTCTTCTCATGTGATACACATTAAAGTTGTATGAAAACAAATCAGATCAATGTGCTTTATCACATAATATAAGGAATGCCATTCTTCAGCCGGCACACTGATTCTGCCCCTATGCCTTTGTGCACATTCTCCCAAATAGACCCTGTCAAAACCCCTAATATTCCTATTTCTGACCAGGCAGCCCCCTTCTCCCCCTCCCCAGAAGAATCACCTTTAACGTCCTCTCAACTTTCCCTCTAACGTCACCAAGTCCCACGGATGCTTCCTCGTTTGCGTTCCTCCCTGGCTGGAACTGAGATGTATTTTGAAGAAAGAGCTGAGGAACTGAACCTGAGGTGTGAAGGAAGGGGAGCCAGAGGTGATCCCCACATTCTTAGCCAGAGGATCTAGGCCAACAGTGTTGCCATGCTACAGCCAAGAGGAGAGCCCTGAGGCGAACAGCGCAGAGAAGACCAAGGGGGAAGAGACAGACAGACAGACAGAGACCGGATCTCAGTGTCGGCGTGGCACTCGCCCTCCAGGTCCGTGATCTGTCGAACACCCTTTAAATTTTTCATTTCCTTCATATACACCTGTACCTTCATACATCCCATCTAATTTAATACATCTGAATACAGAAGCGCGTGTCATACATGCTTTTTATGGTTAACGCCAGCTGGACCCGAGCTGTCTGCATCTGCAGCTGAAGGACCTGAATGACACAGGGAGAACCGGCAGGTGGTGGAAATGAACGGAGGAGACCAAAAGGCAAGAAAGAACCGACCTGGACGTGGGGACCCGCAGCCTGGGCCAGCCGTTCACGGGAATTACGCTAGCTGAAGGAGGAGAGACTTTTCCCTGTGCCGTCGTTTAAACAGGGGTCTCGGGTTTCGACAAGTTGCGCATGACGTCCTGGGGGGTCACCAAGATACAGCGTCAGGCAGCAAGAGAACTTCAGAGCTGGGGGTCAAAGGACAGCTGGCAACCGCAGACGACGGTCTGAGAGGCATCACTTGGCTGACAGCTGAAGGCCAGGCGGTGAGTGAGGACTCCAGGAAGGGGGGGTCCTGCGGACACCCACCTTTGCAGGTGATGTGGAAAGGAGGTGGTGGTATGAGAGGAGAGTGCGGGGGGCCTGGAGGGGCTGAAGGAAGAAAGGATTTTATAGGAGTCTCCAGAATAGAAGCTCCCTCTGCAGCCATAGAATAAAGCTAAGCTTTGATGATTACTGGCCCATCACAGCCCCAGCGTCATGGAAGAATGTAGATGACAGCCATGTACATGCCGACAGGTAGCTGCTAGCCAGTCTTCCTTCTTTTACTTATTTCAACTTCTTCCCATATTCAACTCAGAACTGAAATGGAATGGCCTTTTCTGATGCCAACTATCAATATACAGTAATAAAATCTGACTACCTTAACTGTAGTATAAAGGCTGATCTGCTTTATGGAACCAAAAGCCTCCCTTAAAGTAGAGGACAAATCATGCAACAGTGTTTGAAGGGAAACCCTAAGGTTTGATGGTTAAGCTCAAATCTGCAGTGCTTTTGTGCCGACTTCAACATCATCTAAAAATCCAACTTTCCTTGTAACTTCTTAAGGGCATAAAGCCTTCCTACCCTGGCAACAAGAGTCCCTATCTGAACACCCATAACCCAGGACGCCCTTCAGATTTCCTTGTTTTGATGCTTAAACACTGCACACGTTCTACACAAGGGTTTATCAAGTCCGTGATACTAGACTTCTCTCTACAACACTTTTTAACAATTTAAGAGCTTTAGGTTCATAGCATGATTGAGTGGAAGGAACAGGGCTTTCCCATGCAGACCCCCTGTCCCCACACACATACGGCTGTCTCTGTTGCCAACGTCCTCCACCAGAATGGGGCATTCGTTACAACGGATGACCCTACATTGACATATCACCACCCGAAGTCCATAGTTAACATTGGGGTTCACTCTCACTGCAGTATTTTTAAGTCTTTTATTTCTCAGTCTGGAATGACTTCAACTGGGGTTTGTGAGGGACTTGCAAGGAGGTAAGGTTGAACTGGGCTCTAGAACCACAGACTTTGCCTTCTCTCTCCCCTTCCAGTCTAGAACCCCCTTGTTTTAGCAGAACAGGACTTGTCTCCTCTGCACCGAGGTAACTCACTTCCAAGAGCACAGGTCTGCCTGCTGTAAGGACACCCGAGACTGTACTCTTTCAGCAAAATGCATGCCACTTGTATTAAGAGCACCCCGAATTTTCCAAGAATGGCGGGCAAAAGAAGCTGCAGCTCTAGAATCCTGGGAGGATGGAAGGTGGTAAATACACTTAGGAATCATGCTTCAATTCTCAATGCAAACGAAGAATGATCTCCTACAGTGTAGACGAAACCTCTAGCTTCTAACTAATCCCATCTCGCCTGGGGCACGAGCACGCAGCAGGGAGAAACCTATCTCTCGCTAGGGCTGTGAAAATGCTGCACTGGGAGTGAATGTCAGGGAAAGTAACTGGGGGATCTCTCTTTTTCTCTGGCTCTATAGCCAAATATGTGTTTTTCTCAGTGGGTCTGTGCAAGGCTTTGGGGGAACTTCACTCTTATTCAATTACTCAGCACATGTTTATCAAGCATCTACTGTCCAGCCCCACTCCCCAGGCATGAAGGTTCAAGGATGGTGTCTGCCCTTAAGGAGCACAGAGTCTAGTTAAGAAAAACAACATGTAAAGGAAGAGGTGTCTCTCACATCTTCTCTGTCCGCTCCTCCTCCCTTTATCTCCCACTTTTTTTCTCCTTCAGTTATAATGCAGAAACCAGGGTATATTTTATATTATGGAGCAGTTTTACCTTTCTCTTTCTTAATTTTAATAGTCACAAACTGTAACCTCCTACATTTATCTTTAAAAAATAGGATGTCTTCAATTTCCTTTAACAGACTCCAGCAAGGAAAAAAAAAAAAAAAGGATAAATGAAACAAGATTGGCAAAAGCCAACAATTACCGAAGCTGTGAGATGGGTATACGGTCTTCATTCCCTCTACTTTTGCAGATATTTGGAAACATACATAATAAAAGGCTAAAAAATAAGTTAAACTTGGTCAAGGTCTTTTTCTCCCTCCATTGGTCAAAGGCCCTGAAGAAATTATGTCACTATACTGACGAAGAGTTAATCAGAAAAACCGGAGCAGAGACGTGTAAAATAAGTTTCTTTTATACCTAGTATGTCCAGGATAATCAGACAATTTCATAGGATAGGATTTACGATCTTGCAGCAGTTGTCTTTCAAGTCTCTGAAGCACACTCAGGGGAATTTATTGTCATTTCTACCCATCTCTCTTATCCAGAATTGCCAAATGACAATGTCTGTCATCTCAACATTTCAGGCATTAGCCATACTGTCATGGCTTGAACTGTGTCCTCCTATACCCCACAATTCATGCTGAAGCCCCAATCCCAAGTACTTTAGAACATGAAATTATTTGGAAATAGGGTTGTTGTAGATATAGTTAGTTAAGATCATACTGACGTAGGGTGAGCCCCAATCCAATATGACTGGTGTCCTTATAGAAAGGGGAAATTCGGGCACCCAGGAAGGATGTCCTGGGAGGATGAAGGCAGAAATCAGGTGATGCTTCCACAAGCCAAGAAGTGCCTGATTGCCAGCAAACCCTCAGACCAGGGGAGGGTCATGGAATAGATTCTCCTTCTCAGCCGCAGAGGGAACCAACCCTGCTGACGCCTTGATTTTGGACTTCCAGCCTCCAGAACTTCTGTTTAAGCCACCCAGTTTGTGGTACTTTGTTATGGCAGCCCTAGAAAACTTATATATACACACATATAAACCAAGGCAGTATCTAGAAAGTAAATAATTCAATAAATGAAAACTGTACTCAGATGGGTGCGTGTGTGTTTAAGAAAATAGCAACACTGTGCTTCTCAAATGGAACCCAGGTTATTAAGAGAAGGTAAGTCTACAGTGTCCAGGTAAAGCTTCGTACAGAAATCAACTTCAGGGACTTCCCTGGTGGCACAGTGGTTAAAGATCCACCTGCCAACGCAGGGGACACATGTTCGATCCCTGGTCTGGGAAGGTCCCACGTGCTGCGGAGCAACTACGCCCATGCGCCACAACTACTGAGCCTGCGCTCTAGAGCCCGCGAGCCACAACTACTGAGCCCGCGAGCCACAACTACTGAAGCCCGCCTGCCTAGAGCCCGTGCTCCACAACAAGAGAAGCCACCGCAATGAGAAGCCCGCGCACTACAAGGAAGAGTAGCCCCCTGCTTGCCACAACTAGAGAAAGCCCGTGCACAGCAACAAAGACCCAACGCAGCCAAATATAATAAATAAATAAATAAATGTATGCCTTTATGTATTAAAAATAAACTTCAGGTTTCACCTAAGGGAGACGAACAAAAGCAGGCTGTAACAGCTCCGTGGGACAGCACATTTGTGTCTATAAAATATACCTGCATCACCGGTGAACACCGAGGACAGCTTTAAGTCCAAAGCAGCAGTGAGCAATTAACAAACTCGTGAGTTAGGGTTCTGTTCACACTTCCACAGGGAAAAATAAGGGCCCACAAAGATTATGGGTGACTGTCGGTTAAAAAAAAAAAAAGAAGTTATTTCAAACCTAAATTGCTGGTGAAATGGAAATGGTGCAATTCAAAAATATTGGGGGCATTTGTTCAGACTCATTTGCTCATGAGTTTAATAAAGTCAGAACTCTTAAAGGGTTTAATACAGAAGTGTAATAGGAAGTCCCAAATTAAAATCATCGGCTTTTTTTTTTCTATGTCCTGCTTTATACATTAGCTAGTATTTGCAATCAAAATTGTAACAACGATACTATTTGTAGAACAGTTGCTGATTATGTAAAGTACTTTCTCAGTCTTTAGTGGTGATATAACACACGTTCCCACACAAGTATTAAACCACCCAGAAAACAAACACTTGGCATCCTCAAGGGTCAAAGAGCTCAGGGAAGTAAACTTTAGCATTCACCTTCTTAAAAGGCAGTAAACATCACTGAGTATCTGAGAATAACAGAATCAGAGGAGAGTTCAGAAAGACTCTACTGTGGTAGTTTCCAAACTGTGCCCTCTGGAAGCTTTTTTTTTTGGGTGGGGCGGGAGGTTGGGCAGGTGGGTAATGAGGTCATGACTCTCCCCACCTCGATTCTTCTCTTGTTTAATCCTAGGCTACAATTTCATCCTTAAGTGAAAGCTCTGATATCCTAGCAGCCTCAGGAAGAGTCAACATCTTCAGCACATATTTGTTCAGTAAACAAGTCACTTGGTTACGAGCTGAAGGTCGGAGTAAAGCCAAGAACCGTGTCTATCTCTCCGGTGTTCGTAAATTTCACAATCTATATCAATCTTTCAAAATAAAGCTGCATGTTTGTCCATTTGGCCACTCCTTCCACAAATACCCGTGAAGCGGCCAGTAAAAAGCCAGGAAGGCATGGAAAGACTTGGGGTTTAATCAAGCACAATGCTTTGCAGACATCTGCCTACAAGAGATGTTGGAAACCACCTGAGAAGAGATGGTGAAAATCCTGAAAGCCATTTCAAGAAAGATGGTGTGCTTGAGTGGCGAGAAGAAGAATCAGCGGAAGAGCAGAGACTGGCCTCGGAGAGAAGCAAACAGAGCCTGAAGCCCTGAAATCTGTAAGGTGGGAGCGTTTCAAAAAGGAAGTTTTCAACAGCGTCACTCGCACAAAGAATCAGGAAGAAGCTGACCGAGGCAAGTCTATCAGGTCAGGGACTGGGGGGTCATTGTCACACACAGGTCCTGGTTTGGGTGGCGGTAAAAAGAGATATCAAATACAGGGGTTAATATGATATCACTCATACGTGAAATCCAAAATACGACACAAATGAACTTATCTACGAAACAGAAACAGAGTCACATAGGGGACAGACTTGTGGTTGCCAAGGGCTGGGGGGAGGAGGGGTGGATTGGGAGTTTGGGGTTAACAGATGCAAACTATTATATAGAGAATGGATAAACAACAAGGTCCTACTGTAGAGCACAGGGAACTACATTCAATATCCTGTGATGAGCCTTAATGAAAAATAAGAGTATTATATATATATATATATATTTATAACTGAATCACTTTGCTATATACCAGAAACTAACACAACATTGTAAATGAACTATACTTCAATAAAATTTTTTTAAAAATTAAAATTTAAAAATAAAATAGAGTGGGTAGCAGGAAAGCAGGCAGTAAAGAAACAGAGGCAGCAGACAAGAAGCATTCAGTTCAGTTAAATTCTGGTCAACAAAGATTTACTGAGCAAAAGCTACATCCCACGTGGGGCGCCGGGCCCTGACGATGGGGAAGATCAATAAGGCTCAGGTCTCTCCAAGAGCTTTGAGTCTAGTTTGGAAAACAGAGTCACAAATAGGTGATTTCAAGATCAGGAAGTAGGTAAAGTCAAGCCTTCCCAGTGTGGGAAGCCTACAGAAGGGCTCTGATCCGGGCCTCAAGTGCACAGAAGACTCGTGGTAGAAATCATACTGTTGTGGAGGCTGAAAAAAGACAAAAGGTCAAGGGACATTTCCCCCCCAGGTGAGTGACGGAGTCTACAGTTAAATCTATGTGAAATTATGAAAACAGGCTTCGGCCACTTCATGTACACTATGGGGCAGGTAGGGGGCAGAGGAAAACTCTAGCACTGACGGAAAGGAACGTGATTCATATCAACCAAGAAAACACTACTTTTGGTCACGGTTCACAGAAGGAAGTTATGAAGTTGCTCCAAATCCTTCAGTAAACACTCTCATTTCAGAATCCAGCGCTTTCTTTCGTCTGTTTGTTTTAGCCATGACGTGATTACAAAGCTCCTGCGGGTAAAGTTAGGGAAAAAGTGCTTCATATTTAATGTTCTGGTTTGGCTTTGATTTCAATCAATGTTGGAATGGGGGTGAGAACTGTCTCCGAACGAAAGGAGGATATTAAAGTTTAGTTAGAAACCGTAGGACACAACGGCAAACATGGTACAATGGTACTTCTGAAATTAGAGGGCGGCCACAAGGCAGTGGCAGTTTTTAATTCTTAGAGATAAATACCGGCAGAAAGTTTCCCTAAATAAAACACTTTCACTTTCTTTAGATTACCTGGAGCTTACGTGACAAAAAAAAAAAAAATCAGTCCACATTATGATGTAAATTTTTACCCATCAAGTATTTCCCTCTGCTTATCTTGGACAACAGTTCACAAGAAGCCATAATACACTAATTACCTCTCTTTTATCAAGTATGTCAGGAACTAATAAAGCATCAGGGATGTGGAACACAACATAATTACAAAGCAATGAGGCCAGAAGTTTCCAAAAAGGAAATCTGAAGGTGTCCAAGGGATTCCATATGCCCACCGGTAAATGGTGAGGGCTGGGGAAAGACTCGAGACAAAGGAACCGGGAACGTTTTCATACAAAAAAGGACACTGGGCAGAGAGCAACACAGAAGCAAGGAAAATTAAAAAAAAAAAAAAAAAAGTCAACCTTACAAAATGAGTATTACATTTCCAAATTGCATGCCAGAAAATATAAGGCAAAATAAGTTTAGAAATATGGTAAATTGGGAATTCCCTGGCAGTCAAGTGGTTAGGACACGGTGCTTTCACTGCCTTGGGCCCGGGTTCAATCCCTGGTCAGGAACTAAGACTGCATGAGCCGCCCAGCGCAGCCAAAAAAAAAAAAGGTAAATTGTCATCCAGAATTTTGACACCAGAGTGATTTTTAATCTACACTTATACATAATACTTAAAAAAAAACTTACATTTGACAACAATCGTGATATAGACCTACTTACTGATTTTAAAAGATATACATGTTTGTGCACGGGGAAGAGTCTACAAAGATACAGACCAAACTGGTAAAGGGATGGTGTTTGGGAAGATTTTATTTCACTTTTCCCCCTTTTGTTCATCTACATTTATTTCAATTTTTCAACCATTAACTAAAAATATAACTTTAAAGATGATATTCATAGTAACAAGCTAAAAGATCCTGAAACGCTTTTTTTTTTAAACATCTTTATTGGAGTATAATTGCTTTACAATGGTTAGTTTCTGCTGTATAACAAAGTGAATCAGCTATACATATATATATATCTCTCTCTCTCTCCCCATATCCCCTCCCTCTTGCGTCTCCCTCCCACCCTCCCTATCCCACCCCCCCTATCCCACCCCTCTAGGTGGTCACAAAGCACCGAGCTGATCTCCCTGTGCTGAGCTGATCTCCCTGTGCTTTGTGGCTGCTTCCCACTAGCTATCCATTCTACATAATGCTTTTTGAATCATCATAAGAGGAAATTAGTAAGCACATATTTAGAATTAAATTTGTCTTAATACATATGATATCGCTTATATGTGGAATCTTAAAAAATGGTACAAATGAACTTATTTACAAAACAGAAATGAGTCAGAGATGTGGAAAACAAACTTATGGTTACCAAAGGGGGAAATGGGGGGCGGAGGGATAAATTGGGAGACTGGAATTGACATACATACACTACGATATATAAAACAGATAACTAATAAGGACCTACTGTATAACACAGGGAACTCTACTCGATACTCTGTAATGGCCTATATGGGAAAAGAATCTAAAAAAGAGTGGATATGTGATATGTATATCTGATTCACTTTGCTGTACACCTGAAACAACACTGTAAATCAACTATGCTACAATAAAAAAATTTTTTAAAAAGAATTAAATTTGTCTTGCTATAGTGTGACCTATCAGGTATTTATTTAATACAATTCCATGACTCATGGTGCTGAGCGCTCAGCCACGGGGGTCTACACAGAAATGAGAAAACACAACTCTGTAAAGCTTGAGGACAGTAACAGAGACAAGCACAAGAACCAAAAAACAAAACAAACAAAGAAACAAAAAAGAACAATCAGACCTGTGATAACATCTCCTTGTCATCTGCTTAAAAACTTGGTTTTTTATACCAGCAATTCCACACTTCGCAATTAATTTTTTTAAATGATCAGATATGCAGAAAGATGTGTGGCACAGAGAGGTTTATAACAGCATTATCTATAAGAGCTAAAAACTGGAAAACAGCTGAGAGTCCAACAACGGAGATGTAGGTTTCCAGGTGTCCACAATCGCTCAGCCACAATTGCTGAGCCTGCGCGTCTGGAGCCTGTGCTCCGCAACCAGAGAGGCCGCGATAGTGAGAGGCCCGCGCACCGCAATGAAGAGTGGCCCCCGCTTGCCGCAACTAGAGAAAGCCCTCGCACAGAAACGAAGACCCAACACAGCCATAAATAAATAAATAAATAAAAGTTAAAAAAAAAAAAAAAACCAATGAGGTGGGGCTGCCCCAAGAGCTACTAGGAGAAGGGGCTGCATTAACAGAGGTAGACAATCCAGGATGGAGGAGATGAGAGTGCCACACAAGTCCTTACTCTTGCCGAGGCCCTGCGTCCCTGTGTCCCTGCAGACACTCCCTGGTTTAGGCTGTCTCCAGGCTAGGAAGATGGTGAGACTCAGAACCTCACCCTCAGGGGACCGGGCATCCGCCCGAAAGGCCAGGCTCAGCCTCCAGGCAGCTGTCTGCAAATACTTGAACGTCTGGTCTTCGCAGGAGGGATTAAGCTAGCTCTGTTTGTCCTGAGAGGTCGGAAACCCTATAGGACCAAAGCGTGGAAGATACAGGGTATCAGATGTCAGCCACCTGCAGGAGAAGATGAGGTAAGGGCTGCTGGAGTGGAAGTGGCTGAGGGGAGAACTGAGTGGTCACCAGAGCGGGCTGTTTCGGCGGAGCCTGGAAAACCGGTGGGTGCAAATCCTGGGGAAGGCACCCCATACTCCACGTGACACAGATTCCATATCAACTTTAGAGTCTGCGTATCCACCTCGAAATCCTAAACCCACCGAATTCAACCAAAGCCATCCACTGCAATAATCCTGTTGAAGAAAAGTTTTAGTCACTCTTGACCACCTAAGTTGAAAGGAATAAACTTCTGGTACAATCGAGACATCTGAAGAGGACTCTCCGGCAGGGCCAGGGGAGCTTTAGCTTCGGGCTCATTTTAAACCTAAAGGCGGAGCGTGGAGAGAGAGGGAGAGAGAGGGAGAGAGAGGGAGAGAGAGAGGGGGAGAGAGGGGGGGGGAGAGAGAGAGGGGAGAGAGAGGGGGGGAGAGAGGGGGAGAGAGAGAGGGAGAGAGAGGGGGAGAGAGAGAGGGGGAGAGAGAGAGGGAGGGAGAGAGAGAGGGGGGGGAGAGGGAGGGGGAGAGGGAGGGGGAGGGGGAGGGGGGGAGAGAGCGAGAGAGAGCGAGAGAGAGCGAGAGAGAGCGAGAGAGAGCGAGAGAGAGAGAGAGAGAGAGAGAGAGAGAGAGAGAGAGAATGTCATCGGAGGTTTTGATAACGTCACTCACGCGGCGGGCGCTCTACTTCCCTAACCTGGCGGTGTGGCTGCAGAAGGACCTCCCGGTCAGGCTGTACAGCAGTCACACTTGAACGGGATCGGTCATGTAAGAGAAGGGACAGTAACGGTCTCCAGATACTCTCGCTCGGTGATTTATTACGGATGAGCACACAGCAGGGCAGAGAGAAGGAAATCGCAGTCAGTTAATCCCTGGGAGGCTGCGTTCCAACCCCGCAGGTTGGTCTGAGGGCTGGAGCTTTACCAGGACACCAGCCTCAGGGCTGGTCATCTCCCCATGACAGCAGCTCCTGGGGTTCTCATTCTCGGCGCTGGTGTAGTCATTCTAATCCTCTGATTTTCCCGACCATCACGCTTGGATTTGAGCAGTACGACGGGCAAAGACTGGCTGCACAGAGGGACCCCATGGTTACCAAGGGCCTCTGTGAACAGCTGGGTGTGCCGGCGCCCAGGTGTGAAGACGGGCCTGAACCGGGCCGAGCAGCTCCAGCTGAGCAGCAGATGGGCAGCAGGGCTCCAGGTGAGCACAGCGGGACGAGCCCTGCGATGCGCACAGGTGTGACAGAGCAGCAGGTGCGGGGGCAAGGACGCTGAGGCTGGAGGCCGGGCGGAGTGGGAATCCCGGCCCCGGACAGACGGAGCAGGTGCGGGCACCACAGCTCCGCTGACCCCACGTCTAGGTCTGAGGACCAGGTTGCAGAGGGCACGGCCCACCTGCGCAGTCAGGGACATCTGATGCTGGGGCAGAACGGAGGGCGGGGGACGAGACGCCGGCAGCTCTCCCAACTCTGGCCGACGGGCTCCCCAGTAAGAAAGAGGAGTGAAAGTGTGCTTTCCGGGCGCGGACCTCAGCCTGGCCGCGGACAGAGGGCACCTCGTCCACCCCACTCATAGGGCAAGTCTGGGCTCAGGGGCTTCAGATGGTGGCAGAAGCAGCTGCTGCCTCTTCAAAAGGAACCAGTTTCTCTGGAAATTGAAAAACGACCTCTAGTCATTGCAGGTGGAGGCTGCGGTTCTCCAGCGACTTTACATCTGGGCTCCAGAGGATCCCAAGGGAGCTGCACCTCTTTTCCCGAAACCCCCTTTGCACGAAGGAGCCTGGTAGGAAGTGGCGTCTGCTGGCGCCGACGGGACCTGGGATTTCGTTCGTCTGAAGACACTTCCTCCCAGTGCCTCGCCCTAAACTCTGCGACTCTTCCCTACTTTCTGGCAACTGAGCAGTAAACCCGGGAAGGAAATATGAAGTCAATTTTGTGGAAACACCTGATGATGAATTTCTGTTCCCTTGACAAACAAGAGCAAATTGGAGAAATACTAACAGGACTCCTGGGCCATAAGTAATGACTTAAGACTATTTGCACCCTGTCACCCGCAACGAGCAAACGCAGGGACATCCGCCCGAGGCTGGCGGGAGGAGCTCAGGCTTCCAGAGGCTACCGCCCAGCTTGGGCTCCAAGGAGGCTGCCTCAGCGGTTGTAAACAAACTTTAAGCTTGCTTTCTTTTTTTTAAAGATTTAATTTTATTTTTGGCTGTGTTGGGTCTTCGTTGCAGAGCACGGGCTCTAGGCGCATGAGCTTCAGTAGTTGTGGCACGTGAGCCCAGTACTTGTGGCTCGCAGGCTCTAGAGCACAGGCTCAGTAGTTGTGGCGCACGGGTTTCAGTAGTTGTGGCTCACGGGCTCTAGAGTGCAGGCTCAGTAGTTGTGGTGCACAGGCTTCAGTAGTTGTGGCATGTGGGCTCAGTAGTCGTGGCTCGTGGGCTCTAGAGCACAGGCTCAGTAGTTGTGGCACACGGGCTTCAGTATTTGTGGCTTGCGGGCTTGAGTGCAGGCTCAGTAGTTGTGGCACACAGGCTCAGTAGTTGTGGCTCACGGGCTCTAGAGCACAGGCTCAGGAGTTGTGGCACACAGGCTTAGTTGCTCCACGGCATGTGGGATCTTCCCGGACCAGGGCTCGAACCCGTGTCCCCTGCATTGGCAGGCGGATTCTCAACCACTGTGCCACCAGGGAAGCCCCCTGAGCTTTACTTATCCACCTGATTGAAGCAGTTCTGCTTCTTCTGACTCCTCATCTTTCTTCTCTAAACCCCCCCGAGTCACTGAATCTGAGTTTGCCCCACCCACACCCACAAGCTGTTCGGTGACCCCTCAGGTAAGCCCTTTTCTCCCCAAAGGTCAAGCCGACTTTGCCAGACCTTTTTATGAAAGCACGTAGGGATGGGATGAGAGGAGAATGCAGCCAGACACAGTTCCCTCTGGGGATGTAAGAAATCCGATTTCCAGCTCTTCACCCCATTTAAAAAAATAACTTTCAGTTTTGTGTTCCAGACGCATAAAGCTTAGAAAACAGTCCACTCAATATTTCAAATTTATTTGGATTCACCAGTCTGAAAATGTGTTTTATATTTGTTCTCCCCTAAAATCATGGAGGGCTGAAAAGCCTAGTTCTGCTCTGTGATGACGGTCTTTTCCTGTGAATGTCTTACCTGTGACACATCGCTGCAACCCAACTCCATTCAATATCCCGTTGCTGGGTATTTATTATGTGCCAGACACGGGCCCTGGGTGGGATGAATAACCCAGGACACGCGAGCTCACCTACGCAGAGACAACACACAGTCAGCGATGACACACGCTCTCAGAGACAGACAAGTGGCCCAAGAACAGAGTGCAAAACCTACTTGATGCAGCAGGGCATCCACTCCTTCTCTGTGAGGCATCGCTTCTGGATGCCGCCAACATAAAATAAACTCCGCTCTGATGAACGCTGCTCATGGGACAAAAAGATCAGGGAAATGAAATATTAGGTCAGCAACCGCAAAGCGAGACTGAAGTTGCAGAAATTAGAGGCTACGTCCAAAATAAGGTTATTTATTCCATATATCCTCATGGTCCAGGACTCAGGCAACACGTTACACAAACAAAAGAAACCAAAAAAACGGGTAACAAAATATAGGCCAAACCTAAGTGTTTAGAAAAGTCTGTGTTTCCTCTCTCACTGGAAATAGAGCCTACAGGGCTAACTGAACAGACACTGAGAGGTGGAAGGGGCCTCCTCGGCCCAGGAGGGGACTGACCGGGGGGGGGGTGTTTTCCACGTCTGAATCTCCCCGTTTCCTCTCTCACTCAAGTCGTTCACGTTGGTCTCCGAGTCTCGCTCACCGACTGCCTTTGCTCGGCTCCCTAATAACTCACTCCTCGAATGGCAAGTCCTGCAAGGCCATTTCCCCAAGGGCAATTCTTGGTACTGACATGAGGGGCTCTCGGTCTGAACTGAGACACACACGGGGGATCCCTGTGTCTGCAGAGCTCGGGGCCCCGAAGCCAGCTGGCCCAGGAGCTCTGACCGTAGCTGGCTCTGCCCTGAACAAAGCTGGCAAAGTGGTTCCGCTCCTGACGCGTGTCGGGGGATTTCCTTCTAGGCAAGTGACCCCGAGGTTTCATTTCTCTGGCTTCTTCCTGGGATGTACATCCAAACCTTGTTATTTTCTCCCCCTGCCCCTACCCCCCAAAGAGCCCATCCCCAAAACAGTGACCGTACGCGGCCTGCATCGACGGGCTGTGCTCTGGGCCCAGGAGCAGGACCTTTCCAAGTCGTCTTTGACCTTCCTGATAGAAAGCTGCAATCACACTTCCTTCACAGGTCCCTGAGTTCACAGAAACTAACAGATCCTGGGGCTGCTTTTCCCTCAAAGACTCCGGCAAGTTTCTCTCTTGCTTAGGAGTTGGGAGACCTAACCCAAGGGACGGTCATGCTGCTTCTCACCCTGTGACGGGGACATGACGGGGCGCCACACGGAAGTGAGGACCCGAGGGCCCCGGGAGCCAAGCGGACGGTGACCAGCCTGACCTACACGCCCCCAGTGCTCCAGGCCACGCGGGCAGCCCCGCTCACGTTCGCAGGTTAAAACTGACTTTGTGGAAATAATGTCTCACAACTGCCAGTGACTCATTAAAAAATGAGTATCTGTACGTGTGTAGACACAGGTATACGTATGTGTGTATGAATGTATGTATGTGCGGTTCTCCCTTCACATCTACACTTAATATTTTCTAGGTTGTACCAGCAATCAATCTATGCGCTGCTTTTAGTAAGAAATTTTTCTTAAAAATGACATTGTATTCCCCTAAGCTATGAAACAATATTTTTACAGAAAGCAAAAACTGGAGGTGGTATGCAGGGGTGTTTGTGTTTTTGTAAACTGACTCTAAGAAAGCTGCCATCATTGGTAATGAAGACCTGTATCTTGGCTTAGAAAAGAATTTACCTTAAAAGGACACAAAAACATACTCCAATAAAGATGTTTAAAAAAAAAAACTGTTTAAATGCTTTAATAAATTGAGAGTTGATGTCTTATTCAGAGAAAGAGACTTGATATAATGAAGATATTTATAGATACTACAGGTAAGACTAAAAAATAAGACACCTTGGTTTGTTGTATAACAAAATAAATAAATTCCTCATCTACTTATAAAAAAAGATTGCAAATAAAATCCATTTAATATTTTTAAATAAAAACAAGATATTCAAATATTAGGCAGATGGAGTTTCTACACCGAGATGAGTCATCACCTGAAGGTGATCACTGGCTATCGGATGGCCTTCTCTCATTAAGCAGCATCAGGGGGGCCCGCTGGCTGCTGCTTGGAATGAAGAACCTTACGCTGCCTTCCAGCCTCCCATTTCCTCCTTTGTGTCCTTTTAGAGAGAAGCTGTTTCGGAAGAAAACGAAAAACACTGACAAACCAGGCTTGGCTGGGTCGGGTGCTTGTCTCAGAAGCTGCAAAGCACCACTCAGCCTCCATCACGGGAAGCACCTGCCCGCCTACCCGAGTCCAGAGCGGAGAGACCTGAACGTGAGTGTCACAGAGCCCATAACACACCCCAGGTCCACAACCAAGGGTTCATTTCTAAAAGTGATGAAGTTAGATTTGAAAAAGAGAAACACCAAAAACTGTTCATGAACAACTGAAACACCTCAATGAAATCCCGCAAAACACCCTCAGTCATCAGGGAATCCTCATCACATGCCCGTTCTCTCCAGGTGCCGACTTTTTTTTAATTGAAGTTTAGTTGATTTACAATGCTGTGCCAATCTCTGCTGTACAGCAAAGTGACTGTTTTATACGTATATACAATTTTTTTCATATTTTTTTCCATTATGGTTTATCCCAGGAGATTGGATATAGTTCCCTCTGCTAAACAGTAGGACCTTGTTGTTTATCCATCTGAAATGTAACAGTTTGCATCTACTAACCCCAAACTCCCACTCCATCCCTCCCCCACCCTTGGCAACCACAAGTCTGTTCTCCACGTCTGTCTGTTTTGTACATTAGTTCACTTGTGCCATATTTTAGATTCCACATATGATAGCATATAGTATTTGTCTTTAACTTACTTCACTTAGTATGATAATCTCTAGTTGCATCCATGTTGCTGCAAATGGCATTATTTCACTCTTTTTTATGGCTGAGTAGTATTCCATTGTATACATGTACCACATCTCCTTTATCCATTCATCTGTCAATGGATTTAGGTTGTTTCCATGTCCTGGCTATTGTGAATAGTTCTGCTATGAACACAGGGCTGCATATATCTTTTTGAATTACAGTTTTGTCCAGGTATATGCACACAAGTGGGATTGCTGGGTCATATGGTAGATCTATTTTTAGTTTCTTAAGGAACCTCCATACTGCTCTCCATAGTGGCTGCACCAACTTACATTCCCCCCACCATGTAGGAGGCTTCCCTTTTCTCCACACCCTCTCCAGCATTTGTTATTTGTAGACTTTTTAATGATGGCCACTCTGGCCAGCATGATGTGGTACTTCATTGTAGTTTTGATTTGCATTTCTCTAATAATTAATGATGCTGAGCATCTTTTCATGTGCCTGTTGGCCACCTGTATGTCTTCTTTAGAGAACCGTCTATTAAGGTCTTCTGCCCACTTTTTGATTGGGTTGTTTGTATTTTGGGCTGTTGAGCTGGATGAACTGTTTGGAGATGAAGCAGGTGTCAATTCTTAACACTCCGGCTGCCCATTAATTCAAGAGCTCCCACAACGCCCACAAAATGCTTCTACATCAAGCAAACAGGTTCTTGGGTCAATATGCTTTAGCACCTACTATCGTTAATATAACCCTAGGTGCTCAGTGCACACTGGTTAATCTTTGGATATATTTCCCCAGAAAATTTTACATCATTTCGGCCACTCACTAGCTGTCCGGCACATGAGCTCTCTGAACCTCAATTACTGCATGATGAAATGGGCACAAAAAACCATTAGGGCAATTGCTGTACTGGAATATGAGGCCACTTTCTCATTTTGAGTATCAGAAAATGAAGGCTTTCTGAAACTGTTCATCACAGCTCATGCTACAATGGTGTTCCCCTGTTAGGACACTTTACTGTTACTATATGGTTATCTACTTATACTTCATGTGCAAGATTATAGAGGCCCGTTGAGATTGATCAAAACAAGTCTGGAGGAAATCTGGTTGGAAATATATTTTTTATATACAGATGAGATTTTAGCAGTTTTTTTAATTGGGCACACGACCTTCAAAAGTATTCGGATGTGCTTTTCTGAAGGACAGACAGACATATCAAGGCAATCTCGGAGAAGGCTATATATCTATTTCTATTTCATAAACCTGTCACTGGGGTAAACCTCAGGGTAGGGCTGGGACATGTGACGCCTTCAGCTGCTGCTTTGATAACCTGCAGCATCTCCCCAACGTCAAATCCTGGGAACCTTGCTCTGCTCCCACAGCAAAGGAAACAAGGGGAGCCTGACAGTTTGCCCCACCAGCCAGTAGGAGGGCACAAAACCCCGAGATTACATCCAAAGGTGCAACTCAGCTGGGTCTCCAAAGCCTTAGCAGAATGGGTCATTGGGAGGACAAGACAAAATTTCATTCCACTAAACCTCAAGACGCACCATAGGCCAGATCTAGCATGATTTTAGTACTTCTCCCTTTCTGCGTGGCTAAAATTTAGAAACAAAAATGCACAAAACACCCCCCAAAAAGTTGTTCAAGAGATGGGGGTAAGGGATCAAACAGGTGGGCTTGGAAAGGGCAGCATGCCTTAGCTAACCAACCCTGAATGTTAAATACATATTATTTTCTCCTCTCAAACACAAACACTGCAACATACTTCGAATGTTTAAATTGGATAAAATCTCAAGGGAGCTAATTGTTTAAAACCTACATAGCAGTAAGAACCAGGACCTCAACTATACAGAGCATGAATACAGACACACTCACCCACCCACACGCCACGTTCAAGCCTGCTAGATATTTCCAAGTCCACAATCAATGATCTTCATGGATTTCATCTACAGAATTCATCACATCACATGATGATTCAGCTAGGAATGCCTATTCCTTTGAATTTACAAAAAAAAAAAAAAGACAACACTGGAATTCATACAAAACAGTGGCAAACAGGCAGAAAGCAAAGGTTAAATTTTTTTTTTAATCAACTTTGCAAGAAAAGCTTACATCCAGTGAGCGGGATGGAAAACCGCTTTCATGAATCATTCATCTGTAGAGACTGCGGATGGATTACTCCAAGCTGGTGGACGTAACCCCTCCTGCACAGGTACCCGACCACACTGACAACTACCACCCGGCAGGCTGCGTGCTTTCACTCGGTAGCACCGCAAAAAAGAAAGTCAGGGAACGGGCAGAGAGCAATACTTACACACCCAAATAAAAAAACAGCAGCAATGGCCCGAATACTGATTTGCTTAAAAGCACTCCCAAGAGAATGAGATCAATATGCACCATAAAAATGAGCAGACACACCCCCAGCCTACGACCATGCCTCTCCCCTAGCCTCTTAATGTCACCAAGGAAGAACTGGACACGTCAGAACCAAAATGAAACACAGCCAAACCCCATTCACCCAGCACCATTAGAAGACAAGGTGTTCCACCAGACGAGCTTTCCAGATAACAGAAACACCCCACAACTACCAAAACTTATAAAATAACTTGGAACCACCACCATTTCTAAAGCGTTGTACATATACAGTTGGCGCTCCGTATGTGTGGTTGACAATCCGCAGACATGGACCCGCAAACACACAGGGCTTAGTGTGCAGACGTGAGCAGCCGTGAACTTTGGTATCCGACGGGGGGTCCTGGAACCCATCCCCGCAAATACCGAGGGGCTGTACTTTCTCGCCTTCTCAAACGGGAGGCATGGGACACAATTTGATCTTCCGGTGAGTATCCTATATGGTCTTAGGTTCTAGGTTCGAATGAGCTTTTTAGTGCACCCTCTGAAGTCAGACTGCCTTTTGTCACCATGCAGGTGTCCACACCCAAGAGTGGGAAAGCTTTGCAGACAAGCAAACACAGGTTCGAATCCTAACTCCACTACTTCATAGCTGGGTAAACTTCAACAAATTACCTTGCCTCTCTGACCCTCTACACTTCCCCATCTGTAAAATGGGGATAATGAAGCCCATGCCAGGTGCCTGGCACATAGCAGGCTTTTCATAAAGGTTCCTTTCCCTCCTTCTCCCCTTGTTTTCTCTAATCTGATGTAAACTGGGAAAGTCAGTAGCCAAACCTGTAAGAAAAATTACAGTGGATTTTCAGAAGATTCTGAAAGGGTCCTTAAAAGGGACCCGAGCAGCATGATGATGTTCCATTAAGGGGTTTTCATGGTAGCTGTTTCTAGTACTCAGTTTAATTCCAGAGTCTAGGCTCTGTTCCAGAAAGTTGCAGCTTTCTTTGAGCCTTAAATCAACGTTTTAGATATCACTTTATTCCAGTGGCCTAAATGGAAAGGAGATTAATTCACACAAATATCCTAACAAAAGAAACATCACTGTGTGATTCTGCAAGACAGGTTCTGTTTCGTGGTTCAAAAACATCTCAAATTCTAAAAATTGACGTCAGTAAACCCCCAGACACTAAGCAGCTTGGAGTACTCATCTCATCTACCTCGTTTTGGGAATCACTGCCTTCAGGATGTGACTTTGTAAAGGTTGTAATATTTATGTCAGGCTGCTTCTCCAAGCCAGCTTGATGGATGAGAGATGACAGAGACTCCCATGTTCAGCAGGAACCCACGAAGGCACCAGGCCTCGGTCCTTCATTCTGTAGAGACTGAGGTGTAGAAGGGCCCAGCAGGTGACTCAGCTAGCTGGCGATGACCTGCCCTGAGCACTCGGGGTGAGCTCGGCGCTGTGCTGGGGCTCAGCACGCATCACCAGCCCCTGGAGGTGGCACCATCATCGCCACCACTTACAGAAGGTCACTCCAAGACTCAAGTGAGCCATTTGGGTCGCCTAGATTTCCACAGTGATGCTGTCACAAGGCCCCCAACCAAGAAAACCCCAGACTCTGTCCCCCAAAACAAAGCTCCTACCCTCAGGAGAGGCACAAATATGGACCGTTCTGATCCACACAGGCCCAAAATGCATGGCTAAGAACCCAACTCTTCTCTTGGACAGGCACCTAAAACAAGTGGTAAGGTTGTAAGTAAGGGGAGTATTCCAAGGTAACTCAAATTCTTGGTGAAATACTAAGTCATTCTGCCCTCATCACTCCAGACAAAAACGTTTTCCATCTCAGTTCTCCAAGCCCCCCTCCCCAGGCCACACTGGAATCACTAAGCCAGCCTGAAGCCCCGAACTCCCCCAGCTGCTATTACCCCCACCCCGTGCCCTCCTTCGAAGCACAGAAGGCTGCTCCTCCAAGGCTGGCCTTTGCCCCTCAGCAGAACAGCTACAGGGAGAGCCGGGGGGGGGGGGGGTCCAGTTCTGCCCAGGCTCAAGCTGCTTCCTGCCCTCACCGTGGAAGCCAGGGCTTGGGGGAGGAGGAGAGGGATTTCTTGGCTTGTCTTCTTCTCTGACAACTCTTCTCAAACAGCAGAGAAGGGAGCTTGAAGCAAGCACAGCAGTTGTGGCCAGAAGCTGGCTGAGCACTCGACAATATGAACTCTAGACGCCCAATATCCACCCCAATCCACCGCGGGAAAGACCAGGCATCACAGCCGGGCAGGGGCTCCGACCATCCCACACTCCGGGTTTGGGGCCACAGACCTCCTACAGAGCCTTGGACAGGAAGGGAAATGAACAGAGGCCATTAGCAGCTCCTAAATCAGGCAGGACAAGAGGAAAGCCGGTGTGAACAGCAGCCTACAGCCTGCATGAAGCGGACAGAGAAGACACAGATGTACAGTGGCGGGTGGGCGAGTTTCCTGCGGCTGCGTTAACAAAACACCACCAGCCAGGTGGCCTAACACGACAGGAGCTCTGTCTCAGGATCCTAGAGGCCCAAAGTCTGCAATCAGGGTGTTGGCAGGGCTGGTCCCCTCGGGAGGCTGCGGGAGCGTGCTCCAGGCCTGTCCCCTTGTGTCCCCAGCAACCCCTGGCGCTGCACGGATCCCCTCCACTCGCTGTCATGCGGCCTCGTAAGGACAACAGCCACCGGCTCCAGGGCCCGCTCCAACCCAGCATGACCTCATCTTAAATCCCATTTTGCGAAGACCCTATTTCCAAATAAGGTCACCTTGTGAGATTCCAAGTGGATAGGAATTGTGATGGGACACCATCCAAAGCCAGCACAGGGACGAAGAAGCAAAGGGGAGGAGATTAGTGTGTGGCGGGGCCTACAACAGAGGCGGCTTACGCAAACTCCCCCCTCCCCTACTCAGACATGCATTTACAGAGCAGGGAAGGAGCAGAGGGGAAGGCAGGCCCTTTCACCTCTGCCCACCTCTGACATCATGGATCCAGTGGAGGAAAACGCCATGCAGGTCAGAGCCCAGTCAATCAAAGCACCACAGCAGGGCTTCTCCTCTAAGTGCACTGAGATGATGCCTAGTAAGTCTCGTACAGCCAGACTTCCATCACTTTGAAAACCTGATGGGCGTTTACAGAATCTAGGAAGTTAGGATAATCTTCGGGAATTCGGGAACGATCAAGTCCAGGGCCTCACAGGTGCTTCGGCATTGTACGTTTTTCTGGCAGCTCTAACTCAAAATGCTCTGGGGGACTCATTCCTCATGGCATCAACAAAACCTCTCTTGGAAAACTCATTGCTCCCGGCAACTTCATGGTGTGTGCGGCAATGAGAGGTGCTTTACTTTTCCAAGCACATTTGTGCAATGTGTGGAGAGCCGCCTAAAAGTAATGAACTATTCCTGCCAAAAAGAACTAGGCCCCAAAATTAGTCTTGTGTTGTCAAATAGACAGTGTGAATGAAGTCAGTTTGTGAAGAAGAAAATAAGAACATTCCAAAGGAGAAACTGAACACAGGCGGCCCCTAAATTTTTCATGCTGATCTGAAGATATTCCTCCTCTGAGAAAAATAAGTCCATGCCCACAGCTGAGTCCACCATAGACACACCCCCTCCAATTACCGCTCAGCATCCTCTGCCACCTGCCCCCCCAACTCCCTCCTCCCTCTGCAAACCCCACCGCTGCCCAGGCCCACCATCGCCCCCCTTCTATCCCCGTCAGGCACCTCTCCTGGACCTAGCCAGCCAGCATCAATGGCAGCATCACTGACAGTGACGACAGAGGGAAAGGAATGCACGCCACGAGGACCTCCTCTGTGCCTCGGGGCCCGGCTACCTTGCAAACCTTAAGCCTGCCCGGACCCCACGTCCCCCAACCCCAAACACCTGAAGCTGGGTTTACTTTAAAAAGAGGAAGAAGAATGTCCAGTCATTCACCCCAAAGTCCATGCACTCACCTCCTGGTCCTCACCATCACCTGGCACTCGCCTGCCACTGAGGCACCGCACATCTGAGGCTGTCACCCCCAAAGCGCTTTCCCTAGGGAGCCGGCACGCTGACTAGGAGTTAGCAGCTGCGGTAGCTGCCCCCGCCCCGGGGGGGTGGGGTGGGGGTGGGGGGGTGCAGTGGGCCTGGCTCGGCTAGCACAAACCAATTTGAAGCTGAATGCAATTAATTGTATAATTTTGAGTCCTTTCAGATTAGTTCTGCTAAAAGCACATCATGATACTAGGGCCTGGGGAAGAATTATTTTCAGAAAGAAATCAAAGTCTCGAAGTACTGGGTTCATATCCAATACTGACGACTAAGCATAACTGGGGTTATTGATAAAAAATTAATTTAGCTCAAATACATAGAGATCATGTCCCACAATTTAAAAAAAACCCGATGCCCCTGCTATGGGATCTGGGGTAGTGGGGGAGATGGGGAGAAGCTATTCTGACTCCACTGAAGCTAAACGGGTCATACTGAAAACCTCGAAAACATGCGAGACCGGCGTTAGGTCTGAGCAAAAGAAACCCACAAGTGTGGGAGAAAGCATAATCGGATTTTCTTCCCAGTGACATCCTGCTTTCAATCCAATTCACCCCAAAACAGACGATGGCCGTGGGGAGGGAGGAGCCGCCCAAGTCCGCTGAACAGATCGTGAAGAGAAAAGGGGAGATGGTGTAGAATCGTGATGGTAAGTGGGGATGGGCCCCCAGTCTCTTCCTGGGACCCCCAATCCCCTGCCCGAAGCCACGGGAGCCATTGGCCTTTCCCACTTGGGGCGTTTCCACTTCCCCGGCCCTCCAGCCAACAAGGAGCGAGAGGATGGAGAGTTTCCTGGTCTGTTTCCCGGGCCTCGATGGGAAAAGTGTCCTTGGCCCCCCGGGGGACCCCCCAACGCCGCACCCCACGCAAGCGTGGTTAAATGTGGTGAGGGGCACGACTCGGTACTTCAGGGGCAGCAGGGGTGACACGGGCCCCGTGCTTTGGGAACCCAGCCATGACAAGTCCCATCATTTCTGAGGGACACCTGTGTGTGTGGTTCAGTGACAGCAGAAGTGAAGTTCGGAGCCCACTAGGGGTTCTGGGGACATCCTTTCAGCCGGGGCGCCCGGGCCCCATTCCTGAAGGTTTCGGCACCGCGGGAACGCACAGCGTGGGCCCACATGCAGCGAGGGAAGCGCTGAGGTTCCTGGAAGGCACCCCGTCTCAGGAGGAGACGGACAGTTCAGGGGGCCCTTCCTCATCCTACCATCCATCCACGGCGGTGCTCCCTCTTCGCCCGACGCCCACAATTCCCTCCTCCCCGGGGACCCTCGCAAGGACACAGCATCCTTTCCAGAGGCGCCCCAACGAGAGGCCCACCTCTGGAAACCCTGCTGCACCTGGACCGACGTCCCCACACCCCCCCGGGCCAGGGTCCATCTCCTGGGCTATGAGGACGGGGTGACGCTCCCACCAGGTGCTGGGAGGTACCCACGCAAGAAGGCAGGAGGTGGAGACACTTCAAACGAACTGGACCCAGTCATAGTATCTTCAGCAAATCGGACCATCCAGGCCCGGGGACTGGAAAGGTCGCCCGACGCCTCGGTTCCCTCAGTCAGTCTGGGGAGTATCTCTGCCTCTCCGAGGGGCCGTAAAGGACTTCATACAAGCAAGGTGGGAAGCAAGCAAGGTACAAACCTAATCAGGCTTGCTTCCCGGCAACGTCCTGCTCTCCATCCAATTTCCTGGACAGTTAAATTGACGCAGAATCAAAAAGGTATCTGCCAGGAGCAATAGAACAAAATTTCTGTCCCCTAGCTTCCGTCAGAGATCACCCTCGAGGTGGCAGAGGGGTACGAGATGCAGGAACTGGGGCTGGCGGGCCGTGCCCTGGGTGGGGGGGGGGGGGCGCTGGCCCAACCTTCCCGGCCCCGCCCCGCCCACCCTCCTCACCATCCCCAGGCCAGCCCCGCCCAGGCTCCAATGGGAACAGAAACACAAATACGAATATAACCCAAGTACAAACTCCTCCCAAATACCTGTTCGACCCTCTAATGCTGCTAGAACACGTCAATTAAAATCATCTTCCGTGGACGCATTCTAATTAGGAAAAAAAGTACATTGTTATTCTATGAAATAACAAAATTTAAAGTGTATATGGATCTGCATGTTAACACACAAGCCAAAACAAACGAAAGCATCTTTCACTGAAATTGCCCCAGGGAAAAAAAGTATCTCTAATTCTGTACTTTAAAATTTTTTGAAATTAAAGATCACTCCTTGATATTAACTTCTATTATGTTCTATCATTAGACTCTCCATTGATAGACCAAATCTAGAAAAAACCAATATTTAGAGCTTAAACATTCAGATGTAATATGTAGCTTTACCAGCCTGGCACGTACACCTTTTATTTCCTTCTAAAGATGAATACCAATGTCTGATTTGCTAAACTTCATCATTTTAAGTCAATATACCACTTGGTTAATGAATTGAAGAATTAAAGGTGACGACGACATTCACTTTGTGGTTTCTTCTGAATGAACTGAAACGTCTCCTCTTCCTTCCTCGTCACCGGACACATTCTCTGTCTAAGGTGAGAGCCGTCGAGTGGGCCACAGTCTACTTTCAGCAAAGTTCTAAGATTTACTCGGCAGGAAACCTCTTCGTTGCAGTTCCAAACCATACCATTTTCTTCAAAAGTTCAAACGGAAAATATCAAAATGTTTTGCTAGTTGCATGAGTTTGCTAGTTGCTAATAGGTTTTCACAAATAGTGCAGCACAATTTATTGAAGACACACACACTATAGGGCAGGATCCCATCGCTGGGCAACCCGGATGCCGGCCCCACGCCCGCCTGGCCCCCCATCACTGTGTGTGTGAAAGCAGATGCCTTCCCCCCCACCCCTGCCCCGAGAACCTGCAGGGCAGGGAGGGCGTGGCTGAAGGTTATCTTGGTAATAACTAGGACACCGGAGAAAACGCCACCTGCCTGGGACCTTTCTCGAATGCCAAGCTCTGTTCCCTTCAGTGCCTCCTCTTCCTGGGATCTGTCTGTTCCTCTCCATCCTGGAATCTTCCTGTAGACTCACCACTCTCCTTCCAGCCCCCATCGGACCCGGGCCCTCCCCAGGGCCAGTGGGCAGGAAGCAGCACTCATGTAGCAGACTGGGCAGTAGGCATCTTTGCCCGTCTTTTTTTTTTTTTTTTTTAAGGCAGGAAATCATCTGGTTTTATTTAGAGGCTGCTGGTCATATGATGGAAAGGCACATATGGTACAAAATTACAGAGGTTTATAAGTGTCCATCAACAGATGAATGGATAAAGAAGATGCTGGCACATATATACAATGGAATATTACTCAGCCATAAAAAGAAACGAAATTGAGTTATTTGTAGTGAGGTGGATGGACCTAGAGTCTGTCATACAGAGTGAAGTCAGAAAGAGAAAAATACCATATGCTCACACATATATATGGAATCTAAAAAAAAAAAAAGGTTCTGATGAACCTAGGGGCAGGACAGGAATAAAGACACAGACGTAGAGAATGGACTTGAGGACAGGGGAGGGGGAAGGGTAAGCTGGGACGAAGTGAGAGAGTGGCATGGACATATATACACTACCAAATGTAAAACAGATAGCTAGTGGGAAGCAGCCGCATAGCACAGGGAGATCAGCTCGGTGCTTTGTGACCACCTAGAGGGGTGGGATAGGGAGGGTGGGAGGGAGACGCAAGAGGGAGGGGATATGGGGATGTATGTATACGTATAGCTGATTCACTTCGTTATACAGCAGAAACTAACACACCACTGTAAAGCAATTATACTCCAATAAAGATGTTAAAAAAAGAGGTTTAGTTCATTATACACAATACAAATCATTAAAGCTTTATAGTTCATTACAGAGTCTTCGAATTTTGTTTTTTTCTTTTTAACTCCCATTTCATGTGTAGCAAATCAATAGTCCCCCAATCAAAATCACTTCTTTATGTGAACCCATCATAGTTACAGATGCTCCAAGACTCTCCCAACACAGCTAGTCCGCAACAAGCAGAGGGCACAAAGGACTCCTCGGAGAGAAGGGTGCACATGGGGACAATGGAGTTGGGGGTCTCAGGCTTCACGACCCGTCCCAGAGGTGAGGCAGGACAGGCAGACAGGGCGGCCAACCCTGGGAGCGGGAGGCTCACCTGACTTACTCTATTCAGTGCTCGGGACCAACCCGATGAGGCACTGTAATACCCGCTTCAGAGGAAACTGAGACCAAGAGGGGGGTGTCCTCTTCTTCCAAAAGCCAGAGTGGGTGGGACATCTTGCCCTAAAAGTCAGTCCTGTGAGCTTCCCTTAACTGTCCCCCCACTGTCCCTCTGCAACACGAGGTCTCTGAGGGCACAGCGTGGCACCCAGCACCTAACACAGGCACCCCACTCAGTACAAGAATTAACTCTTGTCAAAGGTCACCAGTATATAAGGGACAAAAACGCAATTCCAAAGTCTCTAGTCTTCCCAGGCTTTCAGTGAAATCCCATCGAGGCTGTAAATGATGCTTTTAAGGAAAAAAAAAAAATTCTCTCCAAAGGACACCTCCTTGAAAACAAAACCAAAACAACAGTGAGGAATCACTTCTTAAAAGTCATCAACACACAAGTACAACACATGCTTCCAAAGTGAAGCTCCTGGGCAATGAAAGTGCACTCACGGCCCACATCCGAGGATGACCAGGGAGCATCATGGTGTGGGGGGGGATTTTCCCTCCTCTGCCACCACCTCCACCGACACAGCAGGCTGTAGGAACACGTCCTAACCAGTAAAAGCAGCCACCCCAAACCCACAAGCCCCCGTCCTGGCCTATTTCTATTCCGAGCCTCTCACGTGGCACCTGACATCCTGCTTACAAAGGTCACAGCTTTGAGTCCGCATGCCTTTTCTCTGGACCAAACTGAATCTGAACAATGGACAAACTTCAGCCCAGTGTTAGGGACCCAGAGGGTGAGTTCTGGGGGAGAAAAAGGGTTGGGGCCTATTGGATTCAGAGGCCGTAAACAAGGTCAGGGCTGGGTCTGTTTGCTACTTTACATATATGTTATTTTTCAAAGGTAATAATACCTCAGTTTCTCCATCTATGCATCCTCTAAAGCTCATACACAACATAGTTTTGGTTTTTGTTTGTTTATGTGTGGTGTTTCCCAAAAGCTGGGCTAACCCCTCTTTCAAAACACTATAAACAATGCAGAAAGAAAATACGCAAAATCGACAGATCCCATAAATTTAAAACACGACTGGATCTGGTTTGTTGGCCAGAATCTCTCTCCTACCTGCCCACAGAGGTATCAGAGGACGTTACATCCACCTCACTTTTCAGAAGCACACTTTGTGGGTACAGTTGTATGAGGATTTTCACTGACTGCTTAAAGGGATTTGTGATGGGGGAAGGGCGTTTCTTGGTTCCATTTTAGCAAATCAAAGGACCGGGGAAGCCCACAGTGAGTTCTCCAAGCACAGATTTTATTACAACCTGAATGACCCACTCCTAATATATTTGATCACGACATTTAGATTTCTGTGCAACTAGTTTTCAAAATAAAGGGTCGGTACAGATACACAGTGTTTCTAAAGATAAAAGCATCTATGAGGACAGGAGCTCCTTCCCAGCTTGCCACCCTCATGACACAGAGCAGTTTAATGGCCCTGAGCCTAACAGGCCTCAAAGAACATAATGCAGCTGAAACAGCATGCTGATTTTCAAAACCAACTTTCGGCTTTCATGGAGCTCCAAAGCGGCAAAATTTACCGTCCCCTTTAACCAGCTCTTGCTTTTGCAATACCACATTTATTAGGACAAATAGCAATATTCCAAAAACGACTAATGATCCACGTATCCTAAAGTTAAGAGGTACTAGGTATGCACTCTGGTACCAACAAAACAAAGCAGCAGCGCGACATCAACTTATTTTTTTAAAAAGGCACAAAATGCAACAGAACACAAAGGCCATCTTCCACCAAGATTTCATTCTGAAGAACCTAAATTTTATAGTGTTAATTCAAGGGTTTAATTACATTTGATCCATTAACTTTTATTGAGCATCTTCTCCGAGCCGTATATACAGCAAAACTACAGACACAAGAGTGACTAAGACAGCCTCACCTTTTAGATGCTCACCGCCCAGCAGAGGGAGAAAAATAACCAGATACCCACAACGTGAGGCGCTTAGACACAGCGCTTTGGAAAGCAGGCAGAGAAGTGATCACTTCTGCTGAGGCCTTCAGACAACGTCAGCTGCCTAAGGGAACTGAGCAAAGGGCTGAAAATCTCCTACTCAGAACTCACCTGGCCACGCCCAGACAGCTAGCCAAAGCTGCATTCAGGAGGCTGAGGGCAGAACTGATGGGGGGAAAGTGTATGGGACTTGAAAAGGATACACATTAATGGCTCCCTTTTTCCAAAACTCACTCTAGTTATCCCTGTCACCTCTGTCTCAGCTCTGTCACCTCTGTCACCATTCCACATACATCTTGAGGGTATGGCACTTCCCTTACCCTTTACACATTACTAACATCTTCAGGTTCCTGCCAGAACTTTCTCAGGGAGCTAGTCCTCCAAATACAGCACTTACCCTCTTAATGATTTATTAGCCTGTCTTTTGATGGCTTGATATTGAAGCAATTCTGGAACTTAAGTCTATGGTAAACTACTGGAACATAAGACTATGTAAACTTTTAAATTAAAAGGGAGTCGTTTGTTAAGTGAAGTAAGTCGACAGAGAAATAAGTACCATATGTTCTCTTACGAAGTACCATATTCTCTGTGGAATCCATATGAAAAATCAAGTTCATAGATACAAAGAACAGATTGGTGGTTGCCAGAGTGGAAGGTGGTGGGTGGGAGAAATGGGTGAATTTTTTGTTTGTTTAAATAAGTTGAATAAATAAAAAGAGCAGTCTTTTCAACAAACGGTGTTGGACATCTGGATATCCACATGCAAAAAGAATGTAGTTGGACCCCCTATCTCACACCATATATAAAAATACTCTCAAAATGGATCACCTGCCTGGCTGAATGTCAGAGGTAAAACTATAAAACTCTTAGAAGAAAGCATTAAACCTTCATGGCCTCAGGTTAGGCAAGGTTTTCTTAGATAGAACACCAAAAGTGACAAAAGAAAAAAAAATGAATCGGACCATCAAAAGTTAAAAAGTTTTATCCTTCAAAGAACATCAATAAAGTGAAAAGACAACTCACAAAATGAAAAATAAAAACTTGCAAATAATATTATCAGATAAGGGACTTATATTCAGAATATATTAAAAAGACTTACAACTCAATAAAAAAGAACCCAATTTAAAAATAGGTAAAGGGGACTTTCCTGGTGGCGCAGTGGTTAAGACTCCAGCTCCCAATGCAGGGGGCCTGGGTTCTATCCCTGGTCAGGGGACTACATCCCACATGCCGCAACAAAGATCCTACACATGGCAACAAAGATCCCACGTGCCACAACTAAGACCCGGCACAGCCAAATAAATATATATTTCTTAAATGGGTAAAGGATTTGAATAGACAGACATTTTCTCCAAAGAAAATATACAAATGGCCGATAAATTTATGAAAAGATGCTCAATATCATTAGTCGTTAGGGAAATGCAAATTCAACCACAGTGAAATAGCACTTCACAGCCAGGAGGATGGCGATGATCAAAACGACCCAGCAAGTGTTGGCAAGGATGGGAAGGGGCTGGGACTCCCACCGTGTGGACTGTCGAGCCATGTGTGGTGCTTTGGAAAATAACTTCCAGAAGTTCCACAGTTTAAACAGAGCCACCATGTGATGCAGCAATTCCACTCCTAGGTACAAACTCAAGAGCCTAGAGAACCCATGTCTACCCATATGTCTTCCACTGCCCACAGGGACAGCCTTGCCACCTCTGTAACTTGCTCCAGCCAAAGCCTGCTTGGTTCTTTCTGGAAAGAGCACTGGGCTACGTGCCAACTTAATGAAAAAACTGATTAAGAATTTCACACATGGATCATATATATTATTAAAAGCCTGTTTCACTAAGAAATAAATAAAAGGGAGCCAAGAGGGAATTTCTTCAATGGTTAAAAAGGATTTGCGTGCCTTCAGAAATAGCTGTGTGATAAAGCAAAACAAGCCAGAAGTTCCTCTCCTCCGAGTTCAGTGCAGGAGGATGCTCTCCCTGACACACACGCACACACATCCTGACCAAGTCCTCTCTCATCTAAGCGGCCTCTGTTTTGCAGATCTGGGGGATCGGCAGAACCCCGAGATGCTCCTTCCCCGCGGCCCCAGGAGAGCCCCCGAGATGCTCCTTCCCCGCGGCCCCAGGAGAGCACCTCAGTCCTCAAGGGTCCCAGTTCTGGGCTTCCGGGGATGATTCACAGGAGGCTAAACCCAGTGCCACTGCCTCTAGGGGGTCTTGTGTGCGGCCCCTACACTCCTGGCTTCCACCCAACACCAAAACTGCAGCCACGAGTCACGGTGGCTGCAAACCCCAGTGCCCGGGGGGAGTCAGCTCTCCATACCAGCCCTTTGCCAGAATCCAGATGAGGGTCTGTCGGACCACAGTCACATCAAAAACACAGCTGCTTGGGAAAACCAAAGCCCAATCTGTATTTTTTTAAAGCATAATTAAGACTGTGTCCCCATCAGGGTCCAGTCAAGAGATGCCGGAAACGTCTGGCATCATTGTCTTGAGTCAGAGTGACAAGCATGGAAACCATTCCCACCTTGGAGAAGGGGCATCAGGAGGGGGACCAGTGAGGGGGCTGGGTCCCCACACCCACCCCCGGGCTAATGAAGGGGCTGCGGGCACTGCTGGGGGGAGGAACACAACCAGGAAGCAGTGCCTTCGTCAGAGCCAAGGTTGCTGGAGTCATAGGAAACCCAAGGGCCCCAAAGTCCACCCTGGGGGCTCCCCTAGTGGCGCAGGGGCTAAGAATCCACCCGCCAATGCAGGGGACACGGGTTCGAGCCCTGGTCCAGGAAGATCCCACATGCCGCAGAGCAACTAAGCCCGTGCACCACAACTACAGGCAGAGCCTGTGCTCTAGAGCCTGTGAGCCACAACTGCTGAGCCTATGAGCCACAACTACTGAAGCCCGCACGTCACAACTACTGAGCCTCTACTCTAGAACCCAAGAGCCACAACTACTGAAGCCCACACACCACAACTACTGAGCCTGCACTCTAGAGTCCAAGAGCCACAACTACTGAGCCCAAGAGCCAAAACTACTGAGCCCACAAGCCACAACTACTGAAGCCCGCGTGCCTAGAGCCCATGCTCCACAACAAGAGGAGCCACCACAATGAGAAGCCCCCTCGCCCCAACTACAGAAAGCCCGTGCATAGTGATGAAGACCCAACGCGGCCAAAAATAAATAAATAAAAAAAAAAAAAAAAAAAAAAGTCCACCCTAACTCCTCGGGGACAGGTAAGCCCAGCCTTGATGGCGTCAGTTAAAATCACCACCCTCCACACTAGAAGGCCAGCCCCTCAGCATCCCCTACCCCAGGCACGGGGAGCACAGGGCCAGGCTGGGCGCTCGGCACGGGTGCAGCAGATGTGCCAGCGTGCCGTCTCAGGCCCCCCGCCACGTGCAGGGCCGCAAAGTGAGTATTTCTACGTAGGACCGAGCACGTCCTCTGAGGCGTCGCACCACATTAGCGACTCTCCGCCAGGATGGTTCCAACCAGGCCTGCGCCGTGGGGGGGGTGCAGGGGCCGTCCTCCTCCTCGGGCCACCAGACGCCTTCCCCTCCGTGGTCACTGTTCCGCGTGGCCTCTGGCGTCCAACACTCGGGCTCCGGAGCCGCTGCCCCCGGGCTGGAGGCATCCGTGTCGGACGCGCTTCCGCGGGAACAGGGCTCCGTGTTCCCTCCGCCTCTTCGTGCCCCGACCCCCGGGCTGCGGCCTGGGAGCACCCGGACGGGTGGGGACTTGGCCACACGGAAGCGCCCTCTGAAGGGAACCAGAGGGCACAGGGCTTTGTTCAGAGCCCCCGCCCACCCCGGCCAGCGTCCCAGTCCAGGCGGCAGATTCAGGGGCAGCTCGGCGTCACCGGAACCTCAGTGCCCGTTAAGGCCCCGTTGGGCCGGGCAAGGTGTGCCGTGTGCACCGCATGCGCCAAGCGGCGGGGAAGGTGCTCAAGGACGCCAGAAACTGAGTGGGATTTTCCAAAATGCTAAGGAAAGAAACAAGTAGGGAAGGAAATTATGTTTTGCTCTCAAAAGCTTTAGTCTCTCCACCAGGTACAAACAAAGGCTTCAGAGGCGGGAGTGCCTTTCAACAAGGAACGTGCAACCTCAAGTGCTAAAATTAAACGCCTACACAGGCAACAAGGGGAAAATCCTCCCCAAAACGCACTGCCAACAGCCTCCAGATGAGTCCACACAACCCCTGGCCTCAAGGCAAGCCTCTCCTCTCCAACACCACGCCCCTCCTGCCCCCAACCAGGGACTCGCTGAACCGGCAAGTTTAACAGCACACGAATCCTTTTACCTTCCAGAAAAAAGGGTGTTCCCTGCAGGCCACAGGAGGAGGGCTCTGAGCCCCAGGTCTCACCTGCCAGGCAGCCGGCTTCTAAGGCTCCCTCCAGAGAAGAGAATCAGATCACTGCTGCCACCCATCCTAAGATGTGCCTCTAAGAAGGAAGAGAACAGACCACCACGAATCACACCCCGACAGGCCATCGACGGTAAGGTGGTTCCAGGACTGGAAGGGGAGAGCACGTGTCTTAGACCCGAGGGGAGAGATCGGCACCAGACAGGCCCAGCTCCCCTCAGAAGCTCCAGGATCGCAAGAACCAAGCCTGCAGGGCCGCCCCAGCGCCCAGGAAGCCCCACGACGCCCTTTCGACCCTGCACCTCGGCCCCACTCCCCAGTGAATCCGCCAAGCTCTGTGCTGGGACCGGCAGGAGGAGCTTCGTGCCCGTGTGGCACTGGAGTCCCAACTACCCGATGAGGCATCACGGTCATCGGTCCCCTTCACGGAGAGGGAAACAGACTCGAAGGCTAAACCCCTTCTCGAGGCCGGCGAGCAGCAGGGCACAAGCCCCCGCCCGGGGCTGTCTGGGCTCCAAACCCGCCGTGCCGTGCCCCCTTCCCGCCGCGTCTTGGACAAGCCCGTCTCCGGTGGAGCAGGGACCTCTCGCACGCTGGCCCCCTACTCGGTGGCTCTCCAGCCCCGTCCAGGGCTTCCGGCAACCAGGAAGCCGTCTCCTGCGTCCGGCTGTGGGTGGTCGGGAACCAGCTCACCTCTCCCCTGCCCTTCCTTCCACACACCTTCACTCCACTCCTCTTGTTAAATGGGCACTACGTCACAGCAGGACCCCCCCATCAGCAGTGAGCCATTGCCAAGGACCAGTCCCTGCCTCCTCGGGGGTGGGGAGCGGCGGGGGAGGATGCACGCAGGCTTAGTGCCGGCCGAGCTTCCCAGATCCCCACACGCCCCGACTTATCACTCCTCAGATTGAAGACGTCAGCCGAAGGAAAGGGTGTAACCCGTTTACCGAGTTATACAGACTCAACCTCCTCCTCCTGCACCACGTGGGGATTCCCTGCCGCCAGAGCAAACGAGCACGTTTCCTACACCACGACGTCTAAGATGTCCGACTCTTTCAGTCTCCAAAAACCAAGGCTAGACTTCCTTGCAGGACTAACAGAAGCCCACCACCTCACCACAGCTGTCCCTAAGTTACTTCTCATCCATGATTTTCGAGCCTCAAGCCAGAGGGCAGCTAGCGAGGGACCAACCTGAGCATCATTATGATGTCCGGCAGACCTGCACGGACACAGTTCAGACAGGGCGGCCCCAGCATCCAGCTGGGAGCAGGAAATCTCAGTGCTACACCTTCATCCACCACCTGCAACCAAGGGGTGAGCTAGTGACCTCAGATTCAGCTCTTGGTGTGATAAAATAAAAGTTGCTAACAACCAATGGGCATTCCATGAGCTCTAAGGAGACACCGTGTGGAACGGCCCTGGGAAAGCAGCACACGGATAAGCGGTGACCACCCACCAGAGATGGGGGCAGGGCCGCTGGCATGGATGTCCTCGTGCCCACGTCAGCGACTCCAATGCCCTCTTTCCCCGCGTGTGAGAACAGTTACTGCTCTTAGACGAACAGGGATCCAGGACCTGCTCGTAACTACCCAGTTCCGGAAGCATTACCACGAGAGAGAGAAAAGCAAGCATGTGTCTATGTGAGAAAAAGTCAAGTCATGTATTAAAGTATTACTGAGTGGTTACGTGCTAAATGTTAGGGTTCAGGCGTACATAAAAGGATGGCCTCTGGCCTCACCAAGCTTACAGACAGGACAAATATGAGTAATTATAATCCTAAATAAATCATACCTAGGATGAACACTATGAAGAAAGTGTGGGGATGTGAGAGCAAATCAGGGGAACCTGAGACGGTCTGGGGTCCAAGGAAAAGCCTTACAGAGAACAACAATGTCTCGGCTGGAAGCCATGAGAAGAGGAGCCATAACCAGGTGAGCAGTGGGGAAGAGTACTGGAGGCCCGCAGACCAGCCCGGGGGGAGGCCTGGGACAGGTAGGGCGGGGCGGGAAGCACTTCCACAGCCCGGTGCTGCTTCAAGTCACTCACCGCCGTCAGGGTTCCCTAAGTACTGGAGGTTTACGGTTGAAGGCCCAGCTCCCTGCCAGCCTCCACCTTCCATGGGGCAGAGGCCCTCCTCCGTTTTCCACATCCACCAGGGGCTTAAGAGAACCGAGTCTGATAAAGCATTTGTTGGCTTCTTAAACAGCCAAATTAGTCAAAAGTAACCAAGTTGACAACCTTTAAAAATCAAAAAATGAAAACTAAGTATAACTACAGACAATCGGGAGTCTTTTCCATCCTGCAGCTTTGGGGGAAGAAACTTACCACTGTGGGTCCTGGACTTACTTTTAGCTCCTGTTTTTATTCTCGTCTTCAGAAACGAGCCCATCCACTCAATGGAGCCAATCACCATCACTTTAGAAGCCAACGACCTGATAATTTAGGAGTCAGTGTTCCTGGTATTTGATAGGAAAAGTACATTTTGTGAGGTGAGGGGGGGAACCAAGACCCTTTATTTTAAAGGCAGGCACATGTCGTCACCTGAGGTCTTTCTGGGAGCGATTTAGGAAATCCATCAGCAGAAGGAGGCTCCTGCACTAATTACGGGATTTCTAGGGTGCATAGGAGGGATGACAAAGAAAAAAATTTCTTAAAGCTTAATTTTTTTTTAAAGCATGGAGAAACTGATTCCCTTTTTTCTGCCTATGCCAATCAGGGGTCCTTCAGGTCAAATGCAGGAAAGGTCTTCTCCTCGAGTGATGAAAAATGGTGCTTCTTGCCGAAAAAGAGCATCAGCCAACGATCGTGTGCCCCTAGGCTTCTCACAGCCTTGGGCAAAGATGCAGAGAGGCAGAGACACCTTGTGCTCTGTTCCCAACTTCTGGCGTCCGCCAGCCTCAGACATGAAGGATCTCAAACCACTGGGTACAAACACAGCGACAACAAAAGACCCTGTGAGAACTATTTAGCTACCTAAGGGAATGCGCTCCGGAACGGGACAGCACAGGCCAGCAGGGCCATATGTCCAGTGGGCGGGAGCAAGTTTCCTCACCCATGAAGCGTGTGTATAGTAGCATCTAGTTTATTACACGTTGTTGGGAGGATTGAATGGAAATCCGATGAGACACAATCTGTAAGTGCTTATGAGCATAATTCTTCGTGCACTGAGGTCTTCCCTAAGGAGGACTTATTATTGGCACTTACTGCTGCCAATAATGACAACTATTATTACCAGTATCAAGAGGGGATGTTTGGTTCTCTGTAATCGCCTTAAATCCTCTCTTCCTGGTCTGGTTTAAATTAAGTAACTGGTTCTAATAGAATGACTTCCCACAGATGATCGAAGTTGGCCTGACAAAGTTCTCCAGACAGCCTGTTTCCTCTCTAAAATGCTCCCTTTTTTGAACTTTTTGTGGCCAGAAAAGAGCCCAGTTGGACAGTGGCAGACGTGGGCTCCTGATCTCACATGGACCAGTGTCCAGGCAACGGCCAGAGGCACTGAAACGCCTGGATTCACCCTTTGTCCGTAGAGCTGGCTTTGCTGATGGAGAGACAGAAGAACATCAGGATCCCGGCCTTGGGAGACCAGGAGCCGGAGGCCACCCGACCCTCCAAACCTGGGGCTCTTCTCAACCCGCAGAGGAGGGGACCCTTGGCTCCCTGTTGTCTTTGAAAGTTTGGGAATTTGTTTTCCATGCCCCTCACCTCCAAGCCCATCCCAACAGCACCTAGGCATCCCAACCAGAAGCCCGCTGTACAGTTGTAAAATCACCTGATTTATTTATTCATGGTGTCTAAATAGGAAGAGAGCCTGTTAAAAGATATTTATAGACGCTGAGTCAGTTCTTAGAAAGAACCAACAGATGAAGGATTTTCAGAAAACTAAGGAAGATCAGGGTGGGAGACCAGGTCGCCTACGTGGGTTTGGACCCGCTAAGGAAACATCCTGCTCTTGGCTAAGCTGTTACAAGTTAACAGAAGGAAAACTTAGAGAACTGTCCACCTACTTCTCGGATTCACAGCATCCTGACCCAAGCTGCCCTGGGGTCTCCTCCTCCCGAATCCCACCTGCTCGGGGGCTGCAGGTAAACGGCGCTGCTCCAGCCACAGACTCGGCGTCTCCGATGGGAACGAGCAAATCCCTCCGTGAACTGTCTCTAAACTCATGTTTTCTAGGGGAAATGACAGCTTGAAAATAAAAGCTTTTAAAGCTCTCTGAGCTACTTCTTTCCCAGTGCTTAGAAGCCTGATGAATAAGAAACCTATCATTTGCAAAAAGGGGGAAACTGCAGTTCAAGGTTTGGGAAGCACCAACGCGCACACAATTCAAAAGCAGGTTTTTCCTCCCACGGAGAACGCCCGTTCCAGAGGCCTGTGCTTCGGCCCCAGCCCTCTACCTGCACCGCCTCAACCTGGGCAGGAAGCCCCTCCCCTGCTCACCTTCCTTTCCTCCTCCGTACACCGGATGCAGCCAACCCCTCCTGCATCCCACAGAAATCCCTCCTGCACTCGTGTTTCTACTGTCTTGCCCTCTATTGGTTGCTTTTCGCACGTCTTTTCAGACACTCAAGTCTCCCCTGGGGAAGCAGGGGTTTCATTCGCTCTGCAGCCCCATCCTCTTCATCCACAGCTCCCGTATCCCTGATCTCGGCTTCTATAATCATCCCGCTACAGAACTGCTCTAGCATCTTTAATAACCAGGCCTAATCAGCGTTTTATTTTTCTCCTCAATTTTCAGCCAACTCTCAAAGGACTCTGACTTGCATGACATTTTTTTTTTTTTTACATTAAAAAAAACTTACTCTCCCTTCCTTGGTTTCCATGACAACAGTCTCTTGATCTGCCTCCTAATTCCCCACTTATTCACTGTGCGTCTCTCGGATTCCTTGTCATCTGCTCACTGATCCAGGGGTGTCCCCGCAGCGCCGTGTCCAGCCCCATGTGACGATCCCCCATTTAGCAACCTCCACGTGCATCCGTCAGCAAGAGCCTTTATTCTCAGTGTCACCCCATCTGCATCCCCCAAATCTAGACTGCTCATCCTCAGCCTGGTATCTGATGCCCTACACACGTCTGATTTTCAGTACGATGAACACTAAGAGTGAAACGGCACCAACGTTTACTGAGCGCTTACTACACACCAGACGCTGTTCTGAGCCTTTTACGTATGTTGTCTCGTTTAGTCCTCAGAACTGTCTGATGAGGCAGGTGCTGTATCAGCCCCATCTTATAAATGAGGAAACTAAGACAGAGGTAGAGTCAGCCAAAACTGCACGGCGGACCACAGGTGGAACCGGGGTTTGAACCCAGGGACATACATTTCCCTCTCCTCTTTCGAAAAGAGCTGAGGAGTTCCTAAGGGATCAGTTTCTGGCTTTCACGTGATCTTCACCCAACACCAGTGCCATCCATCCTCCAAGCCCTCAAGCTTTGCAGACCTGGAGTTATTTTTCTTCCCTCTTTTTCTTTACAATTTTTGAGCAAATCCTGGTGACTTCCCCCCACATTGCCTGGAAACGTGACCTCACCTTTCCCTGCTGGCATCCCGGACTGGCCATCAGTCTCCTCCTGCATCACCAGGTGCTTCTTGCTGGTTCCCGCCTGATGGAACGTCTGCTGCACATGACGCCTCCGGTCCGACCACAGAGCCGGGATCGTTGCCCGACCCATGATGACGAACCTACATCCCTTATCTCAACTCAGCAGCTCCAATTCTAACTCCCCAGTGGGTTCAGCACAGGATGCGGCCTCAGGATAGTCGTGTCAAACATGCACCTTCTTCGTTCTCACCTCCGTACACCGTATTGATGTAACACTAGCCATTCTGCCTGAAAAGCTCTCTTCACTCTTTCTTTAGGATCCAGCTCAGAATCACCGACTCCTACAGTCTTCCACGTTAGCTCATTAGAACCATTCCCTGGGCTTTGCACTTAATGCATCTTGTTTTAAATACATCTTTTTCACGTCTTTTTTCTATGACTTTTTACTTCCCCTATTTCAGAGGGTGCCGACTGCTCTCTGGTACACCTCCACCTCCCCTCTCTAGGACCCTCATCCAGTGCTAACGGTCTAGTTGTTTTTAATGGCACAGTTTCCCCTCGCAGGTGGGGCCTGTGACCCTCCGCCCGTGCACACACCTACGATGCCCATGAGAATGCAGCACAGGTGCACCCTTGTGCCCACCTGACACACTGCCAGCTGTAAAGAGCACCGAGCCCTATTATGGCAACATGTGGGGCTTCCTTTTGACAACATAAGCCGCACTTTATAAAGAACTCAGAGGAAGAAAGGGAGAGTCTCAGTTTATGTCAGGAAGTCCATCCAGCAGGTACGGTGCCAGGCCCCTGAGTGGGTCTGGGAAGGAAGGGCCAGCACAGAGAAGGTCTAGCAACGGTCCTGAGGCGGAAAGGCGGTCAGGACACAGCACTCGGGCTGCAGCACTGCCCCGGCTTTGCCCCGGTGTTCAGCAAAGTCTTCCTCCTCGCTCTGGCTTCAAGCACATCAGACTCCATGGCCGAAGCCTGGCACCTGAATGTAAATATCTTTTGCTCCCCTTCACACTTGATCAAAGGTCACCCACAAGGATACAAGCAGCAAAGTACAAATCAATTTGAAAATCAGCATTAGGAAAAGTATGGATCTAACCAAAAAGTCAAGTTTGGGAGACAAGTAACAGAGCTACTGAAGCTAGGGTTTCTTGGTGGCAGCGGCTGCTAACGTTAGTTGAACATGCACTGTGTCCTAGGGGCGCCCTAAGGGCCAGGAGGGTCCAATTACTGCACTTTAATAAACCTCACAACAACCCCAGAGGTAGACAGTATTCCTGAAACTGAGGGACTGTTTTATGACGAGCAGGTGCCATAAACTTAACCAAGGCAACCTGTCCAAGGCCACACCAAGCCAAAGTCTGAAACGGACAATCTGACTCCAAAGCCACGGGCGGGGGGCTCCCTATGAACAAAGGGGCAACCACACACCTGGTTGTGCACTTCCCAATCAGCAAAGCAAAGGGGGAACCATCGAATGCCAGAGCAGCCCACAGAAGGGGGTCTCCAGCAACAGTGGCTGGACGGGCCCCGCAAGACCAGCTCAGTGCCTCCTCTGCCTTCTGAAAGTCATCATTTCAAGCCATCGATTTCCTTTTATTCGGGTCCCCTCGCACTGTGAGGCCTGTGATGTCTTCACAAGGCCCGCGCAGACTGCGGTCAGTAAGCCCATCGCCAAGCCTCGTACAAGGGGGCTGGTTCCCACTCCCAGCCCACCCCTTAACGGGCTCAAGGGATGAGAAGGGACAACACAGCCACCGTCCACGGGGAAAGCAAAGCCATCGTACAGATTAAGGATCAGCCTCCTGCCTCGTCTCCCAAACCGCAAGGCTCAAGCACAAACAGGACCCAGCTCCACAGGCTGCTAACGAGAGCCCCAGAAGAGTCTGGTGAGGGGAGAAAGAGCGGCACCCAGGGGTCCTCGAAGCCAGGCTCCAATCCGGCCCTGCTGCTCCTGCAGGGCCCCACCTCGTGCGCCCTGCCTGCTCCACCCACAAATCCAGGGAGCCTGACTAGAACAGAGCCTATTCGCGAGGGGTGCTAGGTCCCCAGGAAAGCTCTACAAGGACAACCCAGGGCCCAGGCCTCGCTGCAGGAGGGTCTGAGTCCCTGGGCGTCTTGGATGTGAACCCTGGTGGGAATCTCTGGCCCAGGGAACCCAAGCCCGTGCCTCTCCTCCAGCTCCTGTGCTCTGAATAAGCAAGTCACGCAGTGTTTCAGAGAAGCAGTGTTTCAGAGAACAGACCAGAAAAAGAAGAGGGAGAGGCTGGAACTAACTCAGCAGGGAGAGAGGCTGCTCTCGACTGTGTTTATAGGAAACTTCCATGGAGGTAATTACATCTCAAGATGTCCCGAGGGTCCAGGCGAGGCTGAGGCCAGCCCTGGGCACCAGGGTTTCCTCCAGGGCACATGCTTCTGGCAACAGCCTCCCAAAAACATCTGTTATTGGAACACTTTACCTCCAGAGTCCTCTGCTTCAAAGAAAAGGGGGCAGTAACGATGTATCCAAATTAGGAGGAATTCTGGTCGCCCCCCCCCCCCCGCGGTTTCCTGGGCTCCCCACTTCTGCAGGCTCATCACACACATCTGAGCCTCAGCATCTCACAACCTGCCCGGGTTGTCAGGCTGCCCCCGCACCTACTGAAGGCACATCCTACGCTGACTGCAAAGGTGGAGGGTGGAAGGCTGCATCCACAGTGGCTGGTCCCAGGCTTTCGGAGAGGAAACCTGACCTACTCAGCAGCACCGGCAGCCTCATGTTATTCCATCAACAAACATCTACTGCACACCTACTATGTGAGAAGGACTACACAGACCCACAGAAGGCAGGCACAGTACCTAGCAGCAAGATGCTTCAGATCCAGAGAACCGAGAAGGCCTAGGTCCTCACAAGGACAATCGTGGGAACCTGGACAAGCTACATGACCTCCTGAAGCCTGAGTTTCCTCAAATATTTAGTGCAATGAAAACCCCACCCCTGCAAATGAAGCCTCATCAGGAAGGAGAACGACTAACGGTAGGAAAGACTCTCCCTGGGGGTGGGGCTCTCCTGCAGCTTTGTCTCAGGAAGCACCTGAGGGGGAGCTGATCTGTAGTCATGGTAACAAGAAACCATCCATTGAACTGATGGATGACAGCGCAGCATCAGGACACACGTGTCTGCCGCCCCCAGCAGGCTCCCCCGTGTGACCTTGACAGTGACCGTCCGCTCAGCCCCACCTCCTCCTGAAGCCTGCCCAGCCCTGCACCCCAAAGCCTCCAGAGGATCGGCTCCCAGCACAGCTCCGAGAAAAGCTCCGCCCCTTCCACCTGTGAGGGGGGATCGATCCCCCTGGTCCTCCGACGCTGTGGGTGGTCTCTCCCTGGACCATGAACCACAGGAAGGCTCCCACCTACCTTCCAGGCTACATCTGCGTCTAAGGAGGAAACAAGAGATGGACTTGAGTGCCCTGGAAATGCTGAACTGCCCCACAAATGGAGACAGGAGGAGAGTACAGGGGAAGCTGTTACCGGTTTCCACAGCACGGGTCCCCGGGTCCTCCCAGGGCCACCGTGGCCTCGGCTGGGCTTGAATTCTAATACGCTTAGCTACTGGCTTCCGAGGCTCACTGAAGATTCACAGCTGCCAACGACGTGGGGCAGCGAGCTGGGGCAGCCGGCCACCGGGGAACAGAGATGCAGCCCCGCCAGTCCCGCTCAGGACCCCTCCCCATTTAGTCCCCACTGCTCAGTGTCGGGAGGAATTTCAGTGTAATACAGGAGGGAGGGGCAGGGGGTCCATGAAGGAAGACGCCACGGTGTGGGTGCTCTGAGGGGTAAACCTCAGCGACCCAGAGCAAAGCTTTCTCCGTGGGCCTCCCGGAGGCTGAGATGAAACTTAGGCAAAATATTTCTGGTGTCATCAATTTTTCTTCTGACCAGCTTGGGTCAAGGACCCCAGGAAGCAATGAAAGCCAGTTTCCCCGCAGGCAAAGGAAAACACGAGGGCACGTTTCCTGAAGAACGTGGTCTGTTCCAGCAAGAAAAATATGAAGAGATCTGAAGTATCGAAGGAAAAGGGGGGAAAAAAGGCAGCAGAACGAATTCATTTTCGTGACTACTGTCCAGCACAGCTGCATGTAACTCATTTACATGTGCTATTAGATGGCCCCAATAAGTATGAATATCGCACCACATAAAGCACGTAAAAGGTCCCTGTTTGAAGTATCTGAAAGTACAGAAAACAATAAACCCAGTTGGCTCAAGGAGCAGTGTTGACTTCAGATCCCCGTTATTTTTCCCTCCCATCAGAAAGACAATAAATTAGGGACCATTACAAGAAAGCCCAGCCTTCTGGAAGCCGGTTGTTAGTGGTACACAAACGGGAATACATTTTGCAGCCTGAACACTCACGGCCGCTGGGACTGTATTACAGCCCCGAGGCCCGGACGCCGCTCCACAAAGCAGCTTCACCCTGAGAGGCAAATTAAAACCCCACTTCTCCCCAGGTCCTGCGATTTTCCCTGAAAAGCCCTGTGCCAGGCGGCAAACTGGACGTTTCCTCTCTGCACGGCGGGTGAAGGAGTCATCTAAAACAGCAGTCATCTAAAACAACCACCTTCGACTCTGCGCCCGAGCACTTGGCCACCTCCTTGTGGCCCCAGGTCTCCTGAGCCCAGCTCACCTCTCACCTGTGCGGACCAAGGTGGAAGAGCAACGGTGGAGGGGTGGAAGGTGACTGAGCCCCTGCAAGCTCTCTACCCCACGAATGAAAACCCAGCTCTGCCGGAGGCGGATCGGGAAGCGGCTGCCCCCCGGAGCGCCTCTTGGGGCGCCCCAACGCCTCAGACCCGCTCCGCCCCAGACGCAGGCTGCACCCCTCCGACAGAAGCCGTTTCCTGAAGGACCAAGGAGGGACGCGGCAGCTGCCTCGGTCAGCTCACCACAAGCCCAGCTTCTGACCACCCCCGGAAGATGCTGGCTTTTCTGCAGCCAAAGCCCCGGGACCTGAGGCACAGCGCGGGGGCCTTTGCAGCCTGCTGGGAGGCTGAGGCCCTTGTACTTGGGCTGCCCCAAAGCCTAGAAGGTCAAGGCACCTGTCGTGAAGGCAGGCAGGAGGTTTCTCTCTGCACGAACTTCACCCCAAAGCTTCCAACCATGACAGCAGGAGGAGGGTGAGGGCTGGCTTGCTGCCATAGAGCAGCGTTCATCAGGGACCCTGCTGGGGGACAAAAGGGAACGGCCCAAAACACACATACAGGTGTCTATATCTTTATATAAAATAAAGGGCTTCCCTGGTGGCGCAGTGGTTAAGAATCCTCCTGCCGATGCAGGGGACACAGGTTCGAGCCTTGGTCTGGGAAGATCCCACATGCCGCGGAGACACTAAGCCTGTGCGCCACAACTACTGAGCCTGCGCTCTAGAGCCCGCGAGCCACAGGTACTCAGCCTGCACGCCACAACTACTGAAGCCCGCGTGCCTAGAGCCCGTGCTCCGCAACAAGGGAAGCCACCGCAGTAAGAAGCCCGCGCACTGCAGCGAAGACTAGCCCCCGCTCACCGCAACCAGAGAAAGCCCGCGCGCAGCAACGGAGACCCAATGCAACCAAAAATAAATTTTTTAAATTAAAAAATAAAAAAAATAAAGAGGGGACTTCCCTGGCGCTGCAGTGGTTAAGGCTCTGCACTTCCACTGCAGGGGGCGCAGGTTCGATCCCTGATTGGGGAACTAAGATCCCGCATGCCATGCGGCACGGCCAAAAAATAAATTGTTTTAAATAAATAAAATGAAGAGTGTGTAGCTCGGGGGTCCTTGAAGGATGCAGAGAAAAGCAGTACGTATTCTGCCCTACAGAACAAAGACATGCTGCCCACAAACATAAGTATATAATTATATCCACAGCCCCCCAATTGGCCCAGAATAAAAGTTTCACTTCAGAAAAAGATCTTAAAGGACAAAACCACATAGAACCCACCCCCCAACACGTCTATAATAGTTCTTCCCCATCCACGACGCATTCATTCTGATCTCTAATGTATATTCTTATGAAATTCTGCAGGGAGGGACGGGCAGGGGCAAGGAGACAGGTACACGGTTCCAGTGAGGAGAGCAGGGCCCAGACTCGGGGGAGCCTCCTGCCTTAAAAATCATCAGGAGTTGGACCTGGGTACGGAAGGTAACACTGGTTTCCTCCTCCGGAAAATAAACGGAACGAGGCAACCATCAGCAAGACCTCTTCCCAGCCCTGACAGCCTAGCAACACACATGCCACCTCTAACTGGTTCTTAGATGATAATCACGAATCAAACCACAGTAAAGTAGAAAATCCTAATTCCCTAGAGCCATAATGATATAAACTGGGGTTCTGTTCCTGGAAACCCATTTCATACATTAAATATATCAAAACCGGTCAAGAAATGAAGACAGTACAGCCCAATATATACATTTACACACATTTATTAGGTTCATGAAACCAACAGCAACAAAACGAGGCTATCCATTTTCATTTTGGAGGATGTTACTACCACTCAGAGCTAGACTGACTGGGCATCTCAAAATATAAGTCCTGTATAATCAGGAGTAAGACATTTAATTCTATACATATTTATGGAGCCCCTACTGTATACCAAGAGCTACGCCAGATGTTCGCTGACCAAAATCATGGTCCCTACTCTCAAGGAGTTTGGACCTGGTAGAAAAGCCAGAAAAGCCATCACACAAATTAATCCCCAGAAACAAAAAGATATTCTTTATCACCCTCAATAGACTTTCAAACTACATTTTAAAATAAGACAATTTCTCTCCATGTGCATGAATGCTGATTCAACATGCATGCGTACGGATGGCTCGCAAAGTCTTCAGGTGGTCCAAGCTTTAGCAGAAGTCTAATTTTACTATCACTTCAAGAATCCCTTATTCCCTCTGTTTCATCAAAATTAAATACCTGTTGGGACTTCCCTGGCCGCCAGTGGTTAAGATCCAGTGCGGAAGGCGCGGGTTCAATCCCTGGTCGAGGAACTAAGATCCCGCATGCCGTGCGGCCAAAACAAAACAAAAAAACCTCTAAAAATTAAATACCTGTTGTGAGGAGTAGCCTTCCTCTTCAAAGTTTTCAGCTTAACTTTTCTGGAATACCCTTCAAGCTTTTCTGAAATGTCTTGTGCGGTTTCCCCTGAATGCTGGCTGGTGTGACACCAGCCATTTTTTCCCCAGAACTGTTCAAATAAATCATCCTTGGCCCAGGCTGTCCTCCTTTGACACCTCATCTCACCTGTTCATTAGTATTCTGAAGACAGCTCTACGCCTTTGCTACAATCTTTGCTTCATGGCAAGGCCCATAGGCTCACCTTCTGATCATACATCCTCGCCATCAAATCCATCTTACCAGCTTCCTTAATCCCTGTTCACTCAGGGCATCAGAGCCACAGGCTCCAAGCAGCATCCGCCAGACAGCGGGACTGAAGCCAAGAACACGAGTTTGGCCGTTACCGTGGAGAGAAGAGATGGTCTTATTTACCAAAGCAAAGGGTCATCAGTCAGTCGTAAGCTGAGGGTCTCAGGTATCCCTTCACTCTGTGCCCAGTGCCACAGGAGGAGGTATCACAGAAGCTATAAAATAATTTTACTCAACTTTCTCCTTGTCTGGGACCATCAGATTAAACATGAATCTTCATACCTGAGACCATCAAGATGCATCTCACGTACACAGCTGCAAAGTCTGGGTCTTTTGAGACCATAAACTAGTCTCCCCGCCTCGGCTTTTTCTTCCTATTCATTTCCTCTTTCTAAGCAGCTGCCATCGGGCTCTTCTTCTTCTCAACTACCATATTGAGACTGCAACCCACCTGAACTTGACATGACTGGCTGCCCAATTCTTGGAAACTTTCCTGCTCGGTTTCCGTGCTCCTGACCCCCAAAAGCATATCTTCAGTCTAGACTCCATGTTTGACCTACAAAGCCCCTTTCTACGCAATGATCTCCAGCCAACAGGTATAAAACAAGGTCGGCGTCTTCACAGCAGAGGCGCAGATAAATAGAGAATCTAACTCAAAATGACTTAAACCAGGAGTCGGCAAGCTTTTCCTCTGAAGGGCCAGAGAGTAAATATGTTAGAACACATGGCTCAGAAAGCCTCTTTCAGCTACTCGGCTCAGCTGTTACAAGGCAAAAGCAGCCACAGACAATAGGGGAACGATAAGGGCATTGCCGTGTTCCTATAAAACTTTAGGGAGAACAGGTGGTGTGGCCCGTGAGCCACAGTTTGCCAACCCCTGCCCTAAACAATAAAGCATATTTATCTAACAAAACAAGGAAAGCCTGAGGCAGGAAAATCCCAGGGTTGATTGGCTTAGCCACCCAACCCATGTACTAAGGTCCTATTTCCCTCTACCCTCTGCCATCTGACAAGGTGAGCTGTCCTCATGGTCACAAGACAGCTGCCACAACTCCCCACAAGGCAACATCCAGCAGAAGCAGAGATGGCTTCTTCCTTGCATCCCTTTTTAGGGTAGGAAAACTTTACCAGAAGCCCCCTGTCCCACCGACGGGGCTCACATTCTCCCCACCCCCCCATGGAATTCCCATAACTGTCTTAGATTAATCAAGACTTAATACAAAGTCACAAAAGTAAGGCCCTCGCTCCCCACACCCCAGCCCCGCAGGAACTGGGCTCTGCCAGGACAGAGGACCACGGCACACAGTGCCTACAGTAAGCTTCCTCCCCAAACCAGCCCCTCTCGGTCCACCTCGCCCTTGTAACCGCCCGGACCTTCCACTTTCCATTCACTTCTGTTTGCTCTGCCACCTCCCACGTCTGGCCCTTCACTGCACACCTGGCCCGTGGATGCCACCTGACATGGGGCTCCTGACCTGTTCACTTGGCATCACACGTCTGGACTGACCTTTATGACAGAAGGCTGCTCGAAGCCGGCCTAGTGTCCCTCCCCAGAGCCCACCAAGGCCCTCAGTGGCCGTGGAAGCCACTTCCTCCCCTGCGCTCGGGCCTGACCTCCCCCCAGCGGGACTCAGCTGCACCTCCTGGCTCTGGACGCCTCTCTCCCCTCCACACCTTCGTCCTTGCCGCTTTCCTCACCCGGATGCCCTCTTGTGCACACGGGCAAAGCCGGCAGACGCAGGCTGGGCGGTCGGGGTCAGACGCCCACCCGCTCAGCCCCTGCTGCTGCGGCGGTGACTTGCCCACACTGAGACGCCTCAGCCACAACGGGCACTTCAGACGCACCGGGAGGACGAACTCCGCGTCGGTGACGGCCAGGCCTGGCACCGACAGCCCCCTCCTGAATCACACCACCTCTCAGAGTCCTTCTAGGACCATTCCCGCCGCCCCGACAAATTAACATTGTTTACACGGGGGTTAACCTTAGGGCTTTCAAAACACATGTGGTATGCAAACAAATGCATAATATGCTACTCGGAATCACTGGGTTTGCAAACTACAAAACCCTTTTTTCTGAGCTCCAGGCAATCACTTTCCATGCAATAGTGTTTCAGGATCAGGCACCCGGACAGAAACACCATGCTTTATTCTCATCCCAGAACGTACTGTGAACATACCCTTCAAGTGATTCTGCAGTGAGACCACCACGGTACCATCACTGACACCTTTGACAACGAAAACAAAAGTCCTCAAGTAACAGGCTGATAGGGAACCAACAAAATTCCTTCACACAATAAGCAGCAAATGGCAATTCCCCTGTCCCAGCACCATGGGAAGTGCTGGCCTGGGTGGGCAGGAGAAAGCAAAACCACACTCGGAAGAAAGTGAGCACGGCCAGCCTGGATGGCACAGTAACACCAGTGAGAGGGCTTAGCGGTCACGGCTTTGATGCAGGAAGAAGCGTCTCAGAGAAGCCACTTCTCTGACAGTCAGGGAAGGAAAGAAAGACCCAGCAGGACTCAGCGATCAGCAAGCCGTGACTGACATCAACTCAAAAACCACGCGAGTTACATGGTTTTTCGAACAAGGGGACCTACAATCATCACTTGGATGTTCATATATGAACGGCATTTTACTAGACTCTCACATAGAAATAGCGAATAAACATATGGCTAAAACCTTGGCAGTGTACACAGGAAGAATGAGACAAATTCAGACATTATGGATCTTCCATAAATTGATTTTCTGAGATTTAGAAGACTCCTTTCCTCTGTCACCAACTCTTATTCCAAATAATATATTAGAAACCAATGAATTTCTAGAAGAGTGAGAGTTTCTATTACATAAGCACAAAATCATGACCAATATTCAGGATATCTGCTCTTCCTTCTTACCCAAGAGATGCTGAAAGTGTGCAGGGCAAGCGGAGAGACAGCCCCGGACTAAGAAACGATGTTGCTCCTCCCAAAAACACGCAGTGGGGAAGAAGCATCCTCCCCGGTCTCCCCACAGGAGGTCCCGGCCCTCCTTTATTCCTGCGTTATCATAATGCCACAAAGCGCCGAAGAGAATTGTTTTCATAAACAGGGTTTTTATGCTCTTAAACTTGAACACGAGCACCTGATTCGCTTTAACGCAAGTGCGCTGCAGCTCAAGAAGGATTCACAGAGGAAGAGAAGAGCGAGCTGTGTTTGAAAAACTGACATCACCAGCACTTAGAAGACTGAATTCTTAAACACATTCCGCTCCAGAGCAGCGCTCCCGCCCTGATTAGAGCTATCCGCGTAAGATTCTGGAACTCTAAGTGTTTCTTTCACTGCATAATATGATTGTGTCGCTCAACTGGGGGCAGGCCATTCAATCGAACCGTAATTATTACTGCAGATTACCTGGGAAGGAAACCAGGATGCATTAAAGTCCTCCCTAACAGCCTACTTGAGAGTACACGGGGTGACCAGGACAGGCAGGCAGTGGTCCTTAGGGGACCATCTTGAGTTGGGTTAGCAATTATGGAATGTAAATGATGCTTCTAAAGATACCTGGAAGAAATCCAAGTCCTTCTTAACCATCATTCCATATTCTTAACTTGATCAGTAAATCTCGTTTATAGATAATTCACAGGAATTAGACTAAAAAGTAATCAAAATTTCAAACCCGTAAATGTCAAGTAATCAAAGATTTCCAAATGTAGAATCCCAATCATGTCAGGCACAGCTATTTACTATGGTGCATAAAAGGCTGCATCAGGCAGGAATCTGAGGGAAAAAAAGAATACTAGCTTGATAACTACAAGGCCAACATCCTTGCAGCTCTCTGAGCGGGCACCATTATCTCGTGATGGGTAAGAGGGAATTCCACGATAAATCCCCAACACCATTGCTAACAGGGTCCAGAGTTCTAACATTGCCTCTTTCTCTGCAATATCACTTCAATCCAGTGAGGTCAGAGCACTATCTTACCTGTGTTTGTTGAATTTTAAGATGGTTATAAATAATCCAGCCACTGCTTTAAGAATATAGTATCACAGTACACAGAAGTGACTTGACACTAAATCTCCTATATGTCCTGTACTTCATGATGATGCTGTAAAGTTAAGACTGGCTGGGAGAAATCTGTCTGCTGTCTCTCTACTTTAGGATTAAATCATCACTACCTTTCAGTCATTTTTTATGAACTTGAAACTAACATGCCTTTGTGGCACACCTGTAACTTTCTTACATGTTTGACATGCACGTGTCCAGCAACCTTCAGCGTCTGAGGGTTTACTCCATGCTCTCAGGGACGGGGACATCCATGTATGAATAAAACAGACAAAACCCCTGCCTCATGCTGTGTACATTCTAATTCACAACACATCAAATCACCATAAACTGAACCTTCAGAAACAGAGTCCAACATCAGGAATCCAGAACTACTGATTCACGATGCAAAAAGTGAGGAGAGTAAACAGCGGAAGAGGGAAGAAAAAGGAATTTTAGTTAATACCCATCCCTCTAAGGCTGAAAAACACTCAACAGATCTACCAACAATTTGCCCAGGCTGAATTCTGACACATGTATACGAACTGACAATCGAGGTAAGTGCTCAGAGAAAAGAGACTGTTCCTTTTAGAGGGATGAAAGCTGACACTGGCCCCCAAAGTGCTTCATTAGAAAAGCCTGTGAACTGGTGTGACAAATTCCCCCAGATGCCAAAGGTCCATTTTATTTTCTTTCCCTCTCTACATTGCTCAACCAGATCCTTTTGGTTTCGCCGCTCTTCTGATTAAATGCAGAAGGTGGTTTGCCTGTGGACTGAGGGCAGAAAAATAGAGTATAACAAGCTCTTTTGGATCCTGTGGCAGAATTCACTGCGTTATGTTTTGACCAAGACCATCAGATGTTCATCCAGCTCAGAACCCAAGAATATTTCCATTTTGATACAAAATCAACGTGTTATCAGTAAGCCAGTAGACATTCCGATCCATCCTTCTTTCAGGGCTAATTTCTCCTGTAAAAAAAAAGATCCTGAAACTCCAGGAAAGGGAGGAAGGCAGGGCACGATGACAGCACTGAATTCCAGAACTTCGAGCCAAGAGAGACCACCTACCTATCTTCCTGGTCAAAAGCTGGTCTCAAATTTTAAAGACTTTGTCAAAACGGCCCGTCAAGAATCCTCCAAATGCCTCCTCTTCCCTATGGTAACTAGTTCTCACTCTCCCCAAGGTTTAGACAAAGCAGATAGATGCTTCACAGTCTTCAGGAACAGAGTCTCTGGACACGGGCAGTTTTACACATTCAACAAATACTGTAGACACGGTACATTTACTACAAGCCTCTCTAGGTCAGTAAGTGCTGGGAACAAGGAGTGGATGGGTGGGTATGTGCCTTGAAGACTTTCCCACCATCTCCCACGACGATTAAACTAGGCTCATTTGCAAGTAGGAAGTTCTCAGAGCTTTTAGAACTTAACCCACAGAAACCTGCCAGCCATCCCCCATCTTCTCCAACAAGCCACGTCCTTCCTTCACTCCGGCTCTTCCTTCCAAATGGAGGGCTGTTGCTTCCATAGAAGACAGTAAAACTCAATCTTACTGAAACCCCCAGACGTGTGCTGCGCTGTCCGCACCACCTGTGAAGGGGGCCACCCTCAAACGTGGCTGATTTGGGGAACAGCAAGTGTGTGCAGTGTCTGCAGGTCAATGTGGTTTGTGTTCTAGCCTATGAATTACAATGGAAACAACAGTTAAGTTGGTTGTTTTAAAAAAAAAAAAAAAAAAAAAAAAAAATCCCAGCCGCTTACAACCTGGGGCCTAACACAAAGAACAGCCCAGGCCTCAACCCACATCTTTTATTTTTGCCACGAAGAGAGCAATTTTTTTTAATGGGAATTCAATAGAGGAATATATATTTCTATCAAGACATGTTTTGCACCTTCTTCTACCCAAGAGGCAGCCAAGCAAAAGACCAAACGCACGCCTGCGTACTGAGGACACAGGTGGCTGTCATTCTGCAGCAGCACTAGAGCAGGGGGACCCTCCTCCCCTGGGCTGGCGTGCAGTCAGGAAGAGAGCCGGGGGTGCTCTCTGCAAGCCGGCGGCTTGAGTGCTCATTAGACTTCAAACCTGAGCTCGGAGCAATGAGACACACCTCCAAGACTCCACAAATGAGGGTGGCCGGAAGCAATCTCGCAGCTGACGAGAGGATACACCACAAAGGCAGTCCCTGGGCAATGCAGGACAGGAGCCACCAAAGGCAACGACAAACCCTCTGCGCCAGCTAGGGGTTTCACCAGGTAGGGAACTCCGGAGAAGGTTAGCCAGACTGCTTTGTGGCACAGGTGGCAGCTGTGAGTCTATAGTTACGCTTACATATAATGATGCTATAAATTCCAATATGGATTTAACCATTCTCAAATAATCTTTACTTTCTTTGTTTAAAAAAAAAAAAAAGGGCCAGTGTTCAGGTGCTGTGACATGGGGACAAAGGTGATCCCAAGCGAACAAACCACAGCAAAGATTCCGGCACCCGAAGCGGCAGTACAGGGGAGCCAGGGACCCTGCACAGTGGAAGGAAGGTCAAGCGGACTTCAGAGACTCAGACAGCCGGGGATCAAGGCCCGGCACCTTCCGTTCCCAGTAGTAACGTGGCTTGTCTAACTGTGTTGTCACCTGCTTCCTCATCTGTGCAATGAGTGTGACAACAGTGCCTGCTCAGAACTGTCAGGTGGACCGAACGGATTAATCTCTGTACAACGCCTGGCACGTAATAAGCACTCATGAGCTGCTGTTATAATCATGGTCAGTCTGTAAAAAGGCTCAAAGGCCACGCTGGACAGCGCGACAGACCAGCACACCTGGCTCTCACATCCGCCCACGGCTGGCGGCCACAGCCCCCGGCTCCGTCCGCCCCCCGGCTGCCTCTGCCAGCCTGAACTCCCCACCACACGCCCCGTTCCTCCTGCCCTTGCCCCGTGCCAGCCCAGCAGGAACGCACATGGGGTTGCTGCGACGCCGCTCTGCCCCACTTCCTGCACAGCCCACCACCTCCCTCCCCTTTCTTTGGCGTCCACTCCCAGCTGGTCTGGACAGTGGCTGCCCACCCTGCAGGGGCTGAGGATGACGCCGCCCAAGCGGCGGTCACCTGCGGCCTCCAGCCTCAGTCCCCCACCTCCGTAAGGGCAAGTACCAAGGGTGCAGGCGCTGTCATGAAGCAGACGTCGCGAATATGCACAGATGATCAAGAAAAAGCCACAACCAGGGAGCAGTCTCGTCAGCCATTCACTCACTCAACATTCAGGGAATGCCCACCGTGTACCAGGTCCCAAGGAGGCCCCCAGGACGGGGCAGCACTCCCAACCTGACAGCGCTGGTGGCTGGTCATTTACAGCAACCAAAGTCCCTGTCACCTCATCTACACAGAAGCCGCCTGACCCTTGGGGCAGGTGGAGGCGGGGCCAGGGAGCTTTTTTTTCCTCCTTTGAAGAGAAATTGGTGTTGCAGGAAGTCTTTTTGGCTGCGTTGGGTCTTCGTTGCTGCACTCAGGTTTTCTCTAGTTGCGGCGAGCGGGGGCTACTCTTCGTTGCGGTGCGCGTGCTTCTCATTGTGGTGGCTTCTCTTGTTGCAGAGCACGGGCTCTAGGCACACGGGCTTCAGTAGTTGTGGCACGCGGGCTCAGCAGTTGTGGCTCACGGGCTTAGCTGCTCCGCAGCATGTGGGATCTTCCCGGACCAGGGCTCGAACCCGTGTCCCCTGCATTGGCAGGCGGATTCTTAACCACTGCGCCACCAGGGAAGCCCTGCAGAAAGTTTAAGAAAATGTTCGACCTTTATGGAAACCAAAGAGAATGCTTTAAGAGTGCTCTTAGAAATCTGGTGGGGGACACTTACCCGGCGGTCCAGTGGTTACTACTCCACACTTCCGATGCAAGGGGCACGGGTTTGATCCCTGATCAAGGAACTAAGATCCCACATGCCTTGCGGCTTGGCAAAAACAAAAAAAAATTTTAATTTAAAAAAAAAAAAAGAAATCCGGTGGTTTGGTTTTAAAACCTCTGACAAAGGTATTCCTGAATGAATAACTTAGGACTCTCAGGGATACCTTTGGGCCAAAAGTTAATAATTTACAGCTGAGCAAGTGGAGGTAAACCGCCACTTTACAGCAAGCTTCTAATCTCTAACGGGTCACAGAAAATCACAAAGGGCGTCCCCCCCTTCACACGTGAGCCAACCCAGAATCAGCCTTGCGCTAATTTGACACACTGCTCTTTGAGGAGGAAAATCCATAGGAGGTGCTTTTCCACCTTGCTGTTTTCTAAATGAAAATCACACCAAAATTTAAGTGACAGCATCTTTTCTCAGTCATGGTTAAATACAAATATTGCTGAATTTAAAGTCAGCAGAAATTATATGGACTTCACTACAAGATACAGACAAGTTGGTCTTTAAAAAAGTTTATTTACACTGCCGATTATAAAAGTAATCCAATCTCATTTTAGAGAATTTGGAAAATGTGTAAGGCCAGCACCCAGAGATAAGTGTTATCACATTGGTATGTTTCCTCCTCCCAGTCTTTTTCCTGGGTATACGTAAATATACTTCCTTTGTGGTTTATTTATATAGACATTTGTACCCTGCCATTTTCTTATTAACCATGTCACTAACTCGTCTTTAAAAACAATTTTCAGTGGCTTCATACTATGTCATAATGTATTAAATCAGCTCCCTACGTGTTCTGTTTGTTAGTACAATGCCTGGTGTCCATGAACTGTAACATCTGCTTGAATCACACTGTCACCCATCAACAGAAAAAACAGAATTGGTAGCAAAGGCTCTGGAAGAATAGAATCACTACCAAGCTGGTCACATTACTTAGTAAATGCAAACAAACTTCCCTGGTTACGTACATGTGTAGCCAGGGAAAGGTAGGGGTGTGGCATTTTCATAAATTAACCCAAACACAAAACCATCCATCTTGCCACTAAAATAAGGTGTGCTCAGCCAGTTCACATAGTAAGGGCACCAGGAAGCAGAGAGAGCGTGGCTCAGACCAGGGCACCGCAGCAGCTCAGGGAGCCGTCGAGTTCCTGGTGGGGATCCCCAGCCCTCCTAGAGCAGCAGTTCTCAAACTTCCTGGGCTCAGGGTAAATCCGATCAGTTACTCCTTGAAGTGACAGTCTAACTTCATTTTACGGAAAACAAGTGACAAACGCCCAAGTGTGAATAACTGATCTGTCACTTTTAAGTCCAGGGTGATGTCCCATGAGAAAAGCTGTTAGTTAAGCTGATAACACCAAACTGCACGTTTTTTCTTAAAGCCACCACCCATCAGCATGCAGCAGAGGTGCTTTCCACGCACTGCCCATTTTGTCACAGTATCGAAAAACAGTAAGAAAAAGAGCTAAAGTTTAATAAAGTTAATCACGTCTACTGCTTCACTGAGGACATTCCTGAGCGGAGCTGTTTTTTGTAATCCCCACAAGCACATGGAGGTGGATTTCACTCCAGTGCTGGCCCAGGGCAGTCTGTCTCACACCAAAGCACCAGCCGTCTTGCCACCACTGCTTGTGCACCATCAGGACAAATACCAATGCCACTAAACAGCAAAAAAAAAAAAAAAAAACCCAAAAAACCTTAGTTTTACCAAGAAAATAAGCTTGACCTTGAAGACCATCGGAAAAATTCTTATAGACCCCCAGGGATCCACAGACCAGGCTTTGAGCACCACCAGTGCAGGGGGAAAGAAAACTAAATGAACTTCCAGACGGTTTTTCACTTTCTATTTTTACAGTAAGGACATAAACAATCTTTAAATGTCTAATTGTATCTAAAGAACAAGCTTGCTCATTTTTAGGGATTTCAGGATTCTTGAACGACCAACAATAATCAAACACAGAAAATACTAACACTATACATAGACCAGCTCACTCAGCCTCAGTAAGAGGTAGAAGCATCTCTAAGCCAAGAAAAACAGAAAACCCCGAGTCCAGAGGAGAACGCATCTGAGGAGGTCATTTTCTGCTCAAGTTCAAGAGTTCAGCTACTCAAGAATGTTGATGAATTGGAACGAAATTTATACAACTGCTCTCAGAAACCAAGAATAGCAACATATCAACTTTTTTAAAAGGTCAAGATACTGTGTCCTTGTACTAGGGTACTTCAGTCTTAGCAATTGTAAACTGTCCTTCAAACCAGGAAAATGAAAAACTTAGTACAGTTTTCAGTGACAAAGTTACAGACTAGCCACTTCTGAGTCTCCAATTTGTGAATTTACTTAGAAGTTGTTAAATGATACTGGGAGGTCTTTTGGCAATGCTCACAACATACATAATATAAAAATAATCCTCATATAAAGAAAAATCCTCCAATAATGGATAGATATGATTCAGTGATTTTTAAAGAATTCCTTCTTGATATCTCCTACAAAACTAAGAGACTCCCAAAGCAGAAACGCACTCATACCTACACTAGGAACCTTTGTGGAGTGGACTAGGGATGCTGAGCAGCCCTCACACCCCCGCAGGCTGAGGGCACCGCGGAAGGCACCCGGATGGTACCCGTGAGTTGAAGGAAGGCATGAAAACAACAAAGGAAGGAACACAGAGGATGGTAGACTGACTGGTAGATCTGCCAACTGAATCCAATTTCCATCCGGAAATCTCAGAAGACTAAGGACTTCGGATTTCATCTCGTTAGGGTTCTTCTGTTCAATATTCTGCAATAACCTAAACGGAAAAGGAATCTGAAAAAGAACAGATACATGTATATGTATAACTGAACCACTTGGCTGTACACCTGAAACTAGAAGAACATTGTTATTCAACTATACTCCAATATAAAAATTTTAAAGGAAAAAAAAAACTATAGAGAAAACGTCTAAATACAAACTTATTCTCAAATATTTAACTTTCTGAGATGCAAATAATTTCTAATAGTCCCAAATACACCTGAGAAAAAGAGAATACACTGTCTAGGGCTACTGGATATACTAAAGCAGGCATGAGACATTTCCTAAGTTTTCCCTTCCCTACAAAGAGGAATAATCTTTATTAAAAATTTTCATTCATCAATAGAACAATATCATTAGGATATCAAGATGAAGGTGTTACCTGCCTGAATGCAACAGAGAAAGCAGAAGACCAGCATGGTACCCCCTGAGATCTAGAGAAGCATCCTAGATTTTCGACCAATGAAGCAGAGGAGAACGGGGAAAGAAAAAACCCTTGAGCCTTTTCTTACCCCATCTCCCCCCTCCCATATTTCTTGAGTGTTCATATTTCACAAGTGAACCTCAAAATGCTTTCTAAACTTGCTCCAGCCATACCTTAAGTGGTAAGTCAAAAACTTGCCAAAAATCAAGGTTTTCTGATAACTGTCATATACTACACCTCAATGAAAAGTGCTAGACTTCCCCCACATCAAACCAACAAGAAGCAAATGAACTGATTTGTATCTGACCTTCTCTTTCTCCAGCCCTAATCACTGATGAAGGTAAAATGAATGTTTTCACTAAAAATGGATGTAGTAAGTCTAAAAACCAATTTTTTAAAAACCAGATAAACCAAAAAACGCATAATCAGGTAACAAGCTATGGGTCAGGATGTTCTCATTTGGATGGGCACATTCAAACACATATCTAGTATGAAACACCCAAGCTGCATTTTTTTTTTTTTTTTACATTTATTTATTTGGCTGCATCGGGTCTTAGTTGCAGCACGCAGGTTTCTCTCTAGTTGTGGTGCATGGGCTCTAGAGCGCGCGGGCTTAGTTGCCCCGCGGCATGTGGGATCTTAGCTCCCCGACCAGGGATCGATCCCACGTCCCCTGCATTAGAAGGCAGATTCTTAACCGCTCGACCACCAGGGAAGTCCCCCACAAGCTGCATTTTAAATCGTTGATCCAAATGATGAGCTGGCAGGGAATAAGTGTGGTCTCTCGTTTTTACAAGCTAGTTTTCAAAGCTCAACTTATATTAAAACGTTTGACAACCATCAGCGTAAAATGCTGCCTTAAAGATTTGAATAAATCATACCATTATAAAGGTACTAATTAACAAACAATCAATGGAATGTAGTCAACACAATCTCATAGCTAGGTCTTTTAAACACTGAATAATCAGGCTGAAATTCTTTTCCTTCCCAATATTTTTTTTCTTGCATAATTTCAAGTTTACCTGTAAATAACATGTCATCAACCTATAGTTGCCTTTGACAGTCTATTTTGATTACAGCATGTTTCCCAGTAAATCTTTCTTATTCTGTATATTATCCATCTACCACAAAAGAGGTACAGAAAGTGAATTAATGTCAATGCCAATTTTCATAATACATAATCGAGTGTAACCTTCTTGGTGTCATGGGTGGTTCTAACAGCAAATGAGATAAATGCTTAAACCCTTATCCAGCCCACTTCAAAATGAATTTAAGCTTTTAAAACAACGATTTTGAGCTGCTTACCCATTGCCCATTCCTAAGAAACACACGCAAGTGTACACCTGTGTTCAAGACAGACTTCAAACGCTGCTTGCAACATTCAAGAAGGAACACCATAATCCTTGGCATATTAATAGTAAAATTCTGTTAATGTATCGTAAAATGCAACACTTTTGCTAACATGCTCATTTAACTGTAAGGAAGAACTTTTTTTTTTAAACAAGAAATGCAAAATATTCTCAGTAGCAGAATCATACCACCTTCAAATGTGTATATGCAAACTGCATTGATTCGAAGTCTAACCATTCCTGGGACATGTTTGGGTCCAAAGGTGGGGGGATAAAACAAATGAACAGAGACAACGTAAGGCCACAAGTCACACATTCAACTCAAGACTTCAACAGGATGCCCCCTGGACACATACAAGATGAGTGTCACTGAGTCTACACAGCAGTGTAAATATTAACATCCAGGCTTTTACTTTCAAAGCCAGGAAGACTGTCTAGAGGCCACCTGGGAAAGGCTTTCAGTCTTGAAATTAGATTTCCTGGAAATAAAGTGTCTACCACAGATGAAGCTGCCAAGAATTCACAGAAGCAGACACAGGATGGAAACCCTCATCGAGCTCTGCCCCCTCTCATTTGGCGGACGACGCAGGGGATGCGAAACGAGGGGACCAGAGCAAAGGCGGAGGATCTTTACTTTGATCCCTTTGGTATCAGGTTCCAACCAAGGACAAAAATCCGTCCAAAGGATCAAACGTGTTTTTCAAATTTGACATTTTAACTGCCAGATTCATGCCCAACTTCAGCACAACAGATTCGGATCCACCAACATCTTTTCTATGACATTGAAAAACCCAGAAAAGCTCTACAAAGTTTCAGCGTCCTCAGCCTCGCCACAGACTCCTGGCAAGAGAACCTGCATATCTTCCAGGCATGATCGAGAAAGTGGTAATTAGCCACCTGGGAGCCAGTTGTACTTGGGATTCCAGCCATACCCTGAGGTGACCCAGACAAGAGTCTTTTGTTCAGAGTATTATCCCCATTGTACAGATGCTGCCATTTTTACTGATACAAAGTATCTGAAAGTAACAAGTTGTTTTGAGCAAGTCATACTAGTTAAGAGACTATATCCCATAAAGAAATCATTTTTAATTCAATGTTGCTTTTCTTTCTTAATGGGAAATCTGTAGTCAAAATGAGCAAAAAAAAAAAAAAAAAAAAAAAAAAAATCAGTGTACTGAAACCCAGAGGCAAATTTCTGTTATCCCAGTTTTCTTAGACATCTGCAGCGAGGGTTTTTCGGCTGTGTTTGGTGATTGGTAATCACTAACGGGGCTTCTGCCAGCTCTCACTCACCCACTAACTCAGCGTCTGACAGAGCAAACTAGGGCTGGCATTCAAATCTGACAGCTGGCTGGAGAGAAGGGAAGGAAGCCACATTTTTTTTTTCTTTTTTGGTAGAGAGGTGAGAATGATATATGCCAGTCTTTCTCTGTACCAACCGTAATACTGTCCACAGGAAGCCCTGAAAGCCAGTAATAGGAACACGGCCACAGAAGACCTGGCACAGCCCAGCAATGCATATTTTCTCCCACCAAAATACTCAACTTTTTCAAGTAAAAAATAAAATGCTAATGAAGAGCCATCTGCCAAGAATGTTCAACCTTCTCCCATTCAGGCGTTAGTACCTATTGGGAAAGATTAATTTTACATTCAAAGGAGCAGGGGTTGAATTACTGGATTACAAATCCTTAGAGAAATATGCTTTGCCTACCAGGAACTACTAAATTTACATTTTAAAGCTAACTAAATCTTTAAATGTCTACTCGAACTGTGAAATTCAAATAGCAGTTACAGAGGATTGTGTGTTTTCTCCCCCCTATTATAAATGACTATGCAGTAACAACACTGATGCTGGAAGATCTAGTGGTGACACTAAATATAGGCAGATGTTTCCCATGTGAAACGACAGCTGGACCTGATCCAGAAAGCATCACAGCAGAGGACGGTCCACATGTAAAATCCAAGGACAACAGTACCAATGCTCATCACCACGTCTATGGGCCATTGCAGGAAAACCTGAAGTGCGCAGCAAGACCAGGGACCTCAGTAATGACACCTCAGGGACCCTGGGGTTGCCAGCTGTGAAACCCTCCGTGTGTCTTCATCCTCACACCTGCCTCATACAAATCTCTGAAAAGTGTGCATCAAATTCCTCTTCACAAAGTAACCAAAGACCAACATAGGAATGATTGCTGTTCTCCACCTTCCCTCCTGCCTGATGGGAGAGAAATGGATGAGCTGAAATTCCAGGAAGATGGGTTTCAACTGCATGAAGGAGGCCTGCCAGCTCCTGTGATACAGGGGGGCAGTGATAACAAGGCGAACAGGTCTCGGCAATTCTCCAGCGTTACTGCTGTGGAGGACAAAACTGCAGCTAACCTCCAGCAGCCTGGAAACTGTGGCCTGCCAAAAACACATAAGTAAAAGACGAATAAGAACTGGAAGACACAGACAGACACTAAGACGATTACACAGTCGCCCCTGGCACCGTCGGCAGTGTTGTGCTGCAACCCATCAAAGGAAGTTTTTATTTTTTTTTTAATAAATTTATTTTATTTCTTTTTGGCTGCATTGGGTCTTCATTGCCACGCGCGGGCTTTTCTCTGGTTGCGGCGAGAGGGGGCTACTCTTGGTTGCGGTGCGCGGGCTTCCCATTGCGGTGGCTTCTCTTGTTGCGGAGCACAGGCTCTAGGTGCGTGGGCTTCAGTAGTTGCAGCATCCGGGCTCAGTAGTTGTGGCTCGCGGGCTCTAGAGCGCAGGCTCAGTAGTTGTGGTGCACGGCTTAGTCGCTCCGCAGCATGTGGGATCTTCCCGGACCAGGGCTCGAACCCGTGTCCCCTGCACTGGCAGGCGGATTCTCAACCACTGCGCCACCAGGGAAGCCCCGAGAAGTTCTTCTGGATTTTTGTCTTTTCTGGAGAAGTCGAGAGTAGGCAGCAGCTACCTTGCCGGGATTACTTGAAAGATAATGTTGTACAGGCCAGAGGATTTTCTGCAGAGGCTTTTCTAGCAGGACAAAGTGAAAACCACCACCAAACAGTTCCTGGGCATCTCGGTACAAAGTCCTATGTAGGGCACTGTAACTAAGTTAATACCCATCGCTCTCCCTCCAGGCCTCCAGCACGTGAGTGCACGGAGCAGACGGGGGCTAAGAGTCAGAATTCAGGGTGAACAGCAAGTGTGGTGCTTGCCTGCAGCCTTGCTTCTTAAAATACAAGCACAGCCAGCTGACTTTTACAATTCCTCCTGCACTGTGCATGCAGCCTCGGAAAAGCCACAGCAATCCTTAAACCACACAGCATAAGCAAAGGACTTTTCTCTGGACGACGCCTCATTTTCTGTTTGAGTAACCGAAATTCAACAACTTGCACAATAAATAAGGGAATCTTCTGAGTCCACTGAAAATTAGTACTTATTCGAATTTACACAGCCCCATTTCTCCCTGCATTCCATTTAAACCTAATTTTTTTTTAAGTAACATCATTTTGGGAAACTAGCATTATGCTGCCAAGTTCTATTATTTGAATGGTTCATAAATGGATTTACGGCTGCTGCTGAGTTCTTATTGTATGCATTCGCTCACCAAGAGCATTCATAAAGATATTCTAACATCTGCATTTGCCCTCCTGCAGAGAGCTGGGTATTCATACCTGGAAAACTTTCACTTAAATTGCTTTAAATGGGTTCTAAGTAAAACACTACTCGCAGTGATTCATTTTTCCATTTGATTGGCCAAGGATGTGAATCATAGCTCACAGGGTAAACTCATAAATAAATAGTACTAGTATCTTACTTGGGAGCTTTCATGCAATATGGAATTGAGATTTCTATTTGCCCATTACGGAGACGCTCCTACAGCAAGCACCCCATGGTCCAGTTGGGCAGGTGTGTGGGGCACAGTAAGTCATAAACAGGCGTCACCTTCTCTTCCCCACCAAATCAGGGTCAGGAATAACACCTCTGCAGGCTCGACTGGAATGCAGATGTGTCTCAGAGGGTACAAGTCTTAGTATTTTAAAATGTGTAACATTAAACCATGTCACAATGATTTCAATGTACTCCCAACATAAGATTTCTCAGCAAGTGTCACTAGACTCCAGAAAACCCCAGTAGGTTCTTCTTGATACAACCATTTAAAATAAGTGCCAGTTTGCTATACACCTGAAACTAACACAACATTGTTAATCAACTATACGCCAATGTAAAATAAAAAGTTAAAAATAACAGTGCCACATCCTCAATGGCAGATGAAATCCTGAGTAAAGAAGCCAATCAGTACATAAATATGAATCAAAGGACCACTACGTACAGCAGGAGAAATCAAAACCACTGTTCCTACAGAGGACAGGACCATGATAGGCAGAAAGTAGGTTTCAAATAGATGCAGGGGCCAGGGACATCGCTGATGATGAAAAGGTTAAGTCATGCATGAAACTCATCACAAAAATTATCCTTCAAGCATCCTCCTTTAGCACCAAGTCCATCTGTATTTAGGAGCTCTCCTCTAACTGATTTTGTACATTTTCCCTAAATGTCTTTCCCATATGATTAAACTTTTCATCTTTCATTTCTCTCTTCAAAAAGAAAAAACTACCAATTCCACAAAGATGGCAGCCCACCCTCTCCAGGGTCTTCTATATCCCAGCTCTATTATTAATTACTCCTTCTTTGCCCTACATCTTCAACTTCTCCCTCAAAACCAGGAGGCATTCTTAGCATTGTGGTCAAGAGTGAGATGTACACAGATAAGATGGGGCTTTCTTACTGCCTTTGCCACCTGGAGCCACTTAATCTTGTGCCTCAGTTTTCTCATCTGTAAACTGGGAATAATAACTGTCTCTCCATCTCCTAAGGTTGTAGTAGGGACTGGGCAAGTTCATTCACGTACAGCTACAGAACGTGTCTGACACAGAGCAAGCCCTCTATCATGTGAACTATTTTAATGATAACTGACCTCTTCCCTTCCACTAAAATATGCTCAAGTCTCTCCATCCTTTTAAAAAAGCTTCCCCTGACCTCCTTTTCCCACCTTTCCCGCTTCTCTTTCCGAGCGTCTTCAAAGAATACTTTACATTCCTTCCTCACTAACCATTTAACTGAAGTGACATTCTACAACCAGCAGCCATGAAAACCGAATCCAGATGACTCAGCTGCATTTCGAAGCCTCTTTCGCTGCATCTGAAGTAACTGACCACTCCTCCTGGGAGATGCCTACCTACTTTCTTCACCCCTGTGACCCTATACTCCCTTCTTGGTCTACCCCTCACTCTGAGGGTTCATCCTCCAGCTCCTTCAACAGTGTGGCCCAAGGCCCACTGTTCTGCCTTATATCCCGTTGGGAGACTACCTCACCCACGTTCAGTTTTCAGCACCGTCTGCATCTAATGAGCCCTAGGAGCGCATCTCCACCCCTGGCCTCTGCTAAGTGAGCCTCGGGCATCACCACGTGTTTGTCCTATAGACACACCGACCTCAACACATCCAAGACAGAATCGGTGGTGTCTGCCCCCAGCTCCACTCCCACAGTCCTGATTTCAGACCATGGCCCGATGGCCAGAAACCTGGGAGCGGTCTTCAAGTTTCTTCCTCAGCAGCTATACACAAATCGGCAAACGGCTGCTGACCGTGCGAAGTACTCTGTAAGCCCCCTCGTTTTTCCGCATCCCTACGACCACTGCCCTAGCCCAGCCCTTGTCTCACCTGAAATTCCACAAACACCAGTGACCTCATCTCCTCACGGCCGGCAGAGAGGTCCGCTCACCTGACCACGAAGCTTCACCAGCCCCACCTCTGATCAGGTCAAAGCCAAGCTCCAGACACACATCAGGCCAGCCTCATCTCCCCTCCCACTGACCGCCCTATACCAGGCGGGAGCTGCCCTCCGCTCACGTGGGCCTGGCTGCATGGACCTCATGCACACCCCCACTAGCAAGGGAACCACTTACTTTCCAAAGTTCGGCTCCGGCTTTATCTGCAAGGAGCCCTCTTTATCCTCCTGTCACAAACGGCCCTAGTTAGTGTCTCCTTCCCCTCCTCACCTGGGCTCCTCCCTCTGTCACTCTGTTCATCCTTCCCACACCATCAGCCCCTTGAGGGTCTGCGTCCTGCTCATCTTCGTGTTCTCAACTGGTACTCAGCAGAACTCAGTATTTACAGGACTGACTATCTGCACCAAATGATAAGTAAAAAAGTAGGGCTCCGTTTAGTTATAATACCTAAAGGGGAGCAATGTCTGGAACATCCTTGGGCAACCAGTACTCAGACACACAGATGTCTTAAACATTCTCCCTCCGAGTAGTATAGCAGCAAATGTAGATAAATCTCAAACGATACTTGAAGATTTGTTCATAACTATGAGGAAAAGTTTGGTGTAATAGATAAGAAACCATAGATTGACCTCGCAGCCATGAGGATGGTTATCCAAAAAAACCAACAAAACAAAAACAAAAAAAAACACAACCACAAGTAGAAGTGTTAGGATACAGAGAAATTGCAACCCTTGTGCACTAGTGGTGGGATTGTAAAACGGTGCAACTGCTATGGAAAGCAGTATAAAGGTTACTCAAAAAGTTGAAAATAGAACTACCATAATAATCCAGCAGTCCCACTACTGGGTATATATCCAAAAAGAACTGAAAGCAGAGTCTCAAAGAAATATTTGCACACCTATGTTCACAGTAACAGTATTCACAATAGCCAAGCCATGAAAGTAACCCAGCTGTCCATCCACAGATGGATGGATAAACAAAATGTGGTATATACATGCAAAGGAATAGCATTCAACCTTAAAAAAAAAAGTTGTGATATATCTAACATGGATAAACCTTGAGGACATTATCCTAAATGAAATACACCAGTTGGAGAAAGAAAACACTCCATGATTACACTTATGAGTATCTACAGCAGTCATATTCATAGAAACAATGTAGAATGGGGGTTTCCTGGGGCTGGGGTGGATGTGAACGTGAATATATTTAGCACTACTGAGTGGTATACTTAACATAAAATTTACCATCTTAACCATTTTTATGTTATCATAAAAAAGGAACTACAGATTGAAAATTTGACAAATTCAAAGGGAACACCCAAAAATCTCATTTTACAGCTTTAAAGAAATGATAGGGGTTTTTTTTGATTTGTGATAAAGACTATCATTTTCTTTCAAAAGCCATAAGAAAATTCCACTTGACCGTATGAAAACGCTGCCCGACCAGAAGCTCATGCCCACAGCATCGGTCCTCTGTGCTTTCCACAGCCAAGCCGCCTGTGTATTTCATTTCTAAATTGGATCTGAATCTACATGAGAAAATGCAGAACCAGTACACACAAAAATTGAGCAAATAAAACTAAGTCTTTGGAAAGAGCACAAGTTTGATTTTTAAAGTAGACATAACAACTGTCTGCCTCGTGCACTGAAATCTGGATGCTTTTAACAGCAGCAAGACATAAGCCTGTTTTAAATGAGCGGGTGAAATTACACTATAGTTTTACAGGTTAAAAAAACATACGAGCAGCGTAAAGCCACCCACCTCCACATCACCCATCTGCCTTTCCTGTTCATTAATTACAGACACTTGCGATCCTTCCTTTCTGGTTTCCCCGAACACTCACACGCATCCTCCAAATGGCAGAATGTTCCCTGTCTTGCATCCTAATTGCAAGATTAAACACTTCTAACACTCTAGTCCCCGACGGTTCCTGCAGTTCCTCACGGCACTTTCCCTCCCCATCTGAGGTCTCTCCACACCCAAGTGCCTTCCTCACTCCATCCAGCTCTTACTTCTTACCCACTTACTTTCACCTTCCAAATTAGCCCAACATCAACCCTGATATTTCTCCCAAGACATCTCAGAGGCACCCCGAGCCCCTGTTTACCTGACAAATACAACTGGGTCACAACACTGCTGTGGCACCAGCCACCGTGGGTCCTCAGTGGGTATAGACTGCCTGCGGGTGGCAGTTAGAGATCGTCTGAGCTGGTGCCTCAGCGGCTTTAAGTGTCACCCTGGTTTTCTCTCTGCTTCATTCCCTCCCAGTTTAAGGATACTGGGCCTGGACTCTGCAACTTGGGCTTTGGGGTCAATTCAATCCCCATTCATAGCTGTGTGATTCCAATGGAGTCACCTGACCACTTCGAGCTTCCATTGTGTCATCGATAAGCTGAAGAAAATAGTAGTTGCCATGTATGCTGTTGTAAGGCTGAATCACAGAAATAAAGTGCTGAGGTTCACGGCCTGGTACAGAGTAACTGAAAAAGATGCGATAGGGACCAGATCCTCTGGGGAAGGAAATACACTGGCTACAATCCTTTGGAGTTTAGACAATGTCACAGCATTTTTCTGAGCTCCTAACATTCTGCAGAGACCATGGGAAATGTCACAAAACTCAGGAGCTGGACCACAGTGGTGTCCTCAGGACGCAGCCGTCAACTTCGCATCAGGAAGAATCCCCCAAGGGGGGTCCCAGTATCACCCTATGACGTATTACCAATGACACGTGTTAACATTACCACAAAGCTCTGGAGCACCTTGATGCATCAAGTCCTCGGTATAAGGGTTTACCGCAAAGCTGCTGGTTCTGAGCAGACCTTGAGGACAACCATCTGTGACCCACACGCCAGCACCCCTCAGCTACGCCTCGGAAAGACATCTGCCCCTCATCGGTCAAGGACAAGGGCTCCAAAGAGAGGCTAAGGAAAAAATAGAAAAAGTGTCTTTAAATGTATTTTCTTTTCTTTCTTTCTTTAAAAATTTGCGTCAAAATGGCATGCCTACCGTCAACTTAATAAACTCCTTGAAAAGTATAAATCCCAGCATAGGTTGGATTGCGGAGGGAAAGGCACACACACTGTAGGTAAGAATGTGAACTTGTGCCGTGTTTCTGGAAGGTAATCTGGCAGCCCTAAAAGGCACTAAAAATGCCTATATCGTTTCACCTAATAGTTTCACTTTTAGCAACTTACGCTGTAATATTTAGATATTCATATAAATATGTAGAGAGATGTTCATCCCAGCACTACTTATAACGAAAAATGGCACATCGGTCAACTGAAGTTAAATTGATGACAGAAGAGCTGTAAGGTAGATTACAGACAGTCATTATACACTCTTGACAAATTTCAGAATGAGAAAATACACGCTAAATATAAAAAAGAACTACATAAAATAACGCGGCAGAATAGACGACGAGAGGTAGAGAGAAAAGATAGGGGATTACAAATTATTCTTTTGTCTTTTTTCAAATTAGCTCCAAAGATTATTTTTATACACAAAGGCGGGGAGGTGACTTGCAAAGACTGTTTGCCTTGCATTTGCAAGCAGGTCCTACCACTCTCTCCATCCCTCCACCAAGTTCTCACAGCTCTTCCCACTGTCTTCCAAGACCTCCCTCATAAACCAACTCTAAACCGATGCCTTGATGCGCAGCTGAACCAGAAAAAACTCAGATGGAAATTATTTTAATTCCATTCAACAAGTAGGATTTCATCCAGCCAAAAGGCTGAGTAGGTGGCACGAAAACTATACTTAGAAATCATGTCCTTGCTTAAGTTTGAAATTAATAGCTGCAATATTCAATAAAGTAACAGTTTAAACCTGTACCGAAATGATGCTAAAAACAGTCACGCTGCCAGCACCAGTGACTTGTCCCAGTGGGAGACTTTTCAGGTTAGACGTGAACGTTGGTGGAATTCCTTCTCATCATTAAGGAAAGCAGCGGAAAATACAGGACCTACAAGCTTTCTCACGAGGAACACCGTCTCCTCCTAGAACATACAGGGATCTCTTACTGCCCGTCCTCAGGGCATCCCAGTGCCCAGGACAGGACCCCAGACAGGACTGCCTGAATAAACTAAGCGGTCTGAACCATCAGAAGCGAGACAAACAATCTACCACAATGTGTGGGTTATATCCACAGCAAACAAAACAGATCCATTGTAGGAACCATTCTTCACCCTCAGCGGATGGGATGCTGTTTAAAAGGGGCCCACCCAACCTCAAGTGGGCCCATGCCACCGCCCCCAGCATGCCGCACCTGCCCCATCCACGCCGCGAACCCAGGTACTGAATGAATACTTGACATGGGTCCCAGTCCAGAGATGTGCTCCAAGTGTGACATACATACCAGACCTAAGACGATGCGAAGTCTCTGTTTATATTGATCACATGTCACAACAACAACATAGATATACTGGATTAAACACTGAAATCAATTTCACTTATTTCTCCTCCCTCTTTCTTTTTTCCAGTTTCTTTAACTGAAGTATAGTTGATTTACAATGTTGTTCCAATCTCTGCTGTACAGCAAGGTGACTTTTCCCGCTTTCGGCGTGGCTACCAGGAAGCTGAAATCTGCATCGTATCTATTCAGCAGCACTGCTCTCGCCACCAAGTTGTTTACTTCGCTCAGAGCACAGCATCACCATGCGACCTGACCCTGCTCGCTGACGGGACGTGCTCATTTGTCACGGGCCCGCGTAAGACACAAGCCCCACGAGCACAGGGCTCCCTAGCCTGGCTGCTGACTCCTCAGCACCCAGAACCCAGTGGGTGAGCCCCACACCACAACCATGAACGAATCATGAAAGAATGCGAGCCAGGAACCAAGACCGGGGTTCGTCCGGCTCACCCACGGCAGGCCTGCCCCTCTCCTAGTACTCCGGGTGCAAGTCCTTCCTTGAAAACTCACTCACTTTCCCCCACCCACCCCACCCCCGGGTCCAAGGATGGGCCAGGGCTGGGTGTGGGCCGGGTGCTCAGCTCCAATCCTGACCCAGGATTTCTGAGCTTAGTCGTGTCATGGCTTCCGTAGACCTCAGCTTCCAGGGGGGAAATAAAACCGCTTTTTTTTTTTTTTTTTTTTTAATTTTTATTTATTTATTTAATTTTATTTTTGGCTGTGTTGGGTCTTCGTTTCTGTGCGAGGGCTTTCTCTAGTTGCGGCAAGCGGGGGCCACTCTTCATCGCGGTGCGCGGGCCTCTCACTATCGCAGCCTCTCTTGTTGCGGAGCACAGGCTCCAGACGCGCAGGCTCAGCAGTTGTGGCTCACGGGCCCAGGTGCTCCGCGGCATGTGAGATCTTCCCAGACCAGGGTTCGAACCCGTGTCCCCTGCATTGGCAGGCAGATTCTCAACCACTGCGCCACCAGGGAAGCCCATAAAACCGCTTTTGTTCACAGTAAAATGTTCAACCAAGATCCGCCGTCTCCCACGGTGCTCAACAGCCTCGCCCTCCGGGGCTGCACGCCCGGCACCGCAAGGTGCTGCTCACACATCTTCCTGGGCTGCCCGGCCCTAAAAACCGGTGACATACAACATCAGGCCCAACTCCCCCTCCAGCGAGGGCCCCCCTCAAACCTGGACACACCCCTGCGCCTGGAGGGGTCCCCGGGGCACCTTCACCAGCTGACCTTGGAGGGCTGCACACCTGCCCCAGATCACCCGCCCAGGGCCGTGGAGGACAGCAGGCCAGCAACTCCGACCCACCCTCCACCCACGCCCTGCATGAGCCCAGGCCCCGGGCCTCCAGCTCAAGCCGGGGTCAGGAGACGGTGGCCCCTTCCTGCCCATCAGAGCTCCTCTCGTGTAAGTGGGGTGGAGGGGGGATTCACTTTTTTTTGATCCTCTACTGAGTTGAGAGGATCACGAATTGGATTTGGATGATAATGGAGACTGTGTCTGGGAGAAACACATCAATGAAGCACTGATGGTGCCTGAGACCCAGAGGGGGCTGGACACCCTGAAGGAGTGAGAGAACCAGAAGCAAGGGTTGTAGTAAGACGCCCTCTGCCATCAGCCCACATTTTCCCAGGTCCTCAGACCTGCCATGTATCTTCTCCCAGTGAAGAACCACCCGTGAGGATGCTGGACAAAACCAAACAGAAGTTCATCTTACTTTACGGAGAAGCGGCTTAAGACCCCAGCTGGCCGAGGGTGACCACTGCTTCTCACGCTGCCCGCGTCCTAGGAGCCCACTGCTCTGGGCCTGCAGTTCCCACTCCACACAAGCTGTTGCTGCTTCTACTCCAAACCAGTACGGAGCATTTACCTTCCATAACTTCCTTCGATGTAGCCAACAAGATGCCTAAGAGGACCTTCTCTCGCTGGTCTGGGGTTGAGCTACTTGCCCACATCACATGCACCTCTAGGTCTTACAAAGGGTCACATCCCCCCAGAATGCTTCAGAGGCAGCCTTTCAGCTTCAAGGACACATTTAGATTTAGTGAAACCCTCGATTACAAGGTAGAAATAGCTGAAGTTCTGACTTCTGGGAATGGCCTACATCTCCTTTTTACAGATGTATAGAACTGTTAAGCATGATTACAACATTAAGCCATGGCTATTATGAGAATGTTCATTGCTCGAAGTCACCAAGCTCTGAGAAGCATCTCGCACAGCAAGGAGGTCCCAGCAGACCAGACACCTCACGGGTCGACACAACCCCCTCTGCAAGCTGACACACCTACTAGGAAAAGCAAGCGAAATTCAAGGCACTTCTTCAATGACAGCCCCTGAGAGGCTAAGGAAATAAGTGTGGTTATTACAGAACCTCGGAGGAATCGCAAAAGCTCCAAATATGGTAAAGTTGAAGTTTTTCAAGATGGTAAGCTTTCTGATAGATTGAACTTTTTCCGTTATAATTTTAGACAGATACCTGAACTTGTATCTCTGCAGGCAGCTCAGATCAGGTGTTACCTTCTCAATGAAACCAAATCTAATTGTTCCAGTTTAACAGTCATTTCCCTGCTCTGTACTCCCAAAGCGCAGTGTTCCTCTTGGTAAGGTCCTTTCTAACAGCCTCTGATTCCTTTCCTAAGACTGCAATGTGTAGGGCTGGGTCAGGTGCCTCTGGGTCTGCAGGCTGGTTGTAGGTGCTACAGCAAAAGTGTGTGTGTGTGATGGATACAGCAAGCACAGCAAGTCAGCAGACCCCGATTAACAAAAATGTTCACTGTTCTCTCAAGTTCTAGGAGTTTTCAAAATAAAATTAAAAATTTAAAGTGAAGTAACAATAGCTCAGTCATTGCTGAATAAAGAACTGTGGTGTTTTTTAATGACTAAATGACCACTTAGTAATCGAGCCAAGAGGACTCTGGGAATTTTTCATCCAGTAAGCACCGAAGCTCGCGCCAGCAGGCACCACGGCAGATGCAGGGGACTGAACCATGGAAGCAGCCTGTCCCCGACCCCAGGACCACCGGGGAGGAAGAGGGAGCCGGGGGCACTGAAGGGTACCGTCACAACCCATCAGTGTTTATGGAACAAACCAGGGAACGGATCACAAAGCTGTAGGAAGTGGAACCGTGTCTTGAAGCACCCAGCAGAACTTGTCCACGTGTGGGGATGGATGAGCCATTCTGACAGAGTGAGGCCACGGCAAAGCCAAAGGGACAGAGGACACTCCTCCCACTGGCTGCCCCGAAAGCCCCGTCCCAGGACCCTACCACTCAGCAGACTGATGCAGCGCCAGGAGCAGCCCGGGTTACTGGCCCGTGAGGCGGAGATGCTGGGACGCACCTGAAGGCCCCCGCCAGCACTTTTCATTCCCTGCTGACTGGCTGGCGGGAGATGGGCCCATCTGATCTGCCAAAGGGGAAATACCTCTCTCCCCCCGGGCACAGATTCCACCAGAGGTCCTCCGGAGGGTCTGATTCTCTCTCTGAAGCACCCAGACATTGCAGAGTGCCCCCTCTGCCGTGCAGATCTGGTGATCTGGTTCTCTGGTTCCGAGTGCTAACGGTCCCGGAATTGGTTCCTGGCTACATGACTGATCCTCGGGACAGAGGTGAGACCACCCTCCCTTCTGCTTGGAGACTCGGGGCTGCTCATCCAAGAAAACAAGCTCCTGAAGGCTTTGCAAGTCATGCCGACAGTTTCTAACACCGGGGAAGCCCACGGGAAACTCCTTTTGAGGACCTCTACACATGGGTCATCTGAACAAGCAGCAGCTAAGGTATAACCTCTATGGGACCAAAGGTGGGATCAATCACCTACGGTGTCGATATGACCCCACGGAAACTCTGGAATCAAACTTCACAGCATTTCCCCTCCACAAAACCTCCGCAGGCACAGTTGACAACTCAGAGAAACATCTGTGGAAACGGTTTAGCCTTTTTCTCTCTTTTGAAGATAAAAAGCAGTGTTCCTTAAACAAAAAGCTGAGTGGGACTCACTGCACGTTCTCCCTTTTCCTCCTATTTGCTCTCTGTTGGGTCAGGGCTCTTTCTTTTGAAAATTATTTCATAACCTGATTTCCGCTGCTGTAGCCCAAGGAGTCCAGGAATGCAAAACTATGAACGGGACCATTTGTCACGATTATAAGCACCCTAGAAGACAGGAAATATCTCTCACAAAATGGTCCACCCTCATGACTTGGTACCGTTCCAAGCAACTCACTGTCACTTGGATTATTTACAAATGGATCAGGCATGGTTCGTGTGCATTTCACAGGCGTCAAATCCTTACATCTCCGACTTCAAGACTGCATATAGAAATGAAATTTTGGGGTCGACTAGTGTCAAATAGAGGGCCACCTTCCGGCAAATCAGCCTGATCACAGAAGGTCGGGGTGCCGTACCACCTTTGCTCCTGGGCCAGGATCTACAAAGTGGTCATGTTTCAAACAGGACCAGAGCATTGCAAAGCCCACGGGGGTGCCAGACACACTCAGTTAACCATCCCTGCTCAGGATGACAATGACATCAGCAGTGGTGACGATAAAACATGATGCTGGCCACCTTTCTCCTGAGGACCCACTAGGACTCAGACACTACCCTGGTTTCTTCACATACACTCTTCTCCAGTCCTTACAATAACCCTACGAAGGTGCCCTCCTGCAGTGGGGGAGACAGAGGTAGAGGCCACGCACACAGAGCTGGTGATGTGCCTGCAGGTGATTACAAAGTAAGGAGCAGCAAAGCCAGCGCGGGTCCAGCCTGTGACCTCTGCTGTTCTCTGCTAGAAGCCACTTTCCCAATTACCCCACCACCCCCTCAGCCCTGCAGGAAGGTCAAAGTGAAGGGCCCCTTTGCTTGGACCGTCGGGAGTCGCTTAAAAAAAAAAGAAGAGGGGGTGAGGGGGTATCCACCCACTTGAGGAGATAGGAGCCGGGTGCTTCCCAGGCTTTGCCAAGAGCCCCTCGCTGCCCCTCCTCTCTCTCCCCCTGCAGCGGGGATGGCCAGCTACCAGCCCTGCCCTGCCCTGTGACAGCTAACGAGGCTCCCGCCCAGGTACTGCACGCAGAAACCTCCATTTCTCTTATCCGTCAACGCCTCTAACTGCAGCCTAGCATCTCACTTGCATCTGCCCTGTAACCTGCCCAGTGAGAAGGAAAATTGATCCAGGGCTGTTTTCCTCTATTCACCACGAGTGGATGTCAATCATCCAGGTGGGTCTCCACGCTGTGCATCAAGCAGGACGGACCCACTCACACACAAATGTCAAGGAACATTAAACACGCAGGAAGTAACCTTCACTCTCCCGGGCAAGCACATTGTACCGAAACGAGGGAGAAAATTTTAACCCCAAGTCCAAAGACCACTGAGATTCTTCACATTATCATCAACTCTTCCACGGGAGAGCTGCACAATGCACTTATTATCACACCAGCATTTCATAAGACGCGTCATTATGTAATCAAAACGAGAGATCAGTAAAAGGAATTAACAAAGGAACTTACTTGCTCTCAAGCCTTATGTTTAAAAAACACTCTGCCTTTTAAAGAGCAGAAGGTGAATCACTAGCAGGTGGAAGAGTAACTTGGTGCAACATTTGTTCACACAACCGGGGACACCCCTCAAAATGTGAGCTGCACGTTTCTGTAACTAGCAGTCCAGCAAGTCTGCTTTGAGGAATCCACCCCACTGACACTCTCGTCTGTACAGACACACACAGCCCCAGCCAGAGCAACGGCTACTCAGGGGCACCCGCCAGGTCCCAGGCGCTGTGCTAAGGGCCTCCCACGCAACAGCTATTTCACTCCGCACCCTCTTCTCATGAGGCAGTGCTGTTACCACCCCTGTTTTACAGAGGGGAACCCAAGGACAAAGAGGCAAAGCAACGTGTTCAAAGTCAAAGAGCCAGCAACCGGTGGGGCAGGATGCAAAGACAGACAGTCTAAGGAGGTCGCTGAAGCTCTGTTTAAAAAGGCAACACACAGTGTACAACTTACAAGCTCATTCGTAGGAAACTAAGTAAATGACGGCACAGCCACGGAGCAGAACACTACACAACTATTACAGAAGTTAGTTCTGTCTACGTGCTGATGTGGAAAGAGGTCCAGGACCTACACTTGGTGAAAAAAGCAAACTGTAGGACAGTTACAGAACAGTGTGGGTTAAACAAAGAGGGGAGAGTAAGATACGGATGTCAAAAGTGAAGTTCTGAAAGGACAAACCAGAGAACTCAACGGTGGTTCCATCTGTGAAACAGGCCTGGGTCATGGGAAAGGGAATTTTAACACTGTGCCCTTCCAACTGTTTTGTGGGGTTTTTTTGTTTTTTTTAAATCAAGAGTATGAATGCATTTTAATTTTTAGAAGTGTTTTTACCAAAAGAATTGGAAATTTATCAATGATCAGGGAGGGAAGAACAGAACTCTGGGCTTCATGTTACAACTATTTTGAGCAGAGGAAAAAGGCAAAGCCTTGTAAAATATCACGACCAAATCCCACGTGTATGTGCGTCTGATACAGAACCAGCTAACCCCAGGTTCAAGATGAAGCTGTGCACCTGATTCCCACAAAAACGGCATAAGTACTGCCTTCAAATGTCCCCTATGGCGAATATGAAATGAATCAGAGCAATTTAAATCCCTGCTATGTTAAACTCTAGGTTGATGGGCTGAGGACAGGGCAGCCGAACAGTCAGAGAACAGCACAAAAGAACAGAAGGGAATGACCCACAGTCGCTGGGGACAGTGCTGGTCCCCGCCTGTGTCCCACCAGGACATCACCACACAGCTTTCACCCTAGGTGAGCCCATATAGTCCCGAATGAAGCAAAACCGCTACGTAACTCAGAAAGATACTGGACAAGAAATGTTGTAAAAGTCAAAGAGGAAGGCAGTTCTCAAAACCCCAGGTCAGGCATTTACATGTACTAGCCTTAAAATAATTTAAGATGTTGGAAGAACTGAAGAGAAAAAGTCATTTCCAACTGTTTAAAATACTTTTAAAATCTGGAATGGTTCCCCTAAAGAACCACCAAAGCTTAGGACACATTATATGAAAGTATGACAGACGTTTTATTCAAAAAAGGAATAAAACAGAAACCAGATTTTTTGTATAGCTGTTAGAAAACAGACGAGAACATCCTTGCTTTCGACAGTGAGTTTCTGAACCTCTGTTCTAAGACAAATTACTATGTCATACGACAGGTTTACTACTGGAAAAGTAATTCAATTGGGGGTTTTATTCCTAATTTTTTTAAATTAAGTACTGTAAATCAAAACCGAGACCAACAGCCCATCAAAAGGTAACACTCAGCTATAACCCTCTGTAATCATTACAGTAGAAAATTATACTCCAAGGCCTATAGTGTGGGCATAAATTTATTCACTCGTATTTAATTCATATTTGACTCTTCTATGTGCCAAGCAAATATACTCTATGAAATGCTAAAGAGAGCTAAGTGTCCCATAAAGCACACAAAACTCAAAAATAGGGAAGTAATAGAACCCTACTTATATCTAAATAGTTTAACTATAATCGTTTCATCAAAAATAATTTTTCTTTCTTTCTTAGAATTCAACAGGATTTGCCATGATGCTTCAAATGATTCTGGTTCTTTTAAAAGTCTTCCAAGAAAGCTGGAACTACTGCAATTTATTTTCTTAGTAGATTTCCTTGTAGTCAGCACGGGCAGCGTTCTACTGATCTAAAATTATTTTCACAATAATCGTGTCGAGTAGACATCGATGGTCGTATAACAACTTCTAATGCGAGTGATGACGATTCTAAGGATGTGTGTCTTCCACAAGGTTTGGGAGAAACAGTTTCTCCCCCAGAACAGCACACTGTGAAGGACTACTCAAAGAAATACCACTTTTTGGCCTATAGAATTAGGAAAAAATAAAGTTTTTTTCCATAACATTAATGCTTCATGCTGGCAAGAGCCCAGGCCAACAGGAAGCCATTTATTGCTGATGGCACTGAAATTAGTACCATGCCTTTGAAAAGCAATTTGGAAATGTTTGCCAACAACCATTAAAAAATCCCCCCTAGAAAAAATAATATGAACACTTGTAAATCCTACCCTTAAGAAATGATTAGATCAGAAAAAGGCAAAGGCACAAGGCTGTTCATTATAGGTCATTCACAAGAGCAGTAAAATTAGAATATTTACAGTATAGACAGAAACCCGAGATGCAAAATTCGGAAGACTAAGGTGACCATTCTAATCAGGATACAATGCTTGAAGACCATACCAAAAACTAGGTACAGTTGACCCTTGGCGGGGGGAAGGGGGGAGAAGAAGCAACCCCCTCTGAAGTCAAAAATCCACGTATGACTTAGCCCTCCACACGTGAGGTTCCTTCGTATCCAAGGATTTAACCAGTCGCATATTGTGCAGACTGTAGTATTTACTACTGAAAAAGTCCATGTATTAGTGGACCCACAAAGTTCAAACCCAATTTGTTCAAGCATCAACTGCACACAATTATGTATAAAACAATGAAAGGAAATACACCAAGATGACACGATTAGAGGTGGATTATTGTGTACAAGCAGGATTACTGCAGAATTTCTTAACCTCAGCACTACTGGCATTTGGGGCTGGATCATCCTTTCCGGTGCCTGGAGGATGCTGAGCAGCACCCCTGGTTTCTCCCCGCTAGACACCAGTAGCGGCCCCACCCCTAGTTATGGACAATCAGAACTGTCTCAAGACTTTGCCAAATATCCCCTGGGGGGGCAAAATCACCCCTGATTGAGAACCATTGTGTTTAAGCTACTTCTTTCTCTACTTTCTAATTTTTCTATTATATATATTAATTGATCTTTTAAAGTAGGAATGGTAATAGTAGAAAGCAGTATTTAGTGACTCATTCCAGCTTTTTCTCCAGCAAAGCTCTCCCAGCACAGCCCTTCTTGCTTCGCACATGTCTCGTTACAAAAAAACCCACATCCACAAGTTCTCTGTAATGGAGATTAATGCCCCATCTCTCTCTCAACATTCAATGTTTTGCATCCACGCTCTTGGAGAACCTTATTCTGTACTGAGAAAACACAAAACGCATAATCACATCCCCAGCCTGCATTTCAAAAGGAGCTTCAAATTCTTCCTAATGACCACAGAGCTCGACCAAAGAGAAGGAAATAGTATTGGGTTCGGGTAAAGACAAATGAACTTTTTGGCCAACCCAATATTTTTGGCCACAAGCTGTTGCTTTCAAGTCAACAGGTCAGAAAGAAATCAGACTTCCTTAAAAATGAGGGCAAAATAGGTTAAACCATCTCAGAATCCAGCAAGCCAAGCAGTAAAATTTCAAAACTGGAAGACAGTGGAGACAGTCTATGGCATTTTCTTTTCACTACATATATTAGCAAATCCGCATCTATTTTGCTGATCCGCACTAATTACATCTAATGGTGAACTCCTTTGATGGCCTGTACGCCAAGTCATTCCCCATCCTCTCCAGCACCCCACACCCTCCCACCCGCAATGTAAACTTCGTGACCCTCCTCCCTCCTCAGGCAGCTTCCCCGGGGGTGGTTCCCTCCTGGCGAGAAGAGGCCGGCTCTTCACCTACAAGCCTCCACCAGAAGAACTCACTCCCTCCACGGGGCGCCCACCCAAACCCACCTGCCTGCTCCTACTAGAGCAGGGACTCCTTGAGGACAGAGATGGAGCCCAAGCTGCACATGCTGCCCTATAACGGCCTAAAGCCATCTCCAGAAGCCCTGCAGTTCCTCTAAAGAAGTCCCAACTTCTCACGTCTGGGCTGGGAGAAAAAGAACACGTCGGTAGAGAATTCTTTCCTGAGTGTTTTGTTTTATTTAAATTACGGAACAAACATAAAGTCCACCTCAGAGACGTTGTTGCCTGTTTGGTTCCGTTTTTTTTTGTTTGTTTGTTTGTTTTTTTACCATCTATGGGGGCGGCTTCACGAGCACTCAGTAGCCTAGCATCCCTTACGCTGATGTAAGGACAGGGACTTCACATCAATCAATCCTGCCACCTGGTTCTACAACTGCTGTTCTGAATCTAGGTTATTATAACTAAGTGAAAAATAGGTTGTAAAACAATGGAAACATTAGGACTCCTCATTAAGTTATTCATAAGCACTATTTATTATTCCTCTACTCTGGGCAAGAAAAATTAACATATAGTTACACAATAATTCAAAGATGTTATAGTATTTAACATTCAAGTACAGATTATATTGGTGACCCAACTATACTGAAAATATTAAAAATAAATGGAATATTTAAGAAGCATTTAATGAGCCTTTACTAACCATCAGGCTCTGTTCTAAGCCTTTTAATATATCAACTCGCCTAATCCTCACAACCACCCCATGAGGTATGTACTATTAATTTCCTCATTTAAAAATAGGCAATCATGAGGAACCTGAGTTGATGTGTTACTTCCACCCTGATTAAAACTATAGTCCGTTTACATGCCTAAATGTACGTAACTATGGGCAAACCACCAGGTCACATGCTTTCAAGTTTTTCCCCATAAAGTACAATTCTCTTCAATTCCCTAGGAAGCAGCCCACGAGTGTTTATAATCTTATTTTTGTTGTATGCGCTTCTTGAATTGCTCACTGGGGTCAATGTCAAAACACTTCCTAAAACGGACCTTGTCCTAGCAGTCAGCTCAATTTTAGAAAAAACTGATTTGAGACTGAGGCATTTATTTATTCCTTCAAAACACTAAACCTATAATTTTGGTTTTCTGTGGCTTGTAATTTCAACAACAGGACAGCTGAGCATCAATCCTTTTTAGAAAAAAAGACTTTTTTAATCTATTATAAGATCTCAATAACCCTAACCAAAGATTACTTTTAATAACAAAAATTAGAAAAGCCTCAAAACTTAACTCAAATGGAGCCTAAGGTCTAAGTATAGCTAATACTATAAAATTCTTAGAAGAAAACATAGGAATAAATCTTCCTGACCTTAAATTTGGCAATGGTTGCTTAGATATAACACCAAAAAGCATAAGCATCAAGGGAAAAAATGCATAAACTAGACTTCAAAAATTATAAATGTTTGTGCTTCAAAGGACACCACTAAGAAAGTGAAAAGACAACCCATAAATATTTGCAAGTCATATCTAATAAAGGACTTTTATCTAGATTATTTAAGAACTCTTACAAGTCAAAGGACAACCTAAGAATTTGAAGAGACATTTCTCCAAAGATATAGCCAATAAACACATAAAAGATGCTCAGCATCATTAGTCATTAGGAAAGTTAAAGTCAGAGCCATAATAAGACACTACTTCACAGCTACCAGGATGACTAAAGACAAACAATAACAAGTATTTGCAAGGACGTGGAGCCCTTCTGCCTTGCTGGAAGGATTGTAAAATGGGGCAGCTTCTTTGGAAGCTACTTTGGCAGTTTCATGAAATGGTAACCATAGAATTAACATCACTCAGCAAATTCAGCCCCAGGCAAATCCCCAGGAGAAATGAAAAACACAACTACAACAGACTTGTACACAAATGTTCTGAGCAGCATCACTCAACAGTTAAAGTGGAAACCATCAAAAGTCTACCAGCTGATGAATGGTGAACAAGATGCGGTATACTTCACACAGTGGAATATTACTGAGCTGTAAAAAGGAATGAAGGGCTGATACGTGTCACCAATAAGAGGACGGACGTTGAAAACATTCTGCTCAGTGAAAGATGCCAGACACAAAAGGTCACATATTACATAATTCCATTTATATCAAGTGTCCAGAATAGGCAGATCCAAAGAGAAAGCTGATTCCTGGTTACCAGGAAGGGAGGGAGTGGGGTGGGAAGGAACTGGTAAGGGCTGTGGAGTTTCTTTCTGGAAGGATGAAAATGTTCTAAGATTACGTGTGGATAGGTGCACACTTCTGTGAGTATACGAAGAATCACTAAACTGTGTACTTGAAAGGGATGAATTCTATGGCATACAAATTATATCCCAATAAATCTGTTATTTAACAATGCCATGTGTGGCAGAGCAAAAAAAAATCAGAACTTTTACATTCAAATATGTTGAGTAAAACTCAGTGAGTCCATCAATGATTCTTAACTTTCCCTTTTACCCATTCACACTGAACAGTGACGATCAGTAATAACAGAAATAAGAACCTGTGTCCCTGGGTTCTACATCACACACCAGCTCACACACTGTGGACCTGGGACAATTCCTGTGCCTCAGTCTCAGTTTCCTGGGAGTGCAAGAGAGCAAGAGGATTGACAGAACTGAAACCAAGGCTTTGGGACAGCAGAAGTCAAGAAAGACCTTTTACAGGATTCATAGTTGCCCAAACCTGGAAGCAACCAAGATGCCCTGCAGGAGGTGAATGGATAAACTGTGGTACGTCCAGAGGATGGAAATTATCTAGAACTTAAAATGAGCCACCAAGCCATGAAAACACAGAGGAGCCTTAAACGCAGATTACAAAGGAAGAGAAGCCAGTCTGAAAAGACTGCCTACTGTATGATTCCAATTCTACAACTTTCTGGAAACGGCAAAGCTATGGAGACAGTAAGTAGGTTCAGTGGTTTTCAGTGGGTGGAGAGGGTTAGGGATGAAAGGGCAAAGAGGATTTTTAGGGCAGAGAAAATACTGTTATAATCATGGACACACATCATGACACATTTGTCCAAACCCATAGACTACACAACACCAAGAGTGAACCATAACGTAAACTACAGACTTTGGGGGATTGTATGTCAACGTAGGTTCAATTTCAAGAAATGGACCACTCGGGTGGGGCATGTTGACGATGTGGGAGGTGGGCAGGGTGATACGGGAAATCTGTTCCTTCCTCTCGATTCTTGTGTGAGCCTAAAACTGCTCTTAAAAAATTAAGTGTTTAGGGAAAAACAACAGCCCTTTACAGGAGGTTGAACTCAAGCGCTGAACTGGCTTGGTGCATTTCCAGCATCTTCTGTCTCAGTCATGGAAGGCTTCTTTGCCTCCTGTGCCCTTCCCCCCGCCCCACAGCGAGGAGCTTGTAGGAGTTACGACCGGGATGAGACTCTACAGGAGGCCTCCTCCCACCACACCCAGGGCCACTCAGACTCGTGTGTCTTAGGCTGGAGCATCGAGTCCACAGACCCACCCGCCCCTCTACCTCCAACCTCTGCCGGCTTTGCCCCCGAGGTTCAGCTCCTCATTTGTCTGTTTCCCTCCTAACTGTGCCAGGGCTTTAAACGTGACTGTGTATGTCATCAGGAGGCTTTGCTAAAACAGATTCCTGGGCCCCAGCCTGGAGATTCTGATTCAGCAAGTTCCAGTGGGGCCTGGGAACTGGCATTTCCATCAAGCTGAGGCTGCTTGTCCTGGGACTGTGCCCTGAGAGCTGGTATACTGCCCTGTGCCCAGCATGTAGGAAGTCGATGAATACATAGATGACCTAGGCAGATAGTCTGTTGTCTATATCATGTTTAACTGTCCCCCCACTTCATCATCCATGACCTCAGCTGACCTTCACAACACATGAGCAAGGCAGGTACCAGTATCCCGCCCTTCAAAGCTGTCTGAGCAACCCAGGCTTAGCAGGATTAAGCAACGCACCAGGTCCATATGGTTCTGATGGGCAGGACTAGCCTGAAAAGCCAGGGACGGGGAGGTTTCCACAAGAGCTACCCTGAGCCTCCGCATCGTTATGCATCTCTTCACTGCATCTGGTCTTCCCCAATTTAGCATTTCCCTGGTAGCTGACCTGAAGGGTAAAATAAGCCCAGAGGAAACCAATCTATTTTAAATATGATAGAAAAGACACCCAACCTCAGGAACTGACCGCCCCCCACCGCAGGCTTTAATAGCACACAATGTGCTAAAGAAACATGTATGGCTTACACAGAAGCTTTAGAATACTGTATGCATGGGATGCTTTTCCCAAAGACTCAAACCAGCTTCACCAAGGAGTCATCAGCTCACAGCACAAAATACAGTAAGGAGACCAGCTCAGAAGTGCCACTGGCTCCGTTTCTGAAGAAGCAAACGGGGCGGGGCGGCGGGGGCACAAACCACCCATGTCTGCATGGCCTCTGAATCATGAGCCCTCTTCAGCCAGCCAGTCTAGTGGAAACGCAGCCCTCTGTGCACAGCCAGTGCCCTGCAGGTCTGAGGACTCGGGTGCCTCCAGGTGACAGGTAATGCTCATTAACCAGACTTAGGTCCTTTCTTCTCCTCATATGCTTATTACCTACAACGAATTCCAATTCAACTCTGCTCCATCTCCTTCCCTCCACGCCCAATCCTCCCAGGACCGCAGCCCAGAGCCACGCCCCCTCCCCCGGCAGAGCACACAGGGGAGATGATCAACGTCTCCATCCGATGGTGAACGCTCCCCTATGAAGCCATTACCCACCTGGGGGGCCATATCCACGCGAGGAAGGAAGGTTCAACACAGAATAAAACTCATGGGTGCCGGGCACTTAGACACTCAGTGAAACGGCAGCTGTCATGACGTCATTACAGGAATCCCCACAGGCCCTGGAGTCCAGCTCTGACAAGGCCAACCAAGACTCGTTTGTTTGCTGGATTAATTCGGGGGGCTGAGGCGCAGAGGGGGCTGGAGGATGAGGAGGAAATCAGATAAGTGGGGGACCCTCCAGGCTGCACTGGTACCATGGAAACAGTGGAGGAGATGCGGCCACGTCTGCATGACCTTGAGAACAAACCCGGAGAGAAGCGGGCCTTCAGCCTTAGGAGGACCAACCCTTCAGAGCTCCTCCAGACAGGATGCTGAGGCCACAAATCACACTCTGTCACTCAGCACAGAACAGGCGACCAGGCAGACCCGCTGGACGAGGAAGCTGGGTCCAGCGGTGAGAGCTGGAGGGGCTGGCGGGTGGGAAAGCCCCCAGACGAAGCAGAGCGTGCAGGGATGCTCCCACCTGCCCATACACCGACCCCAGAGACAGACCTGGCAGCACTGGCCAGAACAGCACCGTCCCCGTGGAGATCCAGGGCACTCACCCAATGCAGAAGGGGGAAGCAGGAGAAAGGCTGGCCCCCCACTGCAGGAGCCCGGCTCCCACGCTTCAGCTCTGGAAGTAAAGCCGCTAACCAGTGACACACTGCTCTCCTTGACTGAGGGCTGCTCAAGGCCTAGGGTTTACTGATCAGATGCTAAAAACCTGAGGACAGTTTAATCTGGCTTCTTACCTACATTCAAGCCTACAAACCAAGAGATAATCCACCCCCATCACAGGATGGAAACCGATCGTGAATACAGGAGGAAAGATTTCAATGGCACCTTCTCTGCAGCAACTGGTTTAGCTTCTGTGATGGTCGCCAGGTAAATCCCCGAATGGGAAACACAATACCAATCACCAACTTTACACGTTTAGAAAGCCATTAGGACTTTGTCAGTTTACTTCAGTATTGTTATTAAACTAGTGGCTGGGGGAAAAAAACGAGAGAATTAAGAGAAGCAGAAAAGGAATCCCCTGGCAGTCCAGTGGTTAGGACTCTGTACTTCCACTGCCGAGGGCAAGGGTTCGATCCCTGGTCGGGGAACTAAAATCCCACAAGCCTCGAAGCACAGCCAAAAAAACGAAAATAAAAGATAAAAAGCAGAAAAAGTAAAATCACCATATTCTTACCACTCAAATAGGTATCGTGGACATTGTGGTGTATATCCTCACAGACCTTTATATCGATGTAGGGTCAGAATCGCATGCCAGTTAAAGCACAAGCGCTGAGGTGGCCGCTTAGAGGCTGTGTGACCTTGGTAAGTCAAGTTCCCTCTCTGGGCCACATGTCCTTCATCAGCAAATAGGGATAACACCGCAAACTCATAGGTTTAGTGGAAGGGTGTAAGGAAACAATCCATTTTAAGTGTCTGCCACGCAGTAAGTACTCAGTAAATATTAGCTGGATTGTGTTTACACTAATGTTCCTTCAGCTGCCTTCTTTACCCATAGATTATCTTCCCATGACAGCAAACAGACTTCTACCATTTCAGAGTTAATAGCTTTGCGTATCTACTCGACGTGGGGGCCAGAACTGATCCATCTCCCTTTGCTGTCCTTCTCGATGGTTGCTAGCTTGTCCCTGATAGATGACAGGAGCATCCTTACTGCTCACCCACCCAATTCATTTCTTAGGGAAACTCTCCAAATAATTGCTGAAAAAGAATATATTTACATAGTTACATGGGCTTTGGCTTTTTTAGAGCAAAATTTAATGATTTCAGAATATTTTGTTAGATATATTTATTATTTAGACAAAGTCGAAGATTCAGCTAAGAGTAAAAGTTTCTTAAATTCTGTGTAACTGAAATTACCACCTCTCGACAAGGGGTTTATAAATTTATCATCACTGCTTATGTTTTAGAAAATTCATCAGTGCCACTCAAACACCTATGAATGTGGCTCCAAAATGTTCCCTCAATCAGCAGACTCGGAGGGCCTCTCCATTTGTATGTGCACCGCATGCATATCTTTCAGGTGGTTTTGCATTTTCTATTTTGCAGTTGCCAAGGGTCTATAAGGGCACATGTAGGTAGGTGGACTTAAAACAGCATTTTTCCATGTCTGGTCCACAGAAATAGATTCCCAAGTCCCATCCAGACCTGCCGAGTCAGAATCTCAGGCTGGGGATGCATTTTTAAATGAGGCTCCAGGAGATTCTTACACACAGTAAAGCATAGCCTTCAAATGATGCATGAGCAATTCCGGATACCCACCCCCCAGTCTCTATCCACATTCTCATCTTTCCAACTTCAGCCTCTGAGTACCACCTTCTTTCTCTCCTACATTTGTTCAGACACCAGGCATTTTAAAATTCAGTTGAATTTAACATGAAGTATTAGATGCCTATTATGTGCCAGGCCTTGGGCAGGCACTTTCAAGAGACTGCCTTGTGCCCCAGGAAGAATTTAAGGAGAAAATCCGTCATCTGGTTTCTAGGCAATATTGCCCTATGTCCCAAAGACACCGGCCACTAGATGGTAACTTTGTTCTACTGTATTACCTGCGGCCTTTTAAAAGGCAACATATAAATTATAGATAAAACGGTTAGACTGTTGCTCTATTGCCAGGCCCTATTCTAAGAACTTCATATACTGATTTAATTCCTTTGACAATCCCAACGTGGTTTGTGGTATTACCTGCACCTTACAAAGAAACAAAGGAAGAGGAAGATACGTGCTTTACCTGAGATCAAAGTTAGAAGTGGAAGAGCTCGAACTTGAACCAAGGCAGTCTGGGTTCAGGGCTGCACCCTTCGCGACCAGGCTAGTCTGTTTCTCTAAGGTTCGAAGCCCACCACCAGTCTCCACAGAGGAAGACTGCTTTCAAAAATGATCTCACATGGATCTGAACTTCAGGAGAGTCAATCCCTCTTCATTCTCAACTCCTAACCTCATTAGTGACTGCAGGGCAGGGCAGGCAGTTTGATCAGTAGATGAGAATTCCCTTGACATCAACAATGAAGCCAGATCAAATCTTCATGGGTTTAAAATGTGATTATTTTCACCAAAGAAGGGGGAACTTGGAGAGAATAAAAATAAATGCATAATCATACTTTTTGTTTGTTACTTGTATTCTGTAATCCTATAATCAAATTCGTACTCCTTTGTCGGAGATAAACAGAAAATCTTTGAGATTCTGAGATTAAGGGAAATGTTTAACATATTATGATCCGTACTCTTTTATACTATTATTCTCCCCCTGCATCTGTATAAACTGTGTAACAGTGGCTGTGAGCTTCAGCTCTGGGTTTGAACCCCACACCTTACTGCTTTCAGGCAAATACTTAACTCCTCTATGCAGCCATATACTCCCATACAGAACAGAAAAGGGTACCCAGAATTATCACGAGGATTAGATGAGCCTCTAAAGCGCCGACCTCACAGCTGACACCTGGGAAGTGCCTAGTAACTGTTAACCACCCTAGTTATTTACCACCCCTGCCCCACATGTATCCCATTGTTTCAGAAACTGATTACACCTGTGTAGCTTCAGAGGCTGAGGTATAGACTTCCTTACCATCCAGGTGGCTTTGATCAAGTACAGGTGACAAGCAGGGCGACCGCGTGTCCTGGTCTGTCTGGACAGTCCCGGTTCACGCCTGTTGTGCTAGCTTAATTATTAATGGTGCTTCCCCTTCACTGTCACAAGTGTCTTGGTTTGGATGATAAATTACACGTGCACACTAGTGATAAGACTAGAACAAAACAAAAAAGAAAACCTGGCAGTGCTTAATAGGTCCCACAGCAGCGAGGCCACCAAGCTGCTTGGGCTCTTGGGGGGATGGGCAGCAGGAAGGGCGCCAGGCGGCTCAGCGGGGCCTCCAGGTGAGATGGAGGATGCTCAGGGCAGGGGGACGGCCAACTCACGGCGACGGTGAGGACGACCAACACTTGGGGAGCTGTCGCCCCTCCCTCCTGTTCTCCCAGAAGAGTGGACTGTACCACGTCCACTAAAAAAGTGCAGGTGATTGTTTATCGCTGAATGAGTCCATTAAATTTTATTGGACTACCTGGGGGGAGGTGGAAAATACTCGGAGATTGAGCACTTCCAGGCCCCCAAGTTAAAAATATCCCAGCTTATTAATCGTTCGTCTCAGTATACGTGGCTGTCACCTGATCGCCATCCAGCTGCCGTCAGCCTCGGGGACGTTTACTAAGGAGAAGGAGCCACCTGCACGGTTTCAATTCCCTTCCCGCGTCCCCCCACCCCCCGCACACACTGTTTCATGAGGGAATCCTGGGACCTGAGGACGATCCTCACATGGACTTCCTCCGTAAAGTACAAGGATATCCTGGACCTCGTTAAGATGGGTCTAGTCGCAGAAGCTCCTTAAGAGGCAAAATCTTAGCGTCTCCGCGACAGCAAGTCTAGGGTGAAACCCCAGCACTTCACATGTTCGCCTCAGCCTTCACTTAGGCCGAGTTTCTGATCAATGAAAGCTGAGTTAAACTGTATTCTGAATTAAGATAAAATACAGCTCTGACCCAACGCCTGCCAGCTACCCTTCCACAGCCTCTCAGGGAGAGGGTGCCAGTCAGTGATCAATGGGAGGGACCAGAATGGGATGTTTGAGAACAAAGGGCCCAGAGTCAAGCTGCCCAAAACCCCCGCAACTGACAGATGAGGCAACTAAAACATAGAGACGAAACTTTCCCTGGGTTAGATGGTTTGGGCCGGGCCAGGCCAGGGAGCAGGACCCAGCCCCCCACCTGCCCCCCACCTGCCCCCTTTACTCTAAACCCAACTAAAGCGCCCAGAAGCTCCATACAATCACAGTGTTTTGTGTTTGTATGGAACCTGCTATTTTAAAGAGTTGTGTTCACATGTCTCCCCTTGAAGAAGCACCCTCTCCGTCCTTTCATCATGAATAAGAAACGTGAAACATGCCAAGGGGTTTGCTCCAGGCCAAAAGTCCCTGGAACAGTCAAAAACTGCACCTAGATTTTCAAAGTGCCCCATCACCCACGATAATTTAAATCAAGTCATGGAACTCAGCACAAGGTAAGAATCACCAAAACGAGCTTCACTACCTTAAACACACACTGGCAGAAACACCACGGAATGGACAGTTCGGACATCGTGGCTGGAGTTCAGAGTTCACGATGACCAGTCAGGACAACTTGCCAAGCATGTCCGTGCAGCACCTAAATTCCAGGTTTCCCCCCAAGATGGGGAACCTCCCGGTAGGCCCTTCTACCAACAGGGACTCCTGTGAGTGTAGCTCTTAGGCGCTCCTGCAGGGTGAGCAGGCAGTGAAGTTTTACACGCCTGTTCTGCACAAGGACCTTTCCCACCTCATTTCAACTCATCGTCTCGTGACTGAGTGACTATCGTGTTACAAATCGGCGTCATCTCCATTTGGTAAATGAGGGCAACAGGACGAGGCTGAGCCCTGAAAACCTGCCGAGCACCATGAGACCAGCAAGGACACAGCTCAGGTCCCAGTCTGGTCTGAAGGAACCAAGACCTAGTCATTTTGACTACTCCGACTGCTTTTACTTAACCCAAATAAGTCACTTAACCAGGAGAGAGAAACAGACCTCACGAGACCACTTTACCCTTAAAACTCCCTATCAAGACTTTCAGAACGACAACAGCTTATCAGCTTCTGAAGGACGGAGAGCAGAAAGGTATCAGAATAGCAAGGCCCAAGTTCTAAGCCCTCAAACGTTGAATTCATTTTTCACTACTGTTTTAGGTATGGAACACCTTCGAGACCCCTATTTCTATTTAACGGCCTCTGGCTTCCAGACTCATTTTCCACCTGTGCTCCAGGCCTTCATGAAGTCTTTTATCCGCCAGTGTGACCAGCAGCTTTTTCTTGGCTCACGTTCCAGGCTGAGGAATTCCTGGCCAAGGGCCCAGGCACCTATGAACAGTGGGTTTCTTTCTTTCTGCTCCCCTAACATCGACATCCACAAAGAACACTGGGACCCTTTTTGTTTCCTTTAAAGAAATCAGATGCCGTGAACTCAGTATGGTCCTGTAAAAAATGTAAAACTTCCTAATTGTCTGCAAATTGAGTCCCGTTATACACGCTTTAACTTTTGGTACCCCTGAAAGCAAAGTTTTCAAAAGATTTTAGTTTTGCCCTGAAAAAATAATTCTGAAGACAGGGGAGGGGCAGAGGTCAACCTGAACAGATCACTTTGACATGACAATTACCATTCTATAAGGGCCAACAAGGAATAAAAATCCCAAATGTGCCTCTTCAATCATTGAATAATTTAGATAAAGGTTTAATTAAAATTTTTGCTATGAAGTGCTTTTTCAAGACTGACTTTTGGGGCTTCCCTGGTGGTGCAGTGGTTGAGAATCTGCCTGCCAATGCAGGGGACACGGGTTGGAGCCCTGGTCTGGGAAGATCCCACATGCCGCGGAGCAACTAGGCCCGTGCGCCACAATTACTGAGCCTGCGTGTCTGGAGCCTGTGCTCCGCAACAAGAGAGGCCGCGATAGTGAGAGGCCCGCGCACCGCGATGAAGAGTGGCCCCCACTTGCCGCAACTAGAGAAAGCCCTCGCACAGAAACGAAGACCCAACGCAGCCAAAAAATAAATAAATAATAAAAATAAAGGAATTCCTAAAAAAAAAAAAAAAAAAAAAGACTGACTTTTGCTATTTTGTAGGTGTCTTTGGCTTTGCTCTTCAATCATTGAGTCAACAGCAATTTCTTGAATCTACAAGAGATGCACACGAGATTTACTGGAGTAAAGAGGGTCCCCCCCTTCCTTTCAAGGAAATGGGCCAGCGGAGCCGGCCAGCGCTGTGAGTGCATTTTCTCATTCATCATTCTTCCTTTCTCTTCTGGTCCTGCTATTTCACACCTCTTCAAATTCACGGCTGTTATTTAACTCTGACAAACTCCCTACAACTAATTCATATTCTCAACGCAGTTGTAATGGGTCAATTAGTGTCTCTTCCATAGTCACTATTGGTATTATCCCTGGAGAAAAGAAAACTGCCCAATCAGCTTCTAACCTTAGTCCCAGGCCCTGAAAATGAGAACACAAAGGCAATTTATTTTTAATAAGCTAGTCAGGTGCATGTCACTATGGAAAGCCTAGTCATTAAGTTTTGCTTTAAAGTACATTTTCTACCAATAGCAATCCATGTTTCAGGTATTGAAGACCTTATAAAACTTTTGGCTTCAGAAGGACTGTCTGTTTAAAGTACTACAGTTGCATCAAGAACAAAAAAGATCCTCTGGGTTAACATCTAAAAGGTGACCTTTACAATCGTTGCCTTTAATACTCTACATCAAGAAATGCAGAAACAGAGCTCTTTGTAGGTCGGAAGATTATGACAATCTGTGGAGGTCGTTTCAGTGGCAAATGAATAGCTACCACATCTTAACTATAAAGCCAGCTTAGAAAGCACAAAGTATCCCAGTCATGACATGGACACATCTCACAAATGTCTCCATATTTCTGACCACTCAGGAAAGATAAATTACCTGTTTCAATCAAATGCGTTCTGCATATAAACAGAAGTGACATGGAGGCTGCGTTACTGTCAGTGCTCAGTTCACAAAGAAAAGCCATGGCTCAGATAACGTTAAACAGTGCATCATCTATCGTTCATGTGAGCCTTTGGCACGAATTTTATACTTCTGCCTAAATAGGTGTAAGATAATCGGGGCGTATTAACCATTCATAACTGTTCTGTGGACGTACACTGAGTAAAACCGATTTTGTGTCAAGGAGAATTGCCTTCATTTTAGAATTTATTGGGCATCTAGGATTACACGAGACTTACTCTAGGTACCATGAAGTATACAAAGAGCTAATCCATTGGGGAAAGCAAGGAGCAGTAACCATAAGGGCAGAGTAGTCAGTAAATGGAAGCGTTTTGTGTGGTTAAGAGCATAAACTCTAGAGTCAAATACATCCACACAGTTTCTCTGATGAAACAGGATTAAATGAGATCACGTACGTAAAGCGCTTAGTCCAGGGCCGGGTCACCTACACCCACCCGTTCCCGTTAGGCTTTAAGAAGCCGGCAAGGCTCGTAAGCCCTCCTCCCCCCTTCTCCCCTGTTGGGGCTATTTAATGCCACGACCTATAAGCCTGGCTGTTTCGCTCAGATACCTCAAATCCAACAGAATGCTGAATGTGGGGTCTTTCCAGAAAGTCTGCCCTAACTCCCCAACAAAGCCTCAAGAAAACTGCTCTATGAAAGCAAGAACCTATTCTGGGAACATCCAGAAGCGAAGATAAACACTGCTTTTATATAAAACGCTGAGCCCCCTCTTCGCCTAGCGTCGGGATGTATTTGTTTCTGACACAAGCTTCACAGACAGACCTTCAGAGTCATGAACACACACACAATGGAAACTACCACTTTTAAAACACGTGCTGTGATTAGATTTTCTATTCCTCAGTTCTGAAATAATCTGCAAGCGAAACATTTAAAGGGTTCACTGACAAAGTGAGAGAGTGGCATGGACGTATATACACTACCAAACGTAAAATAGATAGCTAGTGGGAAGCAGCCGCATAGCACAGGGAGATCAGCTCGGTGCTTTGTGACCACCTAGAGGAGTGGGATAGGGAGGGTGGGAGGGAGGGAGACGCAAGAGGGAAGAGATATGAGAACATACGTATATATATATATAACTGATTCACTTTGTTATAAAGCAGAAACTAACACACCATTGTAAAGCAATTATACTCCAACAAAGATGTTAAAAAATAAAAATAAAAAATAAAGGGTTCACTGAGCCACCCATGCAGGAGAAAAAGTCACATCGACTGGTCTAAAATAAGACGAGGTCTGCAGAAGACCACGATGGATGGGAAAGCGGAAATAAGAGAGCACAGCAAGCACTGGCTGAGTAGGCTGACGTGTGCGTGGAGGGACCAGCAGTGAAGGAGCAGCAGAAACTCCTCGAATCAGGGAGAAACCACCCGTGCCCCTATCACACGCCACAACGCCCCTCTCCTCACAGGCCCGCTTGTTCAAGCGCTTCCGTTCTTTAAGACCAAATGCAGACACCACCTCCTCGGCTCCTGTCCTTCGGCGCCAAGCCCCTTTGGTGTCAGCTCTCCACTGGCATTTATCGAGCTTCCCCCGTTTGGCTGTAGGCCATTCCCTTGCCTGCCCCTCCCAGGAAACTCATCTTTTTAAAGCCCATCCCTGGCCTGGCCACGGCAGTGTCACTCCCTGTGCCTGGCACGGTACAGAGCACATGGAAGATGCCCCTTAATTGTTTATGAAACTGAATCGGCTTTATTCGAACAGCGCTCCTTCTTAATGAATTTACTTGTAACAAACACTATGAATTCACTAAATTATAGACAGTTTGCCTCATTAAGTCATGAGTTATTACTCATGGAATGCAGGGAGATGTTTTTCACATTCAGACAACTAGTTTTTTTTTTCTTTAAACCAAGTATAAAGGGCAAGCCGGGGCTTCCCTGGTGGCGCAGTGGTTAAGAATCCACCTGCCAACGCAGGGGACACAGGTTCGAGCCCTGGGCCGGGAAGATCCCACATGCTGCGGAGCAACTAAGCCCGTGCACCACAACTACAGAGCCTGTACTCTAGAGCCCGCGAGCCACAACTACTGAGGCTGTGTGCCACAACTACTAAAGCCCGCGCGCCTAGAGCTCGTGAGCCACAAGAGAAGCCACCGCAATGAGAAGCCCGCGCACCGCCGCTCGCCTCAACTAGAGAAAGTCCGTGCACAGCAACGAAGACCCAACACAAAAATAAAATTTTTTAAAAAAGGGCAAGCTGTTGCTTCATTTTTCTGTTTTCACACCATTATTATTCACCGTTTCTTCTAAGCTTTGTTCCATGCAATTGCAATAGGAAAAGACGGTCCTATGTAATGAAAATTGGTAAAATACCAGGGTTGAGCAAAAATAAAACACATGACAGTAGTCATGCAACGTTTACCTCGCACCTTGGGCTGGCTGGTGCTCAATTTTGCCATGTCTTTTCATCTAAATGTACCTATCTGCAGAAGCAAAACGAGGTGAGTCTTAGTGTGACAAAGAACGCACAATTGCTGGGCACATCCAGACTGTCTCCAGAGATCGGGGTTCTAAGGATGCTATCATTACAAAACAAGACAACCTGCTTGAGGACCCTACAAACCTGTAAGGCACCACGCTAGTTGCTGGGGCTAGAAAAACATATTTCCCCATCAGCTTGGCAACAGACTTTACCAGGCTCACGAAACACAAAGACTTATTCTCTGCCCTAAGGAGCGCGCAAGGATCCAGTGAAGGCAAACACGGGACAACTGTAACACAGAGGCACAGCTGAAACACTGAAGGTCATGGGCCAACTAGGCAGAGGACAGAAGAAAACACCCAACCTGAGACCCAAGAGGTGTCAGCCAGGCTCCAGGGGGAGAGGGGATTCCACGCAGAAGGCAAAGAGGCGACAGCACACGACTCCTAGAAGGTGCCAGTGGCTCAGCAGGGCAGGAGGTGCAGGCCGCCAGGAGATGAAGCCTCTCTAGCAAGACCGTGGGGACACGTCTCACGCCATTCTGTGAACCAGATTCCACAGGCTGTGGTGCGGACTTAGCGTCTGACGCAGAGAACCGCCAACCACCCCGCTATCCGGATCACCGTGTTCACCCAGGGACAGCTGATTTACTCCATTTAAGGGCAAACTAAGGTCAGTCTACACGGCTAAATGCTGAAGAAGCAGGGACCACCTTTAATAAAATACAACTATTTAAAAAGCAGAACAAGGAAGACTAGGTAGATTCCATGCTGTTAGCCAAAAAAGGAAGAAAATCAACGTGCATACCTCTAGAAAGAACTACAAGAGAAAGGCAGAGATTGTGTTCTGGCCTCTGACGCCTCCAGATCTAAAACAGATGCTTCATGCTAAATGTTGCTTGCTGGGCCCCGGAATGAAGTCACCAACATACACAAGGACAAGTTCACTCAGACTAGGCCCCCCCTTTGGGAAGATTCTTCTGGCCCACTGCCCTGGGCCCAGCTGAGCCGCCGTTCACGGCCTCGGAGTCTCGTAAATAATCTTCGATGAAAACAACACAGTCAAAGGTCATTGATAGTTTATTGTAACCTAACTTTGTCTTCTTCCCTATTTTTAATCACCTACCCAAAACAAAAAGGAACGCAAACCAAAACATAAAGACTATACCCTAAATTACTTTAACCAGAAAAGGAAAAAATACTCCAAACTCAGTCCCTCATCTCCTTCAGCACTTCACCGAGACTGGCGCAGGTGCCACCCTGGAACTGACCATCCGCCAGCTCAGCTGTTCGAGCCCTGGACTCAACTCAGCACAAAGAGTCAAGAAACTGCATCATCCAGTTCAGATGACGGACTGTGGCTTTGAGACTTCCCATGAGGCAGCGCACAGGGAAGTTGCTGCAAAACAAGCCCCATTGACCCCTCGGTCTGACCTGCCTGTGGGCTCCTGCACCGCCTGTATCAGCGCCGGTCCTCCATCACCTCCCGCGCTCCGTGCCGCCACAGGCCAATGTTTAACTGCTCCTCACCCACCTTCAGGTTTCTTCCAAATCCGTGTCCCACCTCCCAGCTTCTGAGCAGAGCTGAGGAAGAGGACCCAGACCGGGCCATGCCTGCCAGAAACACACACAGAATATTCTGGCAAGGCTTGCAAGGAACCAGCGGGCATTTCTCTTGTTAGCAACTGCAACTCAGAAGGAGGGATGATGCTTTCCAGTCTCTGCACCCCAAGTACTGAAAGAGGCTCCCACTCAACCTAAGGGGGCCTCACTGGATCCACCCCACTCCTAAGACTCACCTTCAGCCCATGTGACAGGCTCTCAAAGTTTGAGAAACTAAAAAGCTTTTTCCCTCCAACCTCAAATACTATAGAGAAGCAAAATACATTTAGGGTCTTGGTAACCATGCCCAGCCAAGGTTTGGGGTTCTTTTTGGCAGCATGTGGGATCTTAGTTCCCCAATCAGGAATCAAATCCGCGCCCCCCCCCCCCACCCCTGCATTGGAAGCACAGAGTCTTAACCACTGGACCACCAGGGAAGTCCCTGGAAAAGTTATTTTGAAAGAAGGGCTTTGGGGCTATTCCGACCGCTGCCACGGTGATAATGAAATAGTCCCAATTCTACAAAGAAATATGAATTGTCCTCTCAAAATCGAATTGTCTCCAGAGACATCCGGGCCGTGACTGCTAGAATTTTGGTCTAGGGAACATTAAATTTAAGGGGTGAAGAAACAGAGTTGAGACATTTAGACAATGTGCATGGTTTAGTAGGAGTTAAAAAGTCAGAGGCTACAAGAAATAATTACTTATTCCAGTTTCACTAAAAGAATAATTGCAACATTCTTGCTTAAAGTACTTTATGTGCAAGTTTATGCCTACTATAAATATTTCTATAATCCTATTCTGTTCCCAACTCGCTGAGAGAAGCCTAAAAAATCTGAAATATTTTTGGTGTTGGCCTAGAATGAATTGTTATTAGTATTTGGGACACAATTTACTGAGTCGTCCGTCAGCACCCTTCAGCTCATCCCTTGCACACTCCGCGCCCACACCCACACACACCCCCAGGTGTTGTGCTAAATAAAACCAAGTCTTCATTAGATGACAATGAGCCCAAGAATGAAAGCCCTCCAGACTTTCAGACCCACAGGGCCAGGCATGGCTTCTTCTGTAAATGAGGCCTTAATCCTGTCACTGCTACAGCTACTGAGAGGTTTATGTCATTACATGGTGTGACAGATTCCAAAGGAGGCCAGTTTTCTGTGTATCAAATCCAGTTCCATAATTAAGAAACCATACGTTTTTGAGAGGCCTGTGGGGCAGGTTCAAAAAATCACTTACAAACTTATCGTTTCTGACGAGTGCAGGTTTTCAAAGAATTAAAGTGAGGCATGTCCGTGGGCTGTTAGTGATGAGTGTTGGGGCCGCTCAACAATCTGGGAAGTTCTCTTTATCAGGGGGGCCACGTTAAGTTTCATAACATCTAAATTCACGTTTTGAAATGTGCTTGGGCTCTTCCCAGATGCATTTTGGGAATGGCAAATTTTGAAGAAATTTTTATACTAAATTTCCAAACAACTTTCCGTTTTAAGGTGAGCTCAGCTGGGACAAAAGGCAATCAACCAATGAAATATGAGGACAGGCTGTGCTGAAAGCCAGTCAACTCATGGCCAGTTTTAGGCTCATTTCATTATTCAAGGTGAAACATTTCCTCAGCAGAATTTTTGAGGTACTCTCATCCCGATTCCCCTGTTCAATTTCTTTGCAACTCCCCAGACTAACGTAACATACGCAACTATGGAAATCAAGCAGAAGAACACGGCTGCTGGTATGAAAACAGGCGGCTTTTCTGTGTGTGAGTGGGGCCGTTCAGACTACATTCACCCAGTGAGCCGGCCAGGAGACGCTGACTCTGAGCAGAGCCAATGTGCCATCGCTGCGAGACGGAAAGAAGAGTTTAAGAACGAGAAGGTGCTGGGTGCATGTTTTGTTTGCCGGTGGGTGAACAGCATTACTCATCCCACAAATTATTAAATCTGTCACATTGGGAAGAGCAAAGTCGTTATGTTTCTTTTATCATCAGGGTAGCTTTAGGCTCTGACTCTTTAAGGAATTGGGCAGATGAGTCATCTACCATCTAACTCATTACTATATGCAAAGAACATTCTAGGTATTAGAAGGGTGAAGGTGAACAACTCTGGTCTCTCGCTCCAAGAAGCTTACACGTTCTGCAGCCACTGACACAAAGCAACCGTTAAGTCCCGCGAGCACCCAGGATGACACGGATTGTCCAATGACAGTTAAACATTATTCCCGGGGAGGCAGAGGAACTCTTAAGTTCAGTCCTTAAATATAAGAACTCCACTGACACAAACAAGTACATTTTACCAAATTTCTTCTTTTCAAAATGCTCAAGAGATCAGATTGTAAAATATGAAATGGAGAGCAAAACAAGGTAATTAGGTTCTAATTGTCAAATTAATTCAAAATAATATCATTACACTCTAATCTGTTACCCTTTTCTCCGCTTCAAGCTCACCAGAAAAAAAACTTCTCCACCAAAGGAACTTACCTGCAATCATGCTACTGCTCACCTGCGCTTCCAAGGAACCATTCAGAACTCAGACCGAGTTCCTACTCCAAGCTAGTGTAACAGACTATTCTCCGCAACCCAGCATCCGGCGGGTTTTTAAACACCACCACCTACTTCATTAGTTCATGATAATCACCTACCAACTACACACCATGAACTCACTACAGTGAGCTTGTGAGTACATTCTCTCTCATTTAATATGCACAAAATCCTATGAGAAAGGTCTTGTTTCCATTTTAGAGATGAGAAAACGGACAAGCAAGACCAGTGTTCAGCCTTACTCTGGTTCCAAAGCCCTGTAGCCATTCCACCTTCCTTAATCAAATATTAATAAGGAATACACATTTTCTAGGAAGGTCATAATGCATTCTAAGTCTTTATTTATTATTGTTTATTGGGATTTGTTTTTGCCTCTGCTGCCTTTACTATCAGGACAGACCTTACTATTCTAATCAAGACTGACTGCATCCACAGCTCACAGCATTAAAAAATACGGTAGTAATAAAAACAAAGCTAAATGCAAGAGCACTGGTCCAAGACTGCAATTGAGACCCCAAGTGCCTTTGGTGCCCTCCTACCTGTTCGAACACCCTCCCCTCCCTCTCTTTCCACCAATTCCTTTACTCAGGAGCTATGACACAACTGGGGCCGTTAACCAGGACCTCTTTCACCTCCTGGCAGCCCTGCCCCCAAACATACAGAAGAGACTTCTGCACCCAAGAGGATTCATTTTAAGAGTTACTTTTATTACCAAAGCATCCATTTCTAGCTATGTCTTGTTCACTTTAAAGTATCTACATGGTGTTTCCTTATACAAATGTGGTTCCTTTTAAAAAACTAAAAATACAGGAAAAAAAAACAGAAAATAATGAAAAGTCAACTATCATCCGATCAGTTATCACAATTCAGGTTTTACCTGGAGATTTGTTTAATCACTAATCATTCTGTGAATATAATTTAATTTCTTGTAAGTGGGTCTATTTCCGTGAGCATTTTTCCTATTCATCCGAAACAGCAATTTGAAAGAAATTTAGTCCTCTTGAATGTACGTACAGTACTGATCATCACTAAATCATCTCCCTTAAAACTGCGGATAGGGACTTCCCTGGTGGCACAGTAGTTAAGAATCCACCTGCTGGGATTCCCTGGTGGCACAGTGATTGAGAATCTGCCTGCTAATGCAGGGGACACGGGTTCGAGCCCTGGTCTGGGAAGATCCCACATGCCGCGGAGCAGCTGGGCCCGTGAGCCACAACTACTGAGCCTGCGCGTCTGGAGCCTGTGCTCCGCAACGAGAGGCCGCGATAGTGAGAGGCCCGCACACCGCGATGAAGAGTGACCCCCACTTGCCGCAACTAGAGAAAGCCCTCGCACGGAAACGAAGACCCAACACAGCCAAAAATAAATAAATAAATAAACTTAAAACAAAATAAAAATAAATAAATAATAAAATAAAAGAATCCACCTGCCAATGCAGGGGACACGGGTTTGAGCCCTGGTCCAGGAAGATCCCACATGCCACGGAGCAACTAAGCCCATGCACCACAAATACTGAGCCTGCGCTCCAGAGCCCATGAGCCACAACTACTGAGCCCACATGCCACAACTACTGAAGCCCATGCGCCTAGAGCCCGTGCTCCGCAACAGGAGAAGCCACCCAATGAGAAGCTCGGCACCACAACCAAGAGTAGCCCCCACTCGCCGCAACTAGAGAAAGCCCGTGCGCAGCAACGAAGACCCAATGCAGCCAAAAATAAATTTTAAAAAAAACTGGACATAAAGGATGCTTCCAATTTTTTGCTATTTTAAGTAAACCAGCAATGGGCAAGCTTTCTGTGCAAAAATCTTCCATATTTCAGATTAATTCCTAAGGAATGATTCTCAGAAGCTGAACCGGAGGATAGAATGACTCAAAATGAAGATGGCCATGATAATGGTGATAAGATATTCTAGGCATTAAAAAAAAAGTTCAGAGAATGATATAACATCTATCCACCCATCAGACTGAAGCTTAGTTGTAGGAATTCAAGACCCAGCAGCAAAAGTAGTAATGTATCAGGAACTCCATCACCACCGGACCAGCAGTTACAATACTTCACTCCAAAATCCTAGAAACTTACTGGTTAAAACTAGAGGCAACAAGAGGCATCTTCACCACCTCCCTTTTCCACTGGCACTTTTCTTGGTTTTCATTAGCACATTCACAGCAGGGGTTTTTAAGGATCTGGGTTGGCTGCCTGCTTAAGACTGAATTAGGATGGTCTCAGTTTTAATGAAGCTTTCTCTGCATATATGAACTGGGGGAAAAAAACGTATTCAATGAGAAAATTTGACCTGTAGGAACTGAGAATATTGTTAGCAAATACCATAAAATGTGCTTATTTCAAATTAATCTTTCAGAAAATACCACATGCCAAGGATCGTTTCAATTTTCAGTGTCTTCTCCCCACCGCCCCCGGCAACTAGAGTTCATAATGGGTTGGTGAAGTGCAAGCACGTAGGACCAAGGACCAAGAAAGCACCCTGTTAAGATGCTGAAAATTACATAATCAGCAATGACAATAAAAATTATGTCTCTCCCGACTACACTAGAAGATAAAGAAACATCACAAAAAAGGCAAATGCATAAATGAAAATTAAATTTCTGCTTAATCATCCTTTTGCAGAGAAAAAGTAAGTACTTTATGTGCAAGGCAGTATCATCTCTTAATAGCCATGGGACACACTGCTATTACCCTGCTGCTTCTCAGCTGGAAAAATAGGATTAGTGGCCTAAGAGGGACAGCGTAAACTGATTAGTCAAGTAGGCAGTCCTAAGACAAGCAAGCAGGAAAAAGAGACAGCCCAGTCTTCTGTGGCTAAATGCCCTGCAGAGGAAGAAACCAGAGCGATCCAAGGTTGGTCCGGGACTTTAGATTTACAATTAACCTAAGAGGGGTTTTAATCCTCCATTTTCAAAACAGACCCCGAGTGACAGGTCGGACTCTGGCTGCCTCAACACGCAATTTTATCTTACAAGAGTTTCAGAACGGTCACCACGCATCTATTCATTTATTTTATTCGACAGTATTTATTATGCAACTATCATTTTAGGCACTGTGTTATGGCGTGACTCAGGACCCAGAGCCTGCATTGCAGGGAGCAGAGTTAATGCAACTCATTCTACCTATTAAGAACCCTAAATGACAAAATTGAGTTTCTCAAACTTGGATCCTGATGCGTTGGGCTGGAAGTTATCTTACAGATGACTGTGGACTCTTTCATTCTGCAAAAACCCTCCAGAGTCCAGAGATATATAGATCCTAGCGTTTGCTTTGAGGTTCTGGAAACAGTCCACCAGGGCCACAACAACTCAGCCAGCCACACAACCTGACACCACTTTAATTTCTTCATTTCCGAATATTTTCCACACTGTTTCTACTGGGGAATTCCTCAGTGCTTTCATAACAGAGGTCAGAAGGGAAAGCAAACTCCCTTTCTGAATCAAATGAGCCGATTATATCCGTCGTGTAAAGGAAGGGACACCAGTCATAAAATTCAGCCGGCAGCCCAGAGGGGTGGTTGCCAAGAGCAATTATAAAAATTAAAACAGAGATTAGGATCAAAGTGAGCCACCAAAAATGGTTAAGCTTCACCTAAATGCGAAGATCTGCTTGTACTATACTTAATGGAAAGGATTTCAGATGTTAGATCTAGGACATACCCTTTTAACCAGGGGACTTTATCAGTTTAATGCAATCACAGGCACCCAGCTGTGAACTAGGTCTCTGGAGAGCACGGCACAAAGAAAACGAAACTGTCTTCAGGGAAGCCAGGTAAAGCTGGTTGACAGCAAACCATAATCTCTGACGGAGTAAAACGTCTAACCTGGTATTAAAACCAGATTACTGAAGGGCCCTGGCTAAGAAATGTTTCTGGAATATGACGTGGATGGATAAAACGATTTCCTCTAAGAAAACAGAAGAGCATCCCTCACAGATCATCTCCACTACCACCTCCATCCTCCCTCACAGCCGACAGCAGTACAACTCAGAGACCCAACTCAAAATGTTCTTTTTCCTTTCATGTGCTCTAGAGCTGCCCACACTCTACTACTTGGACCAAATTACTATTTCAACAAGCCCGTAGCAGACACCGTCTGGGTTGTCTACATAACCCGTGCCCTGCTCTAAAAATCCCATCTCATGCACAAGGATGGGTCTCCAGGCCTCAGGAAGACACGAGGGGTCCCCCCACCACCACCACAGGAAGTGGTGGAAAACAATTTGCAGATGAGGAACAAAGGTGGTATCAGACCCGATGGCTTCCTCTGGGTTTTGCAGCCTTGGTAGACCATTCCCAGAATCTGGAGACAGCTCCCAGATGCTGGGCTCTCAGGTCAGCCCCCTAAGCTATTCATTCCCCAGACTCCTTCCCTGGGGCGGAATTCCCTGCAACAGGGTGGGCACAGACCAGGCTGGGCCAACCAAGTCCTCTCTTGCTGGGAATTTAAGCTGAGACTGTCTACTAGCATTTGAACTTGGGGGCTGGCACACTCCGGACCTGATGGGGCCGTTTTAGAACCTGTAAGCGTGGAAGTGCAGAAAACCCGATTGCTACCACAGAGAAGAATGAGCCAATTCAGGGAGGCGAGGGGACGTGAGCCCCCAGGGACCTCAGGCTTGGCTCCTGGTGCAACCAGATCCTGGTTCCAAGATCCCTCATAGCCTGGCGACGTTTCCTATCCTTGCCCCCATAAAGTGCCCTGTGTATCCTTATATAAAAATTCTACCTTTATGGCTTCAACTACCTTTATGGTTTGAGTAGGCATTATGCTTCTTGGAATTAATATGACGTAGTCATGTTTAATCATTTAAAAGCTAGCATCTAATGATTTATAACCCCAGAAGAGCTGAGAAGACTCTTTGGCAGCATGTGCTAGGATATACTTGTTTCCAATTTCAAAAACATTTTGTAGTTCCCCACAGTCCTTTCTAAAACGCGGCCGCATGCACAGGAGGAAGTTTAAATTAGTATCAAGAGAGTCACTGCCCCTGCCCTAAGTGATAAGCTGTGAAAACCTAAAAGCCTTGGGTGAAAGGCTTTACTTTCAAGTCTTCAGGAAGAGTCTCACAGGCTTAAAGCACAGAGCAAGGAGCGGAAGACGGCAGCGAGAAAGCTCATCCCGGCTCAGGGCGGGAGTCATGTAGTCCTCACCGCCCCTGCACCGTGAGCTGGCCACGCCTACGCCACTCCAGACAATGCGGTGACCAGCCCCACCTCCTCCCAGGCTGGGTACCGCGTGGTGGCAAGAACAGGGGCCATTAGCACAGACACTGCCCACGTGGCTTCTTCCATCAAACATTTACACTTTAGTGAGAGAGCTGATCCACAATTACAAGGTACTGCAGTGTACGACGAGGTAAGAAGAGAAGCAGGGTCTACTGTAGGACTGCAGAGAGCGAGCTGTCAGCACACCGGGGACAGAGGGAGGGAACCAGGAAACACCGGCCTCAGGACTCTCTGAACTTACTTGCGATGCTCACGGCACTGCAGTGACCACCCAGCCCCAATAAGAACGCTTGGCCTTCAAAGGTGGAAAACAATTTTAACCGTCTTCACCTCGGTTCATTCTTCTATTTATTTCAGGAAGAGGAAGAAACCGTCTCCCCTGTAACCACCCTCCCCTGTCTCTTAAGAAGGTCCCCTGACACTCACCTGAGCAGGAGCCCAGCTCCCTGTCCGGGGTGCCCTGGGCTGGCTGGACCCCCAACTCCAGCATCCACGCCACCCTCTCCCGAGCCCTCCCTCTCAAATCAGACACGTACGTCGCCTACAGGGCACACACGTTTTCCCCCCGGACCACGTCAACGTGTGACAAGCCTGTTCCCCCCAGAGAGAGAAGTCCCATTATCACCAAGTGTCCCCCCCCCCCGACTTGTGACCGGGCTGAGCTGTAAGCAGACTCCTGCCACCACCTGAGAGGCCACGGCTCCCAGGACGCTGGCCCGAGCTTTAGTGACAGTATCTCTTTTCACTGCCCATCAGGCGCTGCTCCTCTCCTTCCCCCACACCCACCCACCGGCTCCCAGGGTGGATTTTTTTTGTAACCTCTGTAACTGAAGAACCCAACAGGGCCGTGTGACAAGAGAAGAATGGCCTAAAAACCCTGAATTTCCAATTCTAGCGGCTGTGGCTCACCTTTCATGTTTCACACACAGAAGACGTTAACCAAGGCCCTAAAAATAAGAGGGCTGGAGGCCGCCAAAGGGACACCCAACACCAATCAAAGCTGCGAGTGAGGATGCTCAGGCAGGTTTTGGGAGCCAGGCCAAGCGTTCTCCTCCCGGGGGAGCGAGCTGAGTACCTGTGCACGGCCAGCAGCCTGGAGAAGGTGCAGAACACAGCAGCTGGACGACCACGAGGCCCGGGAAACCCTCCCTGGGCTGCCAGAGTCCACCACGCGGGCAGACGCTCCACAGCCCAGCCGTGAGCAGAGGGTGACTCATTCCTCCCAGCCACCAGGCCAGGGGAAAAGGAAAAGCAGGAGCGAGGAAACAAAGGATGTGACAACATATCTGCAAACCTCTGCATGGCCCTGCACTCACTAGGACAGGCCCACGCGGCAGGGATTCGCACCAGCTACTGGTTTCCCAGCCCTTTCCTGGGGAGCCCATAACCCTGGCCAGACACAGAGGGGTTAAGTCAACCCCGAGGGAGAGCAGCAGAAACCCAGCATCTGCGGGAATGTTAACTTCTCTCCTTTCTAAAATAAAGGTCTCGTGAGAAAAACTATCGTCAAACTTTAAATGGGAGGCACCAGTAAAACACCTGCTCCACACGTGCTGCCACAGGTATGAAGTCGTTTAGTAGACCATCCACTAGGAGTTAAAAGGGCCTCTGGCATCACACACAGGAGGAGGAGAAACTGTCCTCCCCCTGAAGGATGCTCCTTAGGAGAAGCAACCTCAGCCCTTCAAAGTTCTTCAAGTGCCTGGTGCACTTCCAACACTTCCAGAGAGAAATTACTGATGCTCTTAACGACGTTACATTCCAAAACACAAAGAATCTATGAAAATTCTCAACCCAACCCCAGATACATTCTCAGCTAAATGCTACATTAAAAGTTTGCACAAAGTATCTATTTTAGAGACCTGTAATTTTTAACTCTGTACTTTGGCTTTTCAACTAAGCCGCTGACTAAAGCGGAGAGTCATTTTACAACCCCATTATCCACAGTGGGTGAGTCACTCCTCAGATTATCCTAAATTCAGGCTGCCCACCCCCCTCTGCTGTCCGATCTGCTCCGATAAACTGTCAGCCGTCTGCTGTTTATAGGCTCACGTATACAGACCAGGGTTAACACACCAGAAAGAGAATGAGGTGGTGATCTGTAGGCCCTGCGTGCATTTCTGAGAGAAATATGAATCCTCAGTTACGGATCGTCTTGGACCACTGGTACAATGTCTATTAAAGTAGGAATTTGAATGTGGCTTTCCAAACCCTTAAAGTTGGCTTCAAAGTGTGAGCCACAGACATCCAAGGGTCCACATGAACCAAACTGTTTTCCTGATACTAATGAAGTCATTATGTGCCTTCTTTCCTGTGTTGACATCTGCCCCAACGGTGTGAGAGCATTTGTGGTAATAAGACTGCCGGAGCCTTAGGATGAATCACCGTGCCAACAGGCATGACACTCGTCCCGCCAACTCCCAGTGTCTTCTCTAACACCAGTTTCATATTTAAGAATGTCTTGATGACGCATTAAAAATTCCACGTTCATATTCTATGTGATGCATAAAGCGCTTTGGCTGCACTCAGCATATGATGGTTGTCACATCCACTCTTCCCACGGAACGCCACGTTTACTTGAAAGAACTACCAAACTATGGTTATTCGGACTTGGAGATCTGGCAGATACTTTCTTGAAAATGAATGACGTGAGCCTGTCATTTCATGGAAAATAACTGACAATATTTATCACCAGTGATAAGTCACACTTTCAAGTGAAAGAATTTTCAGACTTGCATCTGCCATGAGCTCGACAGCTTCCTAAGACCTAAAGGTTTTTTTTGATGAGATGGATGGTGATGTTAACAACTATAATTGGTTTTTTATAATGAAATGTATCACTTAAAAGACCCACAGGACTAAGTGAAGTAGTGTTTTCCAAACCAGAGGAGGAGGTCACGAGAACTTAAAGGAGCCATTCAACACCTGAGACCGATGGATGCAGATATGGTTTCATATTCTATACGGCAACCAACCTGAGAAACTCACCTGCCAGCTATCACAATCAAGGAAGAACTCCAATTCTCTGAGAAAGCTAATACTCTTCCCTTTTACAATTACATGTATGTTCGACATACACTTCCAACACGACGTAACAGATTAAAGGCAAAAGGAGCTGAGAGTCCAAATGTGTTTCATTAAGTCAGACAGATTTCCTGTATGTAACACTCTTCTAAATTGTTTTGAAAAATATCTTTTCATAAAATTATGTAATTTATGTTAGCATGTAAAGGGTTTATTTTCTCAAATTAAAATTTTCTCATTTTTAATTTCTAATAAAGGTGAATATTGGTAGATAAAATCCACATAAACAAAAGACCTTGAGTCCCCAATAATTTAGTATAAGGGGGTTCTGAGACTTAAGTGTGTAAGAAATATGACCGTAATATAATTTATATTTAAACTCAAAATGTTAGCTCTTATTTAATATTTCCAAATAAAAATGGGTTTCTGGTATCATAAGACATAAGTGACATTTCTTGAAAGCTTGACTTTTTAATATATACTTTGCTCTTATCTCTTTGGGTCTGTAGTTTTTGTATTAAAACCAATCCAACAACTTATCTTTTACTGGCATTCATTTAGGTATTCATTCACAATGTATTGATAGTTATTGAGTCCTTCCTAGATGATGCTAGAAATATAGCAACTCTGCCCCCAAGGAGCTTACATTCTGGTGGCATTCATCCACCTGTCTCCTTACACATTCATTCAATAAAATTAAACATCTGTTATATGCCAAGCACTATACTTGGCCTTCTCAAAATCACAATATTGACATACTCAATTGCATTTTTTTTTTTTTTTTTTGGGCCACAACATGCGGCATGCAGGATCTTAGTTCCCCAACCAGGGATCGAACCCATGACCCCTGCAGTGGGAGCGCAGTCTTAACCACCGGACCACCAAGGAAGTCCCTCAGTTGCATTCTTTATGAGGGCTATGAATTCTTTTCTAATGTTCAATTTTTGCTCATTTCCAAATTTGGAGTTGAGATTTCTTCATCTTAAATCTGAAGGCTATTGTTATATTCATTTTTCCTGTCCACAATTTCATGATAAAAATGTCGTAAGTGGAAGAGACCTGTTGACTATCAGAAGGACTACGGTACACTCAGACGCCCCTCTGACACTTTCTCCTCTTCTCCATGGTAGAGGAGTGGTCCCCCCCGCTCCCAGGAGCTCTGGGAAAGCCCGCCTTCAGAAGGACTACGGTACACTCAGACGCCCCTCTGACACTTTCTCCTCTTCTCCATGGTAGAGGAGTGGCCCCCCCCTCCCAGGAGCTCTGGGAAAGCCCGCCGCTAGTATTAGAAGGGGGACGTAGAAACCACCCGACTGTTCTAAGGGAAGCAGAGGCTCCCCTGTTGGCAGATGATCCGAGACTGCATGGGTTTCCTCCTAAAGCTAATCAGGCAAGTGATGGCATAAACAAATACTACTCTCAAAGTCAGTAAAGACTCCAGAGGAAACTGAAAGATAACTGTCCATCAGTCACACCAGCTGAACATAAATGACCACTTCAAAAAGTCAACATTCTAAAAAGGTTTAATTCAATCACAACCTAAAAAAACCAACAGTACCACCACAAACCTAAGAACTGGCTAGAAAAACGGATGTGGGAGACGAGGATGGTCATGCAAATAGCAAATCTGATGTGGGTACAATAATCCTGTGAATCTGAGTATTCTGCCGTTTTCAAAGCAAGACAAGGTATGAGAGTTCCTAACCAAGTCCAGCTGTAGAGGATAAAAGGCATTTAGTTTACAGAAAAGACAGAAAACAAATTAGAAAAATAAAAGGGGTAATCTTACTCTGGGCCTTTGCAGGGGCATTACATAAAAGAGACCCGATCAGACTGCAGTATGCTTATGGCTTCTTTCAGTAAAGACCTGAGGACAAAGCACTAAGATACAAAGAACAGGTGTCACTTCTGTCAACCAATAGGAAATACAGTGGAAAGCAGCGACCGGAGTCAGACAATTCAAACCCCAGTTCTGCCACTTACTATCTACTATTAATTTACATTTTCTAAACCTCAGTTTCCCCATCTGTAAAATGGAAGCACTAATACCAATCTCACAGGGGATAATTACCTAAGTTACCTAGCACAGGGAAATGCTAATGATTACTAGGTGAGACTATTAACGACTAAGCAGTGTGCTAAAAAAAAAAAAAAAAAAACTTTTTTTAGACACAGGTCAGGGAAGATGTCCCGAAACAATGGCTCTTAGGAGCAGTTCAAATTCCCTGCTCCAAAGCTGAGCAGGAAATTTCCATTCATTGATATGATGCTTGTGCTTCATGAGTCCGTGACACGTACCTATTGAATGGTCATCATGATGAAACACACTTAGTCAGTGGTTCCTAACCTTTCTGAGTCATGGCCCTCCCCTGAGTCTAAGATACACAAGGAACCTCTCCCCAGAAAATGCTGACAATTTTTTAAGTTCAGGAGGGACGAGCCCCCCAACCAAAGTGCATTCACAGGCCCTAGCTGGACATACAATGCCAGCCATTCTGAGGCTACTGATTTTGAAATGAAGCCCAGGGTCACCTGGACCACAGCCTCAGGAATCAGATGTACAGTCCAGCTGCCCTCCCAACATGCCTTGTCTCAGGGAAGGGCACCACCAGCATCCTCTGTGCAAGCTCAGAACCTGGCAGGCACCCTGGACATTCCCTGCCCCCTCTCTCCCTCCCTATCTAATCCTCCACTAAGTCTCATCCATTTTTCAAGTGTGGCCTCTTATTTCCACCCCTACCGCCACCTCCTCTACCCAAGTCACCATCATCCTTTGGCAGGAGCACCTCAGGAGCCTTGTAACTTGGTTGCCCTCCAGTCTCACCTCCGCACAGCGGGCTGAGTAAACGCCTAAAACTGACCTTTGCACCATCTTCCCCATCACACACCCACTTCTCTCGCTTCAATAGCTTTCCATGGAAACAAGCAAACAAAGAGGGAAAGCTTCTTCACAGAAAGGAAGCTACAGCACTCCGTGATTGATAACAAAGAGTTGTATGGCCCCAGAATGGCTAGGGGGAAAAAGAAAGTCATGTGGAAAAAACGTAAATCATGGCATGGAAGAGATGGATTAAGTACCGACAATATCAACAGCCCCAATGTATCTTTTCAGTTACTTAGGAAACTTGTCCCTGTGTATAACGCGACATACAACCAATGCTCAGTATGGCAGACAGTATTACCTCCCTACCCACCCCAATTTCGGAAATTAAAACTTCAAAAAAGTATTCATATCCCTAACATCCAAAACTATCTACTTTTAAATATTTTATTTTAAAAAATGCCAAAATGTTAATGTATGCAATGCAGAAATAGACAAATGCAAAAATAAATCAAACACCACAGATATATCATTAACATTAGGCAAAAAAAATTCTAGGTATCTTCCTGTGTACATGGACAGAGACAAATTTTATGAAAATGAGGTATTTGATATGCTAATTCATTCTTATTAAACTTAAATTTGCTTGCCTATAGCAAAACAAAATTGTGATTTTGAATTGCTGAAGCCTGTTAAAAAAAAAATTCAGTTTAAGGATGTGCTTCAGTTTGGGGCATAATTGTTCGACTCTACTTTGAAGGATGTGGATGCCAGCATGCTAATACTTCCTCTCATTTTTATCTGCACCTACAGATTTACTTACATTATTTTTTATAGTATCTAGGTTTGTAACTTTTAGTCTGTCCTGTTCTCATAATTCTCTTAATTGCTTGACACTAGTTCTACCTACACGTAAACGGGCTCAGATGCTCAAGCACCTCCCCTAGTATCTCCATCTCTGAATTTGTGTTCATTCAGTTTTTAATTGGATGGATTTCAGCACTTCCTGAAAAGTAGGGCAACATCTGGGAATTCCCTGGTGGTCCCAGTGATTAGAACTCCAAGTTTCCACTGCAGGGGGCCAGGGTTCGATCCTTGGTCAGGGAACTAAGATGCTGAAAGCCATGTGGTACAGCCAAAAATAAATAAAAGTAGCTGGGACTTCCCTGGTGGTGCAGTGGTTAAGAATCCACCTGCCAATGCGGTCCGGGAAGATCCCACATTCCGCGGAGCAACTAAGCCTGGGTGCCACAGCTACCGAGCCTGTGTCGCAACTAGAGAAAGCCCGTGCGCAGCAACAAAGACCCAACTCAGCCAAAAAATAAATAATTTTAAAAAATAAAATAAAAGTAGGGCCACATCTATTTTAGTCAGTGCTTCACGCATAGGATCCTGCATATAACAAGTGGTCCAGAAAACATTCGTTGGATGGAATTTATGACTGCAAAACAGTGACAATAGCTTACAGCCTATTAAACCACATATATTGTATCTGTGGCCCATATAAGATAATCCAAGATCTTGAATTCCTTGTACAAGAGTCGTAAAAAAGCAATTCACTAGAAATCTATCGCAGTTTTACAAGCTGCCTTCCTGTTTGAGACATTTCTTTAATAAACTGCAGTAACATGCAAGGTGACTTTTTAAAGCTATATAAATGTCTAGGGCAACATGCAAAAAAAGGTGTTCATTCACACAAACTAATACTCAGAAGAGAACCAGGTCAAGTTCAATTTCAAATTCCAAGCTACTATCACACTGTGCTAGGATCATACTGGCACGGTCAAGTATCTAGTTAATTATTTATGACCGATTCCCATTGTTAACTCATCTCACCTAAATAGTTCCTTCCTTCTGAGTACTTTTCAAAAATCCATAACTTTAAATCGTTTAGATTTTTATCCTTCAGCAAACTTCTCTCAAGGAGAGAGATTCAGAACTAAGCACTCACAACACAAAGCACACCTCTCCACCTTGCAAGAATCACAAAGCACATATTTCAAAATATGCCTCACTCAATTTTGCACCTCTAAAAGGATAATTCACATGAAACAGATGTTAAGTTCTTAAAAGTTGCTTAATACCCATCAGATTTGCACCTTCGATAGTAAATGCAGAAGAAAATGTGACAGATCCGATAAACTGAAACCGAATTTGAAGAGCCTGCTTAACATCTACTGTCTGCTGCCAGCGAGCAGCAGTTAACGTGAAGAAACCAAGCGGCCTGCCAGATCCCAAGACTTCTTTGTCAAAGAGCAGGAAGCGAGGAGCCTTCTGGACAGAGATCTGGGAGCACTGGCAAAAAAAAAAAAAAAAAAAAATGCAGCAAGGTGCTGTGAGGTTTGTAGTTTTTGTCTCTCCAAAAAAAAAAAAAAAAAAAAAAAGAAAGAAAGAAAAGAAAAAGAAAAAAGAACCACAACGACCCATGCCAGTGCTTTTTCAGATCAATCATGTATCCATCCTTCCTGCAGGCTGACTTCCCTGCCCTCCCCTCCTCGGACTCTCACAGAACTGGCCTTGGGCTTCCCTGACTCTGGGCGCTGGGCCTTGTAACAGGAACTGTCAAGCTCCTCCTGCACCCCCCTCAGGATGAGGACTGGCTCCCATACCTTAATTGCCAGATAATTTTACCATAATTATGGCTTCTGGCCTAACAGCACACAGTGGCTTTCTCAGTGATGAATACTAATGACTACTAAATAAAGGATTTCTGAGGTACCCAAATTCAGATAGGCTTTGCCTGCTTTTGAATAGACCAACTGTGACGTTTTTTCTTTGCCCTCCACTGAACATTTTAAATAGTCTGATATTAATATTTATGCTCTCATTTTTCTCCCCCTGAAGGTAGCTTATGTGCTCCCATCCTAAAGAAACTAAGAAGCTGGTTATACTTAGGCCAAATTCATCTTTCGGACAAACTGTTTGTGCAGCAGCAGCAGCAAGTCTCTGCTGACCCATCTGCTACAAGAGCTTCTGGAACGTTCACAACCTAACAACCTAAACCAAACTGGGGCCTCATTCTGACAAACTATCTGCCACTGCTGAGACCAGGACTCCCCTAGCCAAAGGCCAAATCACCCACCCAACTCTAGTTCCCTGAGGCCCTGGTGATTGTTTTCCATTACTGAGATTATCTTTAAGCAAAAGTCCACGGCTTTTGCCTGATACAAACATATTACGGTGCACAGCTTGTTTGTAAGGCTTAAATGTCCTTTTTCCATTCCCCCAAAGAGTTTAATGCAATTCATAAAACAAGAGGAAAGTATGTATGTTTAGCACAGAACTAATCCACACCATTTTTACCCAAAAACAGTCCTTCCTGTTAAGCCTAGAATTAAAATGAAGTGCACATCAAATGTTAAGGCTTACACTTTTAGCTTGTACAGTGAAGTTATAAATTCAGACCTCTCACTTTCACCTCTATTATACAATTTTATAAAAGCATTTGAAAATCTAAGCATGCATTCATAGAGCAATGGGCAGGTTTCAAGATGGACTCTTAATTTGGGGTTATTTTGTTCCTTTGGGGGAATTTTCTAAGTTTGAGGACCTAAGCTAACATCAGGCTATTTCCATAAAGTATTTTTGTCCTTTTTGGTAGCCTTCAAAGGCAAGCTGACACTCCTTACTCGGCAACCAGAAGAAATCAGATAGATAGGGTTTGGTGTTTTAAGGCAGCAAAAGGAAACAGCTTCTATTTAAAGGTCTTTGGGGGAAGAGAAAGGAGTCAAGGAAAAACAAGATTCTGGAGTACAGTTCTTTAAATGTACTCCAAGCAGCTGTTATATTTCTTTCTGAGCTCCCCTCAAGTAATAATGACAAAACAATATTAGGTTTTTGAACCAACAGAATAGAAACTAAACTTCCTTTTACAGGGATGTTTTTCCAATAACTCTACGAAAACACGTAAGAAAAAAAATTTAAGCCTAAGCTAGAGTTTAAGTTCCCTTCAAAGTGGTTTGCAAAGAGAAAAAAATCCTTGAATTAATGAAAGGGATCTTAGTCCAAGTGGGAACTTAAGAAATTTGGGCTTTTCAAAAGAATCCATTTTCCTTTTCAGCCACTGTTTTCAGAAGGCCCAATTTTAAAAGATGAATTAAATACTAGGGCAAATAAACAGCAGGACCACAGTGCTAGCTCACTGAGGCAGTGGTGTAGGAAAGTCAGCACGGAGACTTTGTAACACTCTGGAAGGTTAGGACTGCCAATACAAGTGTTGCAAAATCAGCTTCCAAAACTGCAGCCATCCCCCTTCTCTCAGCTGATACTATAACCGTTTGAAGTTCTGTACCTATTCCATTCCTTTTAGCAGAAGAGTTATCAGAACCAAAATGATCATCTACCTGCCCCCGAACCTACTTTCTTTCCAACACACGGGCAGAAACTCTTCAATAAAATGTCTAAGGAATACCAGCAAGATAGATTCAAGCCTGATCTAGCACTGCAGCAATTAACATTTCAGAAAGTGAAGACTAAAACGTGGCTAGACAAGTGGGCTTAGGATGGTGGCCACAAGTATGTCCTTTTCATTTCCTTCTATTACCTTGAGATCAGGAAACACACATTTCCAAATGCAGCGACACAATGGCCTGGTGCATTCTGCTGCTATCTACAACTACTACTTCCCATAAATAGTTGTGTCTGAGAAACAGCTATATGAAACCTCTGCCAGGAAGAGCCAATTAAAATTACAAGAACAGGGCTTCCCTGGTTGCGCAGTGGTTAAGAATCCGCCTGCCAATACAGGGGACACGGGTTCGAGCCCTGGTCCGGGAAGATCCCACATGCCGCGGAGCAGCTAAGCCTGTGCGCCACAACTACTGAGCCTGCGCTCTAGAGCCCGCGAGCCACAACTACTGAAGCCCGCGCGCCTGGAGCCCATGCTCCACAAGAGTAGCCACCGCAATGAGAAGCCCACGCACCGCAATAAAGAGTAGCCCCCGCTCCCCGCAACTAGAGAAAGCCCACGCGCAGCAACGAAGACCCAACGCAGCCAAATAAATTAAATAATTTTAAAAAATTACAAGAACACCTTATTTGTTGATTACAGTCCATTCTCCTAAATGTTTTTTCCTTCTTCCCACTACAACATCCTCAGAACCCTGTCAAAAGCCCAGACGCAATTAAAAAATTCCTGTTCATGTATATTTTAAATTTAGTCTAGAGGACAGCCCTGCACAACTCCAAACCCCATCTGGTTAAGATGAGTGGGGGGGAAGTGGCAGATCCTTAGCACAAGTTTGTTTACTGAAGAGCTGCATCATGAGACTCATCCTAGAAGTCGGGAAACCAATACAAGGAAAATACACAGCCTGGCCGGTGCTCCCAGGGCCTCTGTGCTCATCCTCTCTGGAGGGTAACCACCTAGTGACGCAACGTCAGGCGCTTACGCCGACGCGCATAGCATGGTTCACAGCCAAGGCGGGGTTCTGCACAGTAAGTCAAGAAGTCTCCAGTTCAGAGGCAGGCAGAACTGAAGAGTGACCAGTTTGGTCAATGACCAAAGAAAGCCAGTGTTTCTGCTGTTTGCAACCAAGACCTGGCAGCCCAGGCACGGTACCAAGTCCAAAACACTCCCTCAACAGGAGATGCAGCATGAGGCCAAGCTAAAAACGGTACCCCAGAGCATCTTCCAAGTGCCTTAGGGAGTCATTCTGGAGGAATTCACAGGGTTAGAACTGCCTCCCCAAGAACAAATCACCTGTCACAGTTGGGACTTTAAGGGGAAAAAAAGACTTCCAGGTTAGAAAAATACCAACAAGTATCTATGGTATTTACACATTGCAGCAGTAAGAGTTTAAACAACCAGGTGTAAACCTTTGGTTCACCATGCACAGTTGCTCTTTGAGCTTGGACAAGCTACTTACCTCTTCAATAGGTGGCTTCCTAGTTTGTAAAGTGGGCAAATCTTAAGACTGAGGTTTGAGGTTACAGGAGAGGGTGCTTGGTCTTTGGGGACAGCAATGGTTTATATTCCTTTCTCCACCCCTTCCCTCACATCCTTTCCGAGCCCTCAAATATCTTGGGGTCCCCCTTGTAGCCTCCTGTCCCCAGTCTACTTCCCTTCCTCCCTGGATTTGTGAGTCTGACTCTGCAGAGGAAGTGAAAATGACGATCCATTCTAATTTAACAGATGCTTACAGACAATAAAGGAGGGACTTCCCTGGCGATCCAATGGTTAGGACTCGGCGCTTCCACCACAGGGTGGCCCGGGTTCATTCCCTGGTCGGGGAACTAAGATCCTGCAAGCCAAGCAGTGCAGCCACAAAAAAAAAGAACAAAGGAGACCTACCCATCAGAATCAAACTTAGTAAGAAGGGCAATAAATGCCCAGATCTCCGGCTCCATAGAAGGATCCAACTGGGATCCAAGGGATCTCGCACTTTCCCGGGATAAGGACATAGTAAGCATGGGTCAGAGCCTGAGAAACAGGGGCAGCAGAGAAAGACATCAGAGCTGCGCGGCCAGGCTCCAGCACACGGCCCGACAGGAACGGACTGCATGATGGCCCCAGTACAGATGCAGGCTTGTACACTGACTCCATCCTACACTGCAGTGGAAAGGGGATATTAAGGGCTTTAGAAACCTGAACCTAAACACAAAGTCGAGGTTTTAGTTAAGAGCGTCATCCTACAGAGTTTCTGAAGTCAGCCTCCAGGAGGACGAAAGACAACCTACTTGTACTTGTCCCCTCAGGGTGTGGAACAGATGCCCTCAAGGGGCCATGCATCCTCTAGGGGATACTGACCACAGAAATGCCTGCAGTGGCCAGGCCTTAATCCCCTTCATTCCCTCCATTTCCAGAGTCCAGACTCCTTCCTCTCAGCCCACAAACAAGTACAGGGCACTGGGGAATAAGAAATGTTCCCTCTCCTCACAGACCTTAAAAACTAGTTCAGACAAGGTGAACCTAACTGACAAGAGAATATCATTATATAAAAGACAACTGATCACCTCTTTGTGCCCCAAATCATGTTAGCATAGATGCTCTATCCAGTCCCACTATTCAGCCTAGACCATCTCATCCTTGAACATTCATCAGAAAACAGCTTGACAATCCACCCTACAATAGGAGTAAAGACTGGGTGCTTTGAGGAATACAAAACTTTCAGCATTTAGGGGAATCCATCTCCATTTTAAAATCTCTCATTTCTCATAGTTTGTTAGATTCGCTATCAGGCAAACCTAGTACATTTAGTTATTTGTAATGCAGAACTCCTTCCTCCACACTGGTTTCTCTTGGAGAGCTATTTCCACGCAGGGCACATGGGACAGAGGTACTGGTCGAGTACGTCTGGAGGAGGAAAACGTAGTTTGTATTTTACCTAAACGAAGATGGAAGTCTCCTTAAAAGGACCAGACTCTTAAATCAGAAAGAGATCTTTTAAAAAATGCCAGGAACCTATTTTAGACCTCATAGAAAATGGAAGAGATCCAGCCTGGGTGTCACTGTTCGATGCTAATGTCGCCCTTCCCCTAATTTCCCCACATCCCCGGCCAAACCCTACAGCAGAGGCTATGAAACTATTCAGATGCCCTGGGTATCACCAGAATCCTGATGGTCTACTCCAAGATGGATCAGATTTATACATCCTCCCGTAAATGGAGCAAAAGTTCCCTTGTTCTAGTAATACTCTGAATAAAAGTTAACTGGTTTGCTACATTGGATTCAAAAGGAAAATACTGCTCAAATAAAAGGAAACATCTATAAAAATAAGTGCTTTAACAAACCTGATTGTGTGTACCTCCTATTGCCTTTAAGACAGCTTCCATGAAGGACAGGCTATAAGCAACACATCTCCCACCTGAGAGGTTCTATTCAAACAGTTTTTATTTCTGGGAAGGAAATCTAACGATACGGATGTGGCAGAAACACCCGAACATTCCCATTCTTCCGTGTGTGTGGCCATCTCCCCATTCCCACTAGAAGGTCACATGACTTGCTCTGGCCAATGAGCAGTGGGCAAGAGTCCCTTCCGAGCTGACACACTGAAAGGTCAGTCCCTGTGTGATGCTGTCTCTTCCTCGCAAAGGAGGTGGGCCTTGGGTTCTCGATGGCAAGATCCTACAAGACTGTGGAGAGGAGCCCCTCCATCGAGGTGCAGTGAGGAGATGCAAACCTCCATCAAGCCACAGGTATGGGGACGAATGTGTTGCCGTGGCAGAAAACCTTGCCTATCCCGACCGATACGATGATGGAGTACGGGATGTGGCACCACCCACGTGGGAGAGCAAAATAAACGTACGTGGGAGTCTTCAGGGGTGACAGAGGGGAGACGCAAAGGGGTCCAAGGGAAACTGAAAGCTCAGAAGAGTGAATCAAGGCCAAGGGAAAGGCTAGGAGGGCAGGAAGCATGGGACACAGTCAGCCAAAGCCACGGAGACTCGGTTGTCACGATACAGCTGAGAGTCACACACCCAGACTCTCTTCCCTGGTGACCCAAGTCCACGAAGCAGCGAGCTCCGACTGTACACTGCTCTGACATCTCTGCCTATCAACCCAAAGCACTCCGTCACAACTTATCTTCAGGGCCATCTGCGTCCGCAGCACCGCAGGCATGCCCCCTCGGTAATTTATGGACTGCTGCTCCAGGGATACAAAATAGGAAGCAGTTACTAACACAGATGTCTTAGGAAGAGAAGCGCAATCAACGGTCCAAGAGCAGAGAGAGTGAAGCACAGGCAGGGTGTGCGTCCTTCATTCTGACCAGGAGCACCGCCCCCCCCCCAAGTCAGAAGCCCTTAATCCCCAGTCGACTCTCACCCACACGCACAGATGAGGCCAAAATCATTTTTCCCGTTGCTGTTTTAAAGTCCGTCTTAAAGTATTTATGAAATTCCGTAATCTAGTCAATGCCAGGGCACGTGACCCTCCAAATACCCTTTTTCCTGCCATCACGCTAATACCCATTTAGCCAAATACATGGAAATGGAGTTCAGTCTCTAATAGAATATTCTAGCTTAATAAAAATCTCTCAAACACCAAATGCTCGCTTGCCTACTGATCCGTTTTATCTCTTTGATAGGATGAGTAGATATTATAGCTGTATGACTAAAAAAACACAAAACCTTTTACTGATAAATACGAACATCCTGAGTAAATAAAGGCAGAGGGGTGGCAGCTGGGGTGCACGCCTCCCCAAGTCACGCACGAGCTGGTCAGCACCTCTGAAAACTGTTCACCCTCCCAGACGCTCCCTTCTGCAGGAACACTCGTGAGACGGAGAGAAGGGGTCGGATGAGACCCAGCTCAGTGAAGACTGGGTGTTGCATGAGTACAAATTTAAGAGTTAAAAAACCCAATTTCACCCTTGTCTTTCTAAAGACTGAAAGCAGGGTCACTGCATCATTTTTTTTATTTTTTTAACGCTGATTGGTTGAAACAAACATTTCTAGGGAGCCATAACCTCAAAGACAATGCACGGAAAGACCAACGGGAAGCGTTTCACTGAACGACCCTCAGGAACTGTCCAGGGGTCACTGCTCAGATAGCTGTAGACTCCCTCTCCTCTATTCTCTGCCCCAGGACAATAAAAGCTCCAGCCCCAGCAGCCCATCAACCCAGGCCCGCCTGTAAGCCTCACCCTAACCCCCCCTAAGTTCCTGCCCCCGACCCCCCGCTCGCAGGGCTGCTCTCACCTGCACAGCCCATGATGGGCAGAGCTCCCCTCTGCTGGCCGCTCGCCGTCCTCCTGCCGTTCGTCCAATCCCACCTGTGAGTAGGTGACGCGCATCCGCTCCCAGCTCTGGCTGACCCTCAGTCCCAGTGCCGGGATCCAGCTGCCACCCTTTCCTTTCTCCCCTTTGAAAACCTTGAAGGGACTTCATATTCCACAGGTTCAAAGCCACGTGCTATTCCCTGAAGCCTGGTCTCCTGGCTTGTCACACAACAGCAAGTGTCACCACTGCCCTTGTCCACACCTGCCCCTCCCTCCTACACCCAATTCATCACCACCTCCTCAACAGACCCTGGGCTTGCAAACGTCTCTCCACCACCTCTCTCCAGCTGCAGGAACCCGATCGCTCACCAGGGTGAGGAGGGGCCTCCCCACAGGCTGCCCCATCCAGTCTTGCCCACTTCGAATTAGTTCTCCAGGGAACAGCAGGCATGATCCTTTCCAAGGCAATTCTGACCAGGCCACCTCCTTCCTGAGAGCCCTGTGATGGATTCCCACCATGGCTCTTACGCTCAAGGACCGAAGTCTTTAACTTGGTCCGAGACCGGCAAGGTGGCCCCACCTCCCTCTCCAGCCTTCTCTCACTCCGTGTTCAAACACTCCAGTAACCAAGGGCTGCTTCTGGTTCCTAGAGCACACAGGGCTCCCCCCCCCACCCTTTAGGGCCTCTGTACACGCCGGCTACTTCACCCAGAAGGCTTTCCCTTTTTTCTTCACCTAGATAGCTCTTCACACCCATTAGAGCACAAATGTTTCCTCACGGGAGATTTTCCTGACCCCCAGACTCAGTCCCCACCCTTTGTCATCCACTGCCAGAGTCCCATGGCCTTTCCATAAGCGTCTGCATGACTACTGGGCCCAATACTAGAGGGCTTCAAGCAGAGTCTCAGTCTGGCTTGTTTATATCTCCAGCGTTAGAGACAGTTCCTGGCAGATGTATCCGTGGAGTAAACGGTCACCTAAATTTTTGTACCTCATTTTAAGAGAATTCTCCCCCAGACTTGTCATACTAATATTCAAATAACTATCTGATGACTTCACATTTTAAAAACACGAAGCGAGAGAAGGCAGAGCAGAGAGGATAGAGCAGAGAGGAACTAAAATAGAGATTAAGACACATGGGTGGAGGACACACAAGTTTACAGAGGTGATTTCAAGTATTTGGAAGTTAAGGAGATACACACTACTACAGGAGTATTCTCCAATAAACTGATTATCAAAAGTAAAACAAAGGTACCATCTGATATCACTTTCAGCGAATCTCCCCTTCAAACTTTATCAAGAATCTACAAATACTGAAATTAGAGGCCCACCAAAATAGAAACCCAAAATTCGAGTCTGGTGAACAGATACAAGGACACACCGCCAACTCTAAGAGAAGCCGAGTTTGTGCTGGGCAGACACCACCCGACTCTGGGGAAGTTCAACAGAATTGATCCAGCAGCTCAGAAGGATGGACAGACAGGCAGAACAGCAAACAGACAATGACAAACTGGTCTCCCAACCTCAGGTTAGGACAGAGAAAAGGACGCTTCTAGAAAGTAAAATGACTGGATTACTATTTTAAATATAAATCTATTCCATGTATCTTTAAAACTTCATCAGTTCAATGTTTGCTAGGTTTGACTGCATTTGTTTTATAGTATCATCACATACCACCAGGATACAAAGTAGGAAATTAGAGAGCATGTTCTTGGGCTTCCCTGGTGGCGCAGTGGTTGAGAATCTGCCTGCCAATGCAGGAGACACGGGTTCGAGCCCTGGTCTGGGAAGATCCCACATGCCGCGGAGCGACTAGGCCCGTGAGCCACAGCTACTGAGCCTGCGCATCTGGAGCCTGTGCTCCGCAACAAGAGAGGCCGCGACAGTGAGACGTCCGCACACAGCGATGAAAAGTGGCCCCCGCTCGCCGCAACTAGAGAAAGCTCTCGCACAGAAACGAAGACCCAACACAGCCAGAAATAAATAAACTACATTCCTTTAAAAAAAAAAAAAAAAAGTATATGGAGACTTTAATTCCCTATAAGCCCTTTCCAAAGAGTAAATACAATTCATCATTCGTAAGAGATGATGAAAATTAAAAAAAAAAAAGCATGTTCTTACAGATTTTTCTACGTTTTATTATGAAGGATTAGGGTGGGAGGGTAGTGGGGAGGGAAAACAACATCTGGATCCAAGTTGTAAAAATGGGGGATTTGTTTTTTTTTAAATATACAAAATCCATGAAGAATTTAACTTTCAAAAACTTTCTGGATGAAATATCAGAAAAATCCATGTGAGAGAAGAAAAAAGTGAATCACTGATCAAGATCTATATTCAAATATAAACCTAACCCCAGTTATACTTAGTTGGAAGATTCAGGCAATACTTAACCTGATAAAAACCACCTGCTCTCAGCGGTTATGAAGGTTAAATAGTAAAAGTTACGTATAAAGTGCTTAGCACTGGGCCACACAAAGGCCATGTTCAATAAATGTTAGGTACTATGATTCCCAGCAATAGCTCAGTGCCTGGTAGAGAATACGCACTGACTACATGATTAGATGAGTAGGTGGATGGTAGGCAGCCATAGATGTAGGTCTCAGAGCCTTATCAGCCATAAAACCTAAAACTTCAAAGGTCAGCTTTATTAAGGGGATGGGGGGACAGAATGGGGACAGTAATGGAAACTTTAAAAGGTCAAATTTGCACAAAAAGGATTTGTGCATGCAAAAGCATGCGGTCCTATAAACTCAACAGTAATCCTAGGGCTCTATCTAGCTCAAAGGATTGTAAGCAAGCTTTCCCAAAATAAAATCACAATTACCCACCCTTTAGGGCTTTTCTCCTCTCCCTTAACTATTCTCAAACAGTTTTAGGAACACTGCATCCTGATTTGCGTCCACCATGATTTCCTCTCCTATGCATGTCTGAATCCCACTATCATCACGCATCACTGGGGTCAGGGTACCATTACTTCAGCCTTATGGTTCCTACAAGGTAACACACAAAGTTCTACTCCCAGCGTTTGTTATTTCCTCTCCAGATTAGAAAGGGGCTCCAGAGTGATTATTTGGGTCACAGAGCTCTGTAAAAGGCCACAAATACCAGATTTCAACCACAAGGAGTTCACATAAGTTAGACAGTAAAAAACATTGGCTTGGACCCAACAGAAGTCAGAAAATTTTAACATTTTACTTGCTGCCAATAAAGAAAAACATCAAGGGAGGATCAGGGGATTTTTTTTCATCCAAAACCAACTCAATTCCTGGCTGAAGGCCAATTCCCAGCAATCAGGGGTTTGTTTTACATGAAATTTTCAGCATTTCAATGATAATATTTTTAGAAAAAAAATTCAGTACCATAGATTATTTTTCTGAGATATTGTGCTTCAATGGAATAATTAAGAGAAGGGGGATATACAAACACCCAGTAGCAAGGTGAGGTAGTGCTTCCTATCTCTAGCCTCAGAAGATCAACAGCTGGCAGGATGCTTGGAAACAGGCAGCCCAGGAATGAGGTTTGGTCTCCCACGTCAATGCCCATCAACTGCTAGGTAACAGCTACTTGGAGCCCCGACTTGAGGATGCTGAAAGTTGAGAGGACCATGAAAGAGACCAATGTTACCTGCCACAGCAGCTGGCCAAAGAATGTTACATACTTGCTACCCCGAATAGAACCCAACTCCTCCACTGAAACGAGGGAAGAGGCCTAAACTGGATTTAAACCAAGATTACCTATCTTCCAGTCTAGTGCTCGTTTATCACTGGAAGGTCTCTTAACTTTTACACTTTAACTTATACATGTTGACTTTTTTTAAGTACTCTTTAGTGCTCTATGTGTCTAAGTCATCCTTACCCAGTTATATTTTAAACTCCCTGATAAGACTCAGAGTCCGTTCACTCTTATGAAAACCCTCCTCCATATCACTAGCTAGTACATGGTTCTGTCCACAGCAGATCCAGGAGGTGACATTCTTCTTCCCCAAAGAGGACGACACCAAATTCGCCTCACACGCTTATTCTCTTTGCGCCCACATGTTCCAGTGTAGAACAGTAACTATAAAACCCAATTTTGATCTTAGGTTGGATGTCCACACCAGGAACAAGAAGACCATATAGACCGTCATGTGGGTGAGGTTCAGACAAGCAAATGGCTATATAACAGTTCAATTAGTAATTATTTCCACCACCCACAGAGACACATCCACACACACACTTCTTGCCCACAGAAGTACTGGGTAAATGTAAAATTTGCATAGAGGTGTAATGAACACTGCACACTTAGAAAAACCTCTGACAACCAAGTTTTCCCACAAGTAGCATGCAGTAGATGTTCCCAGGTTGCATACCATACTCTGTAAAACTTAACTAGTTCAATTGGTTTATGTTCACTTCTCAGTTTTGGATACTTCGATAGAAAAACCCTATTCATGGTCTTTCCACATTAATATACATGTAACTAACATGCATGTGACCTTATAAAGGCATCTTAAACTATATAACCCAAATTAAACTCGAATCCAATCAAACCTCTGGATCCAGCTGCCAATTTGCAGAAAATACAGGGGAAAATGATGTACTATGAGCATCCAGTTACCAAGATTCTGACTGTGGGAAACTCTACAGGTCCAAAAACCCAGGGACGCCTCCGGGTAAGTTATAACGAAATGGGGAGTTGTAAAGAGACTTAAGGACATTTCCAATTATTTTTAAATGTGCAAGATTAAACTACAGTATCTGGGGATAACCACATGATAAAACTAAATGAAACACACAGAAGTGATGGATCTAAAAGTCACGGAAGTAGATACTTTGGGGGAAGAAACGAAGCAAATGAGGACCAGCCAAGCTCTACTACTTGACCTGGGTAGCAGTTACAAGCAATGTTGGCTTTATGGTAATTCATTACACCATACATTTTCTGTGTGGTTCTATACATTTGCATTTTATTTTACAATGAAAGGTTTAAAAGGTATGATCCAATTTTCCTCCCTAAGGATGCTCTAAAGCTGAACTCTCCAATACCATATAGCCACCCGCTGCATGTAGCTATTTAACTTTAAAAATAAATGCGGGGCTTCCCTGGTGGTGCATTGGTTGGGAGTCTGCCTGCTAGTGCGGGGGACACGGGCTCGGGCCCTGGTCTAGGAGGATCCCGCATGCCGCGGAGCAGCTAGGCCCGTGGGCCACGGCTGCTGAGCCTGCGCGTCTGGGGCCTGTGCTCCACAGCAGGAGAGGCCGCGATGGTGAGAGGCCCGCGCGCCGCAATGAAGAGTGGCCCCCGCTTGCCGCAACTGGAGAAAGCCCTCGCACAGAAACGGAGACCCAACACAGCCAAAAATAAATAAATAAATAAATAAATAAATGTTTTAAAAAAAAAAAAAAACGCGACAAAAAATTCAGTTCTACATTTCAAGGGCTTAATAGCCAGACGGCACCAGTGGCTACCCTACAAAACAGTGCAGATTATGGAGCTTTCCCGGCATCACACAAAATTCTACTGGACAACAGCAGTCTAGAGCACAAGCTGGCTTTCCAGATCAAGCTCTGAACCTCTAGTTCATCTCTCCAGAAAAAACCTGGCAGATGCATGAGATCCTTAACCTTCAGTGGCTTCCATTCCTATTATTCTGCTCGTAAGTAAGATTCCTGGCAGTGACAAGCAATAAAAACTCATTGACAACCACCCAGCAACCACGGTGACCACAGGCAGACCCCACCCAGACTGGCATTACTCCAGTGCAACTAACAGTAATAAAAAACAGGAGTGGTCTGATTTTTTTTTTTTTTAATCAAGGAAGACATCTGATTGCACCAATGCATGATTAGATATACCATACCGATACAATAAAAAATGATTTGCCTCCAAGACTAAAAAATTAGATGCACTCTGGGATCCCATACAGGACCCCACAACAGAAGGAGGACATTAGTGGAAAAGCTGGTGCAAATTCAAATGAGATCTATAGTTTAGTTAATACTGTACAAATGTTAATTTCCTGTTCTTCCTGATTATACTACAGTTATGAGAGATGTTAATATTGGGGGAAGCTGGGTGAGAGAGAGAGAAATTCCTTGTATCATTTTTCAACTTTCCAGTGAACCAGAATTAGTTCAAAATAAAAGGGTGAAGGAAAACTTTCTTCCAAAGACTTAAGGAGCTGGATGAGAAAGAAACTCCAGTTAGAGCCAAGGATGGTTCAATCACTTGAGGATGAAATGAGGTTGGTGTAAGTTTCAGTTCACAGAACTGAAAGTCCCCACTCACTGCCTCACCCAAGAATCAAAGATTTTCCCAGGAAAGTGAGCTGATTTTGAAAAGGAAGGCTATTATTCAAAGCAAGTAATGACTTCCATATAGCAGCAGGTGCAAAGGAGCAAAAAAAAAAAGGGGCCTAGAAACTTCCCACTCCTTGCTGGTTACACAGGAGGCCCTGGTGTAAAATTTATCAACCTATACACTTATGATCAATGCATGTTTCCGTATATATATTGTAATTATAACACAATATACAGTTGTATTACAATTCAATTTAAAAGTTTTTAAAAAGAAAAAACTTCCTACTCTTAACACAAGTCCTATCAAATCTTCAAAATTATTCATATATATCAAATCAGCAGTAACAATTTACCTTGAGTTTCCTAACTTTGAATCTGGTTCAAAAACGCTTGGAGCAATAAAGATGTCCAAGAGTATGGGAGGGAAACTCACCAAGGAAAAAAATAGGAACCATCACTTTTGGCTCACTTTTTAAAGCAACTTAGAAATCTAGGACAGGAAAGAAAATTCTCCAAGGAACACTTACAAGACTTATGTTGTGTTTAGATTTAAATAGAAAATACTGAAAATGGTATGCATAAGTGTCCAGGTTTAACTTCAGTTCCGTCATTTTGTATATTTTCTATATTTATGTATTTCTAAGATCAGAACCTCAAGTCAACATTGAAACTAAGGTTTGACGTCTATATCTGGCTGTACCACTGTTCAGAAATAATTTCAAGTCTAAGAACAGGTCACTGTACTACAGAAGGCAAAGCCACATAAACTTTATGGTTATATTTAAGTCAACCCTTCAAATCTTGCTTGGGGGCCTCCAAAAATATGTACATTTGTAGATTAATACTAGTGGGTTTGTACATACGTATTTTAGTTAACATATAAAATGCAAAATCAGCTCTGTTGTAATATCTCAGTGCAAGATTAATAGTAGACTAAGTAGCTCAGGGATGTAGCTTGCTCCCAAAGAATCATGAGCTAAAATTAGAAAGACAAAAGTCAAAGAATATGTAACTTCAAGCAGAGCCATTTTCCTTGCCTGTGAATTCCCATCCAAATTCAAAGTCTTACACATTTTTAATATTTTAAACAAGATCTTTGTTATTACCAGACTGGTAACCCACATTATGAAAGATGAACATACAATCCTTACTCAGTAAACCTCCTAGGCTTTAGAGCAAGATGCACATTTGTCTCTAAAAGGCACTGCCATTTTTCAAAGGCAATAAAAGGAATCCAGTGCCTGTTCTGTTTGCAGATTTCCTCAGGCTTTAATACAGAGATTATGGGATGAGCACCTAGACTCACTGGCAATAGAACTTAAGATTTAAGACTACAGAGTACACGTAAGTACAAAGGTTTATGAGCTACCAGGAAGCAGGAAGAGGCAGTGGGCACGGTATCACTTTACAGGAGTTGAGGCATGAAGATCATCACAGTTTTACCGTTGGGTTTACAGCACATCACGGAACCCTCGTGGCCAGTTCCAAGGCTGTAAACTCAGGACCTCAGTTATACAGCCTCCACAATCCCCTCCTGCTTTAAATTCCAAGACCATGGCTCTTCTTGATCCTGTGACTACAGACTTCACCAAGGAGGTCAAGGTCAGTACTTAAATGGACATGAATTCAGATGATTAACCTACATTTAAATAGAAGCATGTTTTTAATTACCTACAGATATATTAAATCTAATGGTTAAAGAGAGCTATCCAGCTTTTTAGTGACTAAAATCTCACCCATCTGACATGAATATATTCTACTAGTTCAATTTTTTTTTTTTTTTTTAATCCTAAGTCTCCACATAGTTTCAGGCTGCTCGGACAAAATATACAGATCAAATAAAACTTGACATAAAAGGGACACACAGGAAATGCAAACAAGAGCCAGAAGTTGACGATGCACTTTCAGAACTTTGGGATAAAACTTCATTAATTCTCCACCAACAGGCAAGTTAGCCAAGCACCTTGTTCACGAACGAGCCTATCAACGTTAACAGCATGAATGCTGTATTCTCCCCGAGTTTATGCTTTAATCATGAAAAGCATTAGTATTACACCTCTCACCGTCATATTAACTGAAGAATAAGCCCAGAGCCTCGCCCAATGAGTTATCTTATCTCCAATACCTTTACCGTTTATGTTAATTATTCTACAGCAGTGCGTTAGGTTTGTTTTAGACCACCACGGCACATCTCAAGCATAAACTGTTCCAGCTCCCACCCAACAACTAATCTTTAATAAATTGTGATTTTGCAAGTTAATTTGCATCACATGATCAGACTCAACTCAACCAGCAGGTGCTGTGGTGCTTGATGGTACCGATTAAGCAAGAAAGGGAAAGTAAGACAATGCATCTCAACCCTTCACCCAAACTTGATTTTGAACCTAAAGAATAAGAATCAGTCCTGCGTGCTTCTCAACTGTTAGAAACTGAAATTAAAACAGAAGAATGATCAAGTTTTCCATGTTAATGAATCACTCAGATTGAAGAAACTAATGTAAAACTAAAGTGATAAAAATCACTTCAGTGATCAAACTCACCACGTGAAAACATCAGATTTACTCAAGATTTCAAAATTAGGCATATGATTCACAACAGGATCATTTTGTCATCCACCTGTTAATGTCAACTTACAACTTTTCATGATTACAACTGCATCAAGCACCTTTTAGAAGAAAAAAGTATGATTTAAACTACTCCCTACACTGTAAAACAGTTAAGAATCAAGTTGCAATTTCCAAAGTTTTAAAAGTGAGCCATCTCCCATTTTCACATTTTAAGATAGTTATGTATAGTTGTATGCAGTAATTCAAAAGGAGGAAAATAATTTAAGCTCATTTGCTGCCACCGAACTTCAAAACAAATCCGAATGGAAACTAACGCAAACCTTTACAAGCATGAGCGTAGCTTTCTTGAATCAATGAGTTTTATTCCAATTACAAACAGCACCACAAATCATACTTTACTAGAAAACCTGACAGAAGGAAAAACAAGTGAAAAGGTGAGTAAAAGGGACTGGCTACTTATCACTATAGCTTCAGATACCAACAAGAAACTACTGCGATGAAACACACACTCCACCACCCTGGTCTCAAAGCTGCAGGACAGTGGGCGAGCTCTTAGCCTCTGCCCCAGCGTCCACCCCTGCAGAGCGGGGACGGGAACGCCAGCTCCCCGGGTGGCGAGGGGGGGGGGGTGCATATGCCAAGCACATGCCAGCACAGCAGCAGTCTTCTGTGAGTTCCGATTTTGCAAAGCTGAAATCCAGATGAAAGCCCATCTTATGTTCCCACCTGAGGTGCTCTGCAGCATCCCTTTACCTTCCAAGGATTCTGATTAGGGTTATAACACTTTCCCAGAGTTTAGCCCCGTGGAGAAGAAATAACTACTGATAATGAACCAGAAATTCTGGCAGAATAAACCAGTGTGCAGTTTTTAAAGAACAATGTGCTGCCAGTTTTAAATATGTGAATGTTTTATTTCTTTCTTATTTATTTCCCTTATTGATGTGTATAAGCCTATTGGAACTCAGCATTCGTTATCACCTCCACTCCTAATCTCCAGGCTGGAAAACACCCTGCACTTCCAGCTGCCACCAACAGTACCAGCTTCAGAACAAAGACCCTCGGAATAGGGTCAGAGCAGCACCCTTACTAAAACACATTTTCCAAAAAATTAATACATCATATCTGACATGGGTATAATACTGTTTCCTGTAACTGCAACATCCTTCTGAAAAGTCAGCATGACAGTTAAAAACTACAAGAGGAGGTCAGGGATTAGCGCAGAAGAGCCCACGCACATGTGGGGACAGGCAGGGGGGTAGACCCTCGTACATTTCTCCATCTGCCCCTGTCTGGGGGTCGGGGCTGGCAACACCGCCAGCACCACAGCCTCCCCGGACCCCCAAGTCGTTTTCAGGCTCTTTTGCTCCATTATTTCCTCACAGTAGAGCATTTCCCCCCAGCTCCCCAACTGAAGGAAATCCCACGCATCCTACAAAGCCCAAATCGAAAGCCACCTCCTAAGGAGCCCAAAAACCATCTTCGTCGTCCTCATGTCAGTCGACTCCTACTTGGTTCAGACTCACTACGGTGAGCTCTCTCCATCTGCACTGCCAGGCTTTCTGCCCTGCAGCGTCCAGCACAATCTCCCACTACCGGCAGCAAGCACAGAAGCGTTCCCGAGTTGAACCACTTCATCCCTGCATACCTCCACCATCCAGTGAGGGGACAAAAGTCTAACAAAGCAAGAGGAACTGTGTAGCGGGGCACCTGCGGTAACAGCACGGAGTCTGGACCCTCACTGCCTGGCACGAGCCCCAGCTCCACCATTTCCCAACTATGTGACATTGGGCGAGTTGCCAAACTTCTGTGCCTCAGTTTCCCTAGCTGTAAAATGGGGATAACACTGCGGACCTTTTCAGAAGTGTCATGAGGATCAAATGAGGAATGAAAAGTGCTCAGAACAGGATTTAAGAGTAAGCACGACATGGGCGCTTGTTACAGTGTCTCAAATACAGGAAAATCTCTCCACCGTAGACTATAGTGCATGAAGTACTAGACTCGTCACTCCAAGCATCATGGTTTCACCAACAGGATCACTGGCACTTAGGAGTTAGATCATCTCTAAAATAGAATTTTGCTCAGAATTCAGCTGTTGATTGGATCATGCTCTTATCCCATTTCTCATACAAGTCTGTCCAAGTTGGATCTAAGATTGTTTACAGTACACACCGTCAGATCCTGGGCTTCCACTCTTATTTCTTACCTATTGATAATCACCCCAGTTAATAAATGATCTTGTATTTCCCAAAATGCCCAAACTAGAGGTGTATAGATATTCAGGGGAAAACAGCAAATGAAGGCATCAAAGATTAACTACCCTCATGCTAATCGTACTTTGTGAACTCACTCTTAAAATAATTCTTATCTTGTGCTGACAATCAAATCATTCCCCCCTCTATTCCGTTCTTGATAGAAATCTATTTCCAGAAGCCATTTTCCCCTTTGTATTATTTAACAGAGGGTTTCTTTTAATGTAGCTGTAGTAATTTCAACTAGATTTGACTGCTAAAACCATGCCAATCCTGAAATGTTCGTATGTCTCAGGTTAAAGTCTAACATGAGTTTTCAGTTTGATGGGAGAGACCTGACATAAAGGGTTGGCTGTGGAAATTCTGACAGACAGATGAGGACAGGGAGGCCTTCATTCTATGTCACCAAGACATGTTTCAGTGTTTCCCTCAATGGCATCATTCTTTCCTCCCTTAATATAAATTCAGGCTCTGTAAGTACCAAAAAAGTTTCCATTTGGCTCTAAAAAGTGCTTTCTGCAGAACGAGGAGACTCTGAACCCGAGCTCCACCCCACAAGCTCCACCCCACCAGCCTGGTAGATTCTTCAGCACTCAGTTCTTTAAAAATGACCATATCCTGTGCTTAATGGGGCGTTTCTGCAAAGTACACAAAATGAGAACGCTCCTGGATGTCTGGCATGAGGCAGCATTTAACACGAGTTTCCTTCAATTGACTCAAGCCTGTCAAGGGACTGCAACTGGGTGACAACCGTTCCACCCCTGCGCCCCCAATGCTGTCCTCCACTCCTCACGTGAAGGTGCAGAAACCTTTCAGGAACAAGAAGTTTAAAAACACCAGAATGAAGCCGAGCTACTACTCCCTCTGGAGCATCACCATCTGGTTTCAGCCACTAGCAATCTCCAAGCAAAGGACCATTTAAATGACTGTACCAAACACATCCTGGCACTGGTTTTAACTTTTCACCCCTGTACACCCAAGGTATCGCCCCTCCTGCTGTGGCCCATACCATGCTCTTGTTTTATCTGCGGCAGAACGATTCATTCTGATGTCCCGATACTTCTCTAAAGTTAGAAGGCAGGCACACCAAGTGGTTTATTCCTATCATACTAATTCATTAAGCTTAACATGACATAGAACTTATTACAGATACAAATTAGAATTTTCTGTTCTATATTTTGACTAAGTATGCTTAGCTTCAGAAATCACTTTTTCTTATGCCATCTCAAGATCTACCCCTCGTTGACATAACTATGGATTATAAACTAGACTTTAAAATAGGCAGGGGCTTCCCTGGTGGCGCAGTGGTTAAGAATCCACCTGCCAATGCAGGGGACACGGGTTCGTGTCCTGGGCCGGGAAGATCCCAATGTGCCACGGAGCAACTAAGTCCGTGCGCCACAACTACCGAGCCCGCGCTCTAGAACCGACGAACCACAACTACTGAAGCCCGTGCGCCTAGAGCCTGTGCTCCACGAGAAGCCACCGCAATGAGAAGCCCGCGCACCGCAACGAAGAGTAGCCCCCGCTCGCTGCAACTAGAGAAAGCCCACACAACGCAACGAAGACCCAACACAGCCAGAAATAAATAAATTTATGTATTAAAAAAAAAAAACAGTAGGCAGGCAGAAGTCACTGTGATCCTTCCAGCTAGGAACATTCATACCATACCTCTAATATTTATACAATCTCACACCCAGCAAATATTTACGTAGTATCAACCGAGCACCAGGCACTGCATTAAACATGGAAGACAGAGAAATAAGCCTCAGTCCTTCCTCCCGAGGCTGGCAGAGGAAACAGACAGGAAATACTGTGGGGGGTGGGTCCTATTAGAGGGAGAGCGTCCAGAATGGCAGGGAGGATGGAAAAGGTCCAGGCTAAACTTTAGGCTAAGACTCAAAGTGTACTATCTGGGCAAAAAAAGGTTGGAGAAAGAATGGAGAGAACACACTTTCTGGAAAAGTACAGCTTACTTCAAGTGACAGGAGGATGGGAGGAAGGAGAGCAGCCTTAAGATGAGTCAGAAAAAGCAAGGCGGCGGGATTGAAGAGACTCAATGTCCTGGCAAGGAGCCGGACTCCATCCATCCATACAGGGAAGCTCTGCAGGCAGCTAATGGCACTTTGAAAATCACTCTGAAGGAAAAAAATTAGCATGTTAAGGGTCAATGTGACTGAAAACTTAAATCTGAATATCATCCAAGAGAGTGAAACACTCAGGACACTAAGACACATGGTAAAATTAAAGGAAATCTGCATGTCAGATTCATCCGCAAAAATAAATATTTGAGATTTCTACTGCCTAAGTAGGAGGAATAACCTCTCCACACACCTCAGCATCAACTTCGGAGGGTGGGGGGTATGTGTGTGAATAAAAGCACTTTCACTTAATGTACTGAGTGAAAGAGAAGCAATTCAGAAAGCCATTAATCAGAAATCATTTCGTAACAGTTTGCACCAAATGGGAATCCCCTATACTAAGTTGTCTTCATGCGTCTCTACTTCTGAGAGGAAAAGAAAAGTTCCAACTGCCCATCTCAATCACACTTTCCTGCATTTTAGGGATTACGGACAATTTCATCTTTGAAGTTGAAATAACCCTTTAGTCTGACCTCAGTGCAAAACCTCGTTTCGAATTACACTCACTCTTACTTGGACCTGCCTTTTTGGAACTTACAGATAACCAGACGCTCATCTATAGTCCACGTGGCTTCTAATCTGGGGGGAGGGGAACCAAGTGAGAAGCAGGGTCCTGACACGCTGACCTGTTTTGAAGATGGAAAATCCTGGCATCAACTTTGGAAATCGATGGGCCACCCCAGAGTCTAGGTGTGGCCAATCCAGTACACGGAAAGGACGGGTACTCTGTCAAAGGCGGCCAGCCTCACCACGCAGCCCCGCCCGGGTCCCCGCCCCCAACCCTCTCCTGGCACTTGCTGTCCACACTGCTCGGCTCTCAGAACCCTGAGGCTTGTGATGAGTAACTAGGCATCCTTTTCTGAAAAGCTGCCAACTCAATCCCCTTTCTGTTAAAGGTCATCCCTCCCTTAGGATGGGCCCGGTTTTCTGGAATTCTTCAGCTCCTACAGCCAAAGGGGGGAAACCATTCTTTTTTTCTTCAAACATCAACTTTCGTTCTCAGAGAAGGAATATCAAAAGCACTGTCCTACTTTGGTAAGCCGAAATATCGACCCTGAAACGGGCCTTCAAGTTGGAAATGTCATCAGGAAAGGGGTAGAGAAAGCTGATTTTTTCACCCTCAACGATGGAAAAATACAGAGCTTCAGTTAGCCTCACAGGTTTCGTACAGTATTTGATGTGTACTCAGCAGGGAAATGGCTCGAGATTCAAACCTGGCTCAGCAGCGCTGTGCAAGCACATGAACGTGAATGAATTCCCTGCGGACGGCTTAAACGTGCCAGGCAGACCACCCAGGACGAAGAGCCACAACAGCAGGTCCCGGTCATCCGTGGGAATTCATACTGATGCCGTCTCCAGCATGTATTCAGAGAGCCTGGGTGACAGTACATTCTCACTTGTGACGTTTCACCACGAAGGAAGGAATAGAAAAAGCAGGGAAAACAGAAGAAGGTTAGCCAGATGTAACAGACTATTTGGCCCGTCAAGTAAGCAGGTCACTTTTTGAGAGGCTGTTTTTCTATCACTGTAAGTAGAGAAGGGCATGGGTCTTGCTGAGGGAGAAAAAAAAAAAGTTGGCTCATTCCCTTTCCCAGTAGAGAAAGTAGGAGATAAGGCTGTTTTGGGTTCCATGGCCCCCAAGGGAGAGCATCTGAGGAGCCCGGCACTCTGGGACAGCTGCTGGTGGAAGCAGCCGGAGCAGGACAGAGACCCCAACTGGACACAGACCTTCCGGGCTCGAATCTCAACTTCCTCAATGACCAGGGCCAGACAAGCTTACTTCTATTCTTTCTTAAGAAGTAGGCAAGGCCAAGCTCTCCAGCAGCCTCACGGAGATGAAATGAGCACGGAACAGATCAAGCCAACCCACAGAACAATAAGCCAACCAAAAGTAAAGCAAATTCGAGTCCTGTCATTTCGGATCTACAAAGGGACACGCTTGTCTTCATCTCTAAGAACCTGAAAGAAGGTTCCACGGCTTCAAGATCTAACCCTGTCCTCCATCCTCCTCAACGTTTAAGGCCCGTGGTTCCAACCATGTCAGGCAGCAAATTCTCACCGCAGGTTCATCCTGTGTTACTTGCCCTGGTAACACATTTTCAGGGTTGTACCCCTGGTACCACGTGTGCTGTAAGGACGGAATAGAGTCCATCAGGTAAAAGTGGGAATGACCCAACAGATCTCTTCAGAAAAGCTTCCTGCTTCCATATTTATGCTATATCTTGGGGGAAGGGAAGAAGTGGGAAATCACCTTACATGTTTCTTTTGGAAACACCCTTATAAAATATGCTTTCTAGATGGTACAGATTACAAACCCAGTTTTAAGGACTAAAACTCGCTTATTCTTTAGTCTTCCAATTCTGACTTAACACTAAGTAAAATGATGGTGACTATTTTAGGTTTAAAGCTAAACGAGTCCATGTATATGTGAGGGGCATCTGCCCCTCTTGAGCTGAAGTAAACTCAACTGCAGGTATTTTATCTTCTGACCAAAGCAACACGCTACATACTAAGAGCTGGAACACTACCCCCTCCATCAGGTGACAAGTACGGGTACTAAAAGCAGCCGCAGCCTCCAGCTGTCATCCCTAGAGGGTGGGCTGCCAAGGGCACACACCAGGACGAGTCATTCTTCTAAGAATGAGCCTATCAAACCAAACCAACAGGAAAAGTTGAGGTAGAGAACATCAAGAGAAAACTTAAATATATTCTTAAATGGTCAGACGTTAAGACCGAGGCAAGTACCAAAATAGGAAACACTGGGTTAACCATGGCGTGATTAAGAGCATTGCCCTGAGCTAACGTTATCTAAGTTACAACCAACAGTAAGATAATGGGTTAGCATAGGCCTGCTCGGAAGTCAAAAACTACAGATGACACATAACTACACAACTGTAACAAGCAGCTCCCCACAAGTAGGCTTATACTTGAAATGGTTTCTGTGAATTAAATATCTGTAAATGCAATAGGGGAACTCATTCAAGGGATCAGGTTTAATTCTTCAAAGCAAAGAATACTGCATAGAGCACACGTTCACTGCTATAGTTCGGTTTGTAAACCCTGAATTTCAAACATGAGGAAGTTCACAGGACAGACACAAGGGGCTGAAACACGCTGGAAGAAGCGCTCAACCTTACACGGGAGATGGAATTTGAAAGAGGCCCTTTTCACCTACCAGAGCAAAAATGAAGGTTTATATCATCCAATATAGGTAAGAGTGAAGAGAAAGGGGTACTCTCATACTGATACTGAAAATACAAATTGGAACCTTTCTGGAGAGCAACTTAAGCTGTGCTCACTGTAGTTTAAAATGTATCCACACACTTCTATGTATCTATTGCAGAAATACCTAGAGTCCAAGGATGTTGACAGCTGTATTTGTACTACAATAGTAGAGAACTTAGGAACATTTAAAATGTCTCAGAGACAGGTGAATCAATTTGCTATTTCCACACATGCAAATAAGGAAGAACTGATGTTTTGATATGGAAGGATACCTACCCACCTACTGCTAAAAAAAAAAAAAAAAAAAAAAAGGTGCAGAATGACTGAAAATTTTGATCTCTTTTTTAAAAAGTATGTGTAAATAAGTGAATGAATGGATGTCTTAAATAGAAGTTATTCCTGAGGGTGGGAAAGGAAACAAGATTTCACTTTTATATATAGTGTTGGGGCAATTTATGAGTAGCACTTTTATAATTAAGGTAAAAGGGAGTGATCGACGTGAGATTATTAACCTGTTCATCCACTGAAAGTTCAATAGATGCTGAGAAAACCATTCAGGTGCTGCTGTAGCCCAGTATGGCCACTCTCCAATTTCACCAACAAAACCTGCAGGTCTCAAAGGGACAAACCTTATCCTGGGTTCTGTGTATTTAAAAAACTCATTTTCTACATAACATACCTCCTTTCTCTTGTGCATTATCTAGAACATTTAGTAAATATTTTTCTTATGAGTTTCCCTAGGTCTCCACCCAAACACATTACCAAAAATGACAGGAGATAGGTATCACATTAGCCCAGAATCACAAGGTTACATCTTTAAATTTCCTAAAATCATGTTCAAAGACTTCAAACGTTGCCTATGAAGTTCAGGTCCACAACTTTGAGAAGTGGAAAGAGTCACATCTTCCTTTCATCTCTTAGAGACTGGAAACACGCCTTTCATTCTTTTTCAAAGGACTCTCAACTTGATTTCTCAATGTGACTCTCCAAATAAATTTATTCAATAGGGGTGTTAAGCACAATGTGAAGGAAAGTAGAATACTGATAGATTATACATAAAATACCTGCATCTAAAAGTGTTTAGAAAAGGCATATAACAAACGAGTTCACACGCATGCAGGTTTTAAATGGTAACCAACTTACGAGCACAATTTTAAAGTTACAGGAAGTACACCCCGTGTGTCTCTAACGCACTTAATATTAAACAGTGTTAGGATAATATTTTCCAGGCTAGAATGTACTTTCCACTTGCCCTAATAAACCGAAGCCCAGATGGCAAACGTAACCAGAACTAAGTAAACATAATATAGACAGTGAGGAGAGCCAGAAGGTGGGCTAATGAACCTGGGATGCCTTCACAAGCAATAAGGCATTCTAAAAAAATGTTTCAACAAACAGAAGGATATGAAAAGTTAGATATTTGGAGTGCGTAAAATGCGACTACAGATCAGAGGAGGAAAGGGATTTCTTTGTGGATGCAATGGAGAGTATCAGATGAAGTAACGTGCCTCATGCTGCAGCCGCCTTAAAACGTTTCAACTTTGTTCTGGATGACAATCAGCCCATCAAAAACCAGAAACAACTTCCTAATGTGCTGTATGGCCCAAAATTAGGAGTCCAACCCAATGCCTAGGTACAAGATGAACAAAAACAGGAAGAAAGAAAAGCCACACACAGTGATTTCGTTTTTTTCTGAACACCCACACAAAGCCAGCAATTTCTGACAAGAATGTTCTTGGCAAAAAAAATAAGTTACAGGAAGGTTTCTCCCTTGAAGAAAAAGGCAGCTCTATATGCAGATTAACTAGGCAATACCAAACAATTTTTTTAAGGCCCAAATTTACAGCCCTCACATTTTGAGAACATCTAAACGTTTTTTTGGGGGGGATCAAAGAAAAGATGACTGGAAACACCGTTCCTGTCTGGAATGCTCATTTCATGCTGTACTCGAAAATAAAATCCAACGTGGCAGCTTACCTTGGCACTGGAAGCCTTGTTTCCCAAACCCCCTGAAAAACAAACAAGAAGAAGATTTAACATATTTTGTGTTGGATACCATATCTTAAGCCAGTTACGTAACAAAGCTTTCTAGAGTTAAAGGTTTGTACATGAAGCCCAATGATGTGACAGGAAAACATGCCTAAATAGCTCAGAGCACAGGGTCGATGCAACTTTGAAAAGATCTGGCCTCCAAAGGCTCACTGAACTGTTTCAACGTAGTCAAGGTTTTTTTTTGTTTGTTTGTTTGTTTTAAACACTTTGTTATCAATATTTAAATTTCAAGACAAGAACATGACTATAAAGTTGTTGGCTACAATATTCAGGTAACAAGAAGGGCCTGACCTAATGATTAAAAAAAAAAAAAAAAAAAAAAAAGGCTGAATTTGGTCCCTAGAGACCAACTGAAAATTGTTTCTCCCTAAAGACAACTAAAAAGCAGCTACATTATTTGTTGTGAATTTAAAGCATTATTTGTCTAGAGATTGCCAAGCAGCACCACTCTTAACATTAAACTTTGGCTTAAAGGAGCCACATTTTACAAAGTATCATCCCTATTTTTCGCATGTGAGATTATGATCTAATTTTACTGAGAACCAATAGCCTCCAAAGCACATTCAGGAGCTATTTTGTTCTTGTAAATTACTTTAGAGAATTTACTTTCTAAGCAGAAAACCCTGACGTGGACATTAAGTTGCAAAACCATTCCAACTAGGATGAACTACATTAAAATTCTCAGAAGGTTATGAGTCATAATCTCTTGCTTTACATAGCATTTTAAGTTTACAAAGCACTTCGCATATCTTTATAATTAACTTAGTCATCCCCACCCAGAAAATACTTAAACGCACTTAGTTTTAAAATATCAGTGCTTTATTATTTAAATGACTTGTAAATCAAGGACCCAACGAAGAAAACTGAAAATTTAAAACCACTGCTAGACAATGCTGGGGAATATTTTCCTGGAACTTCCAAGGGGTTGCTTTACAGCTAAACAGAACTGTTTCAGGGATTACTCCAGGAGAAAGAGGTCGGGGAGATCTTTATTTTCCATTCACGTTACACCTGGTGACCTGACATGCCACATCAGTTCACCAGGGGCTAGCAATTGATAGTGGAAAGTCTTCAGCTAGCCTGGATATGTATGTTGCAAGTCCCTTTTTCCACCTTACCTACTTCCTGCAAAAGTAATCAGTAGTCTAGCTGTTCCCTTTTAATGGAATTTCACAGCTGATACATGAGGCTGAAGACCTCCCCCTTAACTAAACACAATCTCCTCTCTGCCCTGATGCTCCAAGAACTTAAAGTCTTATCTACAATTACCTGTGTGCTCCTTGGAGCACAATTGCTTCATACGCTGACTACACATTGGAAACCATTCACGGAGGTAGCTGTGCTTTTCGTAAGTGTACTTTTGAGCTGATTTCTAAAAGAAAATTAAGCACCGTATTAGCACCACATTGGTGGGGCTCTCCCTTGGAGAAGACTTTCCCAGGTGTGATGAATTCAGATAAAGCCAGGCATAGAGGAAAAGTTAAACACCTATTAATTAGCACCATGTTTGTGGGACTTGCCCTTAGAGATGATTTTCCCAGGTGTGATAGATTCAGATAAAGCCATGCATAAAGGAAAAGTTAAACACCTATTAATTAGCACGTTTGTGGGACTTGCCCTTAGAGATGATTTTTCCCAGGTGTGATGGATTCAGATAAAGCCACGCATAAAAAAGTTAAACACCTATTAATTAGCACCATGTTTGTGGGACTTGCCCTTAGAGATGATTTTCCCCAGATGTGATGCATCCAGGTAGCGCTCTCCAGAGGGCCCCAACAAGATCCATATGCCAGCTGGCTGGTGGCAGGGCGCACTCTGTGTTGTCACCCTGGTGCCATTCCCCAGCCTGGGGGTGGAGGGGTAGGAGTTAAGGAACCCTAGACATATCTGACTTGGGGAGGGTGTCCTACATCCAGGAAGAAGTAGAAGAGGCAAGGTGGCTAGCAACCTAATTGAAGAGAAACTACTGCTCCTCCAACTGGAGCATTTAGACTGCCTTTAGTTTCAGCTTCCTTAAAAAAAAAAAAAAAAATTTGAGGGGGAATCACCAACCTTTTGAAAAAGTCAGTTAATAAAAGCCAGTTCTCTCATCAGAAGAAAGCACATACATAACTTCCTCTAAGTTTCACAGGATTCAGAGACCCCCCTCTGAAGCCCACCACTTACCCATTCCCCGTAAACCCCCGGGGACCCCCAAGTTAAAGTCTCCGTTTATTGAAAGTTACCAGAACTCTGGCACCTTCAGCCCTACCAGCATTTTTCTTAAATAAGGGCTCTGTCCTCACACGCTGGGTTTTACCAGCATGACCCCGTGTTGACGGGGTTTATTTTAAAGGACTCCCTCTGCCCTTCTGCCCTTTACCAGCTCCCTTTCGCTCTTCCTCCCCCGCACACTCTCAACAGGTGGTCGCCTGTCCGCTCTCCCCGGGCTCACGCAGGGAAGCCGGAGCCACTCCATGCCCAACAGGTACGGGCTGCAGCGGGCAGGACCCAAGACTGCAGCGGAGCCCGAGCCCGAGGAGAAAGGCCGCGTCCACACCCGCGAGGCACCCGGCCCGGCTCGCCTCGGCCCCCGCCCGGGCCGCGGCGCGCAGCCGCCGCCTGCCGCCTCCCAGGCTCTTCCCCGGGGACCCGCCCTCCGACTCTCCGCGGCGCTCAGCCCTGACCCGCGGAGGCTTCCGGGGGCGCCGGGGAGGGTTGGGGGGCCTCCGTGTCGCCCCTGCCGCGGCGGGGGGCGGCCGGCCGGGCGGCGACTCCCGGGAGTCCTGCCCGCCTGCGTCCTGCCCGGCGCGCGCGTGGCGTCCCGGGCGAGTTGGGACTCCCAGCGGCTGCCCAAGTTCCCCGGGAGAGGCGGCCAAGAATGGGGAGGACCGGCCCCGCGCCCTCCCGCGCGCACCTACCAGATGAAGTCAGTGCAGTGGCTGCAGAAGGTGGGCTGCTTGAAGAAGCGGGCGATGAAGCGGTGGTCCTTCACCTCGTGCACGTTCTTCTGTCTCAGCGCCCCTTTGCGGGCGAAGCGGTTGGCCACGTCCTGAGGCGCCGCCGAGTCGTTGGCCGGGAAGACGTCAGCCATGGTCCCCCCACCGCCTGCTGCCTCCGCCGGGAGCGGGGGGCGCGGGCGGCGGCCGAGGCGCGGCGGGACTCGGGCCGGAGCTGAGCCGCGGGCGCGCTGCTGGCCCCTCGCGCACTGACAGCGGCGGCGGCGCTCGCGCTTCCGACTCGGGCGGCGGAGGCGGCCCGCCCACCGCGCATGCTCCGAGCGCGGCCCGGGCGGGCGGGGGCGGAGGCGCGCCGGGCGGGGGCGCGCCGGCGCTGGAGGAGTCGGCGCCCCTGCGTTTTCCGCGCCGCTGGGGAAGCAGAGGGGCCGCCCGGGCCTGGGAACTGGAGGACGCCGCGGAGGCGGGCCCGTTCTCCGCCGCCGCCGCCGCCTCCTCCTTCTCCCAGCCTTCCTCCCCTGGGCCGCCCGCTCCGCTCCTCTCCGTCCACCGCTCAACTCCGTCCAGCTTGTCGTCGTCGTCCTCCTCCTCAGCGCAGCCCCGCATCCCGGGACGCGGCTTCTCGCAGCCTCCGCTCGCCGCGCTCGGACGCTCACCTACCTCTCCAACTTCCAAGACCCACCGTGTTTCCGGGCCAAGAGCCCAGCTTTTATAAGCTTGCATCAATTTGAGGTTTCACCTGGCTCCAATATCCAAGCCCCGCCCCTCCCGGGCCACCACGCTGTTTATTATACACGGCAGGAGAAAAGGAGCTACTTTCAATCAGGGAACACGGGCCCTTTCACATGCCTCCAATTGAATTGTGCTTCACCTGCGTCTTGTGTAGACGTCTAATTTGGATGTTAGGACGGTTAAAGGACTCGTCATGGTTGTTTATCCCGTTACTCATTGGCTACCACAGTTAAATAGTGGATGATCAGGCTTTCTTGATTTTACAAGTCCAGAACCTTAATTTAGAAATCGTTTTGCATCCTAGGCTAACAACTGCAGTACCGGCAGGTGCAGAGCGCAGCCAGTACGTTTGTAAATTACCAAGTAAAACTGCTTGTGAACGGGTGGCTGGCATGGGTCTTCGGGGACGCACGTGGGGTTGTACCAACTAATCACTTGCTGAATATTCATTAGTTCTGCCTGGAGGATGCTAAAATACATGAGGGAAACAACGTTTCATTATTGTTTTATTTCATCGTCAGATTCACTAAATTCACAAAACAACTTCATCTACCGAAGACAGCGAGAAAAGGGAACATGTTTAATCCTTCGAGGGGTTTAAAAAAGCAAGAAAGCTTTCCTAAAATCTATACTATCTTAGAGCATATCACATAGACCAAATAGGGCTACCATTTTTTAAGATTGCCCAGTTGAGCGCGTGATGATAGGAATGTCTTTTATGTTTTGACATGTGTTAGTTATTGACCCGCCCTTAATGGGGCATGCACTTTGCTGGCTCACTTGCAATCTCTCCCCCCGATATACTCGGAGCTTAAAGAGATTGCATCTGCTTGCTATTCTGGTCAGAAATTTTGCCAGTCGTGGTGGCCCCCTCCAGTCCAAGGGGGCAAAAAAAAAGGAATGAAAAGCAGGGGATGTCGGGAATATTGAGCAAATTCTCCACAAAACACCATAAGCGTCTCACACCATGGTTGTTGATGGCTTAATACTTGTAAATCACGTGGAACACGGTAGAAAGAAACACAGATTTTTGCCTCACAGCCATCTCTGCATCTAAGACCAAGGTCCTCACACCTTTTATGAAGACAAGCTTCCTTCTGTTTCCCTGAAACCTTGATATAAGGACAGAATAAAAATATGGGAGAGCTGGAGGGAGGAGTTGCAGATGGGGTGATCTCTGAGTACAGTGACAGGCAAGATGAGCTAAGAACCAAGTGGACCTTGGCAGCAGCCTGGCCATCACCTGTGTGCGAGTGGAGCCACTGATCTCAGCAGTGGGGAGACCAGAGAGAGACAATATCTCTTTTCTTTCTGGTTGTGGCTTTGCTCTCTTGCCTCAGTGCTTACTGTCGTTCCTTATGGGCAGGGCGAGAACTCACTGGAAGTTTGTTGACTGATGGCTGGGCTGAGCTTGAGTGCTCTATTGCCTACAGATGAGCTCACTTGTGGCGCAGGGTGTGGGGATACACCTGGGGTGGGGAATCCTCGGGCAGTGGAACACCACCCCCGGCAAGGACAGATGAGAGTGTGGGCCACAAGTGGCCCTGAAACAGAGCCAGACCCTGGGCACTCCTGGGCACAAAAGCCTTTCTGTGTCCCCCACTTCTCAATTACAGGAAATAGGCTTCGTTCAGCCTCCAGGACCTTCCCTGAGTTCCAACGGGCAGGTTCAAACAGTTGCTAATCAGGGAAGGGAGGGGATGCAGAGACAAGGGAGGGGCAGTCAAGAAACAATAGTGCACATAATATCTTTGAGCTGTTTTGCAGATACTGAAACCCCCTCCAGGTGGGAGAAGTTAACTGCATGCTGCCCACAAGCACGTAGACCCCAGACCCGGTGGACCCAGAAGGCTGATGATGCTGACTGCTGATTACCTCCCCACCAACCAATCAGAAGAACGTCCACGAGCTGACCAGGGCTCTTTGAACTATTACTAGAAAACTCCTCGCTACCCCCTCCAGGTCGGGATACACACTTTTGAGGGCATGAGGCCACTGTGTCCCCCTTTGCCTGGCAAAATAAAACTATCCTTTTCTACTTCACCCAAAACCCTGTCTCCGAGATTTAATTTGGCATCCGAGTACAGAGGCCAGATTCAGCTTCAGCCCCGGCAGCCCACCTGAGGAGGATCTCCATGGTGGCACTAAAATGGAGGGGATTCCAGAAAGGGGAACCCCTGGGGAGGTGGAGTGGTCAGTCAGACATGGACGTTAGCAATGATTTTAGAGTCTGCTGTTTCCTGGGGGAAGTGCAGGAGAGCAGATATGGTAGACTGAACACACAGTTTGTGAGAGCCCTCCTCTGTGACCCCTGACTTTGAGGAGGAAGCCCAGCACTCTTTGCAGAGGTGCTGCCTGGCCCAGACTTTTGGAAAACCTCAAAGCAAAATATCATCGATCCCTAATTAGATATACTGTATTATAAGAAGCCTATAATTCCCTGGTAAGGGAAAGCAGGATGTAAAATGATATTCAGTGATGCCATTTTTTAAAATGTATGTACACCCACATCTATATGATATAAATATGCTTGTGCATGTATACACAGGTGTATACAAAGGTATACATGGCAAAATGTTCATTTAAGTGACTCTCTCTGGATGGTGGGAATATAAACGCTTTTCTGTGCAGGGAGAGAAGCCTTTGGCCTAGGGCTCGCATTTTGAAAGGGCATTGGAAACCATAATTTTTAATGTTGTCACCAAAAGGAGGTATTTGTTATTTTTAACACAAAAGGTTTTATTGCCAGAAATTCACTGTTGTTGCGTGGAGTAGAGATGGTACTAATTTGCATGTGAAATGCTCGGGAAGTGTTTTCAGCCGCTGACCCTCACCTCCTCCTTAGCCCCAATCCACAACTAGAAGTTAAATTCCTGAGTGGACTGCCCAAGGAAGCTTCTAGGGGTCCAAGGTTTCTGCTTCCTCCACAAAGTGTTTTTCCTCCACTTTCTCCCGGGTTTTCTCCAGTAGCCATGGCACAAACCAGATGGAGGACGCAGAAAACGTGGGTTCGAGTCCGAGCTTCAGCACTAACTGATTTGTGTAATTTGGATAAATTAACTTCTCTAGTTTCTCTCTCTCCATCTAAAAACGGAGATATTGATAACTACCCTAGGATTTTCTTAAGCATTTAACCCTATGATACATATATATAAATGTATATAAATATAAATAAAACCAGATGGTGGGTAGTAAATCCTAAAGTCTCCTACAAATGCAAGGTAGGATGGTGGGTCTCAGCTTTACCAAGCATGCATTTCGGAGAAAGTGAATGGTGAGACCCCCCTCTTCGGGGCCCGTTATTCCTCCAGAAGTGACACATGCTGTTCCCTCCACTCCCGGTGGCTGTGACTTAGGAAGCAAGAGATGACCTGCGGAAGGAGTACCAAAAATGTAAGCTGGCGTTCATGTTTTAAACCTACTGCATTTCCCGCCACCCTCACCCTTAAAGTGCTTTTTATGAAAGGCCTGGATTCTTTGAAAAAACTAGTTGCAAGAGGACCCAAGCAACTCTCATAGTCTTCCATTCACCTAGAATTTAATGGGAATGGGAGCAGGTACTTAGTTGCTTCCCTGAACCTGCCTGGGGGACGTATCAGCCCAGGGAAGTGACAAAACTACAAATCCCATGTACCTGTCCCCCAGTTCCAACAGTTATCAATTCATGACGAATCCTGTTTCATCTGTCCCCTACCTTATCTCTCGATCTCTAGATAATATCCATACAACCTTAAAACAAGGCAAAACATGCCAAAATATCAACTCCAGGAGGAGACTTTGGAGGGGGTGGTGGTGGTTATGTTCATTATTTGTTGGTTTCACAGATATTCACATATCAAAACTCACCCAACTGTAGACTTTAAATATGCATACAGGGGCTTCCCTGGCGGTCCAGTGGTTAGGACTCCGCGCTTCCACTGCAGGGGGCGCAGGTTCATTCCCTGGTCGGGGAACTAAGATCCCTCAAGCCGTGTGGCACTAGGTCAAAAAATAAAATAAATAAATATGCGTACAGCTAACTTAAATCAATCCTGTACTCAACAAAACTGTGAACATGTTTAAAGCTAAATAGCTAAGTCCACTAGTCCAAATAAACAGGTGAACTCGAAGATGAGGGGAGGAGCCAGTGGGCCCTCCCGCTGGGCTTGCAGCTGCCTTTGCCCGGAGGCTAAGGCAAGCCTGCTCGGTCCAGTAGGTGTGAGAGTCAAGTTTAGTTCCAGCCCCAAAGCACTCAGGGGCTCCCTGTGTGTGGTGGGTGCTTCCAACCAGACTGTTCAAGCCCTCTTTTTCCTTCTTTCCCCCCCCACCCGCCACATTCACTCGGAACCCTCCACGTTCTCAGTAGGCTCTCAGAAACCAGCCGCCCCCAAAGATATCCCCTCCTCTGCCCCCAGCTAGAGGGACTTTTACTCCTCCTCTCCTTTACTATTTTTTTTGTACTCTTTATTATATATCACTTTCAACAAAACCTCCCTCTACCTTTCCCTTCAGGGTAAGGCCTTCCGTCCTCCTTCTATGATTCTGCATCAGAGAAAGTCTAGGAACCAACGGTTTTAAAAAGGGTAGTTTGGGGTAGAAGTGAGCATCAGGGTGGCTGAGCGGAGGGAGAGTGCTGGCAATTACTAGGTTCAATGCCTTTGTTTAACAATGAATGCTGGGCCCTGGAATGTTCATATCTTGTGTTTACTATATATATATATCTCTATATATATATATATCTGCCTTTGTGTAATTTACATTCTCTTTGGTGATTTGAGTGGGAGAGGGAAGTTTGTGGACACTTCCACCCAGGAAAATTTAACTCATCCACACTCTCACTTCTATTTTGATGATAGCTCTCATTTAACGCACAGGCATGACTACCTTCAAAACTTTGATCTTGTTTTAGTTTGGATGTTTCCTGCTGTACGCAGTCATGGAGTAAAAATAGCACATCTCCCACCAATCGACATAGGGCAAAGATTCCAGGAAAACACCAGAGAAGCTGCTCAGAAGGTTTTTGTCCCACAAGGTTTATGTATTCTTTCCCACCACACACCCCCCCCAACCCACATCAACAAGGTAGTAAATCAGTAAGTGACGTGGCATACCAACTTCCCCTTGGGAGGGGCTGTTTCACAAGAGTCAGTGCAGCAAGGACAACCTGCTTCTTTTGAATGCACACTTAATTTTTCTGGCAAACTGTACAATCTGCAATTGTTTCTGTAGTTGGCGTGGCCTTAGAACTAGAATGGTGATACCTCCCAAAGCCTTGGAATCCTTTCAAATGTCATTCAGATTTCCATACAAGATATAACTCTAACAAGAAAGAAGAATAGAAAAAGCATTCAGAAACACTATTTAATAAATATGCATTGAGCACTTATGCTCAGGCTCTGTTATAGGATATTGGCGATAAACAGTGAACAGAACGACAGTTTCAGTGGAGAGGTGGTAGTGGGTCAAAGCTTGGTTGGAGGGCCTTTAAAGAGGGGAGGGGACTTCCCTGGCGGTCCAGTGGTTAAGACTCTGTGCTTAATTGGTTAAGACACTGCAGGGGGCGCGGGTTCGACCCCTGGTGGGGGAACTAAGATCCGCCAAAAAAAAAAAGTGGGGGGTGGGGGAAGAAACTGAAGTCAGAGATTAAGGGGTACTGTTGCAAGCAAAAGTTTTTAAAAAGTGGAGGGTGGTCACTGAAATCTAAATATATTTTTTATAGGAAGATAACCTCATGTTTTTATGATCATGGGAATGACCCTGGAGAGGGAATAGTAAACAGGTATGTCAAATAATTATGTTGACTAAATACGGTTGATAGGTATAGGGAAAAAAAACTTTTCCTCTACCCTCTTAGATTGAGTGGTGGGGGCATGTGAATTAAACTGACAAAAGAAATTAAGAGGAGAAAAGGCCAATTTTTTTCCCACGTACACAGAAGCAAAGAGAAAAATGTTACTCAAAAGGGTGGTTAGAATTTGAGGCTCATATTCCGTCTTAATAGGAGAAGAGAAAGGGACCAAAGGGCACTTATGTAAAGTCGAAGATAAATGGGCCCTTAGGAAAATAGATGGGAAATACGGTATTTTTAGTGACAAGGTCTGTTTAGGTGATCTCTTACCCCATTGATTCCATCTCCAGTGATGAAAGTTGTGAAACTCCCAGGGAGGGGATTTATGATAGTTGAGTCCTTTTGCAAGGATCTGCTTTTAGATAGATAAGGAAGTTCAGAGAAAAAGCCTCTTCCTGCATCTTTGATTCTCAAATGACTTCAGCTCAAAATAATTTTAATGCCACAGTGGTGTGTTCTATATTTTGGAGTCTGTGGCAGCGCGTCTATTAAAAACAGCCGAACTCCACAGGCATTCAGGAGAAAAGTCATTCTTGGTGTCACAGTTCCAGATTTCTTCTCTTTTGGAATGTCTGGGGATGACCTTGGCTAAGTGAAATGGTCACCTCAAATTGTAGGTCAGTTTCAATGTCTTCTCTTCAGTGGGTAAATGTCCTTCACTTCAGAGAGATCTAGAATTAGCTCTATCAATGGTAAATTAAACCTGCAGTATTTGTATTTTTGAGTTAAGTTGAGAAACTGTGTATACTCGTTTTCAAGAAAATTTGGCATATTAGAGGATTTAACAGATTCTAATTTAAAATGTATAACTGAATAAGGGATGTGGGCTGTGATTTTAAGTTGAAATCTCACAGACTCTGTAAGCAGCATGAAAACACTTAAGAGAATTTTAAGATTCACCAGGTTTTTTCCTTCCAGTTTTACTGAGATATAATTGGCACACAGCACTGTATGAGTGTAAGGCGTGTGGCATGATGATCTGACTTACACACATCATGAAACGACGACCACAGGAAGTTTAGGCAGCATCCAGCATCTCATTTAGCACCGTTTTTATAATTTGAACTCCCTAGATTTATAAGACTTACTTAAGTTTTGAGTCTTAATAAGGGGACCTTTGTTTGCCAGAGAATTGGCAAATTCTGTTTATTATTGTTTATTATCCTCTTCCTCAAAGCGTCTCTAAAGTGATTTGTAGGGACTTCCCTGGTGGCGCAGTGGATAAAACTCCACGCTCCCCATGCAGGGGGCCTGGGTTCGATCCCTGGTCAGGGAACTAGAGCCCACATGCCTGCCCCAACTAAGGAGTTTGCATGCCCCAACTAAGGAGCCCGCATGCTGCAACTAAGAAGCCCACATGCTGCAGCTTAGGAGCCCTAGAGCCGCAACTAAGGAGCCCACGAGCCACAGTTAAGGAGCCCACCTGCTGCAACTAAGACCCGGCGCAACCAAATAAATAAATAAATATTTTTTTTAAAGAAATGATTAGTAATAAAAGAGTACCATTTGTAAACTTAAAAGTTTAAGGAAGAACTATATTTTTAAATCTAACTTCAGTTAATTAAATATGAATGTTAAAAATATATCCTTCTGAATGTTTTTCTGGACAAAAGAATGATAAAAGTGACCCTCAGTGTCATAAAAACTCACATTAACAGCTTTCTGTGTTAATTTTAACTTTTCTGTATAATTTTATCTTATACCCACATTTATATATAGGGATTTTTTTTCTGTCCTTTTAACAAAGGTCTCGGAACCAGCAGGAAACCCAAGTTTCGTAGTTGGGGTACTGTGTGCACATACATTTCTAAGAATGCTTGAGTTGCTTTCTTAAAAGTATCAAACACATGTTCAGAGTGAATTGGACTAAAGTTGTCAAATCTTGATTTATTACCTTTGAAACTGGGTGCTTCTCTTACGGTCTGGGTGTCAGTGATTGAAAAATGGTTTGAGCTAAATATATATATATTTAATATCAATATATATTATTTAAATATATTAACTATATCAATATATTATTAATATAAATATATTATTTAAATATCTATTAAATATATTGTAAATATAAATATATTAATATAAATATATATATTTAGCTCAAACCATTCATGTATATATAGAGAGAGAGAGAGAGAAATGAAGGTTCAAGATTGATAAAACTGGCTTACCAATTGCTCCATAGCCTTAGAAAAAAATTTTTTAGTGGAATTTTGAATGCGTGAATGCAGAAAGCACACTGTTTGACGAGAGCTGGTTTGTCCCAGAGACAGCTCCAGAGGAGGTCTGCTGAGGTAAAGTCAGATGATGGTATCTCATGGATCATTTGGACCAATGAAATATAAATTTGAAATTTATAAACATTGTCTCTAATAAATACCTCTCATTGACAGTACGATAATTTAGCTCTCTATAGCTGACCTAAAATGATTTAATAACTTATAAAGTTTAACAAGAGAGAAACGACAATAAAAAAGCATTTAACATTTACCAAGGGCCTGACTATGTCCCAGGAATTATTTTAAGCTCTTTACAGGCAAGTGTCAACTCCTTCAATCCCCACATCCTTTGAGGGGTATTATCCCCATTCAACCTATGAGGGACAAAGGGGTGCTGAGCTGAGAGCAGGTGAAGTTATGTATCTACTATTGCTCAGGTAGCAACCAGCAGAGTTGAGATGTGAACCCTGGCTGCCCAACCAGCAGCCCATGCCCTACACCCACCCACTAAATGGCCTGCGGTCCATGGCCAGCGCCATCATCCTTTTTCATGTCAACTCTTATGGCTACACAAGAGGAATTCTCCCAGGTAGTCCTCTCAACTGTAGAGTGGGATTTTTTTTTCCCCCCCAGTTTAGGAGATCTTCTGGGTGAGGAACGAACGCTGCTGCTGACAATGTAAATATTGAAAGAGTCAGAGAGAAGCCAGTCTTCCATCTAGTGGTGCAGGAATGGCTTTTGGTGACTAAACATGGAGCTTCCTCATGCAGCTCAGAGAAGGAATAAACAAGCAAAACAAATGTTTCAAGGCAGCTGAGTCACCATCTATTTGCTACATTTTTTTTTCTTTGATAGAGTGTATAATTTAGCTCAGAGCACTTGTTCTACAGGAGGATGGTGTAAATGAACACAAACTCCCATGCTTGATACTTTGTACTTCCACAGCAATATCAATTTTAACCAAGGATCATCATTTCTTCTGTGCAAGTTAAGAATGGAGACATGCATAAGCTTTTGTGACTGGGAACTATCCTGTGTTCCATCATTTTCTGTGCTGTCTAACATGGACCCGGGAGAGTGCTTCTCTTATTGACAATAATTTAACTTATGGATAGAACATGGTAAAGAAAGGTGATCTTATGGACTCTGACAAAGTTAGCAACAAGTGGCAAGTTTGTTTCATGGTTTTTAATTGCTTTTCCTCTGCCATTTCTTAAACACAGACTAGCAAATTCACTAGAATGGATAAGTCTTAAACTCAACCGTTAGAATCTCAAGAACTATTCATGAGACTGTAGAAAGACTTGAGCCAGATACACCTAGTTTTCTACCACAGATGTAATGTGTTGCAAATGAAATCTGCTGTTACTCCTTCTAAGGAGTTAGATGTCTGACCATTAAGACAAAAATTCGTCTGCAACAGTTTCTGTCGGGCTTTGTCTGGATAAAGATAACCAGGCAGGCCTTGGGCAGACCACTGGGATGGCTGAGTGTGTCTCCACCTTCCTCTTTCCACGTCAGTAGCGGCCGACTCTCCCCTTAGCTATCAAGTACCTCCTGTTGTCCTGATGCCTAACTTTTCCTTTTTGCTTCCATACACTCTGGGGATTCACCTTTTCATATTTAGTCTCACCAACCGCGAGCTTCGTAAAATCCTTTCTTGGAAACTCCTTGCTTTGTAGCATAGCACCTAGCACATTGCAGCTTTGTTCATTCCACAGCCAATAAATACCCCTGGAGGTCCCACCTTGCACAGCACTGGGGATACAGCGGTTACAAAATAAAGTCCCTTCTCTTACAGGGCTTCCATTCGAGTGGGCTGGGCTGAACTCAACCATCAGAACCCAAAACAGAATCTGTTACCAGCCTTCCAGACTTTGACCCAAACCCTTCATATCTTGTTAACTTCCTCACTTGATCTTATTTGCATTAAAAAAAATTTTTTTGGTCCATCTATGGATTGTCTTTCTGGCTTTTTAGAGAAACCTGCCTGAGCAGGAAAGGGGGAGAAGATTCGGGAGGACAGGAGGCCTGCTTGCCCCTGGCATCATTTCAGTTTTGATGAGGGCCATGGAAGTAAGTCCCACTTTTGGGGCGTGTGAAATGGGAGATTGTCGCGGGGGGGGCAGTCAGTCAGCCTCTCTCCTCTTCCCCCCACTTCCTTGTTCCTGCCTCTTCCGGGAGGCTGGCTCTCAGGGAGCGCTGGTTTCTGAGGGAGGCTGTCCAGCCTCTCCCTTTCCGTGCTCAAGGTCGCAGACTCTAGAACCTGCTCTGCCCATTCCCCCATTCTGCTGCCTCCCTGCCCCCATGTCCCTGAGACCCCAAATGTGCCCCAATAGCCCCCAGGGAAGGCACCTTTGTGCCCCATCGTCTCAAGCATCGTGGCTGGAGTCCGCGGCTCAGGGTCCTGATTCTCTTTGGACATCTGGCCAGGTGTTTGGAATCAGAGATGGAAGCCAAGGTTCCCGTCTTCAAGGAGCTCAGCGTCGACTTGTTTTTGTCCAATGACTCATGATCTTTCGAAGATGCTCTAACTTCACTTCTGACTGATTCCCCATAAATGGTCTTCCACACTTGAGTTTTAAGTTCTTAGGATTCCCAATTCAACCAATTAATCATCTTTAAACAAATGCTAAGGTGAACTTGAAGAGCCGTTACCTGAAGAAATTCTTTATGGAATTAAGAAAAGGATTTAGTAAAAACCATTCACAACATTTTTAATGTTTCTAATTTATTCTTTTATGAAATTGAATTTTCAGATATAGGGTCTCTTTAAAAAGTATAACTCAGGAATTCCCTGATGGTGCAGTGGTTAGGACTCGGCGCCTTCATCGCCAGTCCCCGGGTTTGATCCCTGGTTGGATCCCACAAGCTGCACGGTGCGGCCAAAAAAAATAAAATCAAATAAAAATAAAAAGTATAACTATATCCATTTCTACCTACTCCAGTATCTAGAAAACACTGGATTATTGGGCTAAACTATCAAACACCAACCACTTTTTTTAAAGAGCCCTTTGGTGATAGAAAATAGCTTAACAATCACCAGTTTGCCTCGTGTCACTTCATATGAGAAATAAGTAAATATATGTACAGTTGACCCTTGAACAATACAGGCTTGAGCTGCACAGGTCCACTTACACATAGGTTTTTTTTTTCTTTTTTTTAATGATATTTTTTATTTATTTATTTATTTATTTATTTATTTTTGGCTGCGTTGGGTCTTCGCTGCTGTGCACGGGCTTTCTCTAGTTGCGGCGAGTGGGGGCTACTCTTTGTTGTGGTGCGTGGGCTTCTCGTTGCTGTGGCTTCTCTTGTTGCAGAGCACGGGCTCTAGGTGCGCGGACTTCAGTAGTTGTGGCATGTGGGCTCAGTACTTGTGGCTCACGGGCTCTAGAGTGCAGGCTCAGTAGTTGTGGTGCACGGGCTTAGTTGCTCCGTGGCATGTGGGATCTTCCCGGACCAGGGCTCGAACCCGTGTCCCCTGCATTGGCAGGCGGATTCTTAACCACTGCACCACCAAGAAAGCCCTTACACATAGATTTTTAAAAATCTTTTATTGAAGAATAGTTGATTTACAATGCTGTATTAGTTTCAGGTGTACAGCAAAGTGATTCATATATATATGTATTATACATATATATATGTGTTTGTATATATATATATTCTTTCTCAGATTCTTTTCCAATAAATATAGTGCCTATATATCCACTTTACAGATCTTTAAATGACCTAAGTGTGGGGAAAATTTGTGTTAGATTAGGGTTCCCAGGATGCGTAATCAAAAGAACTAGGGTTTGAGTCCTGACTCTATCCAAAGCGTTCCAACTTCCCGCCCCTGGTGAGTCATCGACCGGTTCCTTTGCTCTTGAGGCAGAGATAGCGGTCTGCAGACTTTTTACTGTGTGGGAGGTGGGTTCCACACCACCCACATTGTTCAAGGGTCAACTGTATTTTCAGGAACGGCGTGCAGGAGATGGAGAGAGCATCTCTTGTTATGCTCTCTTCTCGCTGCAGCCAGATTGCCTGGAGGGACATGCAAAGCAGATTCATAGTTATCCGGACAGATTCCACGTGGGCTCCAGCTGCAGCCTCCGAGGTGCTGGGGCACTTACCCATCCACGCAGAAGCAGGCAGGGGCTTCGAATGAACCAGTCTCTGAGGTGGAAAATCTCCACTGACAGGTAGGGATGCTGGGGCCAGAGGTTCTCAAACAATACAAAGCAGAGTCGGTATAATTTCTCCTGGGGCACCCAGCTAATTACAACCAAAGTTGTTTCCCCTCAAATTTATAGGAACAATGCCTCACCTTTCCCCTTCACGCTTGCTGGGTGCCTGTGACATCCAGAACTAAACAGAGCAACTCAGAAGTTAGGACCCACCCCCGAAACCCTGCCATCGGCATTTCCACTTGGTGCTCTTGATGACAAAGGTGCTTGGGCATTTACAATAGGTACATCAGCTTGAGGGAAACAGCGACGATATGTTTCTGGTGAATCTGGGCCAAGGGGGTGAGTTTTTCAAAAACACTCTCTGCTCGTGCCCCCTCTTTTGCAGGGGGTGTATTTGCTTTTATTGAACTAGTTTCTGTTTTGTAAAAGAAGGCTCGGTTAGATACGTGGTCAAAGACAAATAGTAGAGAAGTGTTTTCTCCCCGCTGCCCCCTCCCTTCCTGTTCCCCACGGGTAACCTCTGTATGTACTTGCCTTTTAAAGAAAAATATTCGTGTTGCACAGCCCAGTGTCTGGATCCAGGTTTTTAAAAAGTGAAAGACAAATGCTTCCAAGGAGCTGCCACCACTGCTATACCCCAGGCTCTTCTCTTTTTGAAAATATCAGCCATTGGTTTCACCAGACATTTGGAATGAAAAGATTAACCAGTATCGCAGCTCAGGATACCTTTTTCTAACTACATCAGATCATGTCTTTTCACATTCACTCAGCCTCGGAAGAGATCAATATGTGTTTGTTGATCAAAGAGGTTATTTTTGGTTCACTAAAGAGCCATTTAATGAGAAAATAATAAATAAGCATATAGCCATCACTCTTGCCTTCTTTTACCACATAAAATATGTTCTGGGGTAGGTTTCCACAAATGAAAGAATCTCACTGCATGATCAGAAATGTAACTGGCCCAGAGAGAGGGAGAGAGAGGGAGAGACAGAGAAGCTGAGACTTGTTCTTGGAAAGGCCGCCAGTGGATTCATTCCAGAATTTATTACTGTTTCTTTACTGCTGATAATCCAAGTAAGGGCCAAAACCCTCTTTTACTTCTTATGAAAAAGATTGGGGCAATAGCAGTGGAAAATGCTTTTGTCTATTAAAAACTCCACCAATGTCATGTTGCTATGAAAGTTGCTACTCTTTTATCGGTTGTCTGAGAGATTCTATAAACGGAGCATGTGGCTGCTGGTCCCCCTCACCCTGCCTGCAGGCTGAGCGCCCCTGGCTGGTGGGGGGCTGGCTGAGCGCCCCTGGCTGGTGGGGGGCAGGCTGAGCGCCCCTGGCTGGTGGGGGGCTGGCTGAGCGCCCCTGGCTGGTGGGGGGCAGGCTGAGCGCCCCTGGCTGGTGGGGGGCTGGCTGAGCGCCCCTGGCTGGTGGGGGGCAGGCTGAGCGCCCCTGGCTGGTGGGGGGCTGGCTGAGCGCCCCTGGCTGGTGGGGGGCTGGCTGAGCGCCCCTGGCTGGTGGGGGGCAGGCTGAGCGCCCCTGGCTGGTGGGGGGCTGGCTGAGCGCCCCTGGCTGGTGGGGGGCAGGCTGAGCGCCCCTGGCTGGTGGGGGGCTGGCTGAGCGCCCCTGGCTGGTGGGGGGCTGCCTGAGCCCCTGGAAAACCGAGACAGACAGCAAAGCACTGGGTTCCTCAAGCTCTTCCTTGTGAGGATTTCTACTAGCAGATCAGTGGTACTTGATAGAAAGACAGATCTGGACTTTATAAAAAGCAAACAGGAATTCCATGTCTCTTTTGTGACCTTGGACTCAAGTGAGTAATTGATGTTTCTTTAGCCCCTTGATAGCACTTCACAAACCCTCCAGAAAATAATAGAGAGAAAAAGTGCTTTGGAATCCAACAAATCTAGTTGTAATTCCCAGCGGCAGTTCACTTAGCTGTGTGACCTTGACAGATTATTTAAACTCTGTGAGCCTCAGTTTCCTCTTCTGTAAAATGAGTGTAATAATGTACATCCCTACAAAGGCTGCTGGGAGAACTGAGATAATGTAGTTGAGACCCCAAGTCCAGTACCTGGCACATAAGTAGCTGGTCAAGAAATATAAGTTCCCTACTTAAGACATATATATTGGGAATGGAAGAAAGAAAGGATCATAAAGGAAGAATAAAAAGAAGACAGGAAGGAGAAGGCAAGGACCATCAGGAGAAAGAGTAAGAACAGCTTTTTGTCATGGAGAAAATCCCCAGCGCTCAGCTGGTACGTATTTCTCGGGACCTGCTTATTCCCCAGGAAGAAGAAGAGAGAGAGACCGAAGCTCAGATCCGTCAATTTTACAGTTATTAAGTCTTGTCAAGACTGAGCCGGGAGAAGAAAAGACACAGTCAAAATGAAGGCTGGGAGCTGTGTGTATATGTCCTCTCTCTCTCTCTCTTTCTCATTTCTCTTTACTCAGAGGGCTCTGTAGGGAAGTCTGGGTCCTACATCTCCACTGTCCACTCATTGTTGAACCCGTGTCACCTGTCTTCAATCACACTCCACTCCCAATCCCGTGCGCTGCTGAGCTTGCCCCTTCAGAGCTCATTAGTAACCTCCTGGTTGCGAAATCATACAGCATTTTCTTAGTCCATGAGTGGTACCGGCGTGGCTGTTCCTGCAACTAACTACACTCCTAAGTTTCCTGAGGATGCCGTAGACCACCCAACTCCATTTGCCTCTTCTTTCTTGCCATCCTATTCTGGAGGCGATGCGCCCAGCTGAGAGAGCACATCCCAGCATTCTCAGCAGCTAAAAGCGTCCAGTGAGATGTAAGCGAGATTATGCACAGGGAAGGGCAGCCTGGAAGGTCATCAGCCAAGTCTTCTGGTAGCTTGAACCCTGACTGTACCTCCTTTTCCACCCAAACTTGGGGAACCTGAGATCATTAAGGAAACATTTTCCTAGGACTTACATGAATTCAGCCCTGATGAAATTCTCCCTCGTCCCTAGCCCAGGTGTGGAGCAAGTATCCTGAGTGTGTGGGTGAGGGTGTAGCTCCACTCTGAGGGCACCTGACGAGGGAAATGGAAAATCCATTTGGGAGAAGAGGGTTTCTGGGTGAAGCCTTAGGAATGACTCTTGGTGTCCTTCCTGGTGGTGGGTGACATATCCAGAGCTGCCAGGAGCAGGGGAGGGGGAGCCAGATGTAGAAGAACCCCACCCTCAGAAGCAGCAGAGGTCCGGCTGGAAGGGGGGACCTCTCAGCTAAGACAGGATGGACACGCCCAGGCTCCTGCCCTTACCTGGAGAGTCTGAGGAAGGCTGGGAGGGTGGGGAGGCCAGCCAGCCTGAAAGCTCCGCCAGGGCCAGGATGCTGGCTCTATCAGCGGGGCTGGACCGGGTGGGAGGGGGCAGGGGGATGAGCATACCGCGTGTACAATAGCCAAGGAGGAAAGACTCAGTAAGATGTGCAAAGGTCACTGGGGAGCTCTCATCCTCCGAGCAGGCCACCGGGCTTCCATGAGTCACTGTGGTATTGTGCACAGCCCTTGCTGGCTGGGTTTTCTCAGTGACACAGCTTCCTGGTATGTTGTGGTCACGCCACTGGCTGACCTGGAAGTTTGCACCAGCTGTTAAATCATCCACAGGAAAGACTGTCTCAACACCTCTACCAGATAATCCGCAGCAGAGCAGGGGAGTATGCAGGGGCCGGGTGAATTCCTGTGAACTGGGGCAAATTCTATTTCTCTTTTGAGCCTCAGTTTCCTCAGCTCTAAAGTGGGAATAATAAAGCAGCTTTGTTGTAACGACTGAGGTCGTGTATGTAAAGTAGCAGATCTCAAACTTCATCCCTCTGAAGGGCGTTCATCTTGTTAAATTTTTATTAAATTTAAAAAATGTTTTAAATTATAAATAATCTTTTAATATTGTTAAAATACAGATGACAGGGCCCTACCTCCAGAGTTTCTCATTGAATCGGGCCAGGTGGGGCCTGAGAATTTGCATTTTGAACAAATTCCCAGGTGATGCTTCTACTGCTGTTTGGGGGGGTCGCACTTTGATGACCCCCCGCTGGAAAACTTGTGGGCTCTTCTGGAGATTTATACACGTGGTTTTCACGAGTGCCTTTTCTTCCTCCTGTTCGTGCAATGGGAGTCTGTAACACAAGGCTTAGACTGATGAATCAGGTTCTGGCGCACATACTATTAATAATTGCTCCATCCTTCTGATATCATCTTGGTTTGCAAGAAAGTAGCTATATATAGTATGGTCTTTCTAGGGGTAATAGTACCAAGCTAATATTTGTGCAAAACTTTTGCGAGTATACTTTTACTTGATCGTCACCAAAACCTCGTTTTGTTTTTTTTTGTTTTTTTTTTAATATTAAGTTAATCTCTTAAATTCAACATCATTGATGGTTCCAACATGTACTTTTTTTTTTTTTTTAAGTATTGTTTATTTATTTATTTTTGGCTGTGTTGGGTCTTCGTTTCTGTGCGAGGGCTTTCTCTAGTTGCGGCAAGCGGGGGCCACTCTTCATCGCGGTGCGCGGGCCTCTCACTATCGCGGCCTCTCTTGTTGCGGAGCACAGGCTCCAGACGCGCAGGCTCAATAATTGTGGCTCACGGGCCCAGCCGCTCCGCGGCACGTGGGATCTTCCCAGACCAGGGCTCGAACCCGTGTCCCCTGCATTAGCAGGCAGATTCTCAACCACTGCGCCACCAGGGAAGCCCCCAAAACCTCGTTTTGCAGATGAAGACATTGAGGTTGAGAGAGCTTCAGTAACTCGGTCAGACTCACACCGCTGGCCAGTGGCAGAGCCTGGACTCAAACGCGTGTCTTCTGACCCCAAAGCTGGCGTTCTTTCCACCAAATACGGCTGACCTCATTTTTTGTTGTTATTATAACCTAATAGGAAGGCAGGCTGTCCCCTGTTGCCATGCATCTTTAATGAGGTGACTGATTCACTGCCAAGTCCCTAAGTTGAAAGACTTTATCACTTCCACCCCAGGGAGCAGCCAGAAACTGCAGGTGTGGCTGGTTTTTTAGTGTTTGTCTCCGAGGCACGCTCAGTTTTAAGCAAGGAATAAGCTAAAGCAGCTCCTTACATGAGAAAGGCTGTCCTATCATGGACTTTCCTCTTTAACAAGGATGCCCCCTGTCCTGTAGGACCGTGTTGGAGCTGATGTGTCAAGGATGAAAAAGTTTGGAACCACGTTCAATCAATAAAACTGCTGAAAAGCACGTGGAAATTACATTCTATCTAGGGAAAAGGAGAGCCAGCCACTTCCCAGGGGTGAAAAGTCCATAGGGCTGGAAGACAAGCAGCTGGCTTCATCTGCAGGAGGCTTGGAGCCAAAAAGACACTCTCACTTCAGTGCAATTAGGGAATCAGAGCTTGGCCAGGAGAGCAGGGAGGAACGGCTGGGGGAGGGGAAGAGGCCAGCCTCCGGACGGACAAACCCGGCTGCCTGTCTGGGCTCCTCCACCTGCTGGGCAGCCCCGGGCACATCCCCAGCCTCTCTGACTGCACTCACCTCTGGGGGCTGTCGTGGGAATTAACTAGGAAAGGGCGTGCAGGGCCCGTCAGTGCTCCGTGTACCGACCATGCTGGGATCACCTTGCTGTGGACGTTTGGGTTTGTCTTATTTTGGTGGTGCTGTTATTTTGGTTTTTTTCTATCTTACATCAGAACATTGTTCTTATTTGGAAGTGATACCTCTCCATATAAAAAATATTGTGGTGGAGAGGGGTTCTTCAAGGTGGTCGTGTTGCCACCCTCAGGGGCAGAGTGGGTGGTCTGTGGTCTCGTCTGCAAATGCCACGGCTGGGCTTCCTGCTGCCTCCCCTCCTGGGCCTCTTTCTCCGGTCTTCCTAAAGAATCCACGGGCTCCCTGGTATCCTTCCACTACATTCCTGGGTGCTCCCATCTGCCAGAGTCACTTGCTGTTACTTGCAGCCTGACTGATACACATCTAGACTAGAATCGGCAGAGCAGCTGCTTCAGGGTATTCTAGACTACAGCCATGTATTAACACAAACCCTAGGGCCAGACTTCCTAGTATGGATGTGACTTTTTAGGCAAGGTTCGGCCTTTCTTAACAGCAAAATTAAACAGGTCCAGTTGGTGATTCAAGAAAAGTGTGCTCTGAGCGAAGCCTGTTCTTGGTGGAGGTGGGAGCGGGGGCGGGGGCCACCTCCTCTCCCTTTGCGTGTAGATAACGCAGTTACTCTGACTGCAGGGCTGCCTTACTGGCTGGCAAATCCGTCTGTTTCCCAAAGATGCTGAAAGTAATGAAAAGAGAAGAGAGCCATCTTGGCCTCCTAAAATCCAGCCTGGACTTCACAGCAGGATCGGGGAGAGTTACTAGGAAAAACATAGGTCTTTAACTAGGGTTATTCTCGCCACTCCTCACTTGTTCCCATCCCTGGGAAGGGAAGGCCAGCATGGCACGTCCAGAAGCTCTTTGCTGGGGCAGCTGGAGAAATAACCAAATGGGAGCAGCTGGGAGGGAGTATGGAAGGCAGAAATGGCCAGAGGGGAGCACTGTTCCCTTGGAGCACACATTTGGGTGCCTGGCCTGCAGCACCTTCTGGCCAGTGAGGGGTGCTCTGTGCAGGGTGCTGCTGAGACGCCCCACCCTGGCCCAGAGCAGTGATGCCTGGGAGTCAAGGACCATCTCTTGGCAGTGACCAGGGCTTATCGGCAGCATCTTGGAGCCCAAAGAACAACTTGAAAGATAGGGGCCATCCTGAGCGCAGGCTGCAGCCCCAGCCCCCGCCCAGTTTTCTAAAGCCACAGAAGTTGGGGGACTTTATAACCAAGAAGAGGAAGAATGGACCCTCCAGAATCTCTTGAGACTGAATTTTCTGCCAGTCACTAGGTAGGGGCCCAAAGCAATTTAAACTTGATTTTTAGACATAAAGTAATAGGACCTCTGGTGCAGAATCCATACTTGACACGTAACTTTTTCACTTCACTTTCCGGCCTTCACCGTGGTCAGTCATTGTACAGCCAAATCAAGTGTGCACGATGATTTTCATCGCAGAAGCCGTCTCTGTGCACAGACTCTACAGCAGAGCTGAGTGACGTGCTTTTGAGCAAACGGAGCTCCATCTAAGCTCGACGCAGGTCTGTAGCCCTGGATCCCCTCTTCCGCTCAATCTTTGCTGTCATCCCTTTCTGGCTGCTTGAGACCCCTTCCTTGATGCTTCAACCGACATCACTCCCAGGTGAGGGTGGTCCTCTCTTTTTGGCTCCCTGGGGACCTTCTGGGAACTCAGGACTGTGTCCCAGCCCTCAGATCAAAACTTGACCTACTTGGGCATCCGAAGAAGCTACAAGTCCCCAGCCCAGAGATCCACACTCCTGTAATGCATCGCAATCACTTGGAGGAACGTAAAAATCCATCCAGGTCCTGAACGGATGCCCTCCTGACTCAGAGGCTCAGGCAGAGGGCCAGGCATCTGTGTGTTTAACAATCTTCCCAGGCAGTTCTGAAGTACAGCCAGGTTCAGGAACCATTGTCTTGGCCAGAGATTTTCAAGCTGCCCACTTCCTAACCACAGAAGAGAAGAGAACCAGCCAGGAGCCTCTGGGAAGAGTCTGGGTCCATAGTTTAACTGTCCACAAGCTGAAATGCCTTTGAAGCCTGGTATTTTGTCTCAAAACTCATTTGTATTCTGATTATTTTATTAATTTTTTTTATTTATTTATTTATTTATTTATTTATTTATTTATTTATTTATTTATTTATTTATTTATGGCTGTGTTGGGTCTTCGTTTCTGTGCGAGGGCTTTCTCTAGTTGCGGCAAGTGGGGGCCACTCTTCATCGCGGTGCGCGGGCCTCTCACTATCGCGGCCTCTCTTGTTGCGGAGCACAGGCTCCAGACGCGCAGGCTCAGTAGTTGTGGCTCACAGGCCCAGTTGCTCCGCGGCATGTGGGATCTTCCCAGACCAGGGCTCGAACCCGTGTCCCCTGCATTGGCAGGCAGATTCTCAACCACTGCGCCACCAGGGAAGCCCCCTGTATTCTGATTTCTTAAAGTTCACTTCTGCCTTCTGACTGCTCAGGATTTTGGTTGGAAGCGGGGTGGGATTGGAATAGAAATAACTATTTTCAATTGCTACTCCTGAGATTATTCTATAATCACCTGAAAAGCTCTTTTTTAAAAATTAAATATAGGTGATTTACAATGTTGTGTTAGTTTCAGGTGTACAGCTTCAGATTCTTTTCCTTTATAGGTTATTACAGGATATTGAATATAGGTCCCTATGCTATACAGTAAATCCTTGTTGTTTATTTTATGTATAGTAGGGTATATCTATTAATCCCAAACTCCTGATTTATCCCTCCCCCACCCATTTCCTCCTTGGTAACCATAAGTTTGTTTTCTATGTCTATGAGTTTGTTTCTGTTTTGTAAATAAGTTCATTTGTATTACTTTTTAGATTCCACGTATATATGATATCATATAATACTTGTCTTTCTCTGCCTGACTTAATTCACTTAGTATGATATTCTCTAGGTCCATCCATGTAGCTGCAAATGGCGTTATTTCATTCTTTTGTATGGCTGAGTAATATCCCATTGTATATATGTACCACATCTTCTTTATCCAGTCATCTGTCGTTGGACATTTAGGCTGTTTCCACGTCTTGGCTATCGTAAACAGTGCTGCAGTGAACACTGCGGTGCGTGTAACTTTTCAAATTAGAGTTTTTGTCTTGAAAAGCTTTTGTAGAAAGGATTCCTGGACCTCCCTGCAGAGATTCCGATTTACTGAATCTGGAGAGGACTCAGGGGGTAGGTCTCGGAAGAGCCTTTGGAGACCTGGGATGTACACCAGGGTTAAGAACCACTGGACTGACTGAGTGCCCACCCCCAACCCCCGCACTAGATCTTCTTGACTCTAGGGCTGGATCATCGTTCTCAGCCAGAGTGTTTAAATTCCAACTCATTTATGAAAGGGACCAGGTCTGCCCTGAAACAGGCTCTGAAGACTGTTAAAAGTCTCTGAGGAACAGAGCTCAGTGGCATCTTGACAATGACTCAAGCACTGAAGAGAAACATTAGAATGGTGCGTGCTGCAACCCTTCAACCTCAGGAAATATTGCCAGGCTTGGGAAGTGGTCATAATCCGGTTTCCGTGTCTACGGAAGTCATGGGACCCAGTTCAGCCCCCCTTTGGACCCTATGGTGCGCTGGCCCCATCCCCATGGCCCCCTCCAGCACTGTCCAGCCCCTAACCTGTCCTCCGGGTGGGCGAGGGCGCTGGAGAGAAGTGCGGGCAGAGGCACAGCAGTGGGAAGCCAGCGCCAGGCTCTGTCTCTACAGTTAGTAAACCCACGCGTCACCTGGGGATCTTGTTAAAATGCAGATTCTCAGCCGGTGTCGGGCGTGGCAGAGGGACAGAGATTCTGCACCCTGACACCTCCCAGCTGACGACCGGCACCCACTGCTCCTGCCACATCCCTGCGCGGGGGGCCGCACGTTGGGTAGCAAGGGTTAGGGGGTTCAGAGGGAGGTTCTGGAGTCTGAACGCCTGGGTCTGAATCCCAGCTCTAGGTCATAACAGCTGCAAGACACTTAACCTCTGAGAGCCTCACTTTCTGCATCTGAGAAAGGGGGAAATAATCGTTTATGTCATAGAATTGCGAGGATTGCATAAGGTGTGGAAAGCACAGTGCCTGGCACGTGGTGGGGACTGAGCGCCGGTATTAATAAGCAGATTGAAGAAAGGCAGTTGTGAGCGGAGCGAGAGCTGGGAGGAGGCGGGGTGCGTTCCGGACTGGAGCTGAGCTGGGCTCTGGGTGCCGCTGTCTCTTCTGAGGTCTTTCCTCCCCACCCCACGTGTTACCCCATTTCTCAGAGACTCCACCACTTGTGAGGGCGTGTGGAAACTGCTGCTGCCTTATCACCTGCACTTTCTATGAGGCTTGTTCGGATGGTGCTGATTGAGACCCACGTGGCTGGTAGAAGCCACTTACAGGGTTCCCTTGAACTCGGTGCCATTGCATCTGCCCAGCTGCCGCGCCTTGATGTGCTTCAGATCAGCCATCCCTAAACTGCTATCCTGTTGCTTTAGTCCAACTACAGAGACGCCAGTAATGAGTCCAGACTGATGAGGGATTCAGGTAGAAATATTCTTTTCTTTCTCCCAGTGAGATTTCATTGACTACCCAGGCAAGACCCACTGGGAGCTGTGAATTATCCTGATCTTGTTAGCAGCTCTGGCTTACCATTGGCTGGCCCCTGGCAGTGAGTACCAAAGGATGCTCATGGGGCAGAACCCTCACCTATACACCTCTTTGTCCAATTTCTCCTGGACCTTCAAGACTCTGATAGGTGGGCTGCTAGCTCATCTTTCTTTCTTTGTAACTATCAAAGCTTCGTGTAACTCAGTGAGCAAAAAAACCAGGCTAGGAATGTTGCAACAAAAAACTAAAATCTCTGCTACGACTTCCCTGGTGGCCCAGTGGTTAGGACTCAGCGCTTCCACTGCATGGGGCACAGGTTCAGTCCCTGGTCAGGGAACTAAGATCCCACATGCTATGTGGAACAGCCAAAAAATAAAATAAAATAAAATAAAAATCTCTCCTAGGTGACCAATCCCACACGCTCAACCATGGCTTAGAAGGTGTTTGAGACAACCTGCAAGAAATGGACAAATTCTTAGAAAGGTACAACCTTCCAAGCCTGAACCAGGAAGATATAGAAAATATGAACAGACCAACCACAAGTAATGAAATTGAAACTGTGATTAAAAATCTTCCAACAAACAAAAGTCCAAGACCAGATGGCTTCACAGGTGAATTCTATCAAACATTTAGAGAAAAGCTAATTAATGTGTTAATTAATTAGCTAATTAGTGTTCTAATGAAATTAGAACACTCCCTAACACCATACACAAAAATAAACTCAAGGGCTTCCCTGGTGGCGCAGTGGTTGAGAATCTGCCTGCCAATGCAGGGGACACGGGTTCAAGCCCTGGTCTGGGAAGATGCCACATGCCGCGGAGCAACTAGGCCCGTGCACCACAACTACTGAGCCTGCGCGTCTGGAGCCTGTGCTCCGCAACAAGAGAGGCCGCGATAGTGAGAGGCCCGCGCACCGCGATGAAGAGTGGCCCCCACTTGCCGCAATTAGAGAAAGCCCTCGCACAGAAACGAAGACCCAACACAACCATAAATAAATAAATAAAATAAAATAAAAAATAAAAATTAAAAAAAAAATCCAACACCCTTTAAAAAAAAAGAACATCACTCGACCAATTTAAAAAATAAATAAATAAATAAATAAACTCAAAATGGATTAAAGACCTATATGTAAGACCAGACACTGTAAAACTCTTAGAGGAAAACATAGGAAGAACACCCTTTGACATAAATCACAGCAAGATCTTTTTTGATCCACCTCCTAGAGTAATGGAAATAAAAACAAAAATAAACAAATGGGACCTAATGAAACTTCAAAGCTTTTGCACAGCAAAGGAAACCATAAACAAGACGAAAAGACAACCCTCAGAATGGGAGAATATATTTGCAGAAGAATCAACAGACAAAGGATTAATCTCCAAAACATATAAATAGCTCATGCAGCTCAATATTAAAAAAACAAACAACCCAATCCAAAAATGGGCAGAAGACCTAAACAGACATCTCTCCAAAGAAGACATACAGATGGCCAAGAAGCACATGAAAAGCTGCTCAACATCACTAATTATTAGAGAAATACAAATCAAAACTACAATGAGGTATCACCTCACACCAGTTAGAATGGGCATCATCAGAAAATCTACAAACAACAAATGCTGGAGAGGGTGTGGAGAAAAGGCAACCCTCTTGCAATGTTGGTGGGAATGTAAATTGATACAGCCACTATGGAGAACAGTATGGAGGTTCCTTGAAAAAATAAAAATAGAATTACCATACGACCCAGCAATCCCACTACTGGGCATATGCCCAGAGAAAACCATAATTCAAAAAGACACATGCACCCCAATGTTCATTGCAGCACTGTTAACAATAGCCAGGACATGGAAGCAACCTAAATGCCCATCGACAGACGAATGGATGAAGAAGATGTGGTACATATATACAATGGAATATTAGCCATAAAAAGGAACAAAATTGAGTCATTTGTAGTGATGTTGTTGGACCGAGAGACTGTCATACAGAGTGAAGTAAGTCAGAAAGAGAAAACCAAATATTGTATATTAATGCATATATGTGGAATCTAGAAAAATGGTACTGATGAACCTATTTGCAAAGCAGAAATAGAGACACAGATGTAGAGAACAAACGTATGGCCTCCAAGGGGGGAAAGCAGGGAGGGGGGGTGGGGGGGTGGGATGAATTGGGAGATTGGGACTGACATGTATACATGGCTGTGTATGGAATAGATAACTAATAAGAACCTGCTGTATAAGAAATAAGTAAAATTCAAACAAATTGAAAATGATAGGATAAGAATAATATTCAATGTGTATCATTTATATTATATAAATTATATGTATTATATGTAACATATATACACATGACTATGCATATAATTATGATATATAAACTCATGTATTTGGGTTTCCCAGCTAGAACTGAATGTGCTTCCATAGAATAATTATCATTTAAAAATTATCTGGATTGAATGTAGAGAGACACTGAAAATGAAAAGTTTTATGCTATAGTAGTAAATGCTAAAATTCACACCCCCCCAAAAATAAAGAACCTGCTATATAAAAAAATAAAATAAAGTAAAATTCAAAAAGAGAAAAAAAAGGTCTTTGAAGTGTCTTCAGTCTCATGGGGCCTTTCTTCCTGTGTCAGAAGGATGAAGGGATGCGTCAGCTCCTCCAGGATTCTCACCTGTTATTTCAGAGACTTAAGAACTTACATCTGAGCTTTAGGTCTCCTCCATGTGACTGGATTCGCGGCAGGGCCTCGGTCTCTCCGGGTGGAAGTCTACGGCTGGGTGCAGCAAGGGGTCCTTTATCAATAAAAATGAGCCAACAGGAAAGGCAGGTGCAGGAGTCCAAGGCCAGCTTGGTTTGTGGCAATGGTGGACTTGATGATGGCAAGATTCCATATGGAAGAATTGCACGGGTACCTGGTGCCTCAAGAGCCAAAGCATTTCTCACTTGAACTGTTTCTTACGCAGATTTGTCAGAAATACACTTCACACATCGCTGTGTGGAAAACCTAACCTTACTTTTTTTTTAGAAAAAAATTTTATTTATTTATTTATTTTTGGCTGCGTTGGGTCTTCGTTGCTGCGCACGGGTTTCCTCTAGTTGCGGCAAGCGGGGACTACTCTTTGTTACGGTGCGTGGGCCTCTCATTGCGGTGGCTTCTTGTTGCAGAGCACGGGCTCTAGGCGCGTGGGCTCAGCTGTTGTGGCTCGCGGGTTCTAGAGCGCAGGCTCAGTAGTTGTGGTGCACGGGTTCTAGAGTGCAGACTCAGTAGTTGTGGTGCACGGGCTTAGTGGCTCCGCGGCATGTGGGATCTTCCCGGACCAGGGCTCAAACCTGTGTCCCCTGCTTTGGCAGGCGGATTCTTAACCACTGCGCCACCATGGAAGCCCCCCTAACCTACTTTCAATGGCAAACCCACCATTAGGATACTGATTATGATAGTGACAAGTTCAAGACGTTTGGAAGTGTTGACCCTTATACAAAAGAGCCCCAAACCTTCAACTTTTTATAACTAACTTGTATTGCTCTCTCTGATTATGAAGTGATAGAGTTAAAAAACAGTTTTTTTAAGTTACTCACTTTTTAATAGTTTTACTATCTCCTTCCAGACTATTCATCTGTCCATTTGTTTCTCTTGGTTCCTTTTAATCTGCTTGTAGCAACAGCCCTCTTATTTGTTATCTTTGATCTAGAGTTAGGCTGAGAAACCACACAATCAAGCTTATTACAATTGTGTGTGAAGAGTAGCCTCAGGATAGATAAACACTTAGCCGATCAATACTGCTATTAGGATAGAACTTTCTAGTGGATAATAGAAGAATCTTTAGGCTGTGGAATCAGATAGACCCTCGTATAAATTGCCTCTCTGACTCTTACTGGTATTGGGAGCTTCAACAAATGACCTTATCATACTCAGTTTCAGTTTCCTCAATGTAAAATAAAAATAATAACACCTAACTTCCATGGCTGTCGTGAGGATTAAAAGAAATAAGATGCCACGTACCTGTCAGAGTGTTTGGCTCACGATGGTGCCTTGATGAGCACTCGTTCCCCTCTTCCAGGCATCACTCCCAGGCATCACGATGCTGTGGAAGGAGAATGCCTCTAGGACCGAGGTTCTCAAACTTGAACTTGCACCAGAATCCCCTAGAGGGCTTATGAAAATACCGGTTGCTGGGCCCCACCCCCAGAGTTTCTGATTCCGTCAGAATAGGTTGGGGCTCAAGAACTTGCATTCTGAAGAAATTTCTAGTTATGCTGGTGATGCTGAGGCTGCTGGTCTGGGGCGGGGAGGGCACAGTGGGCACACATTGAGAACCTAGGACTGGTCCAGGAGATCAGCAGACTTTGGTCCAAATTCTGTTTGGCCACTCGGTAGTTATGTGCATTTGAACAAGTCATTTTTCTTCTCTGGGCCATGACTTCCTAGCCCTTCATAGGTTTGAGATAGATACCTAGCATGTAATAGGTCTTCATCAATCTTAACTTTTCCTTTTTTGAGGCAGGATCCCTTCCTGTTTGGCTTAAGGACTTTAGTGTCCCAAGGAACAACCACAACTAGACGATTTTGTCCCTAAAATTATGTACATCTCATCTTAGACACTTTACAAATAAGACCTCTGTCATTCTCTCAGGAGGAGCAAAAATCGACTCTGTAATAAGTAGTAAATATGGGTCCTGTCGAGGTAGCTCAGGAGATCAGTTTTCCACCTGTTGACCTTTTAGGGGAATGATGGATTGATTACAAAATATTTCCCCCTACAGACTAGAAAATGTTTTGCAGGTGGGTACATACACGTCAATGAGTACTTTTTCCGTTGGATATATGTGTGCGGTGGGCTGTAGGTTGGGGACAGTTATCTAAACTCCACTCAACAGTGGCCAAGCAGGTACAACTCTAACTGGATTTATTCTGTTCAAATGACACACTCTCCAGGAAAAAATTTCTGCTGTGAAATTGGTTTGCTGGTGTCCTGCCAAATGGAAGCCTTATCGTAGTAAATACATCAACTTTAATTATTCATTTCTATTTGCTTGAAGAAATGTTCTTACGTGACATACATATGTTCCTACACTCCCTTGTTGCAGCAACATGAACTAAATAAGTCACTTTCACACATCAATACAACTCCAAGAGTTATGATCGCTAACTTGTGTTCTCTGTACCATTCACACATTTTCCATTCGGCTGGAGAAAAGGTAGTGTCTGGGTAATGGGGAAGAATTATGGAGCAAAAGATGAGGATCTTTTCAGGGTGCTTTCAAGTAAAGGGAAAAAAAGCACAGGCTCCCATCTGCTATTACTGATGAACTGAAACATCTCTATCGACAGAGATTCAATAATGTACAACTGGTTCTCCAAATTCATCTGCTGAATCTACAGAACCAAAATGAGACTTCAAGTCTTTGCAGCTGATCTGCAAGTCACCTGTGGCAGACACATCAGAGTCTGTTCCGCCATCTGGTGTTCATGCAAGGAAACGTTCAGCGAACCGAGTTAAACTGCCAGCGTTTCATACATTATTGGTGGCTGTGAAATTGTTACGATCTCAGTGAAAGGCAATTCCATCCTCTCTGCCAAGTTCTGGTAGAAGGCTGTTTGAGAACATCTATTAAAATTTTAAATGCACACACCCTCAGTCTAGTGATTCCACTTTTAGGAATTCATCTTATGAATATGTTTATACATGTGCACAAGGAAATGGGTATAAAGGTGTCTCAGCAGCACTGAATATAATAGCAGGAAACAGGAAACAAGCTAAATGTCCATCCCTAGGGTACTGGTTAAATAAATAATGATATACCCACACAATAGGTCTAGCATGTAGCTGTTTGAAAAATAAGGCTAACCCTCCTACACTGTTGGTGGAAATGTAAATTGGTTCAGCCACTCTGGAAAACAGTATGGAGGTTCCTTAGATAACTAAAAGTAGAGCTACCATGTGATCCAGCAATCTCACTCCTGGACATATATCTGGAGAAAAAACATAATTCGAAAATATACATGCACCCCTATGTGCAATAGCAGCATTATTCACAGTAGTCAAGTCATGGAAACAACCTAAATGTCCATCCACAGATGAATGGATAAAGAAGATGTGGCATATGCATACAATGGAATATTAGCCATAAAAAAGAATGAAATAATGCCATTTGAAGCAACATGGTTGGACCTAGAGATGATCATACTAAGTGAAGTAAGTCAGACAAAGACAAATATCATATGATATCACTTATATGTGGAATCTAAAAAAAATGATACAAATGAACTCATACAAAACAGAAATAAACCCACAGACGTAGAAAACAAACTTATGGTTACCGAAGGGGAAAGAGGAGGGTATAAGTTAGAAGTTTGGGATTAACATATACACACTACTATATATAAAATAGATAACCAACAAGGACCTACTGTATAGCTCAGGGAACTATACTCAATATTTTATAATAACCTCTAAGGGAAGAGAATCTGAAAAAAAGATATATATGTATATGTATAACTGAATTGCTTTGCTGTACACCTGAAATTAGCACAACATTGTAAATCAACTATATCTCAATTTTAAAAAAAACTTTGAAAAAATAAAATAAAATGGAAAAAAAAAAAAGGCAAATCTATATTAACATAAGGCAAATTTATAAGCACTTGAAATTTCCAAAGAGATTTATTAGCAGAAGCAAACCTCAAGCTGGTGAGTGTTGCCGGGGAAATGGCTTTGAGCTGTCCTGTTACTTTACTCCCTTCTTCTCCCATCCCTCAGCTCCCAGCCATGTATGGAGCACGGACTGTGTGTCAGGCACTGTCCTAGGTGCTGAGGGTGCGACAGGTAAAGACAGAGTCAGTCCTGGCACGGTCTGCATTCTAGGTGGGAAGAGAGACAATGATAAACAGATTATCAAAGGTAATTTCAAGTGTCCATTAAAGTGGCAGAGGAGAGAAAGCAGGGCCGTGTGGTGCCGAGTGAATGGGGGACAGAGTGGTCTTTTAGCCGGGCTTGTAGAAGGCACGAACCCCAGGTGATGAGAGGGAAGACAGCACAGACATTCAGGAGAAGGGTCTCCAAGCACGAAGAACAAATGCAAAGACTCTGGTGAGTTTCAGAGAAAGAAACAAGACTGTGTATGTACTCCCAGATTCATCTCTCCAGCCTACATGTGTCTCTTCAACTCCAGATTCTTCTACCCAACTTGGCTCTTGTAGGTACCCAAGTTTATCAGGTAAAAACCAACCTCGAAGTCAACCCTTTTCAGGTCTCCCCATCTCATCTTTATTTCTTCAATTGCTGAAGCCTAAAATTGGGGTCATTCTTGACTCTTTCTGGAATCTCACATCACATCCATCAACAAACAACAATGACTGTTTCTTTCAAATGGAACTGAATCTGGTCACCACATACCACTTCCATTACTACCACCTTGGTGCAAAGATGCATTATTGCAATCGCCTCAGCAGTTGTTAGGGCGTTGGCTGAGGCGCTGTAACAAAAATATCATCCTGGCTAAGATGCTGAACTAAAAAGATGGTCCTTCCAATAAGATAGCAGTCTTTTTCTCTCCAGCCAAGAGGTAGAAGGCTCTATGTTGTGAGATCATCAGAGAACCAGATTCTTTCAATCGTGTGTCTCTGGTATTCCTTTAGGTATTGTTCTTTTCTTCATGGTTGAAGCAGGCTTACTACCACTCCTATTCCAGTCCACAGACAAGGAGGGAAAAAAGTGAGAGAGAGACGGAGTGTGTAGGGAAAGGGCCACTTCCTTTGTAAGGAAGCAGCCTTGAAGTTGACTGTATCCCTCCACTCACATCCCATTGGTCAGAACGTGGTCACATGGTCAAGCCTAGCTGCAAGTGAGTCTGAGAAACGTAGCATCCAGCGGGACAGCCAAGGGCTCTGATTAAACTTGGGGGTGTTCTTAGACTAAAATGAATAGGGGAGAAACTCTAGCCGTCTCTGCATCCACAGAGATGCACCCCCAAAACCCTCCTTCAGAGAAGGACTTGTTGCCCACCTGAGGGGAGGGTGGCCAGCCCAGGGTCTCCGCCGTCAGCTCCCCTGGGGCTGCCTCACTGCAGACTGCCTGACCTGAGGTCACACCCTGTCTGGGCAGCCTGCATCCCGTGATGGGCAAGAAGGGGACACACAGGCCCAGCTGTTTTAGGGCCGGCGATGCCTGCTCCAGAGCTCTCGCTGGGTTGCCCAAGGCTCGCTGGGCTTGAGTTTCAGTTCTACTTCTTTCTCTGTGGAAGCATCTGGAATTTCTTCAAGCTGGAACGGCTCTTTCCCCTACTTAATCAACCTACAAGCTGAGATTTACAGAGATCTTGTGAAATTTATCCTGTGCTTTCTGGCCGATGTGTTGAGCTCTTTTTGAGATAAACTGTCCAAATTCTCTCCTCTGTGCAACAACTAACAATTTATGAAATTTTAAAAGTCTTCATCCAATTTGTTGGAAGTATTGAATAGAATAGGACTGGGGACAAAATTCTATAGTTTTCTTCTGGAAAGTTTCTCTAAATTACCAGCTTTTCATAAAATGACCTGAGAGGATAGAAGAGTGTATTGTTATGTGTGTAGTGCAAGGACCCTTGGCTCTAGGGTTTTGGTAGACAATTGAAAGATTTTGGAGCAACGTAAATATAAGAAGGGGGGCATTCTATGCTGAGGAAACTAACATGAGCACACGTAGAAACAAAGGGAAATCACAAATACTGTTGACAAGTTAATTAACCAGTTGGATTTATTTTTACCTAGGAGACCAGGGAAATCATCCCTAAAGGTGCTTGATGTATTTGTATATATTCATATAATGAGATGCTTAAAGAATATTTCTTAAAAATCCATGATCTTCTTAAGGGGTCCATCTAAATCAACATTGTTGAGTGTCCACACTCACTTTAAGTTTGAAGATTTAAATTTAAAATAAACAGCAAGGGGCTTCCCTGGTGGCGCAGTGGTTAAGAATCCACCTGCCAATGCAGGGGACACGGGTTCGAGCCCTGGTCTGGGAAGATGCCACATGCCGCGGAGCAACAAAGTCCGTGCGCCACAACTACTGAGCCTGTGAGCCACAACTACTGAAGCCTGTGCACCTACAGCCCACGCTCTGCAACAAGAGAAGCCACCGCAATGAGAAGCCTATGCACCACAACGAAGAGTAGCCCCCGCTCGCCGCAACTAGAGAAAGCCCGCACGCAGCAACAGACCCAACGCAGCCAAAAATAAAATAAATAAAATAAATAAGTTAAAAATAAATAAATAAAATAAAATAAACAGCAATAGGTAGTATTGCTGGGGAACATTTATGCTTCTTATTCTCTTAAAAATAGTAAACCATTCCCCAAGCTTTCTTTTACTTTCATTTTATTTATTTATTTGTTTGTTTATTTATTTATAGCCGTGCCACATGGCATGTGGGATCTTAGCTCCCAGACCAGGGATTGAAACCCGTGCCCCCTGCAGTGGAGGTGAGGAGTCTTAACCACTTGGCCGCTAAGGAAGTCCCTACTTTCATATAATTTAGATCTATCAGAGCTAATCAAACCTCCTGGGGTTTGGTTTTTTCATATTATAGCTATTGAGCAGACCTTTCTACATATAGTTTGTATAAGCAGCTGCTAAGCCAACTAATAATACTGTATCCCAATTCACATTTCAGCATCTCACTCTCAAGGGTACCATCAAGAGATAAGTCTTCAAATGCTTTGCTAAAATGGAGACATTTTATTGCTAAAGCATTTCCCCTTATTTACTAACCTAAAATGAAGTCAGAACTAGAATTAGGCTTAATTTGTTGTAACCTGTTGGAAGAGATCACACATTGTTTTTTAGCGATCATTTCCCATTCATCGAAGTGCACATGAACCATCTTGGTTAACAATTCTTACCACCAGGCTGTGCATTTATGTCAAACTTACTGAAGCTTGGTCTTCACAGTCTATTGGTTTTCCTCCTGTGTCTTCAGGCAACTCTCTTGTTTATCATTTAAAAAAATTCCTTTTTCTTCCACCATGAAGTGATACAAACACACTACATAAAATTTGTAGATAGAGAAAACAAGAAAAAAGTCTGTTCCTAGCTGAATTACTCTTTATATTTTGGTGCATTGACTTCCAGCATTTTTCTATATATTTTCTTAACACAGATCACAATGTTGTACATATATGTTTTAAAATAAAATGTCCATGGCACTAGATGGTCTTCCTTGACGTCCTATAATGTAAAGATTGATGACAGTGACACTGAGGTCACAATTACAAGTTCATGCAACCTGGGATATATTTTCCTGGGTTTATAGCCCCGAAATGCATTTGGGACGGCTGGTTACTTATATTACTTTCTAGCAAAGTTTCAATTCCTTCTTCATGATGTCCATTTTACTTTTTTCTGTGTGAGTATAATTTTCTTTGCTGGATAAGCCAGAAGAAAACCAAAAATTAAATAATTCAGTTCCCTCTTTGTCAGTTAACATTACACTGTGTTTAGAACCTTCAAACACTGTCAAGTTGGAACATAAATTGGGCTAACCTTTCTGGAAGGCAGTCAAGCCATATATGTATCAAGATCCTTAAAAATGTTTTGCCCTTTGTCCAAGTAATTCCACCTCTAGAAATAAGATCCTAAGGAAATAACTGATTCAAAGATTTTGCAAAAGAACTTAACTGTGGTGTTATTCATAATGGTGAAAGATGCCACCTAAATGTCCAAAAGCAAGGAGATGGTTAAAGTATAGATGATGGAAGATTATGTAGTTACTTTAAAAAAAGCATGTCTTTAAAGCATAAAATAATGATCTAGGAAAGCACTTACGATATGAAAATAAAACACAAAATTGTATTCTGAATATGATACTGATTTTGACTTGGTTGTCTTTGCAGCGTTGACAAACTTATCTCATCCTGCACTTAAGTTGAGTCAGCTGAGGTCCTGACATTTTGCAGACTTGGTTTATGCTGCACGTGGATTCATTCTGAGTAATATTTCCCTTCTTCCATCCTTTTTTATTTTTATTTTTTAACATGGTCTTTTTATATCTGAGCTCATCAGAGAACTTCTTGGAAGTCATATTAGTTTTTCGGGCTGCCTTTTCGTTTTCTTCTACGTCAGTTCATTAGCGAATGCATTTTCAGCATTTTATTCTCAGGCCCTCATCTGCTAACCCTCATTCCCTTCTAGAATCTCTAGTGATGAGATCATACTGATCTTGTCTTTGGATTTCTTACAATATGTTTTTCTACATAGTGTATGACACTTGGGTGTAGGGTCCCAGGGTTCTCTTCTTTGTGTTCCAAAGTGTAATGGCCTTTTGGCCTAACTTGGGACTTCGAGTGAAGCAGGAATAGGGAGGGAGCTGGGAGCTTTCCCTCAACCCACACGTCAGGGCTGGACAGAGGGCTGAGGAGACTGAGCTCTGGAGGGCCTGGCCAGGGTTTGTAATGACCACTAGACACTACCTGGGTGAAAATTTGACTCTACTGAATCTCGGGGGAAACATCTGTAGTATTTTCTATACAAATATGAGTTCCTGAAGCAGAGGAGCCTGATGATTTGGTAAATAGCTCCCAGGAATGCTCATTTAACATATTGGAATTACATCCCTACTTTTGTATTTGTGGATTTTCATACAGACATATCTTACTTTTTTATTTTTATTTTTATTTTTTTTGCCGTGCTACGCGGCTTGTGGGATCTTAGTTCCCTGACCAGGGATTGAACCCGGGCCTGGCAGTGAAAGTGCTGAGTCCTAACCACTGGATCACCAGGGAATTCCTGTTACAGACATATCTTATTTTTTCCCCAAATGTGGAAATAGATTTTCTGTCTTATCTATTGATAAGATTTTAAAAATCAGTGAAAACAAAAATCTGACATATTAAAAAAAGGGAAGAAAGTAAATGCCCGTATTCCACTGCCTAGAGGTAACTGCTACTCACACTTTGCAGTAGGGTACGGAATGTAGCTCTTTCTTTTTGTCTTTTGTTCTTTATTGTTTCTAGTAATGAGTACCAATTCACGGAGTCTCATTGAAATCTATTAGTTTTTTGGTGCCTTGTGCACAAAAAATTATGCTTTTGTGCAGGAATTTCCAGGACTTTGGTGTAAGACATCTGAGGCATTGATATTAATGCTAAGAAGAATATTAATGACAGCTAAATTTCATCAAGCACTCAGTTTAAGCCAGGCACTTTGTAAGTACCCTGCACGCATTCTAATTTAATCCTGACCACAAGCATGTGAAGTAGGTTTTATTTTCACCCCCATGTTAGAGATGAGAACTTGACCATAGAATGTGACTTGCCCAAGAGGCCACAGCTAGTAAGAGGCGGAGTCATGACTCAAACTTGAGTGTTCCCTGATTAAAGCCTCTGGCCCCAACCAGGACATCACACTTCCTCCAAGGTGGTGGGCTTGTCCCCTTTCCCTGATGGAGTCATCCTAGGAAGAACCAAATAATGTGCTCCTTTTCTCTGTTTGTTTCCCATTCTCCTCCACAGACTCCGTATCCCAACTATAGGCACTTTTCATATCCAGCTTAAAACCTGAACATCTGGTTGATGAATCCTCCCAGCAAAATTCCCTCCAGTTTCTGAGTAATATCCTCAGTCCTTGGCTAGACTTCCACTCTTCTGGCATCTCAGGCCATGATTTGGGAAATAAAAGCCTTCTCTCCAAAGCATGCTCCAGGAGAGCAGCACATCTCCCGTGTCATCACAGCCAGGTGTACACATGGGCAATTGCATAAAAATGTCCCTCGCTCACTAACATGCAATGTTGTGCAAGGTTGGTTTGGAAAGTGAGAATGGAAGATAGGATCAGTGTGAGACATACCAAGGGTTTTCTTTTTTCAGTCCCTTTCTCTCCCACTCTGCCCACTTACCCCAATCTGTCGTATATGCTGCTGTTAATATTCTTTCTGAAATACACACTTGACTTTGGTCCTCCCTTTCACTGCAAACTCTTAAACACGGCATATAAAGAGCTTTCGTCATCCAGGTCCTACCCCCTCCCAGCCTCACTTCCCACTATTCCTCACCTGAAATGTTCTGCTCCAGCAACGTTCGGCTGTATTGCTGCTGTTGGGGACACATCCTGCTGTCTTACGCCTTCTTGCTTTGACAGCTGCCTGGAACACCTACATCGTTATCATCTCACCCCACTCCACCTCATGCCCTCTGAACCGCTAAACTCAAGGTTCTTTAAGACATAATCCGAGTGATATATCCTCTGTGAAATGTCGGCAGATGCTTCTAAGGAAATTAAGAACCTTGGACTCTCATTTTTTCATTTGTAGCACCGTATCTCAGTCCTAGTAAACTGTGATCCTTACAGGCAACAGTCAAGTCTTGTGTATTTCTGAAATTCCAATGTCAGCCAGCAAGTACAGCTTAACAATGGCTTAGGAAATGTTTGCAAAAGAATGAATGAATATGTGGAACCCGGGAAGTAATTCACAAGAGATCAAGGAATCACACACACACTATAGAAAGTATAAAAAGTAATCTCACGTTGGCAAGAGAGAGAATTATGTGATGGAACATTATCAGTTGCACTTAGGTAAATACTGACATGCTGAATCAATGGGTCTTAACCCCCCACTGCAGTCATAATTACCTGGGGACTTTAAAGAAGCCCAATGCCTGGACCCTTCCCTCAGAAATTCTGTTGAATTTTTCTATTTTTTTAAAAAAAACAGTCTGAGAGATTATACTGTGCATCCAAAGTTAAGAATAACTGCTCTAGATAAAAATAGAAATTGCAGTATATAAACGTATTAGTTTCTACCAGGTGAAAGCTATTTGCAAGTAGGGGATCCCAGAATTTGCACAAAGATGTCTCAGTGCAGACTTAGGCTGACTGTGCATTTCTAGACGTATATAATCATGCCCATTAAGCCCTGTGACACGTTCCTTTATCACCTCTGCAAATGTGTTCACAGCTCCTGATAGACTTTGCTGTCATAGGAGCAAAGGCATTTGCATCTTTCCACTGAGAGCTTACTGGTGGATATTAGCTAGAATCCCAATCCAGAAAGAGACAACATTCAAAGTGTTTTGTTTTGTTTTTTAAATCTAAACCATTGCTAAATGTTTAATGTTACGGTCAAAGTCTCTGCTTGTGAAGTAAATAAGAAAGTTTTTAAACATGTGATGCAATGGGATTTCAGGACTGCAAAACCTTGGACTCTGAGTCTAGGTCTCTCTAGTGAATTTACAAAGTAGAGCAGGAAAGGATATAAAGTCAGTAAGAATTTTTCCCCATTTTAAAAGATTGTAATATAGTTGATGTATGATATTATGCTAGTTTCAGGTGTATCACATATGATTTGATATTTGCACACATTGTGAAACGATCACCACAGTAAGTCTAGTAGCCGTCTGTCCCTGTACAAAGTCATCACAATATTGTTGACCATATTTCTTACGCTGTATCCCCGTGGATTGTTTGTTTTATAAGTGGAGGTTTATACCTCTTAATCCCCTTCACCTATTTTACCCCCTTCCCCAGTCATTAAGAATTTTAAGTACAAGGTCCTATGTCTCTTGTGAAACAAATGTTGTCATGTATTCTTCAACCTAAGTGTCTATGTGGTTCTGTATCCTTGTTCATGGTTAATAAAACATAATATCCTAAGTGTAACATTAAATCCAAGGATTGGCTACTCTTTAGTGATGATTATAAACCCCAACAATACAAAACAGGCACTTGATTCGTCAAAATTCCTTGGATTTTTATCCTAATGGTTTTTCCATTTGCTCTGCCAAATTAAACTTTAACGGCAAGTTTAAATGTGTCTTTAAAATGTCATTTAACATTGATTATCAGCCAGCTCTTTGGTTATTATATTATTGTTACTGGGGTGTGAGTTGCACCATGTGGAGAGGAAGATAGACCAGACTACACATCCACCGGCTGGTGCTGAAGTTACAGGTGAAAATACATCACAATCTGGAAGATGAATGATTGTATCTCATCTTAAGGCTCATCACAAAGGTTTTTCATTAGACCCATGTGTGTGTTTGTGAGGGTTCTGGGAACATTTTGTAATTCTCAGACATGTTCAAGTGGCAAAGCACTCAGGACTAATAATAATTATAATTTATAAATTGTGCAGATTACCATCCATTATGTTTGTATCTAATTTTACAAAGAAGGGAAAATTTTACTAGCCAAAAAATTTAAGAAACCACAAACACTTGACTCTCCCTTAAAGCTGTCAAACTAAGTTTGATTTAGTTGTTTCTTCATTTTCCTGCTACTACTATTTTTTGCATCATTTTCCAAAGTTCTGTAGCTGGCAAATAGGAGCTGGTTGTCAATGATTCCAAAAACATGTTTATATAATAATCTCATATATTATATATTAATATATATAGTATATATTTTATATTAATAGAATATATACATAAACCTAAAATGAGAAAGTTCTATCCACTGCATTGATTTTTAGGCAGTGATGTAAATAAAAGTTGAGGCCTCATATGGTCCAGTTAAGACCAGTATCTTTTAAAAAGTACTCTCAAGGAAACCACCAAAAGGACATGCATTCTTTCCTGTTTTTAGTTATATTTTTAAACAATTTCGAACATACAGAAAAGGTCCAAGAATAGAACAAAAAACTTGCATGTACTCTTAACCCAGAGACCCCCTTCGGGTTTCACCACATGTCCCCTCAGGCTTTGATAGCGAGAGCATCACGTGGTCCAGCCACTTCTCCTGACTCCCAGGCTCCCTCAGTCTTTCTTTCCTTTCATGGCCTTTGCCTTTTTGAAGATTACAGGGCAGTTGTTTTGCATGGTGTCCTTCAAGTTTCTCACGACACAACCCGGGTTATTAGGTTTGGGGCAGGAATATCTCAGAAGAGATGCTGTGTTCTTCTCATTGCATCCTATTGCGGGGGAGCGGGTGGGCACACGGTGTCAATTTGTCCCATTAATGGTGGTGTTAATTTTGATTACTTGATTCAAGTGGTATCTGCCAGGTTCCTCCACTATAAGTTTATTCTTTTCTCCTCTCTTTGTAATGAATTATTAATTTATGTGGTGACACTTTTAAGACTGTATGAACATCTCATTTCACATCCTACTAACACCCCTAGTTTTAACATCCATTGATTTTTTTTTTTTGCCAGAATTAAATATTTCTACGATGAATTCCAAATTGTGATTTTCTAATTCCATATTCATACTATATTAATTAGTTGGCATTCTACTGTCAGGAAGAACTTTCTTATCTTCCCATCTATTAATGTGTTTATTGCTATCAATGTAGACTTGTTGATTCCTGTTTTGGTCAATGGATTTAATTTGTTACTATGATTATTTATTTTACACTCAAATTGTCCCATATTTGACTAATGAGAGTCCCTTCAAATGACTTCGGAGGTCTTTCTAACAGGTCCCTGCCATTCTCTGAGCATCACCTGAGTTGTTCTTCACCCCATGATGTTCCAGGCTTATCTTGCACTTACCCTGCGTCATTCCTAGAATCAGCCAATTTTCCACGGAGCCCCGGCACCTTTCAGTGGAGAGTTGTATTTAGAAACCAAGATCTAGGCACTAGGTGTGCTCATTGCTAACGGGTATACTGCCATTCCCGGGCTATCTTAGTCGACAGAACTAGGAATTACATGTATACAGATGTACGTACGTACACACATGCACACACCTTCTTATCTATATTTATTTCTGGATCTGTCTCTATGTAAGTAAAGTTTGCACTGATATATCCACTTGCAATACACCACCACAGGGTTTATTTGGGCTTCCGTTCTTTCCTTATTGCTACTTCTTTTCATCAGTAAGGAAACTGACTCGCATTAGCCTCAAGATGTGTGCTTGTTTGCTCAATCCATTGTATATGCCACTCCCGTGACACCACTGGGCTGCCGTTCTCACAAGGGCCACCCTGAATGCCCCACTCAGGTCCACCCCATGAATTTGGAATAGAATTAGGAAGGAAGGAAGGAAGGAAAGAGGAAGGGAGGAAGAATAAAAGGAAAGGAGGGAGGGAGGGAGAGAGACATGCATTTTTTTAATATATATATATATATTTTAATTTTGGGGGCTGCGTTGGGTCTTTTGTTGTTGTGCGCAAGCTTTCTCTAGTTGCCACGAGCAGGGGCTACTCTTCGCTGCGGAGCACGGGCTCTACGCGTGTGGGCTTCAGTAGTTGTGGTGCGCGGGCTTCAGTAGTTGTGGCTCGAGGGCTCTAGACGCAGGCTCAGTAGTTGTGGCACACGGGCTTAGTTGCTCCGCGGCATGTGGGATCTTCCTGGACCAGAGCTTGAACCCATGTCTCCTGCATTGGCAGGCGGATTCTTAACCACTGCGCCACCAGGGAAGTCGGTGTATTGTTTTTAAACTGAGGTATAATTAATATATAACGAAATGCACAGTTCTTAAATGTTTAGTGGAAGAGTTTTGATAATTTCATGTACCGAAGTAGCAACCACCTAAAATAAAATATAGACTGTTTCCACCCTCTCCAGAAAGTTCCCTCATGTGAGGAAGCACACCCATCAGCCAGCATCATTAAAACCCCCTCCTCGTCACTGGTCCTCCCAATGTCTATCGTTCAGTTTGCAGCTGCTGCCAAAACTGTTCTCTTCTCAATTTCAAACTTCTCCAGGTTTTCTTTTCCTGCTGTGCAGCCCGTGGCTTTCTCTCTATTCCGCCACCTACCTCACATCTTTATTATATAGGACACCTTGGTCCCTTTTCATTCGTTTTCTCTCTTTTCCACCCATCGAGGGAATTCTCCACAATAACACAGAGCTTGCGAGCAATCAAACATAAATCCTTCTCCTTAGAAAAGGAAGGTGGCGTGTGCATGTGCACACGCGTGTGTGTGTGTGTGTGTGAAGATTGTGATTTAATCACAAAGGGGAAGGACCAGCCTTATTTTATGTTAGTGGCAGTACACTGTTCTCCTTATCACGGAACATCATGTTTATTAGCAGCATCATTAAGAATCGCTGTCTGACAAGAACATTTCTCAAACTGATGTGTCTCAAGGAACTTTAGACCTGTGGATATAAAACACCATCACCCAAATGAGAACAAGCAAAGGCTATTTATTCAGAGCTTGCTATCGGAAGGCAGTTAGCCATCATCATTTGTGCTTGGCAGACACCCCAAATCAATTAAAGGATGGGAAAACTTTACTGCAGATGAAAAGAGAAAGCCTCAAGTATGCCCTGATGGGAGGGTGTTGGTTTGGGGAAGCTGGATGTGGACTAACTGGAAGCCGGGCATCCTATATGATTGATTAGAGGAACACACTTGGTTTTCTCTGGTTGGTTCTAAGTTTGGCCGATTGCTAGAGATTGTGGGTCAGAGTTCTGTTTTTATACGTTGTCTAGCCATTGTCCATTTGTATCTTCAGTCCCTCAGAGCAAATGATATGTAGGAGAACTACGGGGTCCTGGATGGTCTGCTCTGAGCCCTTTTAAACAGCTTCATCAGCATTGGCCCATCCTCTCCTACTCGACTTCTGTACTTCTTAGTGTCCTAACTTGTAGTTTCACGTCGACTTCCCAATCCCTCAAACAGATCTAGAATCTGGCTCGACAGACCTAAGAAGTCTTCAGAACTGATGATCAGGACTTTGCGTTGATCTGGCGCGGGAGGAGATGGAGAATGCAAGGCTAGTGCTAAGGCTGGGAACTGGCTACCAGGAGGGTCGTGTTACTCGCTGCAGGTAAGAGAGGAAGCAGTCAGTTTGTGAGAGAAGAGGATGACCTCAGTTTTTTAGGCTTTATAATCTTAGATGCTGCTGTGAAGATGTTCTTTAGCTCGTATATCTGGAAACCGGAACGTCATTTTAGAGGTGAAGAGACCTGAAAATAAGTGATGGTCCTCAGTTTGCATGCAAAGGCTGGGGGTGGAGCAGGTAATTCAGCCTTTGCGTTTTCCATCCACCACTACACAAACCAAGGATGGAGAGCAAGAGGTCTGGACCAGGGGCCGGGCAATCCGGAACTACCAGGATTGTATCAGAGGCAAGACCGAGCTGTTGTGTGCCATTAACACAAATGTCGCGAAGACAGAGACCATCTACCGAAGATTTCACAACAGACCCGCCAAAGTGAAAAGTAAATGATTAAAGAATGTAGGTCTTGGAGCTCCTTTCAAACCATGATCCTTTATCTTCTATTTACAGAGATAAAAGTACACCCCCAAATGGTTAATATTTAAGCACTTTAATATTTACAGCTCTCTTTTTAGAAGAGGAAAGCCACTTTGGTAGTGCCAGTGTGAACCATCCGCAATGATTCCTCCCGTGCTCATCTTGTTCTCAAGTTTTCTCTGCCATGTTGCTATTGCAGGACGAAGTAAGTACTCTTTGCTTTTGAAAAAAATAATTCATATATCCAACCCCCTTGTATATGCCAGGGATCCATAATGATTAGTTAAATTCTCTTTAGGGTGGACGCTTGAGAGAGTGGATTGGTGCTTGTTCTTTGATATAGCCATGCCTAAAGTTCCTGCATGAGATATTTACCATGTTTAAGCCTCAGGATACGGACCTGTGAAATGGGGATGACAATAGCACCCTTCAAAAGTTGGTGAGGAGATTAGACGAGGTATTGCATAAGTCAAGTATTTGGTACAGAACTCAGCATGCATATCATTGGTAGCATGAAATATTTTTCATTTGTGTGTGCTAGCTGAACTTAAAAATGCAAATACAGATTTCTCAGCCAACTGCTTTGTGCTCTATTTCAGCCTGTCCCAAGCCAGATGACTTACCATTTGCCAGAGTTGTTCCATTAAAAACATCCTATGCCCCCGGGGAGGAGATAGTGTACACCTGCCAGCCAGGCTACGTGTCCCGGGGAGGGATCCGGAGGTTTATCTGCCCGCTCACAGGACTTTGGCCCATCAACACTCTGAGATGTGCACGTAAGTCAGCCTCCATCTCATGCATTCTCCCCGTCATTCACGTTCTGGACATTTTGGGGAGATGACCTACCTTGTCATGCTCACGGTACAGAAAGCCAGCAGAACTGTGGGGTGGAGGGCTGTGAGGAAACAGGAGGGTCTGTGGGGAGTTCCTCAGGAGAAGAGGCTAAGGACAGTAAGTGCTGTTTGCAGCACAGCCTGGAACGAGGGGAGATTTTAAAAAGAGACTTGGTACGATAAAAGGGGAGGAAAACACTGCCGATGTGAAAAGAGAAGTGGAGATTATATTACAAATTATATTTATAATAAAATATAAATATATTAAATTAATAATGTACAGGAATATTATATGTAATGATATATCATATGTAATAGAACAATTATATATGTATATATACATTCACAGATATCTGACTTTATGGTAGATGGTTGCTTTTTTATTTTTTGGCCACGTGGCTCAGCTTGTGGGATCTTAGTTCCCCGACCAGGGATTGAACCCTCGCCCTCAGCAGTGAAAGCGCAGAGTCCTAACCACTGGACTGCCAGGGAATTCCCGATGGTTGCTTTTATTTATTCCTCAGAACGTGGTTCTGTGATATCATGCTGGCATTATTTTTTCACAGTCGACCATTGACCAATCCACCTGAGAGAATTTCTGGCAATTTTATGTAGAAGTCAAGCAGTAAAAATAACTATATGGACCTATCCGAGCTCTGGTTATTTTGGTTGTATGGGTGATACCATTTGTGAAAACTAGACATGTTCATACAGTGATTTTAATATGCTTTTTGATTAAAAAAGACAAAACGTAATTGTTAATGAAAAACCACTGTAACATCATTAGGGAAAAATTTTCCGGAAATCAGCCATAACTTTGGAACATGAACAACTTTCTTTTTCAAGCTATTTTCCGCATGTATATTTTCCTCGTCGCAGTGAGTTGATACCATTTTGTGTTTTTCTGTTTTCACTAGCATATCAGAAACATGGACTATATCTCTGTAGTCTTCATAATCCATATTTTATTGGCTGTATCATAGTTCAGGTGGATTTACCCTTTAATTACCATTAGTTAAAATAATACCATGATAGTGAACATTTAGACTGTTTGGTTTTTGTCATTAGAAGTAACAATACAGGGAATTCCCTGGCGGTCCAGTGGTTAAGACTCTGCACTTCCACTGAAGGGGGTGAGGGTTCGATCCCTGGTCGGGGAACTAAGATCCCGCGTGCTGCATGGCAAACAATACAATGGGTGCCTTAGTGCATATATCATTTGACTTATTTTGAGTTATCTTCTTAGAATAGTTACCAGTAGAGTTACTGGATCAAAGGATAGAAATGAGTTTATACATTTTTATTTTAATAGTAAATTCTATAAATGGAAATTGACCTTTATATCTTTAAATCACAGCCAGAGTATGTCCTTTTGCTGGAATCTTAGAAAACGGAACTGTACGCTATACAACTTTTGAATATCCCAACACGATCAGTTTTTCTTGCAATACCGGGTAAGGACTTCTGGCTCACAGATGCAGCCCATTACTGCGCCCTTAAGCTAATCATCAAGGCTGGTCCGTTTCTAGTCTTTAGGCTGGACTTGCTGAGTACAAATCACTGAATACAAATCCACAGTGGTGTTGAGGGCGGGGTAAGGGGTGGAGAATACAGCAGCTAGTGAAATATGAAGTCAACGTTCTAATTTTTCTGCTCCTGATTAGTTACTTATTTGAGCAGTACCTTGAAATTATTGAAACTGGGTGATAATTCTTTATGATCTCTGGGCCAGATCTTGGCATGAGTAATAAAAGTCTCTTTTATTACTAAAAATATTTTAGTAATCGGACTTGGGCTTTAGTTATGAGGCTAATTTCATCGACTGTGACCTCGGGGAGGAGAATTCCATGGAGAAGGCTGAGTGTGATGACGTAGAACATAATCTTCCTCCTCACAGCACCCCCAGAGGAAAGCACTTCTGGTTGGTCATATGACTTACCTGCCTTATGAGCAAATACACCATCAGTGACACTGGCCATAGCTCATCGGCTGTAGAGCAGGGCAAAATTTCCCTGAGGAGCCTTGTTTGTGATTAGAGATAAAGAAATACTGTGTGTGAAAGAGAGATGCAGTCCTTTCATCTGAAACACCAGTTGACTGGTAGGCTTCATGATGAATGACCTTGAACAAACTGGCTTCAGGGACAATGGTACATTTGCAATGGAAATAGACTGCATTGTTTTTAAACATTTGGGTCAGCAGTCTCTCAGAAAAGGAATATTAGAGATTATTCAGTTTGATTCACTTTTGTGATCCTGAAAAAGAGGTGGTTCTTTGCTTGGAAGCAGTTAACCTGACCAGCTGGTTGGAGACAAGGGGTTTGGGGACTGGGTAGGGTTGGCTTCCATACCCACTTGGAACCTTCCCATTCTTCAGCAGTTCCCTGCAGCCATAGGCTGGGAGACTTGATGAGCCTTAGAGGAATGTTAAGCCTCTCAGGAAAACAGTATTATAAGATGGAAAAGAAGCCAATAGTATTTTTTTTGGGGGGGGTCTTCGTTGCTGTGCACTGGCTTTCTCTAGTTGCGGTGAGCGGGGGCTACTCTTCGTTGCGGTGCGCGGGCTTCTCATTGCGGTGGCTTCTCTCGTTGTGGAGCACGGGCTCTAGGCGTGCGGGCTTCAGTAGTTGTGGCATGTGGGCTCAGTAGTTGTGGCTCACGGGCTTAGTTGCTCCACGGCATGTGGGATCTTCCCAGACCAGGGCTCGAACCCGTGTCCCCTGCATTGGCAGGCAGATTCTTAACCACTGTGCCACCAGGGAAGTCCCGAGAAGCCAATAGTATTAATCTGCAGCAATGCTTAACAGAAAAGACATTTGAGATGCCATGAGTGGATTATTTTATAATTTAGTGGATTACATTTTCCCTTTGCAGGTTTTATCTGAAAGGAGCTAATTCTGCTCAATGCACTAAGGAGGGAGTATGGAGTCAGGAACTTCCTGTCTGTGCTCGTGAGTTTGTGGGTCCCAGTTATAGGGAGGGTGACCAGCTGATTTGCCTGGGACATTCCTGGTTTTACCACTATAAGATCTACACCCTGGAAACCCCTCAGTCCCAGCTCCGTGAGATGGTTGGTCACCTTTCTGGGGACTGTTCATCCTGATATCTTACTCTGGAAGATGAAACAACCGCTTTGGAATGACAAACTCTGACCCTGACCCTGACTCTAACACTGAAACTCCAGATTAGTTAGGTCAGGATGGCAACCCATTTCTGAGTCTCTGTGTGAAGCTACTTGTGTAAGCTCCATACAGACAGAGTACAAAAGCAGGAGGTATTCAACAGGAACAAACAAACCTGAACTAGGACCAAGATGTCACAAATGATTTGTTGTCATCAGCAACTATTGCAGGAGGCTCCCTCAGCAAAGTCCTTCGCCAATTCTGACTCCCAGGAACGTCTTCCAAGGTAGCGTTTGGATCCAAGACATATGGTATCATAAGCCACGTGGTCTTGTAACAGGCAAATCAGTGGTGGCAAGACTTAAATTTCCTTCATCTTTTAGTTTTTTGACTGGTTCAGACATCTGATTTCCAGATCATATTTTCTTATCTGGCTTCTCCAGTTGACTGTGTTTACCCTGGCATTTGATCAAAGTTTGCATTTTCCCAAGTTAATCTCTGGATTTTTTTTTTGTTGTTCTGTAAAGAGTACTTTTAAAAGACTCAACTATTTTCATTAAAATGATAGTTCCTTCTTTTTTCAGCTACAACCTGCCCTCCACCACCCATACCTAAGTTTGCAAAACTTAGTGTTTATCAGCCATTGTCTGGGAACAACTCCCTGTATGGAAGCAAGGCAGTCTTTGAATGCTTGCCACAGCACGCAATGTTTGGGAACGACACCATTACCTGCACAGAACATGGAAACTGGACAGAATTACCAGAATGTAAGGGTGAGTGCAATGATAAGACAGAATAATCATGGGAGTGTAGAATCTCTTTTTGGAAGAGGATTGAAAATTTCTCTATCATGGCGTGTTTCAAATGACCTTGTGTAACAAATGTTTATCGGCATCTGCCACCTGCCAGGCACCCAGGATACCAGATGAATGAGACCTGACTTCTGAGCTCAGGAAGATGAGCTATGATGCAATGGACCGTCTGGAGCTGCCTGGGAAAGCTTCCCAGAGGAAGGGCTTGGGGGAGGAGTGGAGAATGGGGGAACGGCATAGCATACCACACAAGGGCGCAGGATGGGGGAAGCCAGGGGGGTGTGAAGGAACAGGGTGTGTGCGTGGACAGCTGAGTATTACTGTGAGGCTGGATTAAACTGGGGAGTCCTAAGAGACTGAGGCGAAAAACTGGGTTGCAGTCAGATTGATATAAGCTTTTGTAGTCTTTACCTAAATCTAAGAATCACAAGAATACTTGATTTAAAAATATATATGAAAATTCTTTCTCCTTTAATTTGACTCATCATTACTATCTTTGAATTTGTCAACTGCATAACAAGTAGAATTTATCATGCACACCAGGAGTTACACTAAGGACTGTTACCTTCTCCCGCAGTGGGTGTTACAGATATCTACTGAATGATTCAAACATAAGTGCTTTTTAGCATAGGGAAACTACTACTACTACTAATACCTAGCACCTTTTGGGGGACTAAACTCTGGGCCAGGCACTGGTCTCCTCCTATATATGTGTCATCTCATTTAATTCTCCCAAGTCCTAAGCAGTGGGTTCTTTTTCTCTTCTTTTTTTCAGCCATTTACATAGATATATCAGCCGTCAGCATGTTGTGACATTCTCTCTCTTTCTCTCTATAGATATACTTTTTTCCCCCTGAATCATGTGAAAATAAGTTGTACACATCATGACACTTACCCGTGAACACTTCAGCAGCATGAATGTCCTAAGAACAACATTGTCATATGTTATCACTGTACCCAAGACATTTAACATATTTGGAATTATTAACAATAATAATTTAAACAATTATATTATATACAATTAACAATATTTATTTCATATTCAAATTACCCCAGCCAATCCAGAAGTATCCTTTATACACGTGTTTTGTTCTATGTGAAATCTAATCATGAATCACATATTCTATCTAGTTGTCTTAGCTCTTTGGTCTCCTTTAGTTAAGAATTATCCCCTGCCTTTTCGGTTGTCTTTCACTGACATTTTTGAAGAGTACATGCTAGTTGTCTTGTAGAAGTTTCCACAATGTGAATTTGGTCAATTATTTACTCATGATTGAATTTGAGTTAAATACTTTTTTTTAAGAATACACTCCATCACATCAGAAGGCACATGGTGTCAGTCAATCACTGTCATGCTTAATTTGATCCCTTGGTCAGGTGGGGTATGCCCCTCTTCTCTTGGTAAAGGCATCTCTTTCTCGTTGAATTAGTAAGCAACCTGTGGTTGATAGTTTGAGACGGTGAGAATATTCATTCTCTAGCAGTCATTTTAGCATCCACTGATAATCCTTGAACTCAGTCAACTGAGACATTGGTGGTTACAAAATGGTGGCTTTCTAAGTTTATCTTTCCTTCTATATTTATTAGCTGGAATTCTTCTACAGGGAAGAGTTTTTCCTCCATGAACTATTTCTTTTTAGTGTTATTATAGACTCATAGATTCTTTTGCACTCAATTTGTGGAAGCCAAAACTGATCCAAGCAGACCAACACTGGATTTGGTACTCTTGAACCATCTCATTAGACTACCTCCCAAGAGCTCTGTGCTCCTCCCTCCAGCTTGGCTTTCTTTACTGGGGTAAATAGGGATACGGGTTTGGGGCTCTACCGCTGAGGATCTAAAGAAGGCCGGGAAGCCTTCATTTTTCTCCTTCATATTTCATGCTGGCTTCTTGTATAGTCTGAAAACAGTCATAAGAATTAGATTTAACATTTAAAATCCAAATAATGCTGTTCTAGTGTGCATAGAGGGAATCTCTGTGTTTTAATTTCATGGTCTGTTGGTAAAAAGAGACAGACTTTTTCCGTCTTTCAAACCCACCATCTTAGACTGTGTGCAGATGAAGTTTGCAATAAATACTACCTTGTGATTATGTGAAAGCCCAAAGCACTTGCTAACTCATTAATTTACTTTCAAAGTGTTGTTGTTTCTATTTTAATATCCAGAGTCTCACAAGGATAAGATAAAGGGGACAGAATTAAGCACCAAGGTCCCCAGAAATTGTGTTCTAGTCACAGGAGCACCCAGTGATTCAGTGGTATAAGAGAGACAAGCGCGTGGCTATTCCGTAACCACTGGACCCCACGCTATTTATACTAATAAGTCTTACTGCTTAAACTTTTTAGAAGTAAAATGCCCGTTTCCATCAAGACCAGACAATGGATTTGTGAACTATCCTGCAAAGCAAGTACTTTATTACAAGGATAAAGCCACATATGGTTGTCATGATACATATGCCTTGGATGGGCCAGAAGAAGTAGAATGTGGCAAATTCGGAAACTGGTCTGCACAGCCAAGTTGTAAAGGTAAGAAACATGGGTAAGGTCTTACACTGCCTCCCAGTTCATCGAGTGGATCACCTTTCCTTGCCATTTTCTTGTTCCAGTCATTTTCCACTTTGTTTCTCCAACTTGATTCACAGCTGCTGGGATTTATATGGGCATGGGGAAACTTCACGCTTAGCAACCCTGTTTGAGATTAAACTGCATGAAATAAACATATCTGTTGTAAGCCTTGATAATATGGTGGAAGACTGTGTGGGCTTCCTGTAATTGCTTTTAAGTCTTGGCCCATGAGCATCCTTTTTTGCTTTGTTCTAGTCAAGACCCTTCTCACTGTGGCAAAACCCAACCACACGTTCCAGCTAGTTCCAGGAAATGGTGACGAATTATAAACAGGCAACAGGCAATCGTATGGACATTGAATGTGAGGAAATGAAACACAGCTGGTCCTCCTGAGGACTGCAACTGAAAGTCAGGAACTATTGCTACTCTTTCTGTGTCTCATTGGCCTCACGGTCTCTCTCATATCTCTGTTTCTCTGCTTACTCACCTTGAACCTGGCTTGATTCTACACCAGGACCTCTCAACTAAAGGATTCATCACTCACTGGCATCTTTTCCCTGAGATGCTGGTTGCTTTTGAGTTAGGTGTCTATCCTTGATCTGGTCCGTGTCATGCTTATGCAAAGAACACCAACTTTGCACTGTATTTCTGCTCAAGTTGCTGTGGGCTGGACAGTTTTGTTTTTTAAAAATAATTTATTTATTTTATTTTTGGCTGTGTTGGGTCTTTGTTGCTGCACGCGGGCTTTCTCTAGTTGTGTGAGTGGGGGTTACTCTTTGTTATGGTGCATGGGTTTCTCATTGCGGTGGCTTCTCTTGTTGTGGACATGCTTAGAGCATGGGCTCTAGGCATGTGGGCTTCAGTAGCTGTGGCATGTGGGCTTCAGTAGTTGTGGCTCGTGGGCTCTAGAGCGCAGGCTCAGTAGTTGTGGCACACGGGCTTAGTTGCTCCGCAGCATGTGGGATCTTCCCGGACCAGGGTTCGAACCCGTGTCCCCTGCATTGGCAGGCGGATTCTTAACCACTGCACCACCAGGGAAGTCCGGGTTGGACAGTTTAAATAGAAAAGGCAATTAGGCACAACAGGCAAAATGACATATGACTAGGTTGGGGTCCCCTAGAAGCAGAGCCTGAGACAGGGATTCAAATGCAGTTGGTTTATTAAGTGAGTCTCAGGAAAAAGAATGTGAGGCAGGTAGGATGGAGCCGGACACTGGTTCTCAAACCTCACTGTGCATCAGAATCTCCTAGAGGGTTTGTTTAAACAGAGTCTCTGATTTGCTGGATCTGCAATAGGACCTGAGAACTAGCATTTCTACCAGGTTCCCAGGTGATGCTGATGCTGCCAACCCAGGGACCATGTTTTGACCGAGGATGTGGTCTCAGCTAGAGTCTAACTTCAGTTTAATCCCCTGGGAGCTCTGGACCATGGGAATCAATCCCATCGAGAGGCAAGGAGACCTGCTTATTTTGATCCCCTCGTCAGCCTGTCATAGGCTGCGGGCTGCTCCCTTCCCTGAGCCTGGGGTTGTGGACTGATGTGCATACTCTCCTTGGAGAGGTGGCTCTCTTAATGGCTGAAGGCCATTTTTCAGAGAAAGGAGCATTTATGAGCTGTTATGAGCCAACACGCACAGTGGCTGGTGGGTGGTGCAGCAACTCAGTAAATGGGAGCTGAGTGGGGCGGGGATGCTTACCTGAAATGGCAGTATCTGATAGAAGTTCTTTTGCACAGAAGCCTAGTATCTGACGCTTCTGCTCTGACCTTCTTATGTGGCTACTCCAGGGGAAGAAAAGGCGATCTTGGAAGCCATGATTAAAGGTTCTATTGATAAGGAACAATAGTTAGCAATGATACTGATGCTACTCACTATCTTAGAACCTTCTCGTCTCGAGCACTTTGTTTCAGGTCTGAACATCTCCCGGTTCAAATGCTACATTTTCTTTAAGAAAGAGTAAATGAAGTCCTGTCTTGACTACAAATATTGTCTCTTTCAGCGTCTTGTAAATTATCTGTTAAAAGAGCTACCGTGATATATGAAGGAGAGAAAGTAAATATCCAAGACAAATTTAAGAATGGAATGCTGCATGGCCAAAAAATTTCTTTCTTCTGCAAAAATAAGGAGAAGAAGTGTAGCTATACAGAGGATGCCCAGTGCATAGACGGCATCATTCAAATCCCCAAATGCTTCAAGGGTAAGTTCAACACTGGAACGTTTAGCTAGCACTTCCGCTTGCCCCTCGCCATAATCAGTACTTTTATTACCTGATGACTAAAAGAAGCCATGTTAATGTGGCCACTGGATTTTTTAAAAGAGAGTGGGGCAGGAGGAAATAGCAAGATGAAGCAGTAAGCTGCATTTAGTTTCCCCACATTTTCCTTTCCTATTCTTTTCCTTAAAACTCGGGGTTGTGGTTTTATTTGATGAGTGTTGAATTATGCCATCGTGTATAATTCCAGATTATGCTTGAATACTAATAATAATATTGAATGGAATATTGAATAATAATATTGACCACCTCTTGGTCCCAAATGATAAAGAACTCACCCCAAACTACAAAGTAACTCATGTCCATGGTCATTGGTTTATAGATCTTCTAACATTTCTTTCCTTCCTTCTGCAATTCCTAGAGTTTGAAAAGTACCCATTAGAGCAAAGTACTCGTTAGAGCAAAACATTTTAAGGAAGATGATATTGTGTTTGTGGGTGATAAAGAAGTGTATAATGGCCAGCATTTAAGCCATTAGTTTCAGGGTTTTTTTTTTTAATTTAAAATTTATTTTTTAAAATAAATTCTGGATACAAAACTTTTTTTTAAATTACAAACTATGAAAATATCTTCTCCAAGAATGTGATTTTCTTTTAACATTTCCTACAGTAACTTTTTTTTATTGGAGTATAATTGTTTTACAATGTTGGGTTAGTTTCTGCTGTAGAACAAAGTGAATCAGCTATACGTATACATACATCCCCCCCCTCTTAAGCCTCCCTGCCACCCTCCCCACACATCCCACCCCTCTAGGTCATCACAGAGCATTAGTTTCAGGTTTAAGGTCTACATATCTTTGTTTCTACAAAGGAGGAACCAGCCAGAGGCTGAAGCTATTATTGCCTCTAGGTTTAGAAATGCTTCAAGAATGTTGACAGCCCCTGTATCAGCCAGTAGAGGAGAGAGTTGGGAGCAGATTAGAGGAGAGAGGGGTCTGAGAAGTGGCCAGCTAGAGAGAGAGAAGGAAATGATAACTAGCAAATAATACCCACCTCATAGGTTTGATGATTAGAAATATTATACATGACATGGAGTAAGTACACAATGATAATAATGACGGTTATTATCACTATAATTACAAATAGTTAGAAATGCCCTGGATAAATTGTTATTGTTCAAAACATAGCAGAGCCCTAGTGAGACATTAAATACTAAAGTTGACAAAGCACAGTAATCCTAGCACAGATCAGCAGAAAAAATATTAGCAGAAGATAATTTTAAAAAACCAAACAGAGCTTTGTTAATGCACTTCTTCAGGCTGTTCTCTTTTACAGTCTTCAGACAGATGCAGCACTATTGGTGCATTGGCGAATAAACAAAGGGCTGATACAGCTTTTTTTCTTTTAATCTTGATTGTCAGAATTATACGTAACCTTTTATTTTCTCTCTTGGAAACAAATGCGTTATCATTTCCCTGCTTTTTCTCTAATCACTTAAACCTCACACTGAATGCTTCATTCACATAATTAGATTTATTCTACACGTTTATAAAATGTATTTGATTTGGCTTGGCTATTTAACAGATTTAAGAGATGACTGTTTCTCTTTTAATGTTTATTTGTTTTCTCCCCAAACAGAGCACAGTTCTTTCGCTTTCTGGAAAACAGAAGCATCTGATGTAAAACCATGCTAAGTTGGTTTTCTGATTCAAAATTAAATGTCATACTTGTATGTGTTTGTCCAAGGAACCTAATGGAAATGGAAAAATAAAGTGACTGAATTTATTGTGTCAGCCATTGCAGTGTTACTCCATGGTAGCTTACTTTTAATTATCTGGTTAAGAAACCCAAATATTTGGAACATTGTCCTTGCATGGCTGTGAAATGGAAAGTGTAAAAAATTACCTAGGTAACCCAGTTACCCTCTCCCTAATTCTACTCCTAAACGCTTTCACCTAAAACAACTGCGATGCAAAAGTTTTCTTAGAATGGTCCACAGACCCCGGCATCAGTATCGCTTGGTAATTATTACAAAGGGAAAAAATGCTGTGTCCCGGAATTTCCGAGGATGGCCCCCAAATCTGCATTTATAACAAAGTCCCCAGATAATTCTTTGCATTCTTAAGTTTGAGAAGCATCACCATAAAGGAATGCATCGACTTTCAGGCCAATAGAAATGGATCTGAACCCTTAAAGTTTGGTTTACAAAATGCCTCAATAGCTTTTCTTACCCACCAGAATTCCATGACCCATCACTGACATTGCTCCTTTGTTTATGTTTAACTTCCTTGGCCTTTTCTCCTTCTGTAGTACGTGCTGGCAAACCCCACCCCAGCCTCTAGCTGCCTTTCCTGTGCCTGCACCAGAGCAGCTGAACGTTGCTGGAAAAAAAGAAAACCTCACAATTATGCTACTAGGTCCCACTTTGATTCATGAACATGGGCTAAGAGTTGTTTACTTTGCCATCTCCACTCTGTACTGCCCATCACGACTCGTAAACTTTGTCTCCGCAGAGGTGTTTCCTCCCGGATGCGTCTTCCTCAGGATTCACCTGCTCTCACGTGGTGTGGTCCGATCTCTTCTCCAAGATGCTTTTCTACTCCTCCCCCTTTTACAGAAATCAGTGTGCCCCCCACTTCCCAGGATGTCATTCAAGAGCTCCAAATGCCCATTATTTAACTTTAAAAAACAGCTTTACTTTTTCTTCCTCAATCCTTTCCTTCGATATTCTTCCCTCTTCCTCTCTCTCAACCTCTCTTGCTTCCCCCTCCCTCCCTGCCCCCTCCTTCCCCTTCTCTTCTTCTTCTTCCCCTTCTTCTTCTTCTCCTTCTTCTGCTTCCCCCCCCCAACCTTTATCTTTCTCCATGTCATGTATTGAGGGTCAGCTTTGAGAGTGGGCGGTTACTCCCCTTTCTAAACCAAAAAGCCATATTTAGGCATTTTGCTGAACAAAAAACCATCCATCCTGGATTTCCTCTTTTAGCACTAAGTTTTAGAACCACTGTTTTCTTTAACTCATCACCTATTCATTTAAAAATGGACCTCCTCCTCATCTTACCTCACAGCTCTAGGAATGGAAAGAAAGCAGTAAAAATTTTAGAGCCTTTCCCCTGACCCAGACTGGATCGCTGGGTTTGCTCCAGAAAAGGAGAGAATATATTGTTCTATTATCCTCCCTTTTGTTGCAGATACTTTCCTAATTAATTTTATTGTTTCAAAAATTTAAAGTATATAGACTTCTAAAACTGTAAGTGAAGTTGTTTTTTTTTTTTTTAATTGAAGTATACTTGACTTACAGTATTGTATTAGTTTCAGGTGTACAATATAGTGATTCAATATTTTTATAGATTATACTCCATTTAAAAAGTTATTGTAAAATATTGGCTATATTCCCTGTGCTGTACAATATATCCTTGTAGCTTATTTATTTTATACATAGTAGTTTGTATCTCTAATTCCCTACCCCTATCTTTCCCTTCCTTCCTTCCCTCTCCCCACTGGCATTCATTACTTTGTTCTCTATATCTGTTAAGTCTGTTTCTGCTTTGTTATATTCATTCATTTGTTTCATTTTTTAGATTCCACATATAAGTGATATCATACAGTAATTGTCTCTCTCTGTCTGACTTGTTTTACTCAGCATAATGCTCTCCAGGTCCATCCATGTTGTTGCGAATTGCAAAATTTTATTCTTTTTCATGGCTGATTATTGTATACAATTGTGTGTGTGTGTGTATATATATATGTATACATACTACATCTTCTTAATCCATTCATTTGTTGATGGACACTTTGGTTGCTTCCATGTCTTGGCTATTGTTAGTGCTGCTATGAACACTGGGGTGCATGTATCTTTTCCAATTAATGAAGAAAACATAGGTAGAACACTCTTTGACAGAAATCATAGCAATATTTTTTTGAATCTTTCTTCTAAAGCAAAGGAAATAAAAACAAAAATAAACAAATGGGAAGTAATTAAACTTAAACATTTTTGCACAGCAAAGGAAACCATCAACAAATCAAAAAGAAGACCTACTGAATAGGAGAAAATATTTGCAAATTATATGACTGGTAAGGGTTTAATAGCCAAAATATATGAACAGTTCATACAACTCAACATCAAAAAAACAAACAACCCAATTAAAAAATGCGCAGAAGACCTGAATAGACATTATTCCAAAGAAGACATACAGATGGCCAACAGGCACATGAAAAGATACTCAACATCATTAATTATCAGAGAAATTCAAATTAAAACCACAATGAGATATTACCTCACACCTGTCAGAATGGCCATCATCAAAAAGACCACAAATAACAAATGTTGGTGGGGATGGGGAGAAAAGGGAACTCTCCTACACTGTTGGTGGGAATGTAAATTGGGGCAGCCACTGTGGAAAATGGCATGGAGGTTTCTCAAAAAACTAAAAATAGGGACTTCCCTGGCAGTCCAGTGGTTAAGACTCTGCACTTCCAGTGCAGGGGGTGTGGGTTCGACCCCTGGTTGGGGAACTAAGATCCCACATGCCGTGTGGTGTGGCCAAAAAAAAAAAGAAAAAAAAAACACCTAAAAATGGAACTACCAAATGACTCAGAAATTTCACTCCTGAATATTTATCTGACCATATATGTTCTTTCAAATCTGTTTTTTTTTTTAAATTCCTTGTCTTCTTTTTTTTTAACATCTTTATTGGAGTATAACTGCTTTACATTATTGTGTTAGTTGCTGCTGTGTTCAAATCTGTTTTTTTTTGTTTTTTTTGTTTTTTTTAAAAAATTTTTTATTTATTTATATTTATTTTTGGCTGTGTTGGGTCTTCGTTTCTGTGCGAGGGCTTTCTCTAGTTGCGGCGAGCGGGGCCCACTCTTCATCGTGGTGCGCGGGCCTCTCACTATCGCGGCCTCTCTTGTTGCGGAGCACAGGCTCCAGACGCGCAGGCTCAGTAGTTGTGGCTCACGGGCCTAGTTGCTCCGTGGCATGTGGGATCTTCCCAGACCAGGGCTCGAACCCATGTCCCCTGCATTGGCAGGCAGATTCTCAACCACTGCGCCACCAGGGAAGTCCCAAATCTGTTTTGCTGGAACTTTTTATAAGGAATCTCCAGATTGAACTTTTAATAGACTATTCCATAAAAAACTCCTGGAATATGGCAAGTTTGTTGAGGATGGCTTTTTGCATCATTTTTTTCTTTGAAGGCATTTCAGGTCACTGGACAGGCTTGTGTCCTTGAAAATCAATCAGAGTAGACTTTAGAACTTAGGCCATAGTACTGATTCCTCTAATGATATTTTCACAGAAAGAAAAATCTGCTATTTTTCATTCTGAAGAGGCAATTTGGATTAGAGGAGCCCATCAGAAGAAACTGCCCAATTGCAGCACCTCTATTTAGTGATTATGTGGTCCATTTAGTCCCATAAGTAGCCTCTCTATTTGAAATGTTTTTCTTCTTAAATGCTTAGATCACCAGGTTGCCTGTTATCAAAATTCAGCCGTACTCTCCCCAGCCAGAGTGCAGTGACCTTCCCTGCTGGCTGAGATACCAGAAAGTATTATTCTTCTCCCCCACAGGCAGCCTGGTGCAGAAAGAGTGAAATTATAATCACAAATGGATGAATGAATGTGGCTGAATGTGGTCTTCCCATGCTATGTAATGTTGCTTAACCAGCAACTGAAGACCCATGGAACCCTGTAAGCTATTATGGCAGATGGGCTTCTAAACACAAAGTGATCCAGGTCGTCACTTTTATTTCGTGCTCTAACATGTTTCTTCAAGAAGTTATAGAAAATGAACTTTCTCATTTCTAAGACATTGACCAATCTTTCAATATGTAGGATCTGATTTCTGAGTCCCCAAACTCAATGGTAAGTATTTATCAGTAAAATTTCCCATCTACTAGCCCGAGGGTCATTCCCCACCTTAACACTGAAATAGAAGATTTAAAAGAAAGAGAAAGAAAGAGAGAAAGAAAGAAAGAAAGAAGGAAGAAAGGAAGGAAGGAAGGAAGGAAGGAAGGATTGAGAGCTTGGGGTTTGTGCATATGGGTGTGAGTATACATCTGCACATGTGAGAGTGTGTGTGGTTGGTGTGCACATGTGTACGTGAATGTGTATGCTGTTAGAGTGTGTGTTCTTTGTAAATGTGAGCACGAGTATGTGTGCACGTGTGTGCGAATGTGTGATGTGTGTACATAAGTGTGTGTACGAGTGTGTGCTCCTTGTGCCCGTATGTGCATGTGAGCATGCGTGTGTGAATGTGTTTACATGAGTGTGTGTGTGTGTGCAGCGTACCTAGTTCTTTGTGTGCTAATGCTGCTTCCTAGTGGCACCTGCCACTTCTGAAAGTTCATGACAGTTTGGAAGGAAAAGATTGACGTTTCCCGCGTCAGGCACCGGGAAGCACTTCCCATCTAGCTCACCTGTGTTAACTCCATCTTCCCAATCATCCCATAAGGATGGTAAAGACACTGAAGCTCACGGAGGTTATGTAAGTTGCTTTACACAAGTGACGGAGCTAGAGAGCCAAACTTCAGGACTGTGTCTTTCCTCCCTTTTTTTACACTGCTAGTGAAGTGACGCATTTCCCAGTGGCTTCCTGGAAATAACTGAATTCTAAAGCTGGAATTTTCCAGCGTAGAGAGGGGTGCTGAAACAGGGTGGTGGAGAGATTTTTGTATAGGTGAGGCTAGGAAGTGGCCTAGTAGGTGGTTGCTATTTGCATGAACGCTGGCTAGAGCAATATGTCTACAAATCTTCCTCGACGTCCAATGGGGTTACCTCCTGATAAACACATTGTAAGTTGAAAATGCATTTAATACACCCAACCGACTGCTCATCATAGCTTAGCCTAGCCTACATTAAACGTGCTCAGAACACTTACATTAGCCTACGGTTGGCCAAAATCATCTAACACAAAGCCTATTTTATAATAAAGTGTCAAATATCTCATGTAAGTTATTGAGTACTGTACTGAAAGTGAAAAACAGAATGGTTTGGGTACAGAATGGTTGGAGTGGAGGGGTTATTTATCCTCCTGATCGCGTGGCTGACTGGGAGCCGTGGCTGCCGCACTGCCCAGCATCACCAGAGAGCGTCTGACCTCAGATCACTACCTGGGACAAAAGCAAAACGCAACATTCAAAGTTCGGTTTCTACTAAATGTGTATTGCTTTCGCACCATCATATAAACTGAAAAATCTTAAATTGAACCACTGTAAGTGGGGGACTGTTTGTGTTTTTGAAAGGGAGGGGGGAAGAATAGGCAGTTTATCTCTGTTAATAGCCTCTGGCACAGATCAATTGCCTGGGAAGGCAGAATAGACTAAGCCACGGAGGTAGGGATGGAGCAGTGAATTCAGCTTAGTTCTGGCAAAAGAAAGGAATCCAGAATCATTGTGTTACAGGTTGTAACTCTGTTTTCTAGTGGTGATGAAAAGAAAATATGCCCCATAATTCTTGGTTTCTACACTCCTTAAACTACATCTATTTGTGGTATAATTTATTCTTCTGTGACCTATAAATAGGAAGTTCTGAATTATTTCCTACCCAATTTAAGGACTTTACTGGCTACAGGATTATTTTGTTATTTATCTCTAATGTCTTTACATAACAATAATAATACTCATTCTTTGTATTTATAAATTGCTTTCCATTTAGATGACTGAGTCATTCACGTATTTCAATGTAATGATACAGAGAATCTTAATAATGCAAAATGGTGAATCGCTGACTGAAATTTTATTTAGAATATCAGCTTAGGCATCAGTACTGTGTACAGAGCCATTTGCTGATTTTGAAACAATAGATTAAGATATGGAAGATATGTATAACATGTGAAATTTCCCCCCAAAATGGGCAAAGGACTAGAGGACACTTTGTGGAAGAATTTTAAAAAAGGACTAATAGAGATGTTCAAATATTTCAGCTTTTCTAATAGCGGAAAACACAAATTAAAAAGAGATACTATTTTTATATATACAATTAGCACAGATTAGAAAAATTGTTAATGTGAGACATCCACTCTCAGGGACCGTTTGAGTGGAACTGCAAATTTGCAAAACACTTCCAGGAAGCAATTTGGCAGTACTGATCAAAAGCTTTAATTTCATTCATGCCTGTAGGACTATCTTTTATGGAGATAGTTGAAACTTCAACTGAGATGTATATATTAAAAGATAATTATTGCAGTATTATATAAGAGCCAAAAATTGCTAATAACATATATCCAATCACAGGAAAATAATTAAGCAAATTATGTTATATCCAAATGATGCAAAAATAGACACTAAAGCGATCATATATATATGTATAAGATTTGAGAATATATTTATAGTTGTTAATAGTGGCTATTCCTTAATGGTAGAATTAATTTTTATTTCTTCTTTAAACCTTTCAGTGTTTTCCAATTTCCGTATAATATCATCAAAACTTTTATAACCTGAAAAAAATACGCAATTCAAAAATCTCAGCTGAGGAAGAAAAATTTTGTTTCTCTTTACAGTTAACTCTTGATTATTCTTGATAGGAAGGGGAAATAACTGCCTGAGAATCCACCTCAGTGATCCAAAGTCACTAACATTTGTTTTTGTGTCTTGTACTTGCTTTGCAATGTGTTTATTATTCACAATCCTTCAAACTACTGGATAACTTCACACTGAAGCTATTGAAACCTCGATTACAAAATGTTTGAGAGGGTTTCCCTGGTGGCGCAGTGGTTAAGGATCTGCCTGCCAATGCAGGGGACATGGGCTCGATCCCTGGTATGGGAAGATCCCACATGCCACGGAACAACTAAACCCGTGCGCCACAACTGCTGAGCCTGTGCTCTAGCGCCCGCGAGCCACAGCTACTGAGCCCGCGTGCCACGACTACTGAAGCCCGCGCGCCTAGAGCCCGTGGTCTGCAACAAGACAAGCCACTGCAATGAGAAGCCCGTGCACCGCAACAAAGAGTAGCCCCCGCTCGCTGCAACTAGAGAAAGCCCGCGTGCAGCAACGAAGACCCGACACAGCCAAAAATAAATAAATAAATTTATGAAAAAAAAAAAAACAAACCCAAAATGTTTGAGAGGAGAAGACTACAGTGAATTTCATAATTTTATGTCTAAGTCAACGTTTTCTAAAAATAGAGCTAATTTTTGGAGAGCTTTGAGGGTATCTAGGAAGTAAAATTGACGGGACTTAAATCATCTTTAATTTCATTTCCTAGAGAATCCTTGTCCACTTTTGATTCGCATCCTTACAAGTTGTTTTCCCTTGTGTGTGTGTATGGTACGTATGTAAATTGGTAGAATGGCTTGTAAACTATTTTGTAACTCATTTTCTGTGAGTAATATTAGTAATACACTTATTACTATAGACTTATACATTTGGTATTGAAATTAAGGTATGAAAGAATGCCTTTAGGAAACATATGTTTTATATGCATATAATTTAAAGTTGAGAGAAGTAAATTACTGTATCAGGTTTAAATTTGACTTTATATAAACAGAAAATTCAGGTAACAGTAGCTTAAACAAAATGGAGGTAACCTCTAGTCTCTGCTATAGTTACTATAATTTTATAGAACAGGATTTTGAAATATATGGATAATCAGATTTAATACTTACAACAAAATGCAGGCCTAGCTCAAAATATCTATGAAAAATTATCTTTCTAATTAGTAAAAGTCACATTGTCCCAAGTTTCATGTACAGAATCATTGACTTCACATTGCTCAGTATTATCTAGACTAATTCTTAATTTTAAGTTTGTATTTTGAAAATAAATAGATCCCTTTCAACTTGAGAAGTGTAGCATAATTAACTTCCCACCTGGGAAAGAAAAACTGTTTTCAGGGTCATGTTTATCCTATCATTATCAACTATGTTACCACTTGATTTTTAAATATTGAGGTAAACCATTAATTTGTTTTTGAAACAAACCTTCTATTTTTATTTAAGTCATTTGTGGTTGATAGGAAATAACATTTCCAATGGAAATAATGTTTCAATTTCAATACCTTTTTAAAACCAAAGATAAAACAAGGTTCAGTATATATTTTCATATGGTAACTTTATAATCACAGTAACGTGTTTTCTTAATCTCCTCTCTATTCCCATAACATATTATTTTAAACCAGGTGGCATAATCTGACTCTAAATATGGTTATTCGGTATTTGTGTTACTACCTCCTACTATACTGTAAACTTTTTTGGAGGGAGGAAACTCATCTCTGTCCTCCCAACTCTTGAAGCTCTGTTATAGTTGGAAGCATTTGAGGTAACTCATCCGTCCCCTTCTCTGAGAAAAGAACCCCAGCTACTGTCCCCTAAGCACAAGAGTGAGCTGACCAAGTCATGTTCATATGCTGGGATGCCCAGTCTCCTGACCTTACCTGATCCGACTACGTGTGCTCTCCTGATTCACATTACACCAGTCAGACTCTCTTAGAAAGAAATTTGGACTCTCCATAGCAGGGAGATATGGGGCGGCCATATTCCACTCCAGGTACAGAGAGAAGCACGAAAGACCCATCTGCGTTAACTCTTTGGTTCAATAAACATGTATGGATTGCCTCTCAGTGCTAGGAACTCTGGGTCTGCCATGGTAAAACCCAGCAGATATGGTCCTTGTCCTGATGGAACCTATAGACATTTTATTTTAAAAAAATTTTTTTAGATTTATTTATTATTTATTTATTTACTTTTATTTTTGGCTGCGTTGGGTCCCAGTTGCGGCATGCGGGATCTGCGTCGAGGCATGTGGGATCTTTCGTTGCAGCGCGCGGGCTTCTCTCTAGTTGTGGCGGCGGGTTTTCTCTCTCTAGCTGTGGCGTGTGGGCTCCAGAGCGCATGGGCCCTGTAGTTTGTGGCACGGGGGCTCCAGTTGAGGTGCGCGAGTTCAGTAGTTGTGGCACGCAGGCTTAGTTGCCCTGTGGCATGTGGGATCTTACTTCCCTGACCAGGGATCGAACCCACCTCCCCTGCATTGTAAGGCGGATTCTTTACCACTGGACCACCAGGGAAGTCCTGCCTATAGACATTTTAAAAAGATCTTTAATATCAGTTAATATTTGATTACAAATTTCGATAAAGGCAGTGAAGATAAAGAGCAGGGGGCTTTGAAAGAGAATAAGGGGTGGTTTGAGAAGCACTGATGGCCTCTCTGAGAAAGTGACGCTTAGGTTGAGCTGTCGGAACATTCGTGGTAGAAGAAACATTCCGTTAAAACAATCTACACATACTAGACGTTCAATAAATATATATTGAGGTGACAAATTATTATCCTTAATGAAATCACTAGACATAGAAGTCATATTAATTGGTTGCCATAGGTTTGTGGCCATAAAACCTTCGTGTGAAACAGTATTTTTCAGGCCACACAAGCTTGGGGCTGGCTACACTGGAACATTTACAACAGAGTATTTATCTGTCTTCACCCTTGGGGTCCCTGAAGGGACTCCGATTCCAGATATTTCCTCCCAAGTATTCCCAGGGTGGGGCTCACGTGCGCTCTGCATCTTCCTAAACCACCAGATGGTGGACATCATCTGTTTTTCTCCGAGTGTGTGTAGCTGTGAGGATATTTTTCTCATTTCTTGCCTCTGATGCTCGCTGAAGGCATCCCTGCTGCTGCTGCTTTTTACTAATGCCTGCCCTGAGGTTGCTGGAACCAAGTGTTGAGGGCAGTGATGTCTGTACTGAGTTTGTCCATAATATCTTCAGAAATTAAGGACAAGACTGCTGTTATAGCTTCTGTTCTCAATGTTTAAATTGATATAAAATCCATAGGGCAGAAGTTCTTAACCTAGGTTCCATGGATGGACTTGAGAAATTTGGGGAACCCTTTGATTTGTACTCATATTTTTGGGCATGTGGGCATTTAGTGGTGGTGAAGTACGGGGGGCAGGAGAGGTATAGCTTTTTAAGATTCTCAAAGGAAAATCTTCACCTTAAAAGATTGGGAATCACTCTGTTACAAGCAAAGGAGGAGAGTTGGAAGTCAACCCATGGCTAGTACTTTATGTGGAACCACCTGTCCATTCAATGTTTGTGTACTGTTATTGAACCAGATCTGCTTACTGTCACCTAGGGTGAGTTACTTTCTAGAAGTTTCCTTGGTTGTCATGGAAGGAGATTTCCAATGGACATCGTCTACCTGTTCTCTAAACATGACACATAAGCTTGAATCCAATGGTCAACACAGCTCAGGTTCCAGTTGGCATCCCAGCTACATATGTATTACATAAATAACTATAAAAATCCTATGTGCATATCTTAATTTTTTAATATATATGTGTATGTGTATATATATATATATATATATATATATATATATATATATATATATATAGTGACAACCTCCTAGTTGTTGAAAATGTAAAAGGAGATTTTCTCTTCTTACTTTCACCTAAATATAGAAATTATTTTAAGAAACTTACCTTCTTAACTTTTTTAACCTTTTAAGTCATGTATTTTTTTTTCTGCTGCAATTTTTTCTTAGATGAACTTGACTTTGTTGCATTTTCCCCCTCAATCCCCTTTTTTCTTCTTCTACTTTTCTGCTAGTCTTCATTTAGACGTCATTTGTCAAATTCATTTCATGTTCTTCCAGCAGCATGGTTTTGAACCTCTTCATTGCGTGGTCAAATTCCTGCAATTGCATGTGTGGGTTTTGCATCCCAGATTCTCTGTGCAAATGACTGAATTACCCACCATTCTTTAGCTATAAACATGTTCAAATATGCTTTTGAGAAACTAAACATTCCTAAAAGTATTTCATACCTCTTTTCCTTAGCTTTCATAATTTGTCACTGAAACCATGAAAAACCGTTGGTGGGAAAAACTGTTACTTCCAGTGGGAGGGTTTGGAAAAGCACCTTGGAAAGAATATGACTTCCCTCTGGAAGCTTGAAAGTAACTAGTTAGAAATGAATGAATCTTCTATTTTCTTTTGGAAAATTGAAAAGATGCTTCAGGCTGTGTTTATGTTAGATTTGGCATCACACTGCGTGTATTGCAGATATTGCAGAAGGAATCCTGTGTGAAATTACATGAAAAACAGTGGTAAACTGAATTTCATTTAAGTGAGTGTTTTTACAATTTAAATTTTGTTTCTGTTCGGTATTTTAAAAAATATATATAGTTCAGAGCCTTTCCAGAAATGTAACAGAAGACCAAAGAAAACCACAACATAGCAATGCAGACATGGAGACCGCCTCGAGGTGGATGAGACTTCCTGGGAGCAGCAAAAATACATTTTCCTCTTGATCTTGTTATTCTATCCAGAATTGGTAAACACAAAGCCTTTTCATATTATTTCAGCATCTTCGGAATTTGGGGTAAGTTTTTTTAGATCTTGGATAGTTATGAATGCAAAAAAAAAAGCAGTGTTCATTTTCTCCTTTAATTCAACGGTATTCACCTCTGGGTTGTGAGATACCAGGCAGTAAATTCTCAGTTCTTTAGATTCTTTCAATGTCGTTTGTCCACCCTCTGTGAATATCCTACTGCAACCCCATGTTCTTTGCTCTTTACCCGTTCTTTCTCTACAGCCCCTAAAGTGTTCACAAGCTACTGTCCGAGCGGGATGCCCGAAGGCAGCAGTGTCCAGTGCGCGGTCGGGTCATCCCGGGAGTCTAGGCCTGGGATTGGTCTAGGGGCCGCCAGGCTGGAAAGCGAGCCGGAGGCTGCGCTGAGGGCTGAGACGTCGCCATGACAACGCCGCCCAGCGCAGGGGGGCGGGGAAACGCGAGGGCCGACGCGCCTGCTCCCGACCTGCTAGGCAGGGGCAGCAGAGGCCCGGAGCGTCGCCAGGGCAACGGCGCCGCGCGGCCTGGGGGGCGGGGAAACGCGAGTGCGGAACTCCCCGCCCCCGGCCGGCTGGGCGGGGCAGCAGAGGCCCGGAGCGTCGCCATGGCAACGGCGCCGCGCGCGGCCGTGGCCGGAGGCGTGGGGAAGGGGGCGGGGCCTGTGAGCTGAGCACCTCCCCCCGTCCCGCCGCCCAGCCGGCTCCCCCCACCCCCTGGGCCTGCTGTGAGGCTGCGACTGCTGCGCCCGCACGGATTTGAAACCTTTTTGTGGCGGCGGCGGCGACGGCGGTGGCCGCTCGGAAAGCTTGCACGTAGGGGCGCCAGGTTCTCGTTTTTCCGATTTCCCCTCCGGGGTCTCCACACGCGGGTTCTCGGGTGGAATTTTGCGCTGGGAGCGGTCGCCCCGTGGGCGGGCCCGGGCCTCTCTCCAGGCCTGTAGGGCGCGCGCCGCGGGGGCCTCTGGGCGTGGGCGGCCGCTGCTTCGTGGGCGGACTGGAGTCCGGGCCGAGGAGGGTAGGGAGGCTCTGAGAAAGTTGGGGCGGGTTAGCATGTCGGGGTTCGGGCACCTGACGGGGTCGCGCCCGTGAGACGTGCGCGCGCGGACGCGGCGGGGCCTCGGCCCGGGTCCCCGCTCACCCCCCCGCCGCCCCGCCCCACCCGGGTCGCGGCCCTGGTCTCAGGCCGGCGGGAGCACTTCCCCCCGGAGCCGGACGGCGTCCTGGGCCCTCGGGGTGGGGGGGCGGCCCCCGGGAGGCCCGGCCCGCCGCCGGCCCGCCGGGCACGACCCAGTGTCCCGGGTCCGAGTGTTCGAGGGACGAGGGACGTCCATGCGAGCGGCCTGTGTGCTGAGTGAGGGTCGTGCGCCCTCTCTGTTTACAGGGGCGTGGACACGGGATAGAAAAGGCCGGTGCGGGGGCACGAGCCGCCCCGCAGGGCTCAGGCTGCGGCCCAGCCGACCGTTTCTGGGGCCCCCGGGCCGTCACTGGCCCCCCCAGGCCTCGGCGATCTCCCCCGTCTCCAGGGTGATGCCGGGGCGCGGTCAGTGCCCGGTAACTGTCCAAACACCCAGAAGGGCGAGCCGGGTGAAACAGGCACCTGTAAACCAGCTTCATGTACCGGAGGACGGTTTTCAAGTTTTGTGTAATGGCCCGCCATCTGTTTAAAGTATGGTTTGGTTGAACAAAATTGACTTTATGCAACTTTGAGGGGTGTGTTTATTTGGGGCCTGATGTATGTGGGGTGGTTCCTTGCTGAGCGGTGTGGCTGCTTTCCCAGGACCTTTAGTGTTTGCGGCCCGCTTACGCTTTGCTGACCCCTGCGACTGCTCAGCACCTTGAGGAGGTCTGAGCCCGTTTTGTAGCTGTCCACATAGACACAGGTTTAAGAAAAGACAGTGCCGGTGAGTTAGATAAAACACATGCTCCAACTGTATTATAGCTATAAGCAAGACTCACCCAGTTTACTTCTTTTTTGCGTTTGCACTAATTTATGTGACTGGCAGGCACACTCTAAGTATTTAAAACCTAAGTCAAAGATACAGCTTTCCTTATTTTTTAATTCTAATAATTTAAATCTGCAATTCTAATAAATCGTAATAAAACTTTTTGATTAGCTGGGACTAAGTAGATATAACTTACTTATAAGATGTAATTTGTGTAGCAAGAATTCTTTGAAAGTTTGGAACAATAACTTAATTTTTTTTCATTTTGTTGGAGAATAAATAAGGGATAAGGAAAAGCTGTTTTAGCGTTTACCAAGTATCACACTGATTCTTTATTGTGCTTTTAAAAAAAATGTGTACTCCAGTATTGCATGTTATTATAGCAATTATGATTGTCTTTCTATTTTTCTCCAACTTCCTTATTATTTGGAGATATTGCTGATTCATATTTAAATGGCCAAGAGGTCAGATATGATGGATCTGAGAGCTAATGGTTTCAGAATTTTAGTCTGAGCTTTATGTTTAATTTCACGACTTTGGGTCTTTTTACTGAGTTCTCATTTCCTCTAAACACTGACATCTCCTGCCTGTGTCAAAGATTTGTTGAGAATTAGTGATTATTAGGAATCTTTTTGTTTTAGCCCTAGCTATGGGTGCTCTCAGGCATATGTTAGAGTACGTGGGCAGGATGAACGGTTTAAGCCTGGAAGTACACTTCCAGGTCAAAGCTGTGCTTAAAATTCTGGGTTTATGAGTTTCCATTTGTTTGTTCATCCACTTGAATAGTTGCTTTTCAACTTTATGATCTAACATCCAGCAGTGGTATCATAGCCTTCTGTTACCAGGTACATAACTGATGGAGTTATATATGAATGCAGCTAGTTATTGTAGGAATGCGAAACAAAACCAAGCAACCAAATAATGCCAAGCCAACTAACCGATCAGAAAATGCTCTTAAGTAAAATTTATCTTAACCAAGTCTTGAATTTGAAATATGTTTCTTCTACTGTAATGCAGAAGGTACAACGACCAGTTTTGGTAAATAGAATTAAGAGCAATAGTATTTTTATTCTAGAGGACCTATTTGGTACTCAGAACAGAATTTAAAAAAAAAAATAAAACAACCACAGGCATACCTTGTTTTATTGCGCTTTGCTTTATTACGCTTTTGCGTTTTTTACAAATTGAAGGTTTGTGGCAGCCCTGCCTTGAGCAAGTTTACCAGTGCCATGTTCCAACAGCATTTGCTTATTTTGTGTCTCTGGGTCACATTTTGGTAATTCTAGCAATATTTCAAACCCTCCACCCCCAAAAAGATTACGAATTGCTGAAGGCTCAGATGATGGATAGCTTTTTTTTTAGTAATAAAGTAATTTTTAATTAAGGTAGATATGTACATTTTTTTAGCATAATGCTATTGAACACTTAATAGACTATAGTATAGCATAAACATACCTTTTATGTGCACTGGGAAAGCACAGTATTCGTGTGACTCGCTTTATTGCGATATTTGCTTCATTGCTGTGGTCTGGAACTGAACCTGCAATATTTCTGAGGTTTGCCTGTATTAGTCATGTAAAAGTAGGACATTAATCCCTTTAGTTAGCTTTTATTTACCAGTTGATTCTTCAGCTTCTGTTATGTGCCGTGGAATGTGCTGGGTACCTACTAAGATGTGTCAGTCCCTGCCTTTCAGGAGCATCCCACAGATGGTGGCAGACCTGTAAATAGTACACAGATGTGTAAGAAAAAGGTAACAGCGTGATGAATGCCGTGGCACAGATGTGAGCAGTACACACTGAGATGGAGAGATGAGTCTGGGATGTGTGGGGCAAGCTCTACTCTGAAGTGATGTCTGAGCTGCATTTGCTGATGACTCCATGCAGGGGGACCGCCTGTGTGATCCTGTAAGGAAGGGCTTGGAGTGTTTGCAGAAAGGCAGGAAGTTCACCGGTGGGGCATGGTCATCTGTGCGCGTGTGTGCGTGTGCGCGTGTGTGTAGGGAGCTCAGAAGGCAAAGGCCCTGGCAGGCCTAACTTCGGGTTTGGATCTTGTCCCGTGGCAGTGGGCGGTGGAGACAGGAAATGATGAGCGGAGCTTTGTACTTGGGACATCTCTGGTGCCAGTGAGGTCTGCAGCAGGGAGAGTTAGGGTGCGTCGGCGGTGGGGAGGGCTTGCTCTGAGAGAGCGGCGGTGAGAAGAGGCCCACGGCAGGTTCTGAGACATTTCTGAGCGTTTGTTGCTGTGTTGGCTCACGGGGCTTAGCGAATGGGGACGTCGGAGGGGAAGGAGTCAGTGTGAAACAGCGACGAGGCCCCTGACAGCGATGGAGGTCTCGGCGGCAGGGAGGACGCTCAGCGCTTCCGACGCAGGGCCGAGCACGTGAGGATGTGCTCCCGAGGAGGCGAGTTGGGAGGTGGAGGGAAGAGCAGGCCTTTTTCCTCCCAGGAGGAGGTGAGCTTCCCACGTGGAGGGTCAGGGGACCTGGAACGGCTTAGGGGCTTGGAGAGGGCTGGTAAAAGTTTCAGGGCTGCCTTGCGGAGGGTCAAATGGGAGAAAACGGAGGATTCCGGTGGGACCTCAGGGTGGTGCCCGTTTCCTCCAGCAGACCCTCAGCTGAGGAGCGAAGGACGGTGTCGAGCGGTCGCTGCCGCGCGGAGTAGGGAGGAAAAGAGCCCGATCGGCCGGAGGGGATTTTGGTGGGCGGCAGCGATGCGGGGGGAGCGCTGGGTCCGGTCCGCCGGCGGGGGCCTCGTGAGAGGGGCGTTGGGGGCGGGCTTGCGAGAGCCGTGGCCGGGGGCGGTGCCTGCCGGAGCTGGGGGAAGATCCCCGGCAGGGCGCGCTGGTCCCCGAGGGAGCCGCGGGCTGCCAGGGACGGCCGGCGGGCGGACGCACAGGGGCCGGGGTCAGGGCCGTCCGCGCAGGGGCTGCTGGTGTTGAGGTGGGCGCCCCGGGGAGCGTCAGGGGCCCGCTGAGCAGAGGGAGGGCGTCTGTGGAGCAGGGCCGCCGCCGAGGCACACCGGAGCCTTTCCCCAAACATGTGGTTTGTAAACCGGACACATGGCAAATTGGGGACCGTGCGTAGCGTGGGGATGGTGCGCATCCTTACCAAGGCATGTCGAACCTGAGAGGAACATGTGGGCTGTTGGGTATATTTTTAACGGAAGACATTTTGTCAGAAGCTCTGTGTCTGAGTTTGGGGGTCCACCCCTTTCATATTCAGTGGTTTTCTTCCTGATAAGGAAGAAGTACGAGGACCAGTATTTTACATTTTTTGGTGGAAGTTAAACATTTTACGTTTAACGTACGCTTAAAATCGCTTTCTTGTTGTGCAGTGTGATGAAGTTTTACACAGACTCAGAATGGGTTTTTATGACCTCGGGCGCAGAAGGCGCGCGGGACAGTCGCAGCGCCCCGTGTGCCCTCCTTGCGCCCCAGTGCTAACCCAGCGCGCCACCGAGCTGTCCCGTGTGCCTGCGGCTTTTGCCTTTCCGGGGGCGCCGTACGAGTGGGCGCCGTCGTACGGCACGCGGCCCTCCGGGAACGGCGCCTTGCGCGTCGCGTCGTCGCGCGTGGACGCTCACCCCTGTGGCGGGGCCTGTGGGCGCTTCCTTCCTCTCTCTGCCCGAGCGCTGTTTCGTTGTGCGGCGAGGCCACGGCGGTTTATCCATTTCCCGGGGGAGGGACACGTGGGTGTTTCCGGGGTTTGGTGGCTACAGAAGAAGAAAGCTGCTAGAAACATTACATCCGGGTTTCTGTGCGAATAGAGATTTTGCTTCTCCTGAATAAATGCCCAAGAGGGGGATTTCTGGCTCCTCCGCCAGCGGTATGTGTGAGCGGGCGGGCAATGGCTAACCTGTCCTCCGGCGTGGCTGCACCGCGTTGTGTTCCTCCCAGCAGTGCGTGAGAAGGCCTCGCGTCCTGTGCCCTCAGCAGCTTTGGTGGTGTTTGCCTTTTTAATTTCAGCTGTCCTAATAGGCAGGTAGTGATATCTCACTGTGGTTTTAATTTGCATTTCTCTAATGATTAATGATGTGAAGCATCTTTTTCACGTGCTTACTTCTCAACTGTATATCTTCTTTGGTAAAGGAACTACTTTTTTTTGCTGATTACTTTTATTGGGTTGTTCGTTTTCTTATGGTTTAGTTTTAAAAGTTCTGTATGTATTCTTGATATAGGTCCTTTCTGAGGTAAATGATTTGCAGTATTTTCTCCCAGGCTGTAGCTTATCTTTTCAACTCCTGGAAAGAGTTCTTTGCAGAACAGAAAATTTTCATTTTGATACAGTCCAATATATCAATTTTTTCTTTTACAGGTAGTGCTTTTAGTGTTATGTCTAAGAAATCCTTGACTAACTCCAAGTCATGAAGATTTTCGTCTATGTTTTCTTCTAAGAGTTTTATAGTTTTACTTTTTACACTTAGGTCTGTTATTTATTTATTTATTTATTTATTTATTTTAATGCTATTCTTGTCTGCTTACATTCTTTGTATGTATGTATGTATGTATGGCTGTGTTGGGTCTTCGCCTCTGTGCGAGGGCCTTCTCTAGTTGTGGCAAGCGGGGGCCACTCTTCATCGCGGTGTGCGGGCCTCTCACTATCGCGGCCTCTCGTTGCCAAGCACAGGCTCCAGACGCGCAGGCTCAGCAATTGTGGCTCACGGGCCGAGCTGCTCCGCGGCATGTGGGATCTTCCCAGACCAGGGCTCGAACCCGCGTCCCCTGCATTGGCAGGCAGACTCTCAACCACTGCGCCACCAGGGAAGCCCTGTTATTTATTTTGAGTTACTTTTTGTATACAGAGTGAGATTGTTTGTTTAAATTTATTTATGCCTATGGATCCCCAATTGTTACAGCATCATTTGTTGTAAAAACTATCATTTCTCCATGAATTGTACCTTTGTCGAGTGTCAGTTGTCCACATTTGTGTTGGTCAATTTCTGGACTCTCTAGTTTGTTCCATTGGTCTATGTGTCTTATCCTTTCACCAATACCACATTGTCTTGACTACTGTAGTTTTATAGTGCATCTTAAATCAGGTAATGTGAGTCTTCCAAACTTGTTCTTCTTTTTCAGAATTGTTTCTGCTATTCTAATTCCTTTAACTTTCCACGTAAATTTTAGAATCAGCTTGTGTATATCTACAAAGAATACTGCTGGGATTTTGATTGGAATTGCATTAAATCTATAGATCAATTTGGGGGTATTTAATACTACTGAGTTTCCTTTGATCTCTTTCATGAGTTCTGTAGTTTTCAGCATACAGGTCTTAATATTTTAATTTTAAATCTTTTACAGGCTGAATTATGGAAATGGGAAGCGAAGAAGAAAAATGGGAGAAGCTGGATGCGGAATTTGATCACTTTGTGGTAGATATGAAGCCCTTTGTTCTAAAATTACCCCATAGGTCAGGTAAGATTATGTTTGAAAATTACGTTCTTAAAATTAATTTTTTTTTTTTGTATTATTTAGTCAAACCCATGAACGTTCAAAATGAAAAGTGGATTCATTTAATAACAGTTTTCCTCTTAAGCTGATAAAGGATTGTTTACCTTGAGCTGTTGGAGGGTAAACAGAAATTTAGTCATGATGTCCTACTGAACTGTGGAAAGGTATTATTACCGTGAGACCACTTCTCACACGTCATGAGCTTAAATTGCACGGGTCTTTAAAGTTAGCTGTAACTGTTGTTTCCGGCGTCTTTTTCCTCCTACCATGAAGATGGTTCATCTTTCAGGAGCCTGCTGTCCACCTGTCTCTGACCCTTTTGTTTATCAAAGCAGAAAAGAATCTGTTAGTCTTACATGCTCATTGGTTGACTGAATAAAATCAAGTGTGAATGAGTTTTTGTTGCCATCTTGTCTGCAGTTCCTAACCTGTTTTCCTCTGTGAGTCTTTGTCTCAAGTAAAAGATTTTCAGGTAATTTAAGGTTTATCAGAGAGCAGTTGAAAAGAGTTTGAGGAGCAAGGAAGATTCTCTGAGTCATAGTAGGTGTAAGGCTGGCCGTAAAGGTAAATCTGATTTGGCAGCTTTTGCGAGGAGGGTTCGGAGTGGGACCAGGAGACTGGCTTTTACCCCAGTGTTGTCCAAGTTCCCTGTTTCTGTGAGGTATCTGAGTCAACTTCATATTCAAGATGAGGAGCCAGCTCAATATTAGATCTTTATTCCAGGGAGCTGCGTTGGGAAAAGGGAGCGTAGTGTATGAGTTACGCATTCTGTGGTCACGCATCGTACCAGGCAGGGCCTGCAGCCTGTCTGAGTCCAGGGTGGCTTGGTGTGGTCTTCCCTTCACGCCTCTTCCTCTGCCTTCTTCTCTTGCCTCGTTGGATGGTAACCTCTTCTTTCTTCCTCTGCTTTTCTTAAAATGAACATTTCCTGTCCCGTGGCTCATTCACGATTAGTTGAATTAGTATTTAATGATATTTCTATACTGTGTCCTGTTCTGATACTCACTGCCTTTTTTTCCTTCTTGTCTTAGATCTGCTGATTAGAATAAATGTATATTAAAATCTCTCATTATAAATGTACTTCAAACTATCCTCGTATTTCATCTTTTTTTTTTTAAAGGTGCAGTATCACTTTTTAAAAATTAATTTATTTATTTATTTTTGGCTGCATTGGGTCTTTGTTGCTGCACGTGGGCTTTCTCTAGTTGGGGCGAGTGGGAGCTACTCTTCCTTGTGGTGCGTGGGGTTCTTGGGGTGACTTCTCATTGCGGTGGCTTCTCTGGTTGCGGAGCACGGGCGCTAGGTGCGCGGGCTTCAGTAGTTGTGACTCGCGGGCTCTAGAGCGCAGGCTCAGTAATTGTGGCGCACGGGCTTCGTTGCTCCGCGGCATGTGGGGTCTTCCCGGACCAGGGCTTGAACCCGTGTCCCCTGCATTGGCAGGCGGATTCTTAACCACTGCGCCACCAGGGAAGTCCCTCATCTTTTAAAAAGGGATTTGGGGTACCTAGAATTGGATTAATTGTAATCTTTGGTTGATGACTCATTGTCAGTATGTATTGGTACATCCCTGACCCTCTTTTATGTAATTAATTCATAATGAATGCTCAGAAACTCACATCCCAGTCAAGAGCCTGAACATTCATAATAGCTTAAATTTCATTATAGTTAAATTCTACTTTTGATAATGGTTTTCCCCATTATTTTAAATAGAGGAATTAATTTTTTTCATTAGCCAAATTGTTGTACTAAGTTCTTTTCATCGACTATTATATGGATTTCAGTTTGCTGCAGGGCATATAAAAATACATAGTTTGAAAAACTGTTTGCTTAAGTTTATCAGTTTTAGTTTGTATTTTCTTTTTGCACAAAGTACGCCCGATATTTCAAGAAGTTTGTTTCGTGATTATAGAATTTTCAAAGCTAAAAATACAAAAGTTATTTAGAGACTACCTTTCATACCTGTAGTGATAAATCCAGTATGAGCAAAGTGGTAAATCTGCCCCAGGGATTTTTGTAGGTAAAACAATAAATGAATATGACCTCTAGAAACTAAGAGATTGAAGCAGATTTATGATTTGTGTTAGATATATAATCCTCAAATTGAGTTAGACTGATAAAAGATTAATGTCAAAATGGTTTTCCTGAGACCTAAAAACAATTCTGTGTCGTGGTAAGATAAGATAGTCAATAGGTCATTATATGTGGATTAAACTGTGCTACATTTTTAAGGTAGCTTTTAAAGGGATAATTATTTTTCAAAATTACACGTAAGTATGTAACCCTCAATTGATTTTAGAGAGGTTAAAAGAAATTCCTAAATAAATCATCCACAAATCCCTGAAGATTACCAGTTTTAATAAATAAAACATTTGAGATTCAACTTTAGATTAGGTTTAAAATGCTAAATAAGATTGCATTCTCTCTCTCTTGGTTTGTGTAATGAGAATTACAGAAAGATTTTTCAACACAACTGAAATTATTTTAGAGATGGTTTTACAGGAACATTTTTGTCTCAGAGATTTATTTGGTAGCAATCCTGAGATCTTATTGCTAGTTAATTGATAAAGTTAAACTCTAGACCAGGGGTTGGCAAACTGTAGCCCCTGGGCCACATCCAGCCTGCTGCCTTTTTTGTAAAGTTTTATTAGAAAGCAGCCATGACCATTTGGTGACGTGTGGTGTGAACGGTGTGTGGCTGCTTTCATGCTGCAGCGGCAGAGTTGGGTAGATGTCATGGCTGCAAAACCTAAAATATTCGCTGTCCGCCAACCCCTGCTGCAGGCTAGAGCGGATGTTTTAGGGGTCTTTAATGTAATGTTTTATTTTCTGAGAACTCAAGTCTCTTAACAGCCCCTGTGTATTTCTAGAGCGGCAGAGGTGTGCACTTTGGATTAGAAAACTGTGTGAGCCTTCAGGAACAGGAGCAGGAGTCACAGGCAGGAGGAATCGGAATCTGTACGCAAAGCTCTTACTGCACATGCTCAGGCAAGGGGCTCTCGAGGGCCCTTTCACCCACCGCCCTGAGCCAGGGACGCTGAAAACTTTACCTTCGTACATGGTAGGTGTCTTTGACCAAAAGATGCATTAGTTTGTTTCTCTAGACGTGTCAATTTATCATCCCATTTGGGAATGGTCATATTATTAAGTTACAAGTCCTAGATAATATGTTAGCTAAAACTAGTTTTTTGCTCCCTGATTCAGTTTTTTTCCACCTTGAATGGAAATCAGATATTGAGCTCTAATGGAACCATAAGCTCAATACTTAATTGATTTAGTCATCCTGCAGTATTCTACAATATTTCTAAAACAATTAAAATGAATTTTTAAATATTGAGCCTTAATTTCCCACTAATTTTCACTGGATTATGTAATAATTTATGGATGTCAGTAAATTCTAGTTTATTAAGCTCTTCTATATGTATTATTTAATGTAATGAGAGATGGATTGAATGACTTTTTAAAGTTTTTTAAAAAATTTATTTATTTTTTATTTATTTATTTTTGGCTGTGTTGGGTCTTCGTTGCTGCGCGTGGGCTTGCTCTAGTTGCAGCGAGCAGGGGCTACTCTTCGTTGCGGTGTGCAGGCTTCTCATTGTGGTGGCTTCTTTTGTTGCAGAGCATGGGCTGTAGGTGCACGGGCTTTAGTAGTTGTGGCTCGCGGGCTCTAGAGCGCAGGCTCAGTAGTTGTGGCGCACGGGCTTAGTTGCTCCGCGGCATGTGGGGTCTTCCCGGACCAGGGCTCGAACCTGTGTCCCCTGTATTGGCAGGCAGATTTTTAACCACTGCGCCACCAGGGAAGTCCCGGTCCATCTATTCTTAATGACCGAAGGTAGAACATTTTCTGAAACAGATTCAGATGTTGAAATATGAGTGTATTGTATCATGCTTTCCCTTTCACACTCATTTTATGGAATTGTAGGAAAGGGCTTTATTTTACAAATGTTAATAATGTAAAGGCCTAGAGACCTGTCTTTGATTTTTCAGCTAGCTTGTGGCAACTAAATTCTAGGTCTTCAAGTCTGTTATTCCTAGATGAAGAGATTCCTAATTTTTATTTCTGATTTTTATTGATTTTGGTTTCTCTGCCTACTGATTTGTGTGTGTGTGTGTGTGTGTGTGTGTGTGCGCGCAGAGTAGTTAATGATCACAGAAAGAAATAGGAGAGCACAAGATTTAAAAAGAACTTTTCACTTATCTTTTCATACAGCTAATATTCCTTTTGTAATATAAATCATTATTATCAGATGTATCTGTCATGTAATTTTATCATTTATCAGATTTCTTATACAGCACAACATAACTAAAATGTACATAAGTTATCCATTTTATGTATTTTAATATTTCATTGAATGATAAATTTTTATATATTTTTATGTAATTGAATTTGAGTATTTGAAAGGTTGTCACTAAACTTGATGGAAATCTTAACTGATTATCTCATATAGTACATTTTGAAAGAATAATTTTTCTAATTTTTAAAAATCAGTCCATCTATTTTGATGAACCAAATCCAGCACAAGCCAAAGGGTCCAGCCCAGAAGGATTACCAGACTGGGTGATGGGCGAGCTGGGGAACGGTGAGCACAGATTCAGCGAGTCACGGACGCTTTCTTCTGGAGAAGATTGCTCTTTGGTACAGTCGCCGACCCATGTCCACAGGTACGCCATGAACTTGGGGTTTCCAGTGTGTTTCATTATTTAGCTTGTCTTTGGAACTGGTTAATACATTCCATTTTTCCATGTTTTTTTTTATGGTAAGTAGTTGGTTTACTTTATATTTTTGCTATGAAGTTGAGGGCTATGAAGGAATGTTGTATAGGTAAAATATACAACAAACCAACAAATACAACCAAATATAACATCCTCCATATCCATCTTGAAGCTTATGCTTGAATTTTTCTCCTTTCCCCCTCATTGAACAGTATTCGTTTTGATTTAATAAAATAATGAATGCAAACATAAACCCTATTAAACTGTGCTTTCTTACTAGAGTACTAAGCTTAAATAGGATTTTTAGAACAAATAAAAGTGAACTTCTAAGTTTTTTAAGTACACAATAAAACAATTGTTGCTGTAGTATATAACTTTTGGCCTTTAGGACGGATAGATTTAAAATGGACTTTTATCAGATTTTGAGTTTTACCTTTGGCACTGTTCCCTGAAATGTTAAAATATTGGACAGTGTCAATTCATACGTCACTCCTTACCATTCTCTTGGTAATTTTAATTTTTGGAATTTGATTAGGTTAACAATGTAACCTCTCTTTTCTGCTATAAGTTTTTTTGGTTTATTCCTTGAAAGATACAGAAATCTTATTAGTAATTTGAAATGTCTTCGTAGTTGATATAGTCTGGTTATGTTTTTCAGACCTCAGGCATTACGGTGGAAAAGAACAGGTGAACATAAAGCAAGAGATCCAGTCCATATGAAATTTTTTTATTAGAAAGGGGAAACAAATTAATATGGAACAGGAAGAGGTGATATAATTAAGGACATGTTTTGGAAGAGTGAAAAGGAATGAATAGATGAGTCCATAGCAGGTGGTGTTAAATACTAATTTTTGCCTTCCTAGGAGATTTAGAAGCAGAAGAGGTGTGACTGTGGAATTTTTGTTAGCCTTGTAGCAGTAAGCAGGGGTGTAAGGAGATTGTGGTCTCTTTACAGAGACTGAGGCAGGGACAGTGTTCTTCCTGTCTGCATGGTATTTCCAGTGCCTGGCCCCGGGCGGGCACCTGTGACAAACGGCATGAGTCTTAGTTTTTGGTGAGTGCGTACACGAGTCAGTGAATGGGCTGTTAGGCACTGCCACACATTGAATTTATTCTGGACACAACCCCTCTGAGACAGGCATATTGTGGAGAGAGAATGGCTCACAAGGATTTGCAAAAAGTACTGTTAGAAAAAGTTGAGGGAAGGATAAATTTTAGAAGTTAAGAGATGTATGGTTATAGGCTACAGAGATGCCCTGTTTGTGTCCTAACCTTTTTATATTTTTACAATGCGATTAGTAAAGACAATGAAGCAACTGGAAAAGGCAAGTCTCTTTCTAGTCAAGTGCTAGAGTTTCACTAAGGCCAAGGCCAAGTAGGGCTGCAAAAATAAAACTTCTCAGGGGTATCTTTACTTACATGCTTCTCTTAATTTAACTTGATCTATTTAAAAATTTGAATTTGCATGTACATTAATTAACAGATACTTGTAATTTTACGTACATGAAGGCACTTAAAAATAAAACTAACATTTACTTCATGTAAAGGCAATACAATTGATTTAAGACCAAATAGAAAATGTGTGAGATCAGATCAGTAGTGGTGGTGGAATCTATTGATGTTCTGTCTTCATATTTTTTTCTGAAGTTGTTCCTTTGCTCTGAGTGGTCATACTGTGCTGCTGAAAAAGTTAGAATCTGCTCGTGTTGACCTAATACATCTCCTCCGTTCTGCAAGACGTTGTTTAAAAAGTTTAAGAGGCTTATAATATTTGACACATGTATGTTTCTGTAGTGAATAATTGATTGTTACTTAGAACTGAAGTTTAAGGCTGCCTCATAAATGTTACAACCACTTCAACTTGTCCTTTGAACGTCCCCTTTAATCTTAAAAGATTTTCCCCCTTAGTGTTTCTTTTTTGATCACTTTATAAAATCCTGCTTTACTTAGACCTTTTTGTATGTGAAGTATTTCTAATGGCATTTTAGATTATGCTGTTTGTGTCCTAGCCTTTTTATATTATTAAAGATGCAGAGTCCTTTTGAAGACTCTTTGTTAGGACTCCCTATTCAATACAGATGTCACCTTTCCTTTACCTTTATTCTTCCTGTAGGATATGGCATGTAGCCTCATTCTAGACACATTAGAAGTATTATGAGGTCATATTCTATCAGGCTTATCATCATGCTTTTTTCCACCAAATACACATTGCACGCTAGTAAACTTAGCATTTCACTTCAGACAGTTTCAACACATAACTAGTCCTGTCCTGGTTTTATCCTTTGCTTTCCTTTTTCATAGTTCTTGGTGTAAGCTTATGTTATTACCCATGGTTTATTTTAGAAAAACCACTTTCCAAATTGCCTTGCCATTTTATTAGAGACCTTTTATTGTATTTAATGTCAAATAGCTGCTGCTTTTCTTGGCAATGAAATAACTTGAATTATATTTGAATTTGGAGCATGGTTTTACAAAATGTTACTAATGAGACCATAGACATAGATCTCCTCCCTGTGCAGTTTGGTTAATTTCAGTTAGACAACCGTGAGATATATCCATGTAAATTACTTCCCGGTCATCTTTCAGGTGCTTACCATTGAGAGACGGTAAAGATCCTAACTGTCTTTGTGGTACACAGAGTTTCAGGTGGCCCCGAGATCCTGCTCTGGGTGTTGACAGCCTTGTACAGTCCCTCCTCCTTGAGTGTGGGCAGGACCTACGAGTGGCTTCTAACCAATAGAATATGGCAGTGGTGATGGGCTGTCACTTCCATGAATACATTACGATACATAAGACTCTGCCCTGCTGGCAGACTGGCTCTAGAGGCTTACTGTCTTTTCCTTGCTGGCTTGAAGAAGCAGGCTGCCGTGAATCCCATATCCAGAAGGAACGGAAGCTGCTGACAACCGTGACAGTGGGGAAGCAGATTCTTCCCTCATTGAGTCTCCAGATAGAACCCAGCTCTGGGCAAACCCTGATTGCAGCAGCCTTGTGTGGCCTTAAGCAGAGGACTCAGCTCGGCTGCACCTGCACTTCTGACCCACAGAAACTATGAGAAAATGTATGTGTTGTTTAAAGCTGTTACATCTGTGGTAATTGGTTATGCAGCAGTAGATGACTGATATAGTTTTTATCCTCATTTTAGAAAATTATACAGTCTGTGTATGATACATGCTCTTTGTAAAAATCTCAATGTAGACCTCTGAAGAGTAAAAAGAGTCCTTCTCTCCATGTTCTCACTTCACTTCCCTCACGAGAGGTAGTTGGCATCAACAGTTTGGTGTGTATCATTCCATAGTACACACATACCCACACGTATGTAATTAAAAATGATAAATTGGCTTGTACTACATGTAGTGTTCTTTTGCCACTTAACTGTGTCTTAATCCTGTGTCATGTAACCTGTGTAATCTTTTTCATCACAGATAATAATCCATAGCGTAGATTTACTGTACCTTACCCGTCTCGTTGCTTTTGATTCTTTAGTGTTATAGAGAACGCCTTAGTTAGCATCCTGGTCCATGTATCGTCATGCGCCTGTGTGTGTGTGGGCTATTACTGATGCCGTGGCTGGGCACAGTAAAGCATTTAATGGGCGAGCTGTTGGTGGGATTAGTAGTAGGTTCAGCGTCTTGTGCAATGGTAACAAAAATATATGGGCTAGTATGGAATGATCTCTAAGGTATATGAAGTTCAAAAGAAGTACATGAAAGTGTAGTAAGCTTCCATTCGTGTGTGTGTGTGTGTGTATTTTAAAGAGGATATATGGATACGTATGGGTACGCCTGCATGGAATATTTCTGGGTGCCACGTGCGAAACTGTTTTACCTTTAGGGAGTGGGAGTAATCTGGTGTGAAAAGTTCAAAAATTTTTTGTACACGTGTCTCTGTTATTTTTAATAATCACACATTTTTTGATAGATAGTGTCAAGTTGCCTTCCAAAATACTATCTTATTAAAATGCTTGGGCGTACACACTATTTACAATAGTGATGCACATTAATAAATCTAACCATATATAGCAAATATACAGATTTAAACATAAGAATGAAATTTTCCTAATAAGTGATCTCAATGTTTGTGGATTTCACTTGTATTTCTAGTTCGTTAAAATAGGAACCAAGTGAGGCAAGTTGTACGTTTATGGAGCACCTACTGTATGCTAAATACTCTTCTAGAAATCTTTTGTAAGTTATCTGATTTCATCCTCTCTGTAATTCTGTGAGGTTGGCAAAATTGCCCTTTGTATTTATTGATGAGGTAACAGCTTCAGTAAGGTCAATAAACTTTCCCAGTGATGGATTCAGTATTGGAATCTAGGTCTTTGTGATTCCAGACCCCATATTCTTTCTGGTGTTCCATGTAGGCATGAGTACTTATGCAGCAAATATGGAAACTTCACTATAATCCATTTTTTCTCCACTTGAGCTGTGTTAGCAATCTTGGGCGACTATACCTTTGTTCTTGGTTACTTCTAGGTTGAGCTGAAATGAGGCAGTTTGCCTTTGCTCAAATATCACTTCTGACACTTGGCAACCATGTGTCCTCAGGCAAGTTACTTACTTTCTCTAAACCCCAGTTTCGTCACCTGTAAGATGGAGATGGGGGTAGTACTAACGACAGAGTCGTGTGAGTGAAGTGAATACTGCACGTCGAGCCTCTGACACGGGACCTGTGAAAGTGCTGGCTGGTGTAACGCCATCATCGGTGATGCGGGGATGGTTACTCTAACAGGCCACACAGGGGCTTGCTTGTTAAGAGTGACTGCTCTTTTGCTTCTCTCGTTACCTAATCTTCCCAAAGGGTATTGTCTTAAGGTCCATTGGTCATTAATTATTTTCAGTTCCTAAAAGTCATTCTGTGTTCCTGAGAGAAAGAAATTAATGGCTATGCAGAAAAGTTCTGACTGTAAGTATGAATCCTGCACACTCTCAGAATAAAGAGAGATAATAGTATTTTAGAAGAGGCTTTTGGGAGTTCCTTTGTGGTCCGGTGGTTAGGACTCAGTGCGTCCACTGCCGGGGCCCCGGGTTCAATCCCTGGTCAGGAAACTAAGATCTCGAAAGCCACACAGCGCGGCCAAAGAAATAAAAAAATAAATAAAGTAAAAATAAAATAAAAGAGGCTTTGAATCAGTCTTTATTTAGATAACTCAGCAAGCCCCCTTTTCCAGGATAGAGGGAACACAGTGTGGCTGGCCCTGGTTTTAAATATTTTATCACAGCGTGTGTTAGAAGCTGCCTAAGTGATATTAGACTTCAGTTCTTGTCGTCTCTATGTGCTTTTTTCTGTGCATTATCCCAAAGACAGACACAAAGATAATAGGTTTTATTCTTGTCCTCCTGTACTGTGAAAAATGTCTTGAAGCTTCTTTTTAATGGCTTGTAATTATTTTTATAACTTTTCAGTCAAGTATGATGTGGTCTGTTAGCTTATCACCAGAGTGTAGTTAGGTTCTGGGTAGGGGAAGATGAAAAAGAATGATGTAATACCCCTTATTATTTCTACTGGAAACTTTGGTTAATTAAGAGTTACGAGTTAGGAGAAAGCAAAGAGGAGAGATGTGGAATCAATGCCGACCTTTAAACACTGCTTCACGGTGGAGGAGAGACAATGCTGCTTATTTTAGAGGACTTCACTGCTGAAAAAGAAGGCAGCAGTTGTTTACATTTCCTCAGATGCCACTTTATAAAGAGTCATCATCCAGATTGCTTAAGAATTCTAGGAGCATGCAAGCAGAATTATTATTTATTATATATTACTTTTACCATATTAGATTTAGGTTAACTTTATATAAATTAAAGTTTTATCTTTTGATTTATGTTGTGGCCTTCAAATAACAAACATGTTCATACCTTTAAGAAAGGACTTGGAGAATAATTATCCTATTTTAAATGAGTATAGAGGACTATAATTTCTTCATCTTGCTTTAATGAGATCTTTCCGTGGGTTGATGCCAGATTTTAGTTTGGCATGAAGAATCTAATTATAGTCCTGCCCTTGTGGAAAATATGATTTGCTTTACAATGAGCCTCTTTATGATGTGGTTTTCCAGGAATGCGTTGTGGCGAAGAGCTGAGACTGTGTCCTTTAAAAATGTCTCCCAGCACAGCCCGTGTTTCATGTGCTGGTGCAGTTTAAGAACATCGCCAGCAGATGGTGACCAAGTATAATGAAAAAATGTACTTATGGTTGAGTATGTTGATCTGTGTGAAAAAACATTTTTCACTTTAAAAATATTGATTTAATTTTTAGTCTGTGTACTCAAACAACTATAGTAGATAGAATCTTTTAAATTTGTTACACTCCATTTCCATATGTAAATGGCACTGCCCTATAAATAGCCCCTGCTTCTAAATTGTTGGATGAATTTATGGGGGAGCTTATCATTACCTTTCCTTCCTAGGGATTCTTTATGTCCATTGGCATAAATAATTATGGTTAGGGTTACACGTAGTAAAACATCCTTAAATATTATTCACAAAAAGTACATTCATTTTATTTACGAGTTGCCCTGTTGATGAGGCAAAGATACATTCTGCAGTAGTACGTTACGTATCTTCATGCCGTACGTATGCTACGTATACTCTGCAGCGGTGGGAATGTTCTGCAGCTGTGCTGTCCAGCATCGCAGCCACCATTCACATGTGACTGCTGAGCACTTGCAGTGTGGCTTCTGTGGCTGAGGAATTGAATTTTGGGTTTTAATTAGTTCAAGTAGCCGTATGTGATTAGGGGCTACCAAGTGGGGCTTGGAGTTCTAGACCTGGGTCTTCCTGCCAGGTGGAGAGCTGCTGTCTAGGTGGGAAGTGGGAGGTGGGTGTTGGTGCATCTGAACTGCCTCTGCCCCCGGGAGAGACCTGTGCTGTGCGCTTACTGCACTTCGTGGGTATCTCCCTTCTTTGGTGAGGATCACCCGTGATCAGTATCTAGTAGCTTCCTGTTGGTCAGTCTAAGGTTTAAGAGGACCTCTCCCCAACAAGTCTTTTTGGAAGAAAGAAAAATTAATCAATTTTCTTAAATTAATGAAAGAAAAGTCAATCTTTTTCATCATTGTGTTTGGAGAGAATGTTTAGTGAGGAACAAATAGGATTAACTTGGTCTTTTTGTCAGAATGGACACTGGTTAGGTAGACGTTTACCCTTGAGCTCTAGGGGTTAGACTGCTTCATAAACAAGGGGTGGAAACTGTTTCTTAGGATCCTCAGTAGAACAGTGTGTTTCACACACTCATGGGACCACTTAGCTGCTCATTAATTTTCAACAGTGATGTGCTAATTAAATATCATTCTTAGGTATTTACCAAGGCAAGGCCTAGTGACAACAATTTGTAACTGAGATGGAATAGCTTTGAAAATAACGGCCTTGCATTTCTTTTAGACTTTTTTTTTTCATTGAGTCAGATTTTTGACAAATTTAGTCACTTCTTCCATTTTAAAATTTTTTAATGAGTGGGGCTTTGTAATAAGTATCTCTTTGTTTCACAAGCAAGTTTCTTTTTGTGAGATCATAATATTGAACAGTTTAGTTCTGATTGTTCTTTTAAACAAAAAAGGATGACAGTAAGCTTATGTGTGTTGTAAAACTTAAAGGGAATTAAAATACTCTCTTGAGTGTTGATACTATTAAACCAGAGATATATTAATAAACGTTGATTCAAATGAGTGACTTTTAAAGCTGGTTTTTAATTTTAAAATCAAATGTGTTATTTTAAAGTAGGAAATGGGGAAAAATACGAAGTCTTAAAATGTTTATGAATCTCTGGTCATTTTTTGGTTTTGTCAAGCTTCTCATTTATTTAAAATTTAGTTTTGTTTTTCTTTTTATTCCTAATAAAGTTCCCTTTGAAATATTAAAATAAATATATTGTGGATCTGTGGAAGTTAATTTCATTTTCTTTCAGTGTTATTTGATACTTTACTGCGGTATTAATTGTTGTTAATTATTTTTATGTTTCATTGATATTTAGCAATACCGTAAGAAAACTATTCTGCAGATGGTATATAACAGTATTACTTGCTGCTCAGATGAATGCAAAGATGTGAAATCTAAAGTTAGTTCTCATTTTAGTTTTCTGATTTATAAGGCAGTAGTTGTATTACTCTTAAAAAGTTTTACCTCTGTGAAACATAGCATATATGTAAAAAGTGTATGAAAATGACAGGCACAGTTTAAAGAGAAGTTAGAAAATAAACATCCCTACGTTGCTAACCCAGCCAAGAAATAGCACATCACTACTCCAGGAGACCTTCGGCCGTGCCTCCTCCCCCTTGTCCTGAAAGGCCAGCACTCTGCATTTTGTGTTGATCATTTCTTTGCTTAGATCAAGATAGAGAACATGACCAGCTCTCCAGAAACCTCTCTCTCGCTCCCTCCCAATCATTTATTGTCCCTGCAAAACGTGACCAGTATTCTGCATTATATCAACATAGATTAGTTTTTGGTTCATAAAAAGGTGACCACTATTCTGCATTATATCAACATAGATTAGTTTTTGGTTTCACTTTTTTCCAGCTTCTTTTGTTCAACATTATGTAGTGAGATTGATCCATGTTGTTGCATTTAGCAATGGATTTTTCTTTTTATTTTATTACTGTGTGAATATATCACATTTTTATGTCCATTCTGCCATTGTTGGATGTTTGGGGATTTCCCAGCTTTTAGCTATTACAAATAATCCTGTGAACATTCTTTCACACGTCTTCTAGTGCACATATGTATACTGTGTTGACTTGGAAGTGTAATTACGGTAGATACTGCCAAAGAGTTTTCCAAAATGGTTATAGCAATTTACATTTCCACCAGTAAAGCTTTCAAAGTCTGTGGTTCCTCATCTTTACCAGTACTTGGTTGGTCAGTTTTTTTTAGCTTTAGCAATTCTAGTCTGGTGGATGTGAGTTTTAATTTGCATTTTCCCTCATGACTAATGATATTGAGCACACTTTTCTATGCTTGTTGACCATTTGGGTATCTTCTTTTGTGAAGTTCCTGTTTGTTCCCATTTTAATAAAAATGGTTTGTCAGTCTTTTCTCCATTGATTTGTTGCAACTCTTTATATATTCTGGAAACAAATTCTTCGATACATGTATGGCAAATGTCTTCTCCCACGTTCACTGGTATGTTCTGTTGAACAATATTTAATTATAATATAATTATTTTTAGTCAGTCATCTGTGATATTCTTTTTTGCGTGTGTCCTGTTTAAGACTTCTTACCTTGCCTGTCTCAAGATCATGGGGATACCTTCTAGAAGCTTCCTTATTTTACCTTTCTCATTTGGATATGTGCTATATCTGGAGTTGATTCTTATGTATGAAGTGACGTAGGGGTCATCCCCCCACCCCTCCTGTGGATAAATGATAGCCATTTGACCCAGTATCATTTAAAAAAGCTATTTTTCCCCACTACTATAGTTGACACCATTATTGTAAACCAGAAAATCTTACTTGTGTCGGTTTCTGGACCCTTGTCTCCTCCGACGGTCTCTTTGTCTGTGTACTAATACTACACTGCCTTAGTTACCGTGGCTTTAAAATAAGTCTTGATTTTTGGTAGTGTAGTGTATGCACTCCAGGTTTCTTCTTCTTTAAGACCACCTTGACGCTTTTTGGTTCTTTGCATTCCCATATAAATTCTAGAATTATCTTGCCAGTTTTAATAACACACACACACATGCCCCTGTTGAGATTTTGATTGAGAATGCATTGAGTCTGTAGATCAATTTGGGAAGAATTAATATCTTTATAATATGGAATTACTCCAAGCCCCAGGCAAACAGTGCTCTGCTCTCTGTCGCTATAGTTTTGCCTTTTCTAGAAGTTTCATATGAGTGGAATCATGAATTATGTAGTCTTATGCATCTGGTTATTGTTTTTGAAGTTCATGTGGCATGTGTCAGTAATTCATTCCTTTTTATTCCTGAATGGTGTTTCATTGATGAGTGTATTACATTTGTTTATCCACTGACTAGTTAATAGATATTTGGATTGTTACCAGTTTTTAATTATTCTGAATAATGCTGCTATGGACATTCATATACATATTTTTGTTTGGACATGTGTTTTTCATTTCTTTTGTGTAGATATCTAGCAGTGGGTTGTGTGGTAAGTGTATTTTTAACTTTTTTAGGGAATCAAACCATTTTCCAAAATAGTACCATTTTACATCCCCATTAGCAATATGAGTGTTCCACTTTCTTCACATCCTCAACTCTTGGTATTTTCTGTGTTTTAGATTTTGGTCATTGTAATGAGCATGTTAGTGGTATCTCATTGTGGTTTTTTTTTTTTTTTTTTTTAAATTTATTTATTTTATTTATTTTATTTTTGGCTGAGTTGGGTCTTTGTTGCTGCGCACGGGTTTTCTTTAGTTGCAGCGAGCGGGGGCTGCTCTTCGTTGCGGTGCGCGGGCTTCTCATTGCGGTGGCTTCTCTTGTTGCGGAGCACGGCCTCTAGGCACGTGGGCTTCAGTAGTTGTGGCACGTGGGCTTCAGTAGTTGTGGCTCGTGGGCTCTAGAGCGCAGGCTCAGTAGTTGTGGCGCATGGGCTTAGTTGCTCCGCGGCATGTGGGATCTTCCCGGACCAGGGCTCGAACCCGTGTCCCCTGCATTGGCAGGCAGATTCTTAACCACTGTGCCACCAGGGAAGCCCTCATTGTGGTTTTAACTCGCATTTTTTCCTAATGACTAATGATGCTGAGCATCTTTTCACATGCTCACTGGCCATTTGTGTCTCTTCTTTGGAGAAATGTCTATTCCAATAGTTAACTGCTCCCCACACGCCCAACATACGATAATTACTATAGACATTTCTAAAAAGGAGAATAATAGGAGGTACAAAGAAGTCTATAGCAATTCTGAAATCCAGTTGGGCAAATGTTGGAAGTTCCTTAATTAGGGCTCAAGATCTGGGTATAATACTCCATGTCTCTTGGATCCTCCCACTAGGTTTTTGATTCCATCTTCTGAGTTATCCTTTCTTTTTCATGAAAAATAGTATGTGTTTGCGGTTGGGTAGTTTGTGTTTGCAGCTGAGTAGTTTTCTTAGTCTGCTTCCTTCCAGAAGAATTTTGGGGGTCCAATGGTCCCTTTTCATTTTGTACTCTGTCCCTTTCAGTCCAAGGGCAGTGATTTTGCTGATATAATTTTCTCAAAACCTTTGTAGACCTCCTATGAATCCTATGTGTGTTCACTCCATTAGACAAAAGCCACATAACTAATCTCTTTTTAGGTTGGGTTACTTCTCAGAAGATTGAAGGACAGTGTCCTTAAGTTTTTCAGAAGCACTGTTGTTTGAGATGCACACCCTTAATCTTTTTAAAGGTCTTTATGTGTGAATGTACTCTGATGTACCACGTTTGATCTTTTTGATCTTTTCTTTTTTTTGTTTTAATAAATTTATTTATTTTATTTTTGGCTGCGTTGGGTCTTCGTTGCTGCGTGAGGACTTTCTCTAGTTGCGGCGAGCCGGGGCTACTCTTCGTTGCAGTGCACGGGCTTCTCGTTGCGGTGGCTTCTCTTGTTGTGGAGCATGGGCTCTAGGTGCACAGGCTTCAGTAGTTGTGGCTCGCGGACTGTAGAGTGCAGGCTCAGTAATTGTGGCTCACGGGCTTAGTTGCTCCGCGGCATGTGGGATCTTCCTGGACCAGGGTTCGAACCCATGCCCCCTGCATTGGCAGGCTGATTCTTAACCACTGTGCCACCAGGGAAGCCCTGATCTTTTTGATCTTAACAAAAGATTTTTTGATTTATACTGTTGGCTTAATCTCTAGGCAGTGCGCAAACTTAGCTTGGGTGCCATTTCTTAATTGCTCATATTTTGCCTTCTGGAGAGACTAAGAATTTTTAAAACCATGAAACCCCAGTTCCTTTTTCTTTAATTGTCCTTCACTTAACTTATTACTCTCCTTTTACTGTAAGCAGCAAGACATACTTTGCTTGGAAATCTACTTAGCTAGCTATAGCACTCACCCAATTCATTAGGCATGTTTTCTATTTTTCGTGTTATTGAAGATGATGGTGTGGCTTTCTACCACTGTATAAAAAGGATTTCTCACCTCCTTTTGAGCCCTTATTGGCAATGTCCTCAAATTCTAGGTTTCTACTAACAGCCTGTTCAAGTCAATTTTGTGTTTCTCTGGCACACTACTGAAAATCCTTCTAGACTCTGACCACTACCTGGTTCAAAAAACACTTGCGAATTTTTAGGCAGCACCTCACTTCCATGTACCCAAATCATTATTAGTTATCTATTGCTGTGTAACAAATTATTCCAAATCTTAGCAGCTTAAAACAACAAACATTTATTTCATGAGCATAGCTGAGTTTTCTGGCTCAGGTTCTCTTATAAAGCTGAAATCAAAGTATTGGCTGAGACTGTGGTCTCAGTTGAAGGTTTAACTGAGGGGATAATCCATTTCTGTTCTCACTTATATGTTTAATAGGATTCAGTTATATGTGGGCTCTTGGTTTGGGGCCCTCAGTCTTCTATGGCTGTCATCCAGCGGCCTCATCCACTTACTTGCTTCTGGACTTCTCTGTAGGACAGCCCACAATAAGGCACCTGGCTTCCATCAGAGGAAGTAAGCAAGATGGAAGCCAGAGTCTTTTCGTAAGGTAGTTTTCGAAGTGATAATCCATCACTTTTGCCAGATTCTGGTTATTAGAAGTAAGTCACTAGGTTCAGTCCACACTCAAGAAATGGGCATTACACAAGGGATGTGGGGATAACTGGGAGGCATATTAGATATTGCCTAGCACAGGGGTCCCCAACCTCCAGGCTACGGACTGGTAACGGTCCGCAGCCTGTTAGGACCTGGGCCGCACAGCAGGAGGTGAGTGGCGGGCAAGCGAGCGAAGCTTCATCTGCTGCTCCGCATCGGTCACATTACCACCTGAACCATCCCCCTCCACCCCCCTGTCCGTGGAAAAATTGCCCTCCACAAAACTGGTCCCTGGTGCCAAAAATGTTGGGGGACTGCTAGCCTAGCACATACCTCGAACAAGTACTAAAAATATAATAGAAAGGCATACAGCTAGAAAGAAATATAACTAGAGGGATTAAAATGGAATACAATGAAATAGTCAATGGACACAGTCAAAGGAGGTAGGGGAGAAAGAACAGGAACAAAGAAAGATGGGACAAATGTAAAACCAATAGCAAAATGGCAGACTAAATAGAACCATATCAGTGATTATGTTAAATGTAAATGGACTCAACACTCTAATCTAAAGGCAGCAGTTGTTAGATTGGATAAAAAAGCACGAACAAACTGTATGTTGTCTGTAAGAGACATACATTACATACAAGGACAAGTAAATTAAAACTAAAAGGATGTAAAGAGATGTGTAATGGGAACAACAAACATAAGAAAGCTGGAATGGCCATATTAAATATCAGATAAAATAGACTTTAAGACAAGGAGAATTACCAGAGATGAATAGAATCATTTTGTAATGATATAGGGGTCAATTCATAAGCATGACATAGCAGTTATAAGTGTGTATGCGTCAAATAATAGAGCTTCACAAATACATGTAGCAAAGGAACCTCCATACTGTTCTCCATAGTGGTTGTATCAATTTACATTCCTACCAACAGTACAGGAGGGTTCCCTTTTCACCACCACATCCTTTCCAGAATTTATTGTTTCTAGATTTTTTGATGATGGCCATTCTGACCAGTGTGAGATGATACCTCATTGTAGTTTTGATTTGTATTTCTCTAATAATTAGTGATGTTGAGCATCTTTTCATGTGCCTCTTGGCCATCTGTATGTCTTCCTTGGTGAAATGTCTATTTAGGTCTTCTGCCCATTTTTTAACTGGATTGTTTGTTTTTTTGATATTGAGCTCCATGAGCTGTTTCTATATTTTGGAGATTAATCCTTTGTCCATTGTTTCATTTGCAAATATTTTCTCCCATTCTGAGGGTTGTCTTTTCGTCTTGTTTATGGTTTCCTTTGCTGTGCAAAAGGTTTGAACTTTTATTAGGTTCCATTTGTTTATTTTTATTCTTATTTCCATTACTCTAGGAGGTGGGTCAAAAAAGATCTTGCTGTGGTTTATGTCAAAGAATGCTTTTCCTTTGTTTTCCTCTAAGAGTTTTATAGTATCTGGTCTTATATTTAGGTCTTTAATCCATTTTGAGTTTATTTTTGTGTATGGTGTTAGGTAGTGTTCTAATTTCATTCTTTTACATGTAGCTGCCCAGTTTTCCCAGCACCACTTATTGCAGACACTGTCTTTTCTCCATTGTATGTTCTTGCCTCCTTTGTCGTAAATTAGGTGCCCATATGTGAGTGGGCTTATCTCTGGGCTTTCTGTCCTGTTCCATTGATCTATATTTCTGTTTTTGTGCTAGTACCATATGGTCTTGATTACTGTAGCTTTGTAGTATAGTCTGAAGTTGGGGAGCCTGATTCCTCCAGCTCCATTAAAAATAGAACTATCATATGACCCAGCAATCCCACTACTGGGCATATATCTTGAGAAAACCATAATTCAGAAAGAGACATGTACCACAGTGTTCATTGCAGCACTATTTACAATAGCCAGGACATGGAAGCAACCTAAATGTCCATCGACAGATGGATGGATAAAGAAGATGTGGCACATATATATAATGGAATATTACTCAGCCATAAAAAGAAACGAAATTGAGTTATTTGTAGTGAGGTGGATGGACCTAGAGTCTGTCATACAGAGTGAAGTAAGTCAGAAAGAGACAAACAAATACCGTATGCTAACACATATATATGGAATCTAAAAAAAAATGGTACTGATGAACCTAGTGACAGGGCAGGAATAAAGACATAGACATAGAGAATGAACATGAGGACATGGCAGGGGGAGGGGGAAGCTGGGACGAAGTAAGAACAGCGTCGACATATATACACTACCGAATGTAAAATAGTTAGCTAGTGGGAAGCAGCAGCATAGCACAGGGAGATCAGCTTGGTGCTTTGCGATGACCTAGAGGGGTGGGATAGGGAGGGTGGGAGGGAGATGCAAGAGGGAGGAGATATGGGGATATATGTATGCATATGGCTGATTCACTTTGTTGTACAACAGAAACTAACACAGTATTGTGAAACAATTATACCCAATAAAGATCTGTTTTTAAAAAAAATACATGTAGCAAAAAGTAACAAGAGCTAAAGAGAGAAATAGACAAATCTACAGCCATTGTTGCAGATTTTAACATCCCTTTCTTAGGAATTATGGAGCAACATGACCAAAGAATCAGCAAGGATATAGAAGATTTGAACAGTACTCTGAGCTACCTCAACCTAGTTGACATCTAAGAAATACCCCATCCAATAAGTGCAGATTACACATTCTTCAAGTGCACATGGTATGTTCATCCGGATAAGTCATATCTGGGTCGTAAAAGAAATTCAGTTGGTCTCAAAGGATGGACGTCACACAGAGCATGTTTTCTGATCTCATCGAAATTTGATAAGAAAGAAACAATTATAGTACATCCAGAAAAGCCGTCAAATGTTTATAAATTAAAAAAACTCACTTCTAAATAACCTATTTGTCACGAAAGAAATCACAAGGGTTTATAGAAATTTTGAACCAAATGATAAAGAAAATACAACATATCAAAATTTATGAGATGCAGCTTAGAGGGAAATTTAGAGTTTTTAATGCTTGTGTCAGAAAAGAAGAAAAATCCAAAATCAGTGGTCACAGCTTCTCCCTTTGGAAGATGGAAGAATAAGAGCTGAGTGAATCCAATGTAAGCAGAATGAAGGAAATAAAATAGATAAGAGTGGAAATCAATGCAACAGGAAACAATAAAGGAAAACAATAAAGTCAATGGAGGCAAACATTGGTTTTTTTTTAAAGTTAAATAAAATTGATAAATTCTAGTTAGACTCATGAAATAAAAAGAAAGAAATACATTGGCAAATATAAAAACCTGTAGAATGGTAATTCTGGTTTACAACTCCACTTTTTATTTTTTATAGGATTACAAAGGCAGTTGAATAAAATGATATCCAACTATATGCTACCTACAAGGGGCTCACTTTAGCTCTAAGGGCACATCCAAGTTGAAAGTGAAAGGATGGAAAAGATATTCCATGCAAATAGTAACCAAAAGAGGGCAGGAGTGGATTTGTATTATAAGAAATAGATTAAGTAATAACCTGTTACAAGAGACAAAGAATGTTTATATAATGATAAAAGGGTCAATGAACCAAGAAGATAAAACAGCTATAAACATACATGCACCAAACATCAGAAGTCTTAAATATATGAGTCAAACATCAACAGAATGGAGGGAGAAATAGCTCTACAATAGTGGTAAGAAAACTTCAGTACCACACATTCAGTGATTATTAGAACAATCAGAAGATCATAAAGAAACAGAGGACTTGAACAACACTGCAGACCAATTTGACCAAACTGATATATAGAGAGCATTCCATCCAACAGCAGTAGAATACATTTTTCTCAAGTGCACATGGAATATTCTCCAGGATAAAACCATTTGATAGTCCACAAAACCAGTTTTAATACATTTTAAAAGATGGAAATCATACGGAGTATCTTTTCTGATCAAAATGTAGGGAAACTAGGAATCAATAGTAAAACTGGAAAATTCATAAATATGTGGAAATTAAATAACACACTCATAGTCAAGAAGTCAAAAAAGAAAAGGGAAATCAGAAAATATCTTGAGACAAATGAAAACACAACATACCAAAACTTATGGGATGCAGTGAAAGCAGTGCTATGAGGGGAATTTATAGTTGTAAAATCTTACATTAAAAAAGAAAAATCTGACATCAACAACCTAAATTTACATCTTAAGGAACTAAGAAAAGAACAAACTCTGAAGCTAGCAGAAGAAAAGAAATAAAACAAAATGGGAAAACATTAGAGAAGATCGTGGAAACCACTAGAAGAAAAAGACAACTGAAATCAGACATGAAAGAAGAGACATTAAACTGATTTTACAGAAATAAAAAGGATTATAAGTGAGTACAATGAGCAGTTGTAAACCAACACATTGGGTAACCTAGATGAAGTGGATAATTTCCTAGAGACACTGTCTACCAAGACTGAATCATGAAGAAATAGAAAATCTATTTCTATTTCTAGAACAGACCTATAACTAGTAAGGAGATTGAAGCAGTATTCAAAAACCTTCCAACAAAGAAAAGCCTAGGACCAGATAGCTTCACTGGTGAATTATATCAAACATTTAAAGAATAGTTAACACCAATCCTCCTTAAACTCTTCCAAAATTGAAGAGGAGGGAATATTTCCAGATTCATGGTATGAGGCCAGCATTACCGTGATACCAAAGCCAGACAAAGACACTACAAGAAAAGAAAACTACAAACCAATATTCCTGATGAATATTGATGAAAAAACCCTGAAAAAAATACTAGCAAACAATTCAACAGCACATTAAAAGGATTATACACCATGACAAAGTGGGATATATTCCTGGAATGCAAGGAAAATTTGACAAATGAAACAATCATTATAGTACACCACATTAACAGAATGATGGAAAAGAAACATGTGATCATCTCAATTGATGCAGAAAAAGCATGTGACAAAATTTAACACCCTTTCATGATAAAAATACTTGACAAACTACGAATAGAAGGAAACTACCTCAAAATAATAAAGGCCGTATATGAAAAGCCCACAGCTAACAGCATACTTAAGAGTGAAAGCAAAAGTTTTACCTTTAAGAGCAGTAATAAGACAGGGATGCCCACTCTCATCACTTCTATTCACCACAGTACTGGAAGTCCTAACCAGAGCAGTGAGGCAAGAAAAAGAAAAGTCATCGAAATTGAAAAGAAAGAAGAAAAATGATCTCTGTTCACAAATGATATGATCTTATATACAGAAAACTAAATATTCCACAGAAAACTATTAGAACTAATAAACAAATTCAACAAAGTAGCAGGATACAAAACCAACAAATTAAAATCAGTCACAATCTTATACACTAACAGTGGACAATCTGAAAAGGAAATTAAGAAGACAGTTCCTTGGGACTTCCCTGGTGGCGCAGTGGTTGAGAGTCTGCCTGCCAATGCAGGGGACACGGGTTCGAGCTCTGGTCTGGGAGGATCCCACGTGCCGCGGAGCAGCTAGGCCCGTGAGCCACAACTGCTGAGCCTGCGCGTCTGGAGCCTGTGCTCTGCAACGGGAGAGGCCGCGATAGTGAGAGGCCCGCGCACCGCGATGAAGAGTGGCCCCCGCTTGCCGCAGCTAGAGAGGGCCCTCGCACAGAAACGAGGACCCAACACAGCCAAAAATAAATAAATTAAAAAAAAAAAAAAGACAGTTCCATTTACAACAGTGTCAAAAAGAATAAAATACTTAGGAATAAACTTAACCAAGGACTTGTACACTAAAAACACTACAAAATATTTTTGAGAGGAATTTAAAAAGATACCAGTAAATGGAAAGACATGTGTTCATGGATTGGAAGACTTAATATTGTTAAGATGTACAATACAACCCAAAGTGATATACTGAATAATATTGGGTTGGGTAACATGGGAAACCCGAATGAACGTTTTGGCCAACCCAATACAATCCCTATCAAAATTCCAGTGGCTTTTTTTTTTCTTTTCAGAAAAGGAAAAATACTTCCTAAAAGTCATATGGAATCTCAAGTGACACTGAATAGCTAAAACAGTCTTGGAAAAGAAAAGCAAAACTGGAATTCTAACGTTTTCTAATTTCAAAACTTCCTACAGTGCCACGTAATCTAAACAGTGTCGTGCTATCCTCAAAGGATAGAGTGAGCTTTCTGCATCAGTGTGCAGTTTTAATCTTACCTCCCTTCTAGTAGCTAGCACCTCATAATAGAGATTAAAGAGCTGTGGAAAGAAGAAGAGGTAAAAAGTGGCTATAAAATTGCTAGAGTTGAAAAAAACCCATCAGAAATGTTACAACCATGTAAATATTTTTAATCTACTTTTCTATCATTATTATTTTGGATCTGGCAAGGATAGATTTCCCAACCCAGGTATAGTAGTCTTCCTGTTTCTGGGAAACAAGGCTATTTTGCAGGACAGTCAATGCTGATGCTAGTCTAAGACACATGAAGGAAAGAGAGAACTGTACACAACCCTACAGTTCACTGTCACGTTTGGTGTTTGTGCTGGGAAACATGGGAAGCTAGATCTGTTGCCAGTTTTATTCACCTTTTGTAATGAAAGAACATATTTTTTTTGCATTTTAAATAAAAAATAACTAGCAGTTTTTGAATTAAATAAGTTTCTTGCTTGGCTACACTGGGATGCTAAAAACACTTGGAGAGAGCACCAAAAATATATATAAGTCCACACACACCTGTGGAGATTCTAGATGTTCTTTGTACTCGGTATTTGTTGAAACAAAGAGGAAATGTACCCAAACCAACCTCTATACAAAGGACAGACACCACTGTAAATGTGAGTGTGCCCGTTAACACATAATGCACTGACCAAATTTGGTAAGGGAGGCACCACAATTTGTCAGTAATAATGATATAGAGGCCACGGTACTTAGGTACTTCTAGGTAGCAATCAATAAAGCGTTTTTTTTCCCTTATGACTTCATGTTTTATGAAGATGATGCAAAGACTGTTGGGAATGATCTTTAACAAACTATAGCAGGGGTGTAGTCTGTTCTGATACCAGTCTGTGGTTCCTCTTCACAGAGCTCCTTGAGGAGAGAGACTCTGTCTTGCTCACAATTATATTCCTAAGGCCTGTCACTATACCATGGAGCACAGTTAATAACTCAGTTATTTGTTAAATGAATATGAATGAATGAACAAATAAATGATTGGATAAATTAATAAAAAAGTCTGGTACTGGCATAAAGACAGACATATAGACTAATAGATTAGGATAGAGAGCCCAGAAATAAGCCCTTGCATATATGGTCAAATGATTTTTGACAGGGACGCCAAGACCATTCAATAGGAAAAGGACAGTCTTTTCAACAAATGGTGTGGCAAAACTGGATATTCACATGCAAAAGAAGGAAGTTGGACTCTTATTTTTTACTATATATAAAAATTAACGCAGAATGGATACAAATACCTAAAGGTAAAAGCTACAACTACAGAACTCTTAAAAGAAAATATCGGGGGAAAGCTTCATGACGATGGATTTGGCATTGATTTATTGGATATGATACCAAAAGCACAAGCAACAACCAAAAAAAGCTGTAGATAAATTGGACCATGTCAAAATTAAAAACTTTTGTGCATCAAAGGACGCAATCAGCGGAGTGAAAAGGCAACCCGTGGAATGGGAGAAAATATTTGCAAATCACCTACCTGAAAAAGGGTTAATATCCAGAGTATGTGAAGAACCCCAAAATTCAACAACAACAAAAACAAACAACCTGATTAAAAAGTGGGCAAAGGACTTGAATAGACATTTCTCCAAAATAATGATCAGTAATCATTCTGGAAATGCAAGTCAAAACCATAATGAGATACCATCTATTAGGACGGCTACTATCAAACGAACAAACAAACAAAACAAGTGTTTGGCAAGGATGTGGAGAAGTTGGACCCCTGTGTACAGTTGGTGGGAATATAAAATAGTGTAGCTGTGTGGTTGAACACCATCAGCAGCTCATCAAAAAAATTAAAAATAAAATTACCGTATCATACAGAAATCCCACTTCCGTGTGTATATCCAAAATAATTGAAAACAGGGACCCGAGCAGATGTTTGTATACCCTTGTACATAGCATCATTATTTTCAGTAACCAAAAGATGGAAGCATCCCAGGTGTCCATCAATGGATGAATGCATAAAAATGTGGCATATAATACAATGGAATATTATTGAGCCTTAAAAAGGAAGGAAATTCTGACACATGTTACAGCATGGGTGAACCTTGAAGATATTATGCTAAGGCAGATAAGCCAGTCACAAAATGAAAAATACTGTATGATTCCACTTATATGAAGTATAAATTCATAGAGGCAGAAAGTAGAATGGTGTTTGCCAGGGGCTGAGGGGAGAGGAGAAAGGGAAGGTATTGTTTAATAGGTAGAGTGTTTCAGTCTTGGGAAGGTGGAAAAACTCTAGAGATGGATGGTGATGGTTGCACAACACTGTGATTGTACTTCCAACCACTCTTAACACTTAAACGTGGTTAAGGTGGTAAATTTTATGTTCCATGCATTTTGCAACAGTTAAAAATTTAAAAATGGGAGAGAAAACACAAGTTAGCAATGTCAGGAATGAATGAAAGAGGAGGCTCCACACAGATCCTACAGACATTCAGAATATGATGAGGTGGGAATTCCCTTGTGGTCCAGTGGTTAGGACTCCTCACTTTCACTGCCAGGGGCCTGGGTTCGATCCCTGGTCAGGGAATTAAGATCCTGCAAGCCACGTGGCATGGCCAAAAAAAAAAAAAAAAGAATATAATGTGGCTATTATAAACAACTTTGTATCAGTGAAAATTTGGATGAAATAGAAGAATTCCTTAAAAGACAAGAAGAAATGGGGAATCTGAGTATCCCTATAGTTACCAAAGAAATTTATTTTATAATTAACTACCTTCCTATAAAGAAATCTGCAAGCCCAGATGGCTTCCTTGGTGAATTCTATCAGGCTTTTATGGAAGAAATGATATCATCCTACATGAATTTTTTTCAGGAAATAGAGAAAGAGGGAATGCTTCCCAACTCACGTTGTTAAGTCTGTATTACTTTGTTTTCAAAAGAAGACAGACATTACCAGAATGTAAAACTACATACCAATATTCCTGCATGAATATAGATTTTAAAATTCTTAATTAGCATACTGTATCCAGAAAATATACAAAGGGTATTATATCATGAATAGATGGTGCTCCCCACATGTAGAGAGAATATTCTAAATACATATATCTGATAAATGACTTGTGTCTAGAATATGTGCGACTCAAGGAAAAGTAGACAACAACCCAATTAATGTGCAAAAGATTTTACAGACACTTCACAAAATGTATATATAAATAAATGGCTAATATACACACATGAAAAGATGGACAACATCATCCTTTATCAGGGAAATGAAAATTATAAAGCACAATGTGATACCACTATACACCTATTAGAATGGCTAAAATGGTAAAGACAAAACCGAGTATGGTGACAATGAGATGAAACTGGAAGTCTCATACAGCGTTAATGGGAATATAAAGTGGCACCACCACTTTGGAAAACAGTTTACCAGTTTCTTACAAAGTTTTAGATAATTTACCGTATGACCTCACAATTCTATTCCTACATGTCAAGAGAAATGAAAATGTATGTCCACATAAATTCTCGAATGTCCATAGCAGCTTTATTCATAATAGCCAAATGTGGAGACAAGTGTCCATCAGTATATGAATCAAAAAGGAAATAAAGGTTCATGCATATAATGGAATACTTCTAATCAATAAAAAGAAATGAACTTTTGATACATGCAACAACATGGCTAAATCTCTCTTCCTTAGTGAGAGGAGCCAGACATAAAAAGTGCATTCTGTTTGATTCCATAAATAAGAGATTCTGCAAAATGCAGGTTGCCTGGGTTTGTGGGAGGGAGTAGATTGATTGCCAAGGAGGCCAAGAGAACTTCTGGGTGTGATGGAAAGAATCTGTATCTTCATTGTACTGGTTACACAGGTATATACATTTGTCAAAACTCTACATTTTAAATGGGTATGGCTTTACAGTACATAAATTATACCTCAATAAACCTAATAAAAAATCATATCTAGGTGTAGGTGAGACTTTCCTGGTGTGGCTTCTTCCATTCTAAACACCTGTGAACTAAAGTCGTAAGTTATCTCCCCCGACCACTGCCCCCAACATACCCTCCCCCCCTCCCAGTGGTGAGAGAGGGACTGGAGAATTCCCATTTAAAAAACAGGGAAAATGGGAGACACAAACCAATGACAGTTCTATAGAAATTCTGAAATCTAGCAGGTGTTGGTTGCCAGTTTCTTGATTAGGGCTTAGTGCTGCTTCCTGGAAGTGTTCTTCGTGGTTCTCTGCTCTGTCTTTTGGGTTCTTGACTTTTCCTTCTGAATTATCTTTTTTTTTTTTCTTTTTAACAGAAGCAATGATTTGTTTTAAGCTGAGTAGTTTTCTCAGCCTGCCTCCTGTTTATAGGAATTTGGGGAACCAAATGCCTCTTTTTACTTTTTTTTTTTTTAATTTATTTTTTAAAAATTATTTTTGGTTGCATTGGGTCTTCATTGCTGCACGTGGGCTTTCTCTAGTTTCGGCGAGTGGGGGCTACTCTTTGTTGTGGTGTGCGGGCTTCTCATTTCGGTGGCTTCTCTTGTTGTGGAGCACGGGCTCAGTAGTTGTAGCATGCGGGCTCAGTAGTTGTGGCGCACGGGCTTAGTTGCTCTGTGGCGTGTGGGATCTTCCCGGACCAGGGGTCAAACCCGTGTCCCCTGCATTGGCAGGTGGATTCTTAACCACTGCGCTACCAGGGAAGTCCCCCTCTTTTCACTTTGAACTCTGTCCTTTCATACGACGAGTTTAGTTCCTTGGCTTTGAGGCCACGTCTCTGTTCCTTGCCTTTCCCGGGCAAAAAGCTTCTTATAAGCCAGAGCTTTCCGAAGTGGTCACCAGCACTGATTTTCAGCTTCTTCTCAAGAACAAGGAACTCCATCCCTGCTTCTGGTTTCTTGATGAGTTTGACTTTGTCCTTCTACTTAGAGGAACTTTGATTCTCTCCTACTTGTCCAAAGTCATACTTCCTGCTCTTTCTAGCTGTCTCTGAAACCAGAGCCTGGCAGACCTTCAGTTTCTGTCCTTTTTATGACATTACATTTTTTAAAATTAAAGTATAGTTGATTTACGATATTATATTAGTTTCAGGCATACAACTAGTGATTCGGTATTTTTATAGATTATATTGCATTTAAAGTTATTATAAAATATTGGCTGTATTCCCTGTGCTGTACAACATATCCTTGTATCTTATTTATTTTATACAGAGTAGTTTGTACCTCTTAATCCCCTACTCCTATCTTGTCCCTCCCCCGACCCGTCTCGCTACTGGTAACAATTAGCTTGTGAGTCTGCTTCTGTTTTGTTATATTTGTTTGCTTTATTTTTTAGATTTCACATATAAATGATAACATTCAGTGTTTGCCTTTCTCTGTCTGACTTATTTCACTTAGCATAATACATTTTAGGTCCATCCATGTTGTTGCAAAGGGCAAAATTTTATTCTTTTTTACGGCTGAGTAGTATTCCATTGTATATATGTACCACACCTTCATCCATTCATCTGTTGATGGACACCTAGGTTGCTTCCATGTCTTGGCTACTGTGAATAGTGCTGCTGTGAACATTGGGGTGCATGTATCTTTTTGAATTAGTGTTTTCATTTTCTCTGCATATATACCCAGGAGTGGAATTGCTGGATCATATGGTAGTTCTATTTTTAGTTTTTTGAGGACGGTCCTTACTGTTTTCCACAGTGGCTCCACCAATTTACATACCCACTAACAGGGTGCTAGGTTTTCCTTTTTTCCACATCCTCACCAACATTTATTTGTGGTCTTTTTGACAATAGCATGGCATTACTTATTTGGGGGTTGTTTTGGGCATTGCATTTTTGTCCGAGCTAAAAGAGATGTTCTAGGTTATTCCTTTAGGTTTTTCTCCAATGTAGTCTTGACTGGCATTGTCACTACTATTTCTTTAATTATTATTTTCCCAGTTTCTGTTTTATTTATGCCTTCTGGAATTCATATTATTTTGATGTGAGAGATTTTGAATTTATCTTCCTTATCTGTTGAATTTTTATTTATTATATTCATCCCTTAATTTTTTTGTGTGTTCTCAGAATATTTCTTGAAGTAGTTTTCTAGTTCGCTGATTTGATTTTATGCTATATTTTGTCTGCCATTCTCTTCTTACATTGTGGTTTTAAAATTTGGTAATCATGTTTTTCATTTTTAAGCACATTTTTATGATCACAGATTGTTTATTTCCTTTTTATATCTGAAATGTCTACTTGAATCACGTTGAGGACACAAATTAAAAAGACATTTTAGAAATTTTCTATATATATATAAGTTTCTTTTGCAGGAAGAAATTTAGTTAGTCTTTTTTTAGGCTTTTAAAGCTTATTATATGTCTCATTACTTATCTCTTTATTTTTACAGTGACAAGTCTGTGTTTCTGTAGTATTTGGAATCAGCAAAGATGCTGGGAGAATGTTTCTGGATTGCTGTTGAAATATTTTAGCTTTAGGAAAAAGCGAAAGGGAAAAACTTATATTTCCTCTAGTTTTACTCCTCAAGAGGAGGAAGGAGGCACTTGCACGTCAGGGAATCTTACTCATACACTGAGACCCTGCTTTCTGGGCTAGCTTGACACCCCCACGTGAACTGAGCCGCAGTCCCTCCTCCTCACTGGCAAAAGCTCCGTAATCCTGACCTCGCTGTAATTGTGTCCCCCGTACCAACTGTAGGCTGTCTTTATAAGCACCATGACTTGCTATTTATTCTCTGTGGCAGGCAGCACCTGCTGTTCTTCCTAAAGGATAGCACAGGGTTAAGCTTTGCCCCCTACCCTCTGTCTCCCTGTTCACCCTGACCTCCAGCCCCGTCACTATGAATTTGAGCCGTCTTTCTACCTCCTTAGAGTTCCAGTTAATTGTGTTTCCAGCTGGAGTCATTATCAGTGGCGAGAGATGAAACTTCTGTGCTTAATGCCCTGTGCTTCTTGTGCCAGCTGGATTTTAGCAATGATACTGACCTCCTTCTTTAGTTGGCTCAACTGCCTTCACAAGAAGCTGACTTCGGCAATGCCTCTGCTTTACTTGGCCTGCACTGGAGCATGTTTCAGGGGAAATAGAATGAATTTAGTTTTGGGCATGTTGAATTGGAGGTAGGGCTATTCAGTTTGTATTTGCAATGGGGTTGGAGGCCAAGAGAGCAGTTTGGGCTGGAGATGTAGATTGGTAATCAGAGCTTCTCCTTATTATTTGAAAAACTAATAGTATGTTGGATTGACCAGGGAAAGCACATAAAAGGAAAATAAATATGGTTAGACACAGAACCCCAGTGATTATAGCATGTATGAGATGGGCAGAGAAAGAAAAGCTAGTGAAAAAGCTGTGAAGGAGATTTCTAAAGGACCGGATAGGAACCAGGAAAGAATGGTTCTATGGAGCCAGTAAATGTGGCATCTTTAAAGCACCACCCCTAATGTTTTAGTGAGAGCAGCCAGGGTAAGAACAGATCACGGCTCATTTGCTTGAGCGCCTAGGAGATCAATGCTGACTTTACTTACAGCACTTTCAGGATGAGTGGAAGTCAGATTGTAGTTGATTGGAAAGGACATGGCAGGATAGGACATAGATTCAATAACTTATTTTGAAAATTTACTATGAAGGGAAAGAGGTAGATCGGTACAGAAGACAGCTACATGTGACTTAAAAGGATGTGTTGTTTTATGTATGCACCCTGTGTAATAAATAGATAAATGTTTCAGTCCTCTTTTTATTAATATTTTCTATGAGAAGAATTACTTTTAATATTTAAACATTTTTCAATTTTTAAGTATCGCTCTTTTTATGATTGTTTAATCTATTCTTAAAGAAGAACAGGCCACTACTTAGTATGATATATCAGGGTGTCTCTTCCCACATACTAAGTTTTAAATGCTTTATATCAGCTCAAGCACACTGGCTGATGAGATTATTCTCAAAATATTACTTTATCTCCTTTTCTCATTTATTTTTAAGTATTTGGATATCTGGACTACTGAGTAGGGGTATAAAAAAAATCCACAGCTCTCTTTAAAATAACTTTTTCAGACATTCTAAATTACTTAGTAACTAGTCTAAGGAATGTTATTCTGTCAGTGTTAACTACCAAAAAACACATTAATTTTAATCTTGTCTTTTTGAGCTACTGTTCTGTCTTTTGAGAATACTTAGTATGACCCACAACTTGTGAAGGAAATCCTGATATGTCTAGTGGTTGAAAGTCAGTGGCTTTAATTCATTAAATAATGGTTAGTTTTCATTTTGTGTCTCTTGAAGTAACCATTCAGAGAATAGATATTTGTGATCATGGAACTTTCATTGAAGTAGCTCGAATAGAAATATATGGGAGAGAAGTGGACATGAAGGGAAGTCAAATATTTTCTTAGGAAACTAGATTCCCTAGGATAATGGATAAAGTAATTTATCCATTATCCCTGGTAATATAAAAATATGGCAGTACAGGAAGATGATTGCACCAAGTGCCATCCACATAATCCAGTTAAAGAGTTAACAATATCACATTGTATGCGTATACCACTTTTGCTCTATCCATTTCTCTGTTGATGGATACTTGGGTTGTTTCCATATCTTCAGCATAGTGCCTAGTTAACAATGTAGTATTGTGCTCTTCAAAATTTGTTAAAAGGATAGACCTCATATTAAGTGTTCTTACAACAAAACAAAAACAAAAACAAAAACAAAGGGTCACAGGGAAACTCTGGGAAGTATTGGATATGTCTGTTACCTTGATTGTGGTGATGGTATCACAGGTGTTTGTGTATGTTCAAACTCATCAAATTGCACACATTAAATATGTTCAGTTCTTTGTATGTCGATTATACCTCAATAGAGCTCTTTTTTAAAAAAGAAAAAAAATATATGGGAGACTCTAGGCTAAAGTAGAATACTGAGAATGGCATTTTTTGTACTATATTTTATATTGGAGAAAAATCTTTTTGTTCTAATTCATCTGGAAGCTTAAACTATTTTCCTATTTATGCTGTACTTATCATGTTTTACCTAAATTAACACGGCATATTTTTAAATTTAGGACTTTGATTTATCTGTGGTTTCTGAGATGGCTTCAAATTAATTCAGACTTTCAGCCATGTGAAAGTTTTGTTATTTCATATATTTTAAGACTTCATCATGATGTGAAACATGAATCCAACAAAACTTGCTAACCTTTTAAAACAATTATCTTCTCTGAGAATGTATGCTTCAACTTTTCTCTTCCTACACTTAGGAAAAAGGGAAATACATGTGGTTTATTATAGTCCCACTTAACAGTAGCATTTGTTTGTAAGCAAGCATGTGGCATTTAGGTGACATTTTATTTATAGTTTAATAAATACAAGTGGTTATTATTCGTATTTCTTTTTTCTTTGCTATTGAAACGTCATTGTTAATATAAACAGTCATCTCATTTCCAAAAGAAAAAAAAAATTGTAATCCTAGATTTGAATACCCCTGTGTCCTCTGAATTCCCCTAATTCTGATTGTGACTGTTTTGATCTCTTAATAGGGAACAATGCATTGCAAAGCTCCAAACCAGATCACAGTCTATGAGTCCAACCTACAGAGAAGATGGACAGATTATTACCCCAAAGAGTTGTGTAAGATCAGATTCTACTTTGGTTTTTTTGTTTGTTTGCTTCTTGTTTTAAAATATCTCCACATATTTTTAGTTTCATATTGTTAAATTCCAACGATTACTTACAAACAATAAAGTCTGAAGGTTTTGGTGAATATCCTGATTTCAAAGAAAGTGGTGTATTTGGTATATTCCATAGCGTTCCTTCTGCTTTCTCAAAGATTCTGAGGCATCGTGTTAATCAGTCTATCATTTTTCCTGTGCATTGAAGAATAACTTTGAAAAGGTTTGTTTTTTAGTTATTTTTCCCCTTTTACTCAGTACATGTCTAAAAATGATTAGACACACAATGGTCATAAACTTAAGAAATTGGGATTAGTTTGTAGTGAAGTAGGGAACACTGCCTTCCTGATGAAGGTGAACTGTTCCTATCTTGAAATATGAATACTTCTCTTGCATTTAACTACTTAACATAGATTTGGTTTGACCATGGAGCTAATGAGCATTCCAGTCAGCTTGATATAGAGAAGGACTCTGCCTGCTTCCTACAGCATAACTCTGCTTGTCTTGGGTGATGAGACTTTTAGTTACAAGCGAGTCGTATGTGATACATGACTGTTTTAGCACATTTGCTCTGAACATAACTCCTTCCATTTTCTCCAGTGATGGAGAGTTCCAGTTTGGAACTTTCATAAATATCTTAATATAAAGAGCAGCACATTTTAGATATTTGTGAATTTATTATCAATCATTATATTTACTCAAAATAAATAAGGGAGGTACATTTTAAAAGACATTCTCATTCACACACACACACAAACATTCAAAAAGCAAGGGACCAATAGTAGAGGCAATAATGAATTTTAATATAGTGTATATAATAAACCCAACATTTTGTTCAATAGAAATCTGGGGATTCAGTAAAATATGAAGAACACTTTAAAAAAAATTTTTCAATTTAATTTTATTTATTTTTTTATACAGCAGGTTCTTATTAGTCATCAGTTTTATACATATCAGTGTATATATGTCAATCCCAATCGCCCAATTCAGCACACCACCATCCCCACCCCACCACGGCTTTCCCCCCTTGGTGTCCATACATTTGTTCTCTACATCTGTGTCTGAAGAACATTTTAATGTATTTTTCATCACTTCAGATAATTTAAATGACCATAGATAAATAGATTTATTTGTTAGTAGTGAGGTTTTCTAAAAGCATGAAAATGGTATACCAACAAATTAAATTTAAATTTAAATAAAATAAAATATTTTGGCTGTACTGTAGGATATACATTATTATTTTACACAGACTTACCTTTCTAAGTTTTTAGGGCTTTCAGATCATTGTCCATTTCTGGGTACAGGTCTTTGGCGCTCCTCAGTTAATTATAATTTTAATCTGGTTTGATAAGTTTGTAATATAATAAATTATATGGGAGGGAAAAGAGCATGGAATTTTATTTTATTTTTTTATAAATTTATTTATTTTTACTTATTTATTTTTGTGTGTTGGGTCTTCGTTGCTGCGCGCGGGCTTTCTCTAGTTGTGGCAAGCAGGGGCTACTCTTTGTTGCAGTGTGCAGGCTTCTCATTGTGGTGGCTTCTCTTGCTGCAGAGCACGGGCTCTAGGTGCGCAGGCTCAGTAGTTGTGGCTCACAGGCCCTAGAGCACAGGCTCAGTAGTTGTGGCACACGGGCTTAGTTGCTCCGCGACATGTGGGATCTTCCTGGACCCGGGCTCGAACCCGTGTCCCCTGCATTGGCAGGCAGATTCTTAACCACTGCGCCACCAGGGAAGTCCCTTAATTTTTTTAAGAAGTAAAGAATTACTTTTTCATAATAAATAATTATGTTTTCATGATGTGAATCCAAAGCTTATTTTTCTTTATGTACAGTGTATGAATGAGAATTAATTTAAGAACAAAGAGCTTCTTGGACAGCAATACAAACTTCCCTGTTAACTAATTTTAACGAGAGTAAATAATTCATTTTTTCAAGTGTTCCCCTACCTCCCTTTAAAGCTACTGTGGTATACCACGATTAAAACTTTTTGTGGAAGAACTTAAAGAGAAGAGTCTGGATTATTTTTTAAAATATTCTTTTGATTTTTTTTTTGAAATCTAGTTGCTGTGTGAATATATTGTGAAGGCATCTCATAGCCTTAAGCAGCTGTAATAAACAGTCATTACTTAGAATTGAGAACTAACTCAGTTGTAACATAATCCTTTCCTCTGAGGGTAGTATAGCATTACGAAAAAAGGCACACAAAACTCTCATTACTCTGAATGACATATATTTTGTCCTGTTTTCTCCCTCCCTCCCTCCCTCCCCTCTGCCCTTCCTTCCTTCATTCTCTCACTCCCTTCTTTCCCTCCTTCCTTTCCTCTTTTGTTTCTTCCCTCCATCCTGTCTTTTTTTTTTTTTTTTTAATATTTATTTATTTATTTATGGTTGTGTTGGGTCTTCATTTCTGTGCGAGGGCTTTCTCTAGTTGTGGCAAGTGGGGGCCACTCTTCATCGCGGTGCGCGGGCCTCTCACTATCGCGGCCTCTCTTGTCGCGGAGCACAGGCTCCAGATGCGCAGGCTCAGTAGTTGTGGCTCACGGGCCCAGCTGCTCCGCGGCATGTGGGATCTTCCCAGACCAGGGCTCGAACCCGTGTCCCCTGCATTGGCAGGCAGATTCTCAACCACTGCGCCACCAGGGAAACCCCATCCTGTCTTTTTTTTCATCCTGTTTTTCTTTTTCTCTTTTGTATTTCAGGAAATTCATTCGAAGAAATCTGCTCTTTTTTTGGATGACAGTGACATCGAAGCTCGCCTTAATAGTTGGAATCTTGGGGTAAAAAAGTATTTGTTTCATGTATGTATGTTGATGTGGCAGAATCATGTTGTATTTGGAAAACATCTTCACTAATTTAATTCTAAACAATGACTATTACTGGCTGTTAGACATTTAGTACTGTGTGAGCACTGGAAAGGACTTGGGGAACAGGAAAGAGAAATAGCATTCCAAAGAAGCATGAATGGTCCCTGCCCTCGACAAGCTGACTTTCTTGTTGGTGAAATAAGAGATATACACATGAAACAGTTAAATAAACTTTAAGATAGTGTATGATCAAACTATATAACCAAAATGAGTTATATAGAAAGTAGAATCCTGAGGTGGAGGGGAGAGGAGGAGGACTTGGAGAAGCAAGGTCAGTTGGGTTAAAAAAATTCTCCAGGAGACCTCAGGATGAGCCGCCATCGTGGACAGCGGTTTTCATGCTCAGAGGCCGGCTGTGAATGATTCTGGGTGGATAGGGAGGAGGGGGCAGGAACTAGAGGCAGAAAGAGGCGTGAAGAAAGGTGTGGCCATGATGGGGACTCAGGGAGGGTTAGAGGGCAGTGCCATCAGGCTGGGTTGTATTGGAGCTCTGAATGCTAAACTGAGAAGTTTAGCTTTTAAATTTTAGGCAGTAGTGAGATTAATTTTTTTTCCCCTCCACATTCCACTTTACATATATGCGTTTAAATGCTTTCAGGAAGTGAAAAGGGGTTTGATCAATTTTTTTAATCCCACTTTATTATTATCAAAATAATTTGTAACTTGAAAAATTTGAAAAACACATAAAGTCAGATGAATAAAATTTGTATTAACGTTTTGTTATATATATCTTTCCCTCATTTTTTTCTGTCTGTATTTATAAAATTAAGATTTAAAGAAAATTGGGGTATTATAATTACTATTTTATTATGTGTTATTTTAAATTTGGTATAAGTTTATAATAGTTCTATTAGCATGAATATTAATGGTAGCACTAATTTTTCTTTTGGGTAGGTAGTTCATAACCTATTTAAACATTCTGACATTTTTGGACATGTAGGTTGCTCCCAGTTTATTGTTAATATAAGTAATACTGCAATAAAATTCCATAAAAGAGTCCTTTTATACCTATTTGGTTGCTTTCTTAGGTTATGTTAGACCTTGGTACATTGCCCTCCAGAAGGTGTATACCAATTTGTTCTCCAACCAGAAGTATATAGGACTGTCTATTTCTTACTTCTTCACTGACATCAGGGGTTGTTATTTTTTTAAAAAAACCTAAAACCCTTCCTACTAATAATGTTCTTTTTTAAAAATAAATTTATTTATTTTTGGCTGTGTTGGGTCTTTGTTGCTGCGCGTGGGCTTTCTCTAGTTGTGGCGAGCGGGGGCTACTCTTCGTTGTGGTGCTCGGGCTTCTCATTGCGGTGGCTTCTCTGGTTGCGGAGCCCGGGCTCTAGACGCGTGGGCTTCAGTAGTTGTGGCTCGCGTGCTCTAGAGCGCAGGCTCAGTAGTTGTGGCGCACGGGCTTAGTTGCTCCGCGGCATGTGGGATCTTCCCGGACCAGGGCTCGAACCCGTGTCCCCTGCATTGGCAGGCGGATTCTTAACCACTGCGCCACCAGGGAAGCCCCAAACTAATACCGACCTTTAATGAAAGCAGTGCTTTAGGACACGTGACTAGGTGGTATTAAGCAGTGCTTTAGGACACGTGACTAGGTGGGTGTGCATAGACACGGAGAAAGGGAGCCAACCCTCCTTTAGGTGTCTGTGGTGGACTCCACAGTGGTGTGATTTCTGTGAAGACGGAAAGGATAGGAAAGAAACACATTTCAAAGAGAATAAAGAGTGCTTAGTGGCTGATTGGTGGGCTGAATAGGAGGGCGCCTGAAGGTTTGGTTCCAGGAAAATGGGAAGGTTGTCTCTCTGTCAGTTAATTGATTGTCCGATGGGGGAAGCACCTCAGGGGATTCAACGTGTTATTCTAGACTGGTAGGGTTAAGAGAGGCGGTAAGATTAATTGGGGAGTTCAAGGTTTTCAGCTCCCCGAGTGAGTCTCTAGGGCTGGCGTCTTGTTTTGCAGCCGCACTGCTGTAGGTGGTGGCTGTATCCAGGGCCTGGGACAGCTCTAGTCTTCAGAGACTTCAGAGTGAGGGGGCCGGCTGCGCAGTGGCCACAGTTAGAGGGGAGGGGACCGGGCAGGACTTGAAGCAGTGTGAATCTCCCAGGCATTTGGGGAGTATGCTAATGAAGGGGAAGAAAAAATTGATAATGAGAGGGCAATAGGAGGTCAAAAGAAGACCGTTTTCACATTTGAAGGGGCAGGGGAAGCTGCCACTGGAGGGGAGTGCTGAGTTACTGGTGTGGGAGAGGAGCACAGGAAATCCCTCAGAAAGACCCATTCTGTTTGCCAGAAAGCAGTATCAAAGTGAAAAATAAAATTCTGGGCTATCCTTTTAAACTTGGCTTTGCCCTTAGCCATTTGAAACTTCTGATGTACATTTCTTAGCACATAAAGTACTTTTCACGATTATTTAACTGTTCAGAGGATTAAAATTTTCATTCATATAATAAAATTAAGATAAAACATCTAAAATATTTTGAGGTAATGCCCTAAAACTAGGACTGCCTGGGGTTTTGTTTCACATTTTTATTGTTCAAAGAATGCACTAACAGTGTAAAATATGAAAGTCTTGCATTTTTATATATTTATAACACATATGCATTAATCAGGTTGAACTATATCTCTTGATCACAGTAGAATAATTTAAATACCCAGTGTATTCAAAAGCTTCGATTTTGCTTTGATTTTAGTTTTGTATGAGAATGTGCAATGCACTTTTGTTTCTTTCTTCCTCTGAATGATCAGTTTATGGCTAGTTAATTTTGTGCTCTGTACTAAGGGGCACATGTTTTATATTGCTGGCATGCCTGTCAGCACCTACTTTCTGATTCATTAGATGTTCTAGATTTTTAATTTTCTAGTTATTGTTGAAAAAATATATTTCTCCCCCAATTATATTCTTTCTTTTCCTAGGAGTGTGTTAATATTTTCCCTAGGAATGCATAATTCAAGTAGAGATTTACTTGGTAAAGCTAGCAATTAAATAATACAATTCCTCCTGTATTATTTTTTTAATTACTCTTTAACCTTTTTAACCTTTAGCTTTTGGGAAGCTTTCTTGCTTTGTTAACATATATTTCATGCATGACTGTCTTTATGTAAAATTCTTTTCTTTTTTCCTGAGCACGGCTGGGGGACCTGGAGGGGGAGGGCTCTCCCGGGCCTTCCATCGGGTCACCAGCCCCCCACCCGTTCCCACCCGGGGCCTAGGTGCTGACTGAGAGCCTCGCTCCCATCAGGAGCGAACAAACAGTGGGGACGCTTTAGGTGACGCCCTTAGGTCAGGTCTCTTCAGAATTTGTGCGGGAGATCTCCCAGGACAGGCAGTGGAGGAAATGGGACCCGGCGGAGGATGGAGCGGGGGAGGTCAGCGGGAGTGAGGCCCCCCGATCCCGCGGGGAGCTCCCGAGGGTGGACAGCACCCCTACCCTAGTCCGGCGGCCCCACTGAGGGCAGAGCCTATGGGGGAGAACTTCCTGTCCAGGGCTGGGGGGCACCTGCGAGCCCTCGGCAGCTGGGGACGCCCCCGAACCCCCCCTGTAAGGAGTGAGGGACCCCTGGCTGTCCTCCCCGTGGTCGCCCTGCCGGGGCCGGTCCAGAACTGTGCTCAGTCACCGGGCACAGCTGTCCCCCGGCTGAGCGGACACGCGGGTGAGCCTCGGGGTCCTGGGCTAAATAAAGTGGGCTAGTTGGAAGCCAAGGAGCTCAAAGCTAATGGATACGGTAGATGCTGCTGAACAGTTTTCTAAAGTGATTGTGCCAGTCTGCACCCTCATCGGGAAGCGGCGTGTACCGGTTCCTGCCCCTCTACTTTCTCTTCCATACTTGGTGTTGTCAGTTAGTTTTTCTTTTAATTATAAAACTTAGCCGTTCTTGACAGTGGTTAGTGACATTGCCAAGTGTGCTTTTAATATGTATTTTCCTGATGACTGATAGAGTTAGGTGCCTTTTAATATGTTGACTGACAGTTTGGGTAGCCTCTCAGAGTGAAGTGCTTGCTGAAGACTTCGCCAGTTTTCCTGTTGGGTTGTCTGCCTTTTTCTTCTGAATATGTAAGAGCTTTGTATCTGTTCTGGATGACTACTTTTGGAATATAGTATTGTAAATATTTTCTTCCACTTTGTTGCTTTTCTTCATTCTCTTACTGGTGTCTTTGATGAACAGAAATTTTAAATTTTAATGCTGTTCATTTTCACATTTTCATCCCATGAAAAAATGCTTTTTCTGTCCTGTTTAAAGTCTTTGACTATCTTGAGTTCCTGATGATGTTCTCCTATGTTTTCTTCTAACAACTCTATTATTTTACTTTTTCTACTTAGATCTACATGCCATCTGGGGCCGATTGTAGTATATGTTGTAAGATAGGAAGTTAAAATTTGTTTTTGTCCCTTATAAGTATCCAGGTGACACATTTATTGCAAAGACTATTCTTTTCCTGCTGCGCTGCAGTGTTACTTGTCTCATAAATCAGGTGACAGTACATGTGTGTTTCCATTCTGTTCCTTTGGCTTATTTGCTTTTCCTTGTGGCAGTGATTGATGTCTATATCTGTATTTCATTTGTGCTCATTAATTGTTTGTTGAAATGTGAGTAAACCAACGAATGAACCTTCATTTGTAGTATTTTTTCTGTGGAAAACATTTTTCAAGTTCTAAAATATTGGCTTAAAAACATTATTTTGGAGCATAATTGATTTGACATTGATGACTGAATTTATTTTATGCTATAGAAAGAGTTTTGGCAGTTCTTCTGACGGATGCTGTGACTTAAAAACGCTTATTCTAGTTGTGCTGCTAGTAATATATTGCCCGAGAATGTCCTTTCCTCTAAGACAGCTTAAATATCAGATAAAGTGTCTTTCTGTTTTTCTGGAACCTTGGAGCATCTCTATTTGATCAACATTAGTTAGTCTATAAGGAGGTCAGTTTGACCAAGTCCTGAATAATCTGAAGAAACAAACTGACAGAACTCTTTGTAACCGAACAGTTCTGCTAAAAAACTTAACAAAATAAAATGTTAAAAGCCAGTTTTCATTAGAGAGCATTCAGATATCTGTATTTATGTCTAGTTTAAATTTTTATTTATTTTATTATTGTGACACTGTTTTTCAAACAAGAAATGTTCTGTCACGTGATTTATTCATGCTATTGGAACTAAATTATTTTTGGCTTTGCTTTCTGTATAATATTTTGTTAGACTTTACTGTTTCACGTAAGTTCTTTTTATCTTCCATTTTGGACATTCCTTATTGTGGTATTCTTTCTTGAGGTATTATGAGAGAACAAGAAGTCTTCTAAAAGAGCATGAAGAAAGTAAATGTTAAGACTTTACAGATTGCTGCAAGTCCATGTTACTTGTGGATTACAAAGTGGGAACGTTTAACTTCAAAGCACGTCTGGCTGCTGTTATAAAATCAGAAAATAAATTGCTTATTTCCCTCAAATAGACTAAAGAACATGCTCTACTATGCATAGTTCTCATTACATATTAAAAGTGGGTATGAGACAAACTCAGTGTATTGTAAATGAATAACAACAACAGGAGATTTATACTTGTTTACAGTGTTCATTCTTGCTTTTAAATATTAGAATAGACTTTTTTTTTTGGTCAACTTGAGAGAGGAAATTTATGATAACAGGATGAGTCCTTAATTTCTGTATTTAATGGTTTTTAAAGATGAAGAGGATGAAATAGGAGTTATTTTTGCATAGTTGAGAGGCTACATTGTAATTAGCTAAACCAATATTTTGTACCCTGCTTATAAATGTAGAGCCGGGTAAAAATAAGTCACAGATGGTTTTCTTGGCTTTTGGTTTTAAATTTTAAGCTTAATTAGAGCTTGAGCATCTTTGGGAATTCTCTGTTTCCCTCTTCCTTTATTTTCCCCCTTATATTTAATTCTGCTTCATGAATTAGGGTTTTATATGCATGCGTCTTTGAAGGACTTACTTTCTATGCTGGTTTTCTCCATTCCAAAAATAGAGAATGGTTACTTACTTTTCATATATATACCTTCAGACAATAAATATTTATTGAGTGTACTTTGCTGCCTGCTGGAAATTTGCTGCCTCTATTTTTCAAAAAGTTGTGTGTATATAGTACAGTGTTATTTACTAAAGACGATGCCTCTTTCTCTGGTATGATATCTCAGTAGATTTTATTATTATCTTTACTTAATAAATGTTTCCCAAAGTAAACGCACGAATTCATACACCCAACAGTAGTGCTCCACGTCTGGAACACTTCTATTGTCAAATTTTTAACGTATGCCAATCTAGTGGCTGTAAAATACCATCTCTTTGTGGTATTACTTTACATGTTTCATATTTCTAAACAGATTGAGCATATTTTCATGTTTATGTTATTCAGATTTCCTCATCAGTGAAATGTGTCTCAAGTTTTTCCCATTTTTTTTTTTTTCTAATGGGCTGTTGTTCTTTCTTTTATTTTAAAAGAACTTCTTTACACATTGTGTAGACTAACTGTTTGTGCAAATATCTCCAGTTTATGGCTTGCCTTTTCAATTTATTTATAATATTTTTTTTAGAGAGACGTTCTTACTTAAAGTGGTCAAATTTGTTATTTCTTTTTTGTTTATACTTTTTTTATGTGTTGTTTAAAGAAATCTTCTCTACTCCAAGACCATGAAGTCATTCTTCTCAGTTGTCTTCTGAAAGTTTTTATAGTTCTGCTTTTAATTATAAGTACTTAATCCTTTGGGAATTTATTATACATGGTGTGAGGAAGGGATCTGCTCTTATTTTCTTCCTCTTATTGAACATATCCTTATTTTCTCAGTAATTTGCAGTGCTATATCTTTCATGAATCATATTCTTATATATATTTGAGTTTCTGATACTTTCCAGTTAGTTCCTTTGAGTTATTTTCATTACTATAGTTTTATTATGTCTTGTAAGGCAACCCACCTTGATTTTTTTTCTTCAGGCATGTCTTGGCTATCCTTGTCCCTTTATTTATTTATATACATTTTATAATGAGCTTATTAGATTTTCCAAAAACCCTATTGAGATTTTGGTTTGGATAAATTTAGTCACTAGATCTAGTTAAGGGGAATTGACATTTTTATAATATTGAGGCTATCCAAAAACATGGTTTCACACTCTTTTTATTTCAGTCTTAATGTCTTTCAGAAAAAACTTAATTATTTTCTCCATAAAGGGTTTATGAATGTTTTCTTAGATTTACTTTTAAGAGTTATATATTGTTTTATGATTATAAATGATGTCTTTGTAAAATCATCTTTTTTCCTAGATGAGTTTTGCTAATTTATAGAAATGCAGCTGACTTTTACATATTGGCATCCAGCAACTTTGCTGAGCTCTTATTTGGTCAGCCTCTACTTAACATCTTTCTATTTTTTGTCTTTATTTGTTGTGTTCTTTATGAACTTCCTGAAATTATTTAAAACTTGTACTTGAATATATATTGTTCTAGTGGATGTAAATATCATCAAATATTGACCTGCAGGAGAGTGGCCTACCTTAAGTGGGCTGTCCAAAAAAGCCTGATGAATCAGAGCACTGCAGACAGGGGAGTCAAAAGGGGGGCTGTATGACAGTTTTCTTCTGTTTCATGGATTTTTTTTTTTTTTTAAAGTGTCAATTTCTTTATTTATTTATATTTATTTTTGGCTGTTTTGGGTCTTTGTTTCTGTGCGAGGGCTTTCTCTAGTTGCGGCAAGCGGGGGCCGCTCTTCATCGCGGTGCGCGGGCCTCTCACTGTCGTGGCCTCTCCTGTTGCGGAGCACAAGCTCCAGATGTGCAGGCTCAGTAGTTGTGGCTCACGGGCCTAGTTGCTCCGCGGCATGTGGGATCTTCCCAGACCAGGGCTCGAACCCGTGTCCCCTGCATTGGCAGGCAGATTCTCAACCGCTGCGCCACCAGGGAAGCCTGTTTCATGGATTTTTAAAAAAGTGATTCCTTCTGCTGACAGGTTTTGATTTTGATGTTCTATTTTTTTTACAGTAAGCTTTTATGGACATCAGATTCTTTTTTCTGTTCATGATTATTTCTATTAGGTTTTTCTGAACAAGCAATAGCCAGTGAGCATATGAGAGTGGTGGCTTGGGTAGCTTACTTTATTTCTTAGTTCAGGAAGGCTCCCTTCTCCTGCTCCACTGAACTGCAGTATCTTTAGTAGATGGTGCCTTCTGTGGTTGTCATTTTGGCCTGTCTTCAGATTCCTTGATTTCTTCTTGTTTCCGTAGGGCCCTTTTCTGTAGCCCCTTTTTCTTTTTTCGTCATGGACAGCCTTCCTTCCAGGGCCCTCCCTCTACTGCAGAAGTGCTCGCTTCCTAAGACTGCCTTCTCTGGCCCACACCCCGTGACCCTCTTTGACTCCTCTGTCTCCAGCACTCTCATCTCTCAGGCTTTTTGTCTGACCCACTTAAGCCACTTTCCTTCTACAGGTCAATATTTGATGACATTTATGTCCCACCACTAGTAGGACCCTCAGGACTTGCTTTTTTTCCATGTTATCACTCAGGTTTGGCTTAGGATCTAATTCTGCTGATTTGTGATCTTTCTTTGGCCACTTATATGTTATTCGAATTTTTTGTAATCTCTTTCTCCTTGTTGTGATGTAGGCATTGGTGATGGGTATTAATAAAAATAAATGCTCTCTTTGTTCATCTGTATGGATTTTTGGAGGATGGGGATAGAAATTTAAATTCAGGCAGTTGCCATTACTTTATGGGAACCAGCCTCCAGGTGAAAGAAATTATTTTGTAAATGTCTTCTAATCTAGGTGCAGAAATATAGTTATTCTTCAGATCCTATCTGTTGCTGTAGAGGCTCAAAATTTTGTTTTTGAATTTTATTGAAGTATAGTTGATTTACAATGTTGTGTTAATTTCTGCTATACAGCAAAGTGACTCAGTTATACATATATATATTCTTTTTCATATTCTTTTCCATTGTGGTTTATTAAAGGATACTGAATATAGTTCCCTGTGCTATACAGTAGGACCCTGTTGTTTATCCATCCTATATTAAAATTCTTTTTGGTTAAGTTCTATTTTTAATTTCATTGCCACTATATTCTTTGATTAATTGATTCTTTACCCCGAACTTTATTGTCAAATTGGGTATGGATTGTTCATCTTCCATGATTATTAATTATAATACACCATTTGAGAAGCTTTTTGAAAACACAATGGGATTTTGGAGGAGTGGAGCCCAGTAATATATATTTGAAAAAGTTTGTCAGTTGATGCTAATGGTTTACTTCAGGGTAAGAACCACTATCCTAGGTTGAAGTCATAATTAGTGTTACATTTATATTCTTGTACATTTTGAGGTTATCCATGTAGCAAATTGTGAGTTTATGATGTTAAGAGATTGGAATTCCATGATAATGATTTTTAATTATCACTTCATTTGTGGATCAAATAGTTGAGATAACAATCAGTGTTTCTAATTGATCATATAGTACATTAATTCAATAAATATTTCATTGAAAGTCTGCTACATGCTAAGTATTATGCTAGCTTCCAGGAATACAAAATTGAGAAGTCATCATCCTTGCACTCAACTGAGCTTAAAGACAGATGTGGAGACATACTGATAAACACGTAAATATAACAGAAGAGCCATGAGAGACACACAGCGTACTTCAGGAGATGATAAGAGGGTGGGATCAGGTGTAGTTTGCCCCTTCCTTCCTTCTTTTCTTTCTTCTTTCCTTCTTTCTTCTCTTCCTTCCTTCCTCCCTTCCTTCCTTTATTCCTTCTTACTGAATATTTGTGGGACACCCACTACCTACTGGGTCCTGTGGTGGATGTCGGGATAGGTGTGTTACAAGACAGGCATAGTCTGTTTTCGGAGTCCACAATCTTTTGCAGAAGATAGATGTTAGATCACAAAAAGGAGATGAACCTCCAGGATACTGCTGCAGTAGTAGGAAGTTAACTAAATTTCCTGGTGGAGACATTCCTGAACTGAGAGTCTGGAATAAGTTAACCACATGAAGAAGTTGGGAGAATGATTTCACAGGTTGCAAAGACTCAGATATGGGAGAGAGTGTAGTGCTTTCAAGGTAAAGCAAGTTGTTTGGTGTCCTTGGAACATAGGGTATGCTGGGGGATAGAAAGGTAGATGTAGGAGGAATCCGAAAGGAATTTTGTATTCCAGTTCTTATTATGGAGGTAAAGTTAAGGATTCATACATCAAATCTGCCTGGGAGTGTAGCAATTAAATTGGGACTTGAAGGATGATAGGAGGGTACTTATAGGGGTCAGAGGGGTAGACAGAGGTAGAGAGGCACAGGAAGAGCTACCGTATTCTGGTGATGTAGGTCATTCAGGGTCCTGGGGGATGAAATGTGAGGTGAGGAGAAGTGGGGATGAGGCTGGGTGGTTAGGCTGTGAGAGGGTTATGCAGGTGCATTTATGGCACAAAGGAGTTTATGCTTTATATTTTATTTGTTCATGGGGCACTAAAAATATATTATGCAATACCCATTCTAAGAAACATACTAAATATTAAGACATATGGAAAACATTTTCATTATAGTTTAATTAAAACTCAAATATTAATGTCTTTATTTTATTTTAAAATTTTCAGATAGAAAATCCTCGGTACCTGAGACAGAAGCCTATCCCAGTTACTTTGGTAGGTGAGAAATGCATTGAACTTTTCCTACAGTCAGATATTTTAAAAGAAAATAATCCTCAAGTTATTTAGAGAAAATAATGCAAGTCCACATTATGAAGCATAATAGTCCTATTAATCCTATCGCTTGGAAGTGAATAAATCACTATTTTTCTCCAATATTGGTATTATTTTGGCATGAACTTCAGCCAATTTAGAGTTCACTTTTTCATAAACCAGGCCTGAAAAAGGCCTGGTATTGAATGACTCTTCCTCATTCAACAGATGACTCCCAAATTCAGCCTGAGAAAATCCAGCAGTCTCCAGGATGATCAGTTACTGTCTCGAATGCATGAGAAGGAGGTAGGATCGAGATATTTCTGATATATCTAATTTATTAAACAATTTTTGTATTTTGTGTAATGTGAATTTTCAGGTTAGAATAAGGAAGCATGGTAGGAAGAGGTTGTCATTGGTACGGATATAAAATACTGATGCAGGTAAGGCAGGGTTGTCTTCAACTTTGTGATGCCTGTCTTCCATTTTGTGTGTCCTGGCTCCAGGCCTGCTGGACAGATTGTGCTGAGGGGCTCTCTCCTGACTATCAATTCCTGATTATCAGGCCTATCAATTCCTGATTATCAGGGCCTATCAATTCCTGATTATCAGGGCCTATCAATTCCTGATTATCAGGGCCTATCAATTCCTGATTATCAGGGCCTATCAATTCCTGATTATCAGGCCTATCAGTTCCTGATTATCAGGGCCTGGGGGGAATGGCAGGTTTTAGAAGCAGTATCTTTGACCTCAGTGAATCCCTTCATCCTCTCTTTATCTCAACTTCCTCATAATGTATCTTTCTAATTTCACTATTTTTACTGTTTCTGCTATTTTAAATTGATCTGCTAAATTCAGCTATGCTAGAGATGCTATGGGACACAATGTACTATCTTTCTTTGATCATTTGAAAATAGAATTATTAAAGAGGCAGTGGTGTTTATTGGTTAGGAGCAAAGGCTATGGAGTCAAGAATATGTGGATATAAATCCTCGTTACCAGCTATGTGAAAATGGGCAGATACCTATCCTCCCTGAGTCTCAGTTTCTTCATCTTACTTGGGAGGTGTCTGCTTTACAGGATTAGTAGGAAGATTTTGTAGTCTTTGGGTACCTGTGTACTCCACATGTATAATAGTAGTCATTAATTTGCTTTATTATTTTCTTTTAAAAACTTTTGTTCTGGAAAATTTAAAAATCATCATTATTATTTTATTTTTGCTTATGACACCAAGATGAAACACCGGTCATCTGTGTGGTACGACGAAAGACAGTTAGATTAGGAACCTGAAAAATTATGTCCTTAATCTGCCTTAACCATTTTCTAGTTATATGACCCAGGGAAGTCAAGAATATTAGTTTAATTTTTGTTTAAACAGGGTTGTTACGAAGTCAAATGAGAACAGTGAGTATGTATGTAACTTGTAAATGGTAATGCACTATTTAAATGGGCAAACTGTGAAAAATATTATTGGACTTAGATTAATGGTTCTAATTAATTTATTTCAATAATTTTGTCTTTCATTTTTTTCTTTCATTTTAATGGGAGGCTTCTAAGAATTTCTGAAATTTAATTTCAATTTGGGTATTTTCAACATGATAGAGTTTTCTTACCATCCTATTTATAAAATATCACAGAATGATATTTTTCTTAGATATCCCATACAATATCATGAGCGTATAAGTTTATTTTTGTTGATAACAGAGGAGGAAGCGCTATTTTTTCTTTTAAATTTCTTTTTTTTAAAAAGTATTCATTTATTTTAATTAATTGATATCAGAGTATAGTTGCTTTACAATGTTGTGTTAGTTTCTGCTTTATAACAAAGTGAATCAGCTATACATATACATATATCCCCATATCTCCTCTCTCTTGCGTCTCCCTCCCACCCTCCCCATCCCACCCCTCTAGGTGGTCACAAAGCACCGAGGTGATCTCCCTGTGCTATGCGGCTGCTTCCCACTAGCTATCTATTTACAGTTGGTAGTGTATATATGTCCATGCCACTCTCTCACTTCGTCCCAGCTTACCCTTCCCACTCCCTGTGTCCTCAAGTCTGACTATTTTTGATGAAATTTTTTGATCATATTTTTTCTCCATCCTAAAATATTTAAAAGTATATGCTGAGTTGCCCCAGTGTGAGAATTATCTTAGTTTCATCTTTCTTTTAAAGTAGTATTTGTGATTATAAAATAATTTGTGGATTTTTATTAAAGAAAATTTGGAAAATATAGACGTATGTAAAGAGGGAAATAAAATCATCTATGAAATAAAAACACTGGTAAAATATCATTGGGTTGTCTTTTAGTCTTTTCTTTATGTATCCTGTAAACATGTTATTTTTCTTTAGAAAATTGAGATGATATCATATACATTGTTTTGTATAACTCAAGTATTTTATACTACTAAATATTGTTCCTAAGCATTTATTTTCAATGGCTGTATTATAGTTCATATTATAGAATTATCCCCAGTTAATTTAAATTGTCCCTATTGTTGGGTATTGAGATTGAGTTTTTACTAATATAAATAATTTTGGGAAGAATGTCCTTATATGTCTGTCTTTATATGCATTCTAAATATTTCTATGGGGTAATGAATTATGTCTTACATGGTAAATTGAAATAATGGATCTTTGTAAGTTTAGTATCATAAACAGTTTAACCTCTAAAATAAAAATTAATGCTTGGAAGTGTCATGAACATTGTATGTGATTATAAGGTATAAGTAAAGGATGTATTATATGCAAAAATGAGAATGAATATAAAAAGGCAAAGATAATTAGGAGCCATTTGAAGGCAAAGGAAGGTAGCAGTTTAGATTGCCTTTGTAAATATAAAAAGACTAATTATATTTTTAATACAGAACATGTGGGTTTTTTTAAGTTTTTTTCAGTTTCAGGAGATAGTTCTTTAATATTTTCATTTTTGAAATAGAGAATACTAATCATTAAAAGAAAGATATTCAGACTTTAGGAAAAACATTGATTTTCCTGAATTACATGTGTATCTCTATGCTAAACATAATATAACTGTTAGAGATCATGGTGTTTCCCCTGTTCTGGTCACTAGAAAGATCAGAGCTTCCACAGCATATTTTCAGCAACTGTAATATTTTATGACATGTACTTTTGTGTGCTGTCCTAAATCTTTGTCCTTAGTGGTCTCTTTCTATTTCATATTCTTTTCAATTTTTTGTCTATGTACTTTAATCTTATTATATTTGTATATATCAATATTTATGTAACTGTCTCAAATTCTTTCTAGAATGGTGCATGAATAGATGGATAAATAAAGTCCATTTCCAAAAAAAAAAGAATAACAAAAAAGAAAATACTAACCATACCGCTTTAATATTTTTGTCTGTTTTCAAGAGATAGTTTTCTAACTTGGATTTTTCCCTAAACTTAAATGCATAGTTACACTGTGATATGTGTAGTTATCCTTTAGAAGGATGATCTTATGTCTACTTGATTAAGTCACTTTTGTTAGACATATACTTATGGGCATGAGGATAAATGCTTTTCTGTTTTGAAATTCAGCAGGCTCTTGCATGTTCACATCAGACAACCCTGATGTGTCTTGTACATGTTCTCATCTACAAATGCTTTTGTTGTTGCTGGGTGGCATTTTAAAAATAAGAAATAGCATTGTTTCAAGTGAGTTAAGTTTATTTTAAAATTAAATATTAAATATTAAATAAAATAGTAATCTTCATTTCCTCAACACCTGATCTTTTCTCTTCAAGGTAATCATTGCAGAAAATTTAATGTGTATTCTCTTTAAAAGTTTCCAGGAATATCTCATTTTTAAAATACAAATAAGATCCTAGAGCATACTCTATATACTGTTTCATTTTGCTTTTTAAATGCTAACATATATTCTGATGATTTTTTTATATCAGTAGTATGGCATCATCTTTTTAAATAGTTGCATTGTATTTTATTTTACTGATGGACCACATTTTATTAATATAGATTCCTACTGAGGGATAGAGGTTATGTATTTTGCTACAACAAATAGTGTTTCAAGAATATCCCTGTGTATATTTTTATGTATTGCGTATTTCTTCTTATATAATAAATTCTGTGAAATTGAATTGGCCAGTAACAGGGTTGCAGGTTTAAATTTTTGATTGACATTGACAGATTGCCCTTAAAATGAGGTTATGTCTGCCTCAGGCTGCAGGCTTGGGTGAGAGCAGGGAGTGACCGCCAGTGGGTGTGAGAGTTCCTTTTTGGAGTGATGAAAATGTCCTAAATTAGACTGTGGTGATGTTGCATAATTCTCTGATGTATTAAAAGACATTGAATTGTATATTTTAAGTGGGTGAATGTTATAGTATGTGAATTATGTATATCTTAATAAACTATTAAAAAAGGTTAGGTCTATTTGTACTTGGACCAATAGTGTATGAGAGTGTCTATTTTCCCATTTTATCATCAACACTGAATTATAAACATTTTTGATTATCTGTGAGATGAAAAATAGTATCTTGCTGCTTTGATATTTCCATTGCTTTTATTGTAAGTGAGAATGAACGTATTTTTTGTCTGTTTATTATCTTTTTAATTTCACTTTTGTGAGCTGTCTTTTCTTATACCTTTCCATATTTTTGTTAAATTGTTTGTCTTCATTGTGATTCCTAAGAACAATTTATATGTTAAGGAATTGAGGTCTTTGTCATATATCTTACAAGTATTTTTCTCTGTATGTCTTTTGATTTATTTCTATTTTTTTAATGTATAGAAGTTTTCTTTTCAGTAGTTGGATCTATCAGTCTTTTCTCTATGGCTTCTGGTTTTTGTGTTTTGTAGAAAAGACTTTCTTATTCCAAGATTATGAAAAAAATTCATATTTTTGTCTCTTTTTAAATCTTATTTTTGTATTTAAATCTCAGATCCATTTCACAGGGTTTTACTATGAGTAGTGATGATAATCTAGGTTAGTCAATTCTTAATGTTATAAAATCAAAATTTAGGAAGTTGAAATGCTTAAGTTTAAGAATGCAGTAAGTATGGAGAGAATTGAGTGACATGAAATTCTATACAGATTACAGAGTTTGTCTGTGTTTAATAAATGATTTAATTCTTTTGATGCTTTAGAGAGTCCTAAAATATTTAATTAGCCTTTGGAAATCAAACTTTATAAAACACAACTTCCATTTTAAGTTTATAACTGTGGAAAATACCTTAGATGTTAAATGAGTAATATTTGCAATATTATTTTATTAGAGTTGAAGAACTGTAGTAGTTTTCTTTTGATTGGTAAAAACACACCTATAAAATATTTTAAGATTAGAAGTTTTTCTCAATTTATTTGGCATTATGGGAAGACGTTCGGTGACCGTGATCCTTTATTTTAACCTTAGTCTGTCATTCACAAACATACTTGGACTTGTTTGCCTTTGTAATTGCTAAACACATTTCCTGTGATATCCACATCACAGAATTGTGTGACCTTGAACACCATCAAGCAGTGGGGTTCTTTTTTTTTTTTTTTAGTATTCTTAAAAAAGATTTCTGACATAGATTAAGACATTTGGAAAACTGTTGTCACTGAAAATGAAAGAAGAGACAACACAAGGGGAGATCAATTTTCAGAGCAACCATCAGTTTTCAGAGAACAGACAGTAGAAACTGCTCTTTTTGTGAAATAGAGTATTTCCTTTGAACTTCACCTCCACCCATATTGAATGTTCCCACCCATTGCCTAAAAAGGGATGTTGCTTCTTTCTTACACAGAATGCCAATTAGGCATTTTTTCCTTTTGCAAATCTACTAGTTAAATGTAGAATTTAAATAAATCCAAGATGATGTAATCTACAGTCACTGACGTAATAAATGAGAGAATTTATATTTTAAAACATTTCTTATGAATATAGCATTCAGATACATGCAGTCTTACAAACTATAATAAATAATTATACAAAGGAGAACCATTGGAAAGTGCATGCAGGCAAGGATGAGATCATTGCCAAGATGTCAGCAGCCTGCTGTCTGACTCTTCCCCATCTTACCTCATCCATCTCCCCCAGCAGTAACTGCTATCCTGACTTCTCTGGTAATTTCCCTCCTTTGTTTTTAAACTTGACTTTACCACCAATGCCTGCATTCTTAAAAATGAAAATATTTCTGTTTTAGTGGATTTTGAACTTCATTTAAATGAAACTAAACTTCACATATTTTTTTGCTCAATAGTATGTGGATGACGTTCATCCTTGTTACGCCGTTTAGCTATAGTTGGCTTCATTTGCATTACTTTCTATTCAGTGAATCTTCCACAGTTTCTTGCCATTTTGTCGATGAATCTATTCTAATTTTTGACTTTTGCAAACAATAACCCTATGAACAATCTTGTACATGTTTCCTGACACACATGTACAAGAGTTTCTCTAGGGCAGTGGTTCTCAGAGTGTGGGCTGTGAACCCTGTGGTCCCCAAGACTCTTTCATGAGGTCTATGAGGTCAAAATTATTTTTGTAATAATTTAAAAATGTTATTTATTTTTTTACTGTATTGACACTTGCATTGAAGTTGGAAACACAGTGCTGGGTAAAACTATATCCTAACCCACATCAAGGCAGTGGCACCAAATTGTACTGGTAGGCATATTCTTCACTGTCACATGCTCACAGGGAAAAAATTACCAATCTTATTTAAGAATGTCCTCGATGAAGCAAGTAGAAAATTATTAATTTTATTAAATCTTGTACCTCAAACATGCATCTTCTGGATATCTGAGTGACGAAATGGAACCATGTATAAAGAACTTATGGTTCATATCCAAGTGCGTATCAACGTGCCAGAGGCAAAACCCTTGTGTGCTTTTTTTCAGTTATGAATTGCAATAGCTGCTGTTCTTGTGGAATATCATATTTATTTGAAAGAATGACTGAGGGACAAAATATGGTTATTTGGACTTGGATATTGTCAGACATTTTCTCAAAAATGAACAAATTGAGCCTGTCACTTTAAGCAAAACAACTGACCATATTTGCTGCTGGTGATAAAATTTGACCTTTTAATACAAATTAGAATTTTGGCAACCTTGTATCAGTCACTGTGAGCTCGAGAACTTTCCAATACTAAGACCTTTCCAATGAGATCTGTGGTGATATGAAACAGTGTGAAGTTTTTATATTATGTAATGAAATTTTCGATATTTGGAAATCTCTATAACTCATTGAACTGATGTTTTCCAAATGAGTAATGGTTGATGTTATAAAATCACGCATAGGTAAAAGAGCCATTCCAAGTTCAAGATAGACCAATAGAACTTACTGTGACAGTGTGAAAAGTTTCATATTCTACAATGCAAGTAACTTTAAAAACCTAGCACTTATGAGTGTTGGTTTACTTAAAAAGAATATCAACAATTATTCAGAAAGGGTATTAAAATACTCCACTTTACAACTACGTATTTCTGTAAGGAAACATTTAAGGAAGAACTATATTCCAGTATTACACAGGTTCTTAGAGATTGTGGAGGAGGAGGGAATACTTCTCAACTGCTTTTATTAGGCAGTCCCGACATGGTTAAAACCAAAAAGAACATTCCAAGAAACAAATCAAGTCCCCGTAAAAATAAAAATGTAGTAACGAAGTTCATTGTTAATACATTGAGAACAGACTTTTATTTAGTAAATGATCCTGGTACAACCTTTCATTTACTTGGAAGAAAATAAAATTGGGTCCTCTCCTCTAAAAACAAAAATAAACAAAAACAAATTCTGGATGTACCTTTAACCTGTAGAGGCCCAGACAAAAAAAGTTTCAAAACAACAAAAATCTTGACATCAGAAGATCTTTCTAACCCAAAAACCTTTCCAAACCCAGAACGTATAAAAGAAATGATAGAAATATTTGACTCAAGTGAAATAAAGACTTTGTAAGGTAAAAAAATACAACAAAAGATCAATAGAAAAATAATCGATTTGGGGAAAATATTTGAAACAGACTGTCTTAATGTGTACAGCATACCACGTTTTACTGATTGACAGACAGAAGCGTGGATTAAAATTGTGAAAGGGCATTTCATAGAAGACCAGATTCATAAGGCCCCAAAACATGTGAAAAGGGGCTAACACACAGTAGTTTTCAGGGAAATGCAACTTAGAGTAGTAGTGAGATATCTACTCTTGGTGGAAATGTGAATTTGCCTATAACAGAGGGCAAAACCTATTAAGATATAGCCACCATCGAACCGTTGGCATGTCTTTTGAGAATCCACCCTATAGAAATCAAAATTCAAGTGTGTTGGACTCATATATGAGAATGTTTTGCAGTGTTGTTTGAAGTGGAAAAAGACTGAAAATAAAGTGAATATGCATTAAGGAGAATGGTTGAACAAATTTTGTTTTCTCCTCATTAAGGAATAGTTGGTAGCTATTTAAAAGAATGAAAAAAACTGTAGCAGGTGTTTTTAGAGTGATTTCCATGAGATATCGTTCAGAGAGAAAAGCAAGGTGTGGAAAACATGTATTTTTGTGTGTGAAACATTCATAATAAAAAAAATTATATATCGCTAAGGGTATAACAGTTTAAAGAAGAGAATTTACTTAGCTCTCATACAACAGTGCAGGGCATGTCGGGAGTGTGCTGCTCTATGATGTCATCAGGGACCCAGGCTGGTGCGGAACCTCTCCATCCTCAGCACACAGCTTCAGTTTCTGCACCTGAGGTCTCGGTTGCTCACCAATGCCTTATCTTTTAAGCGTGATCCTTCAGAAAGAAAGAGGATGGAGAGAAAGCCACTTCTAAAAAAAATATGTCCATCAAAGTTGCCTGCATCATTTCTGTCCCATCATCCCCCTTGACCATACTTACATGTGGAGCAGCCATCTGCCCAGCCCAAGTTTGGTGGTGGTAGTGAGGCCCCAAAGGAAGAAGAGGAAAATAAATGTCTGGGGATCCGCCTAGTTTGTGCCACAAACCCCCATACTGGTGCATGCATTTTGCCCCTTTATAGTTATATATGATTCTGTGAGCATGGCAGAAGTTACGAAAATATACTCCGTTGGTAATGTCCGTATTCCATACCCCATGCAGGTGTTGATGGAGGAGAGGGAGAGAATCAAATAAAAAAAGGAAAGGAATACCAAGGAGTACAGAGGAGCTAAACAAAATAAACAAAAACTCAGTATGTAATATGATTATCTCTATGTTTCATGTAAATTGTGTTCATGTATGATGTATGAACAAAATTTTAAAAATTAGAAAAAAGAAAATACCAGGATACACTCTGTATGTTTAAATATCACTTCTTCCCTTAATGTGATGAGTTCCGAGGAGATTAGAAAGTACTGTTTAGGAAGATTTCATACATCTCTAAGCCCCAGTGGTAAGATAACAAGAGGAGGAGACACATTGTTATTTGTGCTATGCTTATAAATAAGCACAATGAATAACAATTGGCATTATGCAATATTACAAATGAACATTTTGAGAGTAGGATACACTGGAGATTTTAATCAGGAAGAATCTTAATCACTGACACCATAATTTCCTCTGACTAGTAACTAATAGAATTCTCTAAAAAGATGATTGTAACAATTAGGTATCTGAGTAAGTAGAGTGATGATTATTTTATAAATCACTTCTTCTGTAATTTGCTGTGATGATTGTTGAGATGTAGAAAGAAAGTGTGACTAAGCAAACACATCATTGGGTCGTGTTGCTGATAATACTTTGGAAGTAGAGATGGTTGACTTCGGTCATGCTTTTGACCATGCAGTAGAGATGGTTGGCTTCAGTCATGCTTTGACCTTTTGTGCCTTACAATATAAGGCACGCAAAATATTTCAGTGATATTACAATGGCTACATTTTATACATCATTTAAAACTTGTCAAGTTGTAGAGTTATTCTTTGCGTGAAAATAAGTCATGCTGTTTTGTACATTTTGTTCCTTTAGACATGGTTGAGGTAGTCGGTCAACATTAAAGCCTTGAAATAACATTGAAGGTTGTTCCTTGGTGTTTTAAAGTGTGTAGTGATTCCCATCTAAGTAACTTTAATACATTATTTTCCTTACAAACTCATTAAAGGTTATTATGCTATTTTGTCCTTCTGCTAATTTCAATTCAAATGTTAAACATAACTTGCATATGGAAAACTAGTAATAGTAAAAAGTAGGATTTTGAATAAGAAACCTGCTTCTCTGTAAGAGGGAATGTTGATTATCTGAGTGAATAGATTGGTAAGTGTTCCTTTAAAAAAACCCTTAATCCAAAATTTGTGAATATTCAGTTGAGTAAAATGACATTGGTAATAGTCCTAAAATCTAATTAGTTACACTGTAAGGATATTTTTAAACCCAAGGAAATACTTTTACATGAAGTAAGTGAGCATTTTCATCAGCTTTATTCATTTGGTAGGAATGTCCAACCTCAGAGCTATTCTTTGAAGGAAATACTTCAGAGAAAATGGGGCCCAGTGGATTTTGTAAATAAAATTTTTTAAGCTCTTTCTAAGCAGAAATTTCAGAAGTTCTCTTTAAAGAAGCTTGTGGGAAAGCCCTCTTCAAAGTGAAGCTGCCCAATTGCAGTTCCTTTGCTTTAGCGGCTGGTTATCCATAGAATGGCTTGTCACACACTCCCCTTACCCCTGTGGGGCTGTCACCATCTCTTGGTGGCTTTTACATCTTTTTCTAGAAGTAGGTGGTTTAGCCCTGGGGTGGTTCCAGTCATTGTCTGAGTGGACCTTCTGGTCATGTTGCCTAGGGACTTGGTCCAGTGAGGTGAGGCTTTCCTCTTCCGTTTATCCCAATGATTCTCACGGTAAAATACTTTTGTTGGGGGCAGATGGCCCCGAGGGATACGTCAGCTCCTATCCAAACCTCTCTGGCATTAGAGGCTTGCTATCAAGGTGAGAACGAGTCTGCAAGGACTTTAAAATGGGACAGGAGAGCGCCCCCTTTCTTACGCGCTGCCTTACGAGGGGCTTCTCTGTTCACACTCCTCGTGGCTCCCTCTGCCTTAGCCCGACACTGAAGATTCTGTCATTGAGCCTCAGTTGTTTCTTTGCCTTTGCCATCCTGGTTCAGTAGTGCTGCAGTTCTAGCTGGGCTTTGGCTGTTGCGTCTGTGCAGAGAGCCTGAATGACAGTGGGGCTTGGCTTAGGAGGACGCCAGGATTTACTGCACTGCCCAGTTTCTAATACCGGAGAATGGTTCCTTCACAAATTTTATCCTGTTTGATGGCTATTAATAGTGGGAGGTGAGGTCGGTACTAGTTACTCCATTACAGCCTGAAGTAGATCTCCCTTCTTCTTAAGTTTGAAATTGATAGCATATATTCTGAGCTCAATTAAGGAAAACTTAAATGTTGTTTGTAATCGAGTTACTTGGAGGTCAAACAAATTAGAAGTGTTATAGTCAGTCTTTCAATTTCAGTTTTTTGTGTTAAACTAAACTAAGCAAGACTGTTTAATGTCTTTTCCATACACCTGTGGGTATGTGTATAAAGATGCACACATATGTATAGCTATCTACATTTATAGTTATATCTATATCCTGTATCCTGTATTGCCTTTATATACTGTACTAGTTAGATTGTTTCCATGTTGTAATCCTGATGATTTATCATGAATCATGCCGTAGAGTATAGGGCAGAAAGATAGAGCTATTCTGTGGTGTCGAGGTCAAGGGAAGAGATACCCTTTTTTTTTAAGACACCAATTGTACTTGAACATTTGTTATTATTATTATTATTATTTTTAATTAATTTATTTATTTTTTGCTGTGTTGGGTCTTCATTTCTGTGTGAGGGCTTTCTCTAGTTGTGGCAAGCGGGGACCACTCTTCATCGCGGTGCGCGGGCCTCTCACTATCGCGGCCTCTCTTGTTGCGGAGCACAGGCTCCAGACGCGCAGGCTCAGTAGTTGTGGCTCACAGGCCTAGTTGCTCCGCGGCATGTGGGATCTTCCCAGACCAGGGCTCGAACCCATGTCCCCTGCATTAGCAGGCAGATTCTCAACCACTGCGCCACTAGGGAAGCCCGAGATACTCTTTTTAAGTTAAAAAAAAAAATTTTTTTTAAGGATGTCAGTAGAGAAACTTTCTCTATCATACCACCTTGTGATAACTTGGTGTTCACTATCTTAACCAAGTTATTAAACCTTACATTGGCAATATTGGGACAAACCGACCTCCTAATAAGATGGAATGAAAAATGACGCAGCATCACTTTAGTGTCATTCTTGCCAAAATCTGGTAAGTCTAATCATGAGGAAACATCAGACAAATCCAAACTGAGGGACACTCAATAACTGGCTGTACTCTCCAGAAATGTCAAGGTCAAGAAATACAAAGAAAGGCTTTTCCCAGTTAATGGAGATACGTTGATATGACAACTAGTGGCAATGTGTCATCCTGGATTGGATCCTGGATTTTGAAGAAAATAGATATAAATGACATTATTGTGATAACTGATAAACCTCGACTATAGACTGTACATCAGATAATATTATTGTGTTAATGTTACATTTCCTGATTTTGATGACTGCTGTGGTTATAAAAGACAGTCTTTGTTTTAAGGAAACATACACTGAAGTCTTTAGGGATGATGTCTCTTGCTTCCTCACAAATGGTTCAGAAAATAATTTGTATTATATATATGTTGATATACGTATAAAATGATAAAGCACATGAAGCAAAATGTAAACAGTTGGTGAATCTGGCTAAAGAGTATACGGGAGCTCCTTGTGCTATTATTGCAACTTTTCTTTAAGTTTAGTATTATACCAAAGTAAAAAGTTAAACCAGAAAAATAGAATTTAGATAGATCTCTTTGGTTACAAGAACAGAGATTCATGAAGCTACCTCAAGTAAACAGGAATACAGAAATTCTTTTGAATTCAAGTAAGGCTCGTCTCATGGAGACCATTGAAGCTGCTTCCTTCCTATTTCAGATGCTGTGTGGCTTCTAGTCTTTGCTGTTTTGTGTATTTGCTTTGCTTTCTTCTGTTTCCTGGATTCATCCGCTTTCTCATGGTTGCTGCCCCTCGAGAACTGGGGTTTGTTCCCCAACGTAGCTGACTGGCTGAGAGCGAGAATCTGAATGCTTCTTCTCTAGCTAGTGGATTCCTGAGGCAGGCGCCAGGCGTCTGTTCCTAACCGGGTCAACCAAGCTTGAGGCAGAGCGGGTGGAGGCGGTGGTGTCGGCTGTGGCCGCACGGTCACGTGGTGTTCAGGGCTGGACCTCGGAAGCTGAGGCCTGACGCGTTCTCTCGGAGGTGCTGTGGAAAGACGCAGCAATGAATTGTGTCTCTGGCATCTGCCCAGCTTTGTCATGTTGCTTTTTGAGTTAGATTCCTCTACAGTAGACCCCCAGTGCTTCTGTTGAGGATCTTCAGGTGGACGTAGATCACCCAGCCCCCTTTTTGCTAAAATGAGGAAGGATTATTGCGTGACTTAGAAGCCAGAGGATGGAAATGTTCAGAATTTCATCCTTTTGCATAGTAACTGGACAGCTCCCTCCCTGTCTGCTACGCATAACGTTTATTATTTTTTCTTTCAGTTTTATTGAGATATAATTGGCACACAGCACTGTATGAGTGTAAGGCACACAGCATAATGATTCGCCTTACACACATCATGAAATGATGACCACAGTAAGCGTAGTGAACGTCTGTCATCTCACAGAGACACATTAAAGAAACAGAAACATTTGTTTTCCGCCTGTCGGAATGCTTAGGGTTCAGTCTGCCGACAACCTGCGTTCGTAGCGCACAGCAGTGTCCGCTCTGTTTGCCGTGCTGCTCACTACACCCCTGACAGCTGTCTGTCCTGTAACTGGGGGTTTGTACCTTTGGACCACCTTCCTCCAGTCCTCCTTCCCCCCACCCCCACCTCTGGTCACCACAAATCTGATCTCTTTTTCTATGAGTTTGTTTGTTTTTGAGGTATAATTGACCCACAACACTATGTGGGTTCCTGGTACACAGCATAGTGATTTGATACTTACATACATTTCAAAGTCATCACCATGATAAGTCTAGTTACCATCTGTCAGCATACAAGAATATTACATAACTATTGGTTATATTCCCCACATCATACCTTTCATACCCTTGAGTCACTTATTTGTAACTGAGAGTTTGTACCTCTTCATCTCCCGCACCTATTTCTCTCCTCCCCAGACCCCCTCCCCTCTGGCAGCCGCCTGTTTGTTCTCTGTATATATGACTCTGTTTTGTCATGTTTGTTCATTTGTTTTGTTCCTTAGATTCCACATATAAGTGAGATCATAGGGTATTTGTCTTTCTCTGTCTGACTTATTTCACTTAGCATAATACCCTCTAGGTCCATCCATGTTGTCGCAAATGCCATGAATTTATGTTATGTTAGCTTTTGTTTGTAAAATTTTAAAATTTCATTTTGATATATTTATTTGATTATGCACATTCATCATTAGTTCACATTCATTATTTATTTAAAACAGTAATTGAAAAATATGAAATATATTTCAAAAATTTTCAAGAAAATGTTTTGACAGTACGTTCTAATATTTTAAAAGCAAAATTTCCTGAAGGTTGTAGACTGATTTTTTTTGCATACCTACTTTGTACCAATCATTGTACTGACTATGGTTACTTAAATGATGTCATTGAATATAATTTTCACAACTCACTGAAGTAAGATAATTATCCTTAACTATTAGAAGAGGAAATAGAATCTCAGAATGGTGACTTGCCCAAAGTCACCACAGTTAATGTCTAGTGGGATTATTAGAGTTAAAAATGAGGCCTGTCAGACTCCAATGTACATACTCTTTTAAGTAGTAAGGAATCAGGTCAAATACTTTCACATTTAAGATAAATTTTCTGTTGTACTTCTTAAAACCTGTCACTATTATTCTTTTAATCCTAAGATGCACTGATTATTATTAACAAGTGTTGGTTACATTTTTGCTGGCTTTGCTCAGAACACTGGTGGGTTAGGTGTCAGTCTGAGGAGGCTAGGAGTTCTTGATGGATGCTGGAAGGAGATAAAGTCACTGCCCTGAGGTAGTCGGAGTCTGTAATTCCAGGAGAGAGAAGTGGAAAATCTGTGCATTATCAGTGATATGCCTATATGGACCTTCATTCACAAATTGTTATATTTAAGTATATAGGTAAATAAGAGCATTTAGAAATGAGTACGTAGATATGAGAAAAGAAAAAAGTAAAAAGTTGAATAGAGACTTACTCAATTGAAAAATAAAAACAAAGGCTAAAATACCAAGTGGATTTAGCAAAATATCACTTTAAAATGACTGCTTTTTGGCGGTGGAGTGGACTGGGGATCACTGATGAATCTGAGTTCGGTATTTTCACTTTTGCCTGTCAAGTGAGATTTATTCAGAAGACTTTTAATTAGCTTGGAAGTAATCAAAGAATGTAACCAACATATTGGTATATGTAGTATGATTGCTGGACTAGTGGCTATAAGGTAAAGGTGGAAAATGATACTGTCTTTCATATAGGTAGTTACTTTAATTTGTGTATTTTTGCCAAAGGGAAAAGTAAATTAATCACACCTTTGAAATATTTTCCTTGAAGTTGGACATGAAAACAAAAATGATGGAAGCTAAATATCATGAAGAGAAACTTAAACTGCAACAGAAACATGATGCTGATGTTCAGAAGGTAGGGTATATACAGTTTATTATTTTATTGATATTGAATATTTGAAATATTCTAGGTCTTGCGACCATCCATCCACTTATTTATGTACTTATGGGAGTCTATCTTATAAATGGGATTTGCTAAATTAATATCCTAGCAAAAGTTGATCTTTGAACTTCACTTGCTAAACAGATGTACTTATGTAAATCCTTATAGTTTACATGACCTTTTAGTTCTTCTTTATCTATTGTTGGAAGGCTGGTCTTCTTATAGTCCTTTACATTCTATCATTACCTTTCATAAAGGCCGAAATAAGACATCAATTGTAAATACTAGAGTTTGTTTTGGTCTAAGATTCTTTCAGTTTTCTGGCAATTAAAAATTCCTTTCTTTTTATTTATTTATTTATGGCCGCACCTCGCGGCATGTGGGATCTTTAGTTCCCCGACCAGGGGTCGAACCCACGCCCCTGGCATTGGAAGTGCGGAGTCTTAACCACTGGACCACCAGAGAAGTCCCTAAAATTTCCCCTTTAATTTAAAAAGAAACCCTTGTATTTAGTTCTCTTTGGTATAGACTGCGTGCATTGTAGTGCTAGCACTGCCAATGTAGGCTTTTTTTTTTTCAGTAGCTCTTTGGGATTTATGCCTTACAATATTTCAATTTGTACTTTGAAGTATAATTTTTCTTCTTAATGAGCACAGCAAAAGTCATCAATTTATAATTATTGTACATTGAATTTGAATTTATAACTATAGTTTAGTATTGATTTTAAAAATGTAATGGTATATAATGTATAATTTTAATATATGATATATGAATTTGTAACTCATGAAAATTGATCCAGATGGAAACCTGGTGTTGTCTGTTTTGGAACTAAGCCTGTGACCCTGCTTCACAGAGTTAAGTGACAAAGGTGGAGACAGGGAGCTGAGGCCACAACATCACGTGCCCATGCTTCCGTAGAGCTGAGAGCATGCTAGTATTTAGTCAGGTGCGTGTTTGGCTCACCTTCTTTCAGAGCAACAAGACAGAAACCACTGGCTGAAAATTAGAAAGAGAAAAAATATTGAATCCTTTTCCTTCTCCTTTCCTCTTTTCCATTCAAATTTTAAAGGCAAATATTACTTTCTGCTCTTACCTAGTATTTTACTTTACTTTAAATGGTTCAAGAGAAACAGTTCTCTTTCATGGATATGTTAGAGATTCAGTAATATAATTTCAATATAGCATATGTATATGTCCAAATGAAATAGAACCTATTGATGTATAAGATAAATAAATATAGAAATATATTTGGGAAAATCATGGTAATAGAATTTGAAATAGGCTTCTTGGTATGTCTGTTACAAAGCTCTATTCTAAGAAAAACATTTAATAATAGAATCCTTTCCAGGAATTTCTCTTTTAAAATAAATTCTGCATGAAAAAAGAAAGCAATGCAACTAGTTTGAAATGCCAGGTAAAATATAAATAAAATCCTTGACCTCATGCTAGATTTGGAAAGTATATTCATCAGTTTGTTGCATGTATGCCATTTTCTAAGTGTTAGGAATTGGGAAGGAATAAAATTGAGAGTGTTTTATCTATTTGCATGCATTCTTTTCCTTTTTTGCTTCTTCATGGACATTGGGCTCAAACTATCTCCTTTTCTTATTTACCAATCATTCTTAGAGGTGGGACTAAAACAATGAAAGGTAAAGTAAAATGCTGGTAATAAAAGCACTAAGAAAAAGTTGGTTAGACATTGATGAATAACCTTTTTTAAAAAACTGAATTTGGGTATATAGGAAATACACCTCAACCACAAGAAATGTGGATATTCATACTTCTGCCTCAATTTGGTTTTCTTTTTTCCCTTTGGTTAGCACATTTTTTTTTCTGCTTGCAAACTTTCTTACTCTTTGGTTATTCTCTAGTTTTTTTTTTTTTTTTTTTTTTGCGTGTAGATGTACTTAGAAGCATATAATCATAATTAAGTTTATTAAATGATTCATTTAAAAACTTCTGACACAATATAAATTAAGGATGTAAAATATCCATGCAATTTTTGACATATTTTGAGCTGACTTTTTTGATTCCCAGTAGCAGAACTAAATATAAAAGAAGCCTATTGCATCGCATGTTCCCATGTGTCTGGGAATTCTTGTTATTGTGCATGAAAGTGATAGAAGGACACTAGTAGGAGGGTTCAGGGATGTGCGTGTCTGCAGATGTTCTATCCCAGTGTGGTGGGGAGGTGAGTTGTACTGTATCAACATATCAAGTTTCTGATGGCTTCTCTCTGCTAGTTTGTGACGGCTTAATCTCTGAAGTATATTTTAGAGGATCACCTAATTTATCATTTACAGTCTCCTTAAGAATTGGTATATGAAAATTCAAAGCAGATAACATTTCTTTTGGTAATCAGTTATTCTAGTGTAGTTAATATTTTGTCAATGCATTAACGTATAATTTTTTCATCTTTTTTGGGAAGCCATTTATGGGATTAGCTGAGATAGACTTGCAAAAATATTGTGCTATTTTAAAAAAAAAAATATGTGTTCCATACATAAAACAATATCGTATACTAAAATATTTTAAATTCGTTTGCAGATTTTAGAAAGAAAGAATAATGAAATAGAAGAAATGAAAACTTTATACAAAAAGAAACAAAATGAAATGGAGGAGACTATTAGAAAACTTGAAAAGAAAGGTGATGTTGTATTGTTACATAAACCTTTTAATAACACTTCCATTTTATTTTAGTGCTTGTATAAAGTAAAATTTTATTTCTGACCTTTTGTAGTATGAGAAGGGAATGTTTATGTGGGTTTCCATCAGTTGATCTGTTGATGTGAGCTTCTATAGGACTTAAGAAAAACTGTGTGTGTGTGTGTGTGTGTGTGTGTGTGTGTGTGGTAGCAATGGTGGTTGGTTTGGTTACAGATTTGGAAGAGTCTGTAACTGTCACTCCTTCTTAATTCTCTCCCTCTTCCCTGGGCTGGAGCTGCCATAGGTCAGTCATAGAATTAGAACTTACTGGCTTTCACAAGGAAGTCTAGAGAAATTACTCCTTTTGGTCTAATAAAATTCATTCCATTAAGTATCTACTTTATGCCTTATAGTGTATGCTAGTATTGTGCTCGACAGAGCAAACATTTAAAAAGTATTCCCCATTTACACTTTCATTATGAAGGAAAAGAAAGCATGTAATCAAGTGTTAAATTGACTATGACTATAGGTTGAAACATTGAAATGCAACAGACAGTTGCAACAGGTCTTAGTTTTAATTTTGGAATTGTGAAGCAAAATGTTGTAGATGCTAGACTAATATTAGGTTAACTTGGATTCTTCTTCTCACCTTATTTGTTGCACAGTTGAGATATAAGAGTGAAAGAAATTTCTATATAAATGTTTATGAAAATTTTGCTATCTTGAAGTAAGTGAATAAAAACATATTCAGTAAGCTAAGAAATGCAACTGTCTGTAAACCACTATAATTATAGTAAACCACTATAACACATAATGTAATAAGTGACTTAGAGGAGAAATCTATGAGGTTCACTGGGAATAAAGAGGAGCTTCTCTCTGCCCCTGCAAGAGGAGGAGCCTGGTTGGTGAACGGTCCATAAAGAAGTGCGACTTGGGCTGAGACTAGAGATGCGCAGTGTTGCAGCAGGGAAGGCTGGGGCATGCCAGGTAGATCAGTGATCACATTTGGGCCGTGATGCAGGAGCGGACATGGCCTCAGGGATCTGCAGATAGGCCGGTACGTTCATGAGTTTAAACATATGGAAGTGGCAAAAGATGTGGCCAGAAAGCAGCCAGATCACGAGGAGCTGATCTCCACGTTAGAGGCTTTTGGCCATCGTCTTGTAGCGGGGGGAGCTGCGGGGTGATTTTGAGTCTGGGGGTGGCGTTACGGGGTCTGTACTGTAGAAGGACCTCTTCACAGCAGTGGAGGATCCACTGGAGGGGAATGATGCCGAGGCCAGCACACTGTTCACATTGTCGGGGGAGTGAGTAACGGGGGATTCAGCCGAGGCTGTGGTGGTGGAAATGGAGAAGAAGAGAGGAAAGAAAGAGTACGAGAGAGTTTAGGGCAGAGAACGGATAAGACTTGGAGGGAAACGGAATGATCTGTTAACTGGTACGCTATGTTTTTATTATCATCAGACTCTTAACGTGGTAGCTAGAATTGGTTTAACTATGTTTTCATCATTTTTGACAGTTCAGACCCTCATACGTGAATGTCAAGTTATCAGAGAGACCAAAGATAACCAGATTGCAGAGTTAAAAAAGATATGTGAACAAAGTACAGAATCTCTGAATAATGATTGGGAAAAAAAGGTAAGCTACATAAAATAAAATAGTTATGGAAAAATATAAAGGGTTATACTTTAACGGAACAAATTTAATTATAAAAATAATGGGTGTTCACAAAATATACAGAAATGTTTGAAAAAATAAAAATAACTTAATATTCTAGACTAACTAGAAATAGCTGTTCGTGTTTCGGTATATTTTTTCTGGAAGTTTAATGGTTTGTAAACTAGTTTTCATTTAGAAAAGTTACTTTTAAGAATTCTTGAATTTAATTAAGGTTCTGAATTTTTTGTCAGAGCCAGTAGATTTTAAGCAAAATTAGCAGGGATGTAACAGCAGGTAGTTTTTGGAAGTTAAACTGTTTAAACTTTGGATGTAGGCCCTGGATCATTTCTTTTCTGAAATCTCAGGTAACGCAATATTTGTAGCATAAATTTGTTTTTGATGTAAACAAAATCAGTAGTGGATGGCTTATTCTTGGAGGAGCATTTACTTCCGAAAAATATTTTCATAAAATGCAGCAGCACCCAGAGTAATGTAAAAAATGCTCATGATGAACGAGTCTTACATAGTCATGTGTAGGACTTTCATTAGGAGCCCTTAGCCATCAGTCGACATCACAGTATGTATGTAAGAGGAAAGAAGTGTGTTACTTCTTTTGAGGAGCTCTGTGATGAAGATCTGCAGTTAACTCCTCCTCCGGATAGTCCCCGATTAATCTGGGTTCAGTCTGTTTTCCTGAGAGCTCTGATGCCTCCCCAGGCAGACACAGGTCTGATCTGTCCTGGCTGTGGCAGCTTCCGTGCCAGCCTGGGAAGGGCCCGTGTTCAGAGGGGCAGGCTTAGCTCTTTTCTAGTTGCATTTTCATTTGAGTGGCTTTATCTTTTCTATGAATTTGGCATATTTTTCTGCTTGCATCAGGTCCATTGTGTTCATAGTAGCCCCTGACTCCCTTTCCCCTAGTTCCTTCTTCCCCAGTTTAAGTTGTCTGGTGTTTGCAGAGAAGAGTCTCTGTCTCCTGCCGTGCGCAAGGGTATATTTTATGGTTTCAGCTGGACCAGCAACTCTTTCTTAAAGTTACACGGTGATTAGTGGATGTGAAACACCGCAAATGTGGTAAAAGGTCTTTTTTGTGAAGTACAGTTGCATGTAAATCTGGGCAGAGATGAATGCCTGGTGCAAGCAGGGTAGGTGCCAAAAATGAATAAGCAGAGGATAGATGTACATTGTGATTTATGTAGTCATCCATTCAGAAAATGTGAAGTATCTGTACCGCCGAGGTGAGGTGAGGTGAGGTGATGTGTGTATGTGTGTGTGTGTATGTATGTGTGTGTGTACTCCCTCGTAGAAATCTCCATCCTACATTTCTCACTTTAAGGCCCAGGTATCCAACTACCTAGTTAAGATCTCTCCTTTTTAGCTTTTTTAGAGTTATCCTATGATTGACGCAGCAATGCCTTTCCTACCTACATACCCAAGAGAAATGAAAACGTGTCTGCACAAAAAGTTATACATGAATGTTCATAGCAGTATTATTCATATGAAAACCAAAAAGTAGAAATCAACTGCCGAGTGGATACATAAAATGTAGTATATTAATACAATGGAATATTGCTGGGCAGGGGACAGGTATGAAGGACTGGTACACGCTACACCATGGGTGAGCCTTGAAAACATCATGCTAAGTGAAAAAAGCCAGTTATAAAAGACCAATTCTGTGACTCCGTTTGTATTAAATGTCCAGAATAGGCAAATCTATAGAGACGGAGAGACGAGGGCCATGATAGCTAAAGAGCACAGGTGTTCTTTTGGGGTGATAAAATTGATTTTGGTTATGGTTGCGTAAGTCTGTGAACATACAAAAAACCCTTGAACTGTCTGATTTAAGTTGGTGCTCTGTATGGTACGTGAATAAAGCTGCTAACGTTAATAAAGCTGTTGAAAAAAAATGGGTCTCTCCTTGACCTAAATGCCATCATTCTCCCCAAACTCCATCTTCTTCCTCTGTTGCCGAAGCAGCCTCCTCCTAAGGCTCCCCTTCTCCCTGTTCCCGGAGAGAACAGGTGGTGGTGGCGTCTGCTCGGCTGCCGCACACTCTTCTTTTGCCTCACCTCTCACACCTGGTCACTCGTGCTTCTGGTCTGTTTGTTGTGATTTATTCGCATTGTCCCTCCCCTAGGTCTGGAGACCGTGTCTCTGGCCTCCGTCGCTGTAACTGGACCCTTGGCACCTCCTCAGTCCGTGCCCCATGACACAGCCATGTTGATGGTCTTTCTGCAACACAGATCTGGTGTTCCTCGTCACCGTGAATCACCCCAGGGGTTCCCAGCGGCCCTTAGGTTTCGAGGCTCTGCGTGACTGAGACGCTGGCCACCGTTGAAGCCTCCTCCTTTGTTGCAGTCCTGCTCCCCTCCTTACGCTTTGCTACTAGCTGCACAAAGCTTTGCCAGTTACCCGGCTCTACCATGCTGTTTCTCATCTATGGGCCTTTAAAAAAATTGAGTTACGACTCATATGCCATAGAATCTACCTTCTTAGAGTGTACAGTTGAGTGGTTTTCAGTCTGTTCATGAGGTCCTGCCACCATCACCGCTGTATGGTTTCCAGGGCATTCCTGTCAGCCCAGAAGATACCTGGTACCCGCTGTCACTCTCTTCCCATGCTCCCTTCCTCTACCCTCTGCAACCACTCATCCACTTTCTGTCTCCACACTTTGGCCTGTAAAATCATGCAATACATGGCATTTTGTTACTGGCTTCTTTCACTTATCATAATGTTTTTAAGTTTCCTCCATGTTTTAGCATGAATCAGTAGTTCAATCCGTATTATGGTCAAATAATATTCCATTGTGTTGATGTACCACGTGTCACCAGTTGGTGGACATTTGATTCCACTTTCTGGATAATAATGCTTTTATGAAAATTTGTGTACAAGTTTTTGTGTGGACCTGTGTTTTCATTTGTCTTGGCTATTGAAGAGGGAGAAGCACTGCCTGCATTTTCCTTTCCTCACCCCTCATAGCACTTCTGATGCCAAATGTGTGGGCTTTGCACACATCAAGCAATTCCCTTTGACGCCAGTTGGACGTCCTATAATTCAATTAAATTTGACACTATTTACCTAGAATCAGTATCACATCCCACAAGTTAAGGTCTCAGTCCCACAAGAGTGCGCCCACTTCAACGTCAATCGAAAGTCCCAGGTTGTTGCCTGTACGTCTGACCAAGCGGCTGTAAATAGGAGTTCTCACCACTTCCTCCCTGGATTCCATGATTTGCTGGAATGGCTCACAGAACGTAGGGAAGCACTCACTGACATTCTACCATTTAACCATTTTATTGTAAGGGATATAAGAGATGCAGGTGAGCAGCCAGATGAAGAGATGCACAGGGCCAGGTATGTGGGAAGGAGCGCAGAGCTTCCCTGCCCCCTCCTGGCACACTGCTCTCCCGGCACCAGCTGTTCACCCACCTGGAGGCTCTCCAAACACTGTACTTTTGGGATTTTTATGGAGGCTTTATTATGTGGGGATGATTGACCATAAATGTTATCTTCAGCCCCTCTCCCCTTCCTGGAGGATGGGGGCGCACTGAAAGTTCCCGGCTTCTGATCATGGATGGCTTGGTCTTTCGGGTGACCAGCCCCCATCCTGGAGCTGCCCAGGAGCCCACCCAGTCACCCAGGAAATCCCAAGGGATATAGGACCTCAGAGCCAGGAATTGGGGGCAGAGACCAATATATATATATATATATTTCTGTTATATCACAGGTATATAATTAAGAGTGGAATTTCTGGGTTATGTGCTAATTCTGTGTTTAACATTTCAAGGAATTCCCATACTGTTTTCCAAAGTGGCTACACCATTAACCTGTTGGCTTTTACGATACCTTTTCTTCTATTTGGACAGATTCCTGGTTCCTCTGGGCCTCCTCTGGCGTGAGGCAAGTACGTGGTCAAATGTCCAGGTTATAGACCAATCTGTAGGATACTGAGAGGGCCTTTGCACCCCCTGAACCCGTTGCCAAACCATGGCTAAAATATCTCCTTGTGGGTTTATAGATCCCCTTATTGTCAGGGCCACGATGGCATCCTGTGGCTTAGCAAGGTTTGTACTTTAGAACATGCCTAATAATGTTTGCTGCTTAAGCAGTTTATGCCTCAGGGGAATGTTTGCCCTCTAAAGGCTCCCGGGCCGAGTGACCTGGACTCCAGTTCATTGCTAGGCTTGGGGAAGCTCTCGGTGACGCATTTGCTTGATCTATGGTAGATGCTAATAAAACGTGTTGGACGGATGCAGTCAAAATTCGCTCTGCAGTTAGTTGGTTAAGTCCGTGAAGTGAGACCTGCGGGTGCAGAGGGCCGACCGTATTCTTTGGACGATACCGTTTATGTTGGGGCCTGAGCACCGCAGATGGTCCGGAGCAGACACCCGGTGGCTGCCCAGGGCCGACGGAGTGCGCGATTAGTCCCCAGTCAGACCGCTAGGCCAAGTGCGCCTGTCCCCTCCTCAAACGGCTAAGCAAGTTCTAGCACACTTGTGCTCTGGCTGCGCTCACCCTGTGGGTTCCGCTCTAAACTCCCGGGTGAGCTTTAAAGGGCTCAGGCTGGCTGCAGACGCGCCCCAGGGGCAGCAGGCACCGGCCTGAGAAAGCGACGGCGGTGCCCCCGAGAAGGCGCCGCACTCACGGGCCCCTGTGTACAGCAGGGGTTTGACGTTCAGGCGGCGTGTGGCGTGGGACGTTTGGGGGACCACACACATGAAGAAACCACCGCGACCTTCCAAGTGACTCCTTTACACCCTTTATCAGTGTTGCTGTGCACGTCAGTCAGCAACTGCGAAGCAGCTCTGAGATGCAGGCACTGTGGGCTTGGCTGCAGTCCCGTGCCAGACAAGTGACTGACCTCTGAATATCAGACATGACACCGGTTTAAAACGTATACCTTGGCAAAGAAATATACCATATCAATGATTTGGGAGACCACTTACAAATAGTCAAAATTGCATTTGTTAAATTTGTGAAACCCCAGGATCTTCTGTACGGCTGTTACGGAGCCATCCTTGCTCTTCCCGTTCAGCCAGAAACTAGAAGGAAAGCTCCTGGGACCCTTCCCACTAGCAGGCGTCGTTATGGCTGGTCTTCTCCTCTTGTTTCCACCACCTCTCAGGGTTTTCCCTGTCCCTCCAGTACCTTCCTAGTCAAATAAGGTCTCTGTGCATGTGTCATACCCTTGTCTGTCTCGCCTACTCATGAATGGGAAGTAAAGTGTATCTTTTAGACTATTCTGGGCTCCTGCCCCCCACCCAACCTTGAATGAGTCTGAGATTGGATGCAGGGGAGAGGAATTAGATTCTGAATTCCCCTCCTGTGAAAAATAAGTGAACAAACGCCCACAAGTCTGGGAGCACAGGTGTTCAACTCCCTTTGGAACCTGTCCTTTGAACTTTGGTTTCCTTACCTCAGTTACATCGATATTTTAGAGCTTCATCCGTTTAAACATGTATACATAATCTTCGTAAAAAAAGATCAGTATGCATGAGGACATAGAGTTCTCCCTAGAGAACTCTCTTTGATTTATAAATACCATCTTTGTGTCCACTTTTGTATAGGTTATGGGATGGATAAAAATAGTTTCTCATTGGGGGTTAGGGTGAAGGATAAAGCTTTTTTTTTTTTTTTGTCAAATGAATATGCACATAAACATAAGTATTCTGGTAAGTGGGAAAAAAAAAGGATAAAGCATTTTTAACATTACTCTTGTGCAAAATTTCATGCAAATAAGATGAAAATACAGACAGTGAGATAATATTCCTAAACAATAACAGTATTATAAATATTTCTGTTTTTTGATTTCAGGCTAATACTAGTGTTGTTTAGCTGACGCATTATATTATCTGTCTGATTTATGTACTGTTCTTACCTGAGGTGGATAATTCCCTTTAATATTTGTTTATCCATTACAATTTTCAGTTCAGGAAAGTAAACAAAAAATTGTTTCTTAATCATGCTCTTTACCTGATATCTTTACTTTGAATGTTTATTTATGAGTTTTATATCTTTTGTTGTTCAGGTCACTATATAAATAAATAGAGAAATATAGGAAAACATTTTTTTCTGAATTGCAAAATAGTCTATTCTATAATAGTAGTGAAAGAGTCAGTTTTTGATTTCACTGTGTAGCTCCACAATGCTGTAGCAGAAATGGAAAAGGAAAAGTTTGAACTTCAGAGGCGGCACACTGAAAATATTCAAGAACTGCTAGAGGACACAAACGCACGTCTGAACAAAATGGAGGGTGAATACATGGCACAAACACAGTCCACAGTAAGTCTTTTTTCTTTTTTTTCTTTTCTTGTCGTGTTTATAAACTGTCCTCTTCATCTCCATGTCCCCATGCTTCCAGGATGTGTGCAGTGCATAAATAAGTATGTTACAGAATTAAATGAAAACATCTCACCTTCCCACTCGACACGGGTTTATATGCGACAGTGGACGGTCTCTTGAAGTTTGCCGTGGGATTTCACTCTGGATTGTTTGATGCCACTGTTTTTTTTTAAACCCCCAGAAGCCTTAACAAATCTTTCTTCTTGTTTTCTTCACTGACTTTCAACCTAGAGATAATTTCTTTTCTTTCTTTATTTCTGTTTTATTGTTTGTTTCAGTCTTTTTAACTGAAGACTTGATTGTTTTTCTGAAAACGTCTAATGCTAGTGTGAAGACAGTCAAATTGGAGATAGGAGTAGTGTGAGCGATCGAAGACAGGTTTTCTTAGTAGATTTGTCTTGACCGAGGAGCCAGACACGGATACCACATGGGTAAGCCCCAGAGTCCCCTTCTGAAAAGGATGCAGAGGGAGGGCACTGTAGTGGACAGCAGGAGACAGTAACTTTCTCCAAGGGAAGACGGGGAACCCCTGAGAGCCCCCTGAGTGAGCACTGCTTGCAGAGGGTAGGTCTGAGGGTGTGAATGTTGTCAGCCTTTAGAAGCTCAGATGACTTCCTGAGATACAGAAGCCTGGGCAGGTGGGCTGAGGGGTCCCTGGGCCAGGGCTCCTCACGTCTGGGGCAAGTGCACCTTGTCAGTCTTGTTTCTGATATATGATACGGCTTTGTGGCATATGGAGCCCTGTATCCTTCCCTGACCACTTAGCTCACCCAGGCCAGCCTGGCTTGGTCCAAAGTGCTTCCCTGAATTTAAAGCTGTGGAATATGAGCAGGAGTCCATTACCCGGGCATGTCTTGGAGACCCTAGACCAGCTGAAGGGCCTATCTCAGAGGGTTAAAGAAATGGGATGCAGGATCCACAGTGATTTGGAGCCTGGGCTTTAGGTCTTGGGCTCAAATCCCAGATCCTTAAAACCTTGAGTGCCGTGCGAGCTCTTCAAATGTTTAGTTTCCTCATCTGTCAGATAGGGTAACAGTAGTAATAAAGTGTAATATATATGTCGTTGAAAATATTAAATAAATTAATATACATAAGTTATTTAATAAGTGCTCAATAGATAATTGTTAATGTCTTTGAAAATGTAACATACAAGAAAAGTAATCAAGAGAGCCATATACATGAGAAAGTACTCAATTCAAGAACTTAATCGATGTTTGCTTGAAGATGGCAGGTTGAACTTGGCGTTGGCCTCCATTCCCTCCCACAAAAATGGTAGTAAAGGGATAAAGAAAAAGGCATAACCAGAAGGACAAAGAGAGTGTGAGAGCAATAAAATTCTGGAGTTGGAAAGGCGATGGATGAGCTGACCCAGCCGGTTCAAGAAAGCAGGACCCTACCTCGGCACTGGGGAGTCTAAGAAGCAAACCGAGTTACACGTGGACCTTCCAGGGGCTCAGGACCCGTTGTACTGCTTGCCTCTGGAAGACGGGGTGCAGGTGCTGCTTCAGCACGTGGAGAGCTGGGTGGTTTAAGACGCAGCTAGATGTGGGACTGGGGCGAGGAACACAAGCCGGCTTGTTATACCATTCCTCCGACTTTTGTACGTTTGAAATGCCCCATAGCAAAACTTTTTTAATGATACGATTAACAGCAAAAACCAGCCAGCTCTTTACATCCTCTCCCCCACATCGTGAAGCGTGGGCCTGCTTCTCACCCACCTCAGCGGAAGACAGGAGGTTACCCTCGGGAGGGAACGGCAGCCTCTGGATTGGGACACGGGGGCACAGCTGGGATTTCTTAGCGCAGCAGCTCTCGGTGCGCAGAGTGCGCGTCCTTGGGGGGGCCCGTGAGGGGCCAGGTTGTAACCCTCTCCCCACTTCCCACCGCAGAGAATGCAGCAAAAAATCAGGTCACTTGTTATAAGGGGAAAAATGCTAAGCTGTCCTCAGGTTTCTTCACCTCAGCATTCCATGCCAGAAGACAGTGGAGCAGCACCAAGAGAGAAACTGAGAAAAAGCGTGTGGCCTAGGACGGTTTTCAAGTGAGGGACACAAGCAGTTTCAAACATCAGCAAGTATCTTTGATTTTATATGTGTTAAATGTCACTCCAGTGTCTCTAGGTATGAGTATTGGGGGCATTATTTGAGCCCTTCAAATTTGTGTTTTTTCATTTTTCTTTAATTCTGAGAAATTTATATACATTATTTCTTCAAAAAGATCTATCCTTCCTACTCCTTGGGTCTTATTTTTTTTTTTTTATAAGTAATTTAAATTTATTTTTTATTTATTTATGGCTGTGTTGGGTCTTCATTTCTGTGCGAGGGCTTTCTCTAGTTGCGGCAAGCGGGGGCCACTCTTCATCGCGGTGCGCGGGCCTCTCACTATCGCGGCCTCTCTTGTTGCGGAGCACAGGCTCCAGACGCGCAGGCTCAGTAACTGTGGCTCACGGGCCCAGTTGCTCCGCGGCATGTGGGATCCACCCAGACCAGGGCTCAAACCCATGTCCCTTGCATTGGCAGGCAGATTCTCAACCACTGCACCACCAGGGAAGCCCTTGGGTCTTATTTTATGTTTTCTGTCTCCTTGTATTTTCTTCCTATCCTCTGCTCCTAGGATAGTTTCCCATTCTGATCTTATTCTTACCAATTAATTTTTTAGTAGATTTCCTTCTGCTGTATTTATTTTATTGTTTCTAATTGTATCTGTTACACCTTTTATTTCAATTATTATTTTTTTCATATCCAATATTTTAATTTGGTTTCTCTTTCTCCCCTCCTCCTCCTTTTTCTTCTTCAGGAATTTCCTGTTTTTCACATTGTTAATATATTCTTTATCTTCTTAAATATACTTATTAGGCTTATTTGAAATTCTTGGTCCATCTGTTTAATTATTTGCCTTCAGAATATTATATATTACATATTACTACATTATGTATGTATTATAAATTATAGTTGCTATATATTATTTATATATACATGTATTGCTGGCTTTCTTTCATAGTTGTCTGAAGGTGTCTAATTATTTTGTACTGTGAGCTCATGTCTTTTGGGTTTATCCATTATTCTAAGGTGTATTGGGGAAAAGCTGGAAGACCAGATCCTTGTGCGGATCAGTTATGCTTTAAATAGTGAGGAGGAGGGGACCCTCAGGGCAGAGAGCCCCAGAAAGCGTGGGACCACTGCTGAACTCTCCTTGGCAACTTCCCATTTGTAACACACAAACCTCTTTAACCCTAAGGAAAATGCAACTTTGGAGGGAGGGCATCTCCCTAGATTGTAGTGTATCAGCCCCCAAGCTTTGGAGAGAGAGATGATCTTTTGATGAAAGAAGGTCTTATTTTTAACTTAGTCAAATTTATCAATCTTTTATAATTAGTGCTTTTTAAGTCTTTTTTTTAATATAAATTTATTTATTTTATTTATTCATTTTGGGCTGCGTTGGGTCTTCGTTGCTGTGTGTGGGCTTTCTCTAGTTGCGGCGAGCGGGGGCCACTGTTTGTTGTGTGCGGGCTTCTCATTGCGGTGGCTTCTCCTGTTGCAGAGCACGGGCTCTAGGCACGCGAGCTTCAGTAGTTGTGGCGTGCAGACTCAGTAGTTGTGGCTCGTGGGCTCTAGAGTGCAGGCTCAGTAGTTGTGGCACACAGGCTTAGTTGCTACGCAGCATGTGGGATCTTCCCGGACCAGGGCTCGAACCCGTGCCCCCTGCATTGGCAGGCGGATTCTTAACCCCTGCGCCACCAGGGAAGCCCTTTATGTCTTGTTAAACAAATCTTTCTCTAGTACAAGTGCAGAAAGGTTCACCTACATTATTCTACTAAAAGCTTTAAAGTTTTGTTTTTAACATTGAGTTCTTAGTCCATGTGGAGTTATTTTTTGTGACTGGTATGAGATAAGGATCTAATTTCATTATTTTCTACCTGGATGACCTTCTTCCCCACAGGCCCTCCTCCCCCAATTCCTCCTTTGCTCATTGATCTGCCATGCTGTCAGCTGTCAAACTTCCATATATGTGAGGGTCTTTCTTCTAGTTGGTTGGCTAATTTCTCTACCTCTGCTAGTATCATACAGTCTTCATTATTGTAGCTTCATGATTACTCTTGATGTCTGATAGAGAAGTCTTCCTTTCTTCCTTGTCCATCAGAAGGGTCTTGATTATGCTGAGTCCTTTTCTTTTACATATACATTTAGATTCAGCTTTCCAAGTTGATAAAGAAAATAAAACCCAGGGGTCTCTTGAACTCCTTTTGTAGTGTTTCTTCCTGAGTCTTTTATATTTTTGTCATAATAAAATTTTTATACTTTTGTTGTATAAAAGACTCAGGAATAAATGTATATGTCATAACTTTTAACTCTTAACATGTATGTAATAAATATTTTATTGTACTTTGACTAGAACTTGCAGAAAATGTTAAATAATGGTGATGATAGTGGATTTAAAAATAAAATTTTTTTCTTTTGGAAAAAATATACATATACTCTCATTATTGAAAATTTAGAAAAGTGATATAGTCAAAAAGAAAAAAAATGAATGTCTACATAATAAAATTACTCTTATTGGAAGTGTGTGAGAGTGCCCATTCTTCTACGTTTTGGGCCCAACAATGGGTGTTTTAATTAAAAACAGACAGACAAACCAAAACTTTGCCAATTTGATAGGCGTCTTAGTTTCCTAGACTGCTGTAAGAAATGACCACACACCTGGTATCTCAGAACAAGAGAAATTTATTGTCTCACAGTTCTGGAGGCTAGAAGTCTGAACTCAAGGTGTCCACAGGGCCCTGCCCTCCCTGAAATCTCCAGAGGAAGATCCTTCCTTGCCTCTTCCTATCTGGTTGTCTTTTTTTTTTTTTTGATAATAGCCTTCCTAATGGGTACAAAGTGGTATCTCATAGTGGTTGGTTTTGATTTGCATTTCCCTAATGATTAGTGATGCTTAGCATCTTTTCATGTGCTTATTGGCCATTGTATATTAACTTTTGAGAAATGTCTATTCAAGTTCTTTGCTCTTTTTATGATTGTGTTATTTGGTTTTTCATTGTCATTGAGTTGTAGGAGTTCTTTGTATATTCTGGGTGGCGATCCCTTATCAGAGATATGATTTTTTTTAGTTACCTATTTAAAGACTGTCCAAATAGAGTCACATTTTGAGGTGCTAAGGAGTTAGGACTTCAGTGTATGAATTTGGAGGAAGACAATTCAGCCCATAACTATTGTATAAGTTAACAACAAACGTAGCATGCGGTATAAAAGTGAAAAAGCCTAAGTAGTTTTTGGCTCATGAGGTTAAATTTACCAGGCACCTAACATGACCAGGCACTGCAGTGGACCCTGGGGACAAAGCAGTAAACAAGAAGTCCCTTCCACAGTGTTCATGTTTCCATGGGGCGACATCCAGTGAACAGCTACAGGTGTCCAGTAGCGATAAGTGGTGTGATGAAAAAGAAGCCACTGTAAGACATGAGTTTAAATGGGGTGATTTCAGCACTCCCTCTTTCGAGAGCACTGGAATCACAACTAACTGCTGAACAATCATCGACAGGAAGACACTGGAACTCACCAAAAAAGATACCCCGCATCCAAAGACAAAGGAGAAGCCGCGATGAGACGGTAGGCGGGGCACAATCACAATCAAATCAAATCCCATAACTGCTGTGTGGGTGAGTCACAAATTGGAGAACACTTATACCACTGAAGTCCACCCACTGGAGTGAAGGTTCTGAGCCCCACGTCAGGCTTCCCAACCTGGGGGTCTGGCAACGGGAGGAGGAATTCCTAGAGAATCAGACTTTGAAGACTAGCGGGATTTGACTGCAGGACTTCAACAGGACTGGGGGAAACAGAGACTCCACTCTTGGAGGGCACACACAAAGTAGTGTGTGCATCGGGACCCAGGAGAAGGAGCAGTGACCCCATATGAGACTGAACTAGACCTACCTGCTAGTGTTGGAGGGTCTCCTGCAGAGGCAGGGGGTGGCTGTGTCTCACCATGAGGACAAGGACACTGGCAACAGAAGTTCTGGGAAGTACTCCTTGGCGTGAGCCCTCCCAGAGTCCGCCATTGGCCGCACCAAAGAGCTAGGTAGGCTCCAGTGTTGGGTCGCCTCAGGCCAAACAACCAACAGGGAGGGAACCCAGCCCCACCCATCAGCAGACAAGTGGATTAAAGTTTTACTGAGCTCTGCCCACCAGAGCAACACCCACCTCTACCCACCACCAGTCCCTCCCATCAGGAAGCTTGCACAAGCCTCTTAGATAGCCTCATCCACCAGAGGGCAGACAGCAGAAGCAAGAAGAACTACAATCCTGCAGCCTGTGGAACAAAAACCACATTCACAGAAAGACAGACAAAATGAAAAGGCAGAGGACTATGTACCAGATGAAGGAACAAGATAAAACCCCAGAAAAACAACTAAATGAAGTGGAGATAGGCAACCTTCCAGAAAAAGAATTCAGAATAATGATAGTGAAGATGATCCAGGACCTCGGAAAAAGAATGGAGGCAAAGATCGAGAAGATGCAAGAAACGTTTAATAAAGCCCTAGAAGAATTAAAGAACAAACAGCTAGAAGAATTAAAGAACAAACAGAGATGAGCGATACAAGAACTGAAATGAAAAATATACTAGAAGGAATCAATAGCAGAATAACTGAGACAGAAGAATGGATAAGTGACCTGGAAGACAGAATGGTAGAATTCACCACCACAGAACAGAATAAGGAAAAAAGAATAAAAAGAAATGAAGACAGCCTAAGAGACCTTTGGGACAACATTAAACGCAACAACATTCGCATTATAGGGGTCCCAGAAGGAGAAGAGAGAGTCCAGGAAGCACAGAGAGTCCCAGGCAGGATAAACCCAAGGAGAAACATGCTGAGACACATAGTAATCAAATTGACAAAAATTAAAGACAAAGAAAAATTATTGAAAGCAACAAGGGAAAAATGACAAACAACATACAAGGGAACTCCCATAAGGTTAACAGCTGATTTCTCAGCAGAAACTCTACAAGCCAGAAGGGAGTGACACGATATATTTAAAGTGATGAAAGGGAAGAACCTACAACCAAGATTACTCTACCCGGCAAGGATCTCATTCAGATTTGACGGAGAAATCAAAAGCTTTACAGACAAGCAAAAGCTAAGAGAATTCAGCACCACCAAACCAGCTCTACAACAAATGCTAAAGGAACTTCTCTAAGTGGGAAACACAAGAGAAGAAAAGGACCTACAAAAACAATTAAGAAAATGGTAATAGGAACATACATATCGATAATTACCTTAAACGTGAATGGATTAAATGCTCCAACCAAAAGACACAGGCTCGCTGAATGGATACAAAAACAAGACCCATATATATGCTGTCTACAAGAGACCCACTTCAGACCTAGGGACACATACAGACTGTAAGTGAGGGGATGGAAAAAGATATTCCATGCAAATGGCAATCACAAGAAAGCTGGAGTAGCAATACTCATATCAGATAAAATAGACTTTAAAATAAAGAAAGTTATAAGAGACAAGGAAGGACACTACATAATGATCAAGGGATCAATCCAAGAAGAAGATATAACAATTATAAATATATATGCACCCAACAGAGGAACACCTCAATACATATGGCAACTGCTAACAGCTATAAAAGAGGAAATTGACAGTAACACAGTAATAGTGGGGGACTTTAACACCTCACTTACACCAATGGACAGATCATCCAGACAGAAAATTAACAAGGAAATACAAGCTTTGAGTGACACAATAGACCACATAGATTTAATTGATATTTATAGGACATTCCATCCAAAAACAGCAGATTACACTTTCTTCTCAAGTGCACATGGAACATTCTCCAGGATAGATCACATCTTGGGTCACAGATCAAGCCTCAGTAAATTTAAGAAAATTGAAATCATATCAAGCATCTTTTCCGACCACATAGCTATGAGATTAGAAATGAATTACAGGGAAAAAAACGTAAAAAACACAAACACGTGGAGGCTAAACAATACGTTACTAAATAACCAAGAGATCACTGAAGAAATCAAAGAGGAAATCAAAAAATACCTAGAGACAAATGACAATGAAAACACGACGATTGAAAACCTATGGGATGCAGCAAAAGCAGTTCTAAGAGGTAAGTTTATAGCAATACAAGCCCACCTCAAGAAACAAGAAAAACCTCAAATAAACAACCTAACCTTACACCTAAAGGAACTAGAGAAAGAAGAACAAACAAAACCCAAACTTAGTAGAAGGAAAGAAATCATGAAGATCAGAGCAGAAATAAATGAAATAGAAACAAAGCAAACAATAGCAAAGATCAGTAAAACTAAAAGCTGGTTCTTTGAGAAGATAAACAAAATTGTGATACACCTTTAGCCAGAGTCATCAAGAGAAAGAGGGAGAGGACTCAAATCAATAAAATTAGAAATGAAAAAGGAGAAGTTGCAATAGACACCGCAGAAATACAAAGCATCATAAGAGACTACTACAAGCAACTCTGTGCCAATAAAATGGACAACCTGAAGAAATGGACAAATTCTTAGAAAGGTATAACCTTCCAAGACTGAACCAGGAAGAAATAGAAAATATGAACAGATCAATCACAAGGAATGAAATTGAAACTGTGATTAAAAATCTTCCAACAAACAAAAGTCCAGGACCAGATGGCTTCACAGGTGAATTCTGTCAAACATTTAGAGAAGAGCTAACACCCATCCTTCTCAAACTCTTCCAAAAAATTGCAGAGGAAGGAATACTCCCAAACTCATTCTATGAGGCCACCATCACCCTGATACCAAAACCAGACAGAGAAACTGCAAAAAAAGAAAATTACAGAGCAATATCATTGATGAATATAGATGCAAAAATCCTCAACAAAATACTAGCAAACAGAATCCAACAACACATTAAAAGGATCATACACCATAATCCAGTGGGATTTATCCCAGGGATGCAGGGATTCTTCAGTATACGCAAATCAGTCAGTGTGATACACCATGTTAACAAATTGAAGAAGAAAAACCATATGATCATCTCAATAGATGCAGAAAAAGCTTTTGACAAAATTCAACACCCATTTATGATAAAAACTCTATAGAAAGTGGGCATAGAGGGAACCTACCTCAACATAGTATAGGCCATATACAACAAACCCACAGCAAACATCATTCTCAATGGTGAAAAACTGAAAGCATTTCCTCTAAGATCAGGAAGAAGACAAGGATGTCCCCTCTAGCCACTATTATTCAACATAGTTTTGGAAGTCCTAGTCATGGCAATCAGAGAAGAAAAAGAAATAAAAGGAATCCAAATTGGAAAAGAAGAAGTAAAACTCACTGTTTGCAGATGACATGATATGATATATAGAGAATTCTAAAGATGCCACCAGAAAACTACTAGAGCTAATAAATGAATGTGGTAAAGTTGCAGGATACAAAATTAATGCACAGAAATCTCTTGCATTCCTATACACTAACAACAAAAGATCAGAAAGAGAAATTAAGGAAACAGTCCCATTCACCATTTCAACAAAAAGAGTAAAATATCTAGGAATAAACCTACCTAAGGAGGTAAAAGACCTGTAGTCAGAAAACTATAAGACACTGATGAAGGATATTAAAGATGAAACAGACAGATGGAGAGATATACCATGTTCTTGGATTGGAAGAATCAACATTGTGAAAATGACTGTACTATCCAAAGCAATCTACAGATTCAGTGCAATCCCTATCAAACTACCAATGGCAATTTTCACAGAAGTAGAACAAAAAATTTCACAATTTGTATGGAAACACAAAAGACCCCGAATAGCCAAAGCAATCTTGAGAAAGAAAAACGGAGCTGGAGGAATCAGGCTCCCTGCCTTCAGACTATACTACAAAGCTACAGTAATCAAGACAACATGGTACTGGCACAAAAACAGAAATATAGATCAATGGAACAGGATAGAAAGCCCAGAGGTAAACCCACGCATCTATGGTCAACTAATCTATGACAAAGGAGGCAAGGGTATACAATGGAGAAAAGACAGTCTCTTTCAATAAGTGGTGCTGGGAGAACTGGACAGCTACATGTAAAAAATGAAATTAGAACACTCCCTAACACCATACACAAAAATAAACTCAAAATGGATTAGAGACCTAAATGTAAGACCGGACACTATAAAACTCTTAGAGGAAAACATAGGAAGAACACTCTTTGACATAAATCACAGGAAGATCTTTTTTGATCCACCTCCTAGAGTAATGGAAATAAAAACAAAAATAAACAAATGGGACCTAATGGACCTTAAAAGCTTTTGCAACGCAAATGAAACTACAAACAAGATGAAAAGACAACCCTCCGAATGGGAGAAAATATTTGCAAACGAATCAACAGACAGAGGATTAATCTCCAAAATGTATAAACAGCTCATGCAGCTCAATATTAAAAAAACAAACAACCCAATCCAAAAATGGGCAGAAGACCTAAATAGACATTTCTCCAAAGAAGACATACAGATGGCCAAGAAACACATGAAAAGCTGCTCAACATCACTAATTATTAGAGAAATGCAAATCAAAACTACAATGAGATATCACCTCACACCAGTTAGAATGGGCATCATCAGAAAATCTACAAACAAGAAATGCTGGAGAGGGTGTGGAGAAAAGGGAACCCTCTTGCACTGTTGGTAGGAATGTAAATTGATACAGCCACTATGGAGAACAGTATGGAGATTCCTTAAAAAAACTAAAAATAGAATTACCATATGACCCAGCAATCCCACTACTGGGCATATACCCAGAGAAAACCATAATTCAAAGAGACACATGCACCCCAATGTTCATTGCAGCACTGTTTACAATAACCAGGTCATGGAAGCAACCTAAATGCCCATCGACAGACGAATGGATAAAGAAGATGTGGTACATATACACAATGGAATATTACTCAGCCAAAGAAAGGAACGCAATTGGGTCATTTGTAGAGACGTGGATGGATCTAGAGACTGTCATACAGAGTGACGTAAGTCAGAAAGAGAAAAACAAATATCGTATATTAACGCACATATGTGGAACCTAGGAAAATGGTACCGATGAACCAGTTTGCAGGGCAGAAATAGAGACACAGATGTAGAGAACAAACGTATGGACACCAAGGGTTTCGGGAAAGCGGTGGGGGTGGGTGGTGGTGATGGTGGGATGAACTGGGAGATTGGGATTGACATGTATACACTGATGTGTATAAAATAGATAACTAATAACAACCTGCTGTATAAAAAATAAATAAAATTCTAAAGAAAAATCAGTGGGGTGATTTCATCCTCAAGGAGGTGGAAGTTGGTTCTTGGGATTAAAAAATTTAGATATTATAATGGATTGTGACCCTCCAGTGGGCATAGTTTATAAACAGCAAGACTGTGGTATTAAAATTTCATAGTAGGGGATGATTAGAAGAAAAATATCTAAACTGGCTTCTTAGTTAATTAACTAACGGCAATAATTTTTTAAAACGGTTGAGCAACACTGGAATGAGGAATAAAGCAGAGGCGAGTGCTACCGCAGACAGGTGCTGGGGAGCCTTTCTTCTGAAGGTGGGATGCTTACACAGCGCCTTTGAGAAGTACTGGGGCCGTGCGATCCTCTGGGAAAAGCGTTTCGGGCAGAAGGAATGGCCAGAGCAAAGATCCGAAAGCTGGGACTGTCCGGCAAGTTCATCAGAGCAAGGGGCGGCGTGGACGGGGCCCTGTGAGCAGAAAGGAGCAGAAAGGAGCATGGTAGGAAAATTCGTCAGTGGGCAAATCAGGGAAAACCCTGTATTGGATTATTGTTAACAGTCCTTCGTACAGTTGAGTGAATTTCTGGTACATTTGTATTGAATTTGTATTGGATTGAGCACATGAAAGTGGTTCCATCTGACTACTATCTTTAAAGAATCCGTCCTGCTCTGTGTGGAGAACAAACTCTGGGTGGCCGAGAATGGGAGCCGGGAGACCAATCAGGACGCTGGTGTCGTAGGTCCAGGCGGGAGAGGTGGGCGGCTTGGCCTTGGGCGTCAGTCAAGAGGTGAGAACTGCCAAGTGCTGCTCCTGTTCCCTGGGATGGAGAAGCCTGGAAGTGGATCAGGTTTACTAGGGGGAAAAACCAAGGGTTTATTTTCTGGATAATCAGCATAGTGATGATATTCAAAGCCATGAACAAAAAGCAAATTTATATCTGAAACACATTTTCGTCATCTCAACATCCTAAATTTTCACAAAAGTGAATAAATATATTAAGTAATTTTAGGGTTGAAATTTATGAAACATATTGATTGTCTAAAATGCCTGCTGCATTGTTATATTTCATTAGTTAAATATCATTAAGAGAGTAATAGCTTTCACAGTGGAATTTTAATTTTTATCAATTTGGGATGTAAAGTAAAGTGATACTTTGGGGCCAAGAGGTTACTGTTAGAGAAACTTCATTATATTTTTAATGAAAGTTGAATTTAAAAATTAGCATTCAGACCTTGTCATTAGGTAACAGTAAGTATAGAGAAAAATGGGCACAGTCTGTCAGCAGCATTGAATTTAAGAATCATCAAAACTAGACAGATCTTGCTGAGCCGCTCCTGATTTAACAATTAAACAAGGTAGAGTTCAAGGCATGGCTTAAGATGAAAGACGAGACTGTCACTGAGAATTAGTTCCTGTGTTTTGTTCTTTCAGGCTTTTTTCTTTTTTTGTTAGGTCTTATTCTGTGTCCGTGCCATTTATCGTAAGCAGACAATTGTATAGATGATTAGACTCGTGTCTTTTGGTATTGGCAGGGATTTTCTTGTGTGAAACTAATAATTAAACATGTAAACACTGGATTTTTTTTTTATTTTTAGTTTTGAACTGTATTAAATTTAAATAAACAGAACACAAAATGATGGTGATAGAAAAGTGACATTTTTATAACTAAATCAGTGAGGAGTAGCATGTCACATTGCTCTTTTACTTGGAAATATTCCAAGTTCTTTTGAAATAAGATATGTAATTCTTCATTATTTAGTCTTAAACAGAGTCCCTTAAACACTGGGTTTTTAAAACAACATATTAGAACTTATAAATATGAAAATGATAGCAAAATTCTTAGATGCTTGGGGAGGTGACAGCTGTAAAATATAGGGCTCTATTCATACCAGGGTTTAGACACACAAAGTCTGTGAGTAGTTTTATTGAGATTTTAGGCTTTATTAGTGGAATTCTTTACCCATTTCTGTACCATGGATGCCACTGGCAATCTTGTGAAGTTTATGCACCCCTTCTCAGAATAATATTTGAAAATTTAATAAAATATATGAGATTGCAAAGAAATTATATTGAGTTACAGTCATCAAAATATTAATAAATCAAAGTCATGATAAAGTAATACATATGCTTCTAAACTAATGCAGTAAATATCAAGATTTAGCAGTGGGCCTAATAACTATTGTAATTTATGAATAATGAGGAGGATAAACAATATTAGTGATTATCCAACACTGTATGGTCTATGGAAATATCTATGTTTCTGTTATTCATAGGTATTGCTAATACGAACTTGGCTGTTGACTGTGTTCATAGTTAAAGGGAAATGCTGAAGGTCAGTTAGGGGACTGAAAATAAAGAGGAGCTATTTTTTTCCATTCAAAGTCCCTGACACTCTGAATTCTATTCATGGACCTGAATCAAGTTTAAAGAGTATCAAAAGGGCCTAGACACGTGAAGTATTGTGTTAACTATTATTAGCTATTATTGTTAGTGGCATGAGGTGATTCATACAGCAGTTCGTCACTCTCTGAGATGGCCAGGAGTTGTCATTTCATAGTCGCCACCAGAATTTTTCTCCCAGTCTCACAATTTTAAAGAAAAAACTCCCAAATAGCACCAGTTCATCATTTTGAACAAGATGACCATTTAGAAAAATAGATTTTATTTTTTAGGACAGTTTTAGATTTACAGAAAACTTGAGAAGATGGTACAGAGAGTCCCTATATACCCCACACCCAACTTCCCCTCTTTGTAACGTCTTACGTTATTTTGGTACAGTTGTTACAATCAATGAATCAACAGGATACGTTAATAAACTGAAGTCCATAGTTTATTCAGTTTTCCTTAATTTTTACCTAATGTCCTTTTTCTTTTCCAGGATCTCATCCAGATACCACATTGTATTTTCTGCTTAGGTTCCTTTTGGTTGTGACAGTTTCTCAGACTTCCCTTGTTTTTAATAGCCGTGACACTTCTGAGGAGGACTGGTCAGGAATATTGTATAATGCCCTGTACTGGAATTTGTCTTATGTTTTTCTCATGATTAGACTGGGGTTATGGGTTGAGGCAGTAAGATCACGGAGGTAAAGTGCTGTTCTCAGCATATCACATCAAGGGTACATGCTACTGATGACTTACTGTGGATATTAACCTTGATCATCTGGCTGAGGCAGTGTTTGTTAGGTTTTCCACTGTGAAGGCATTCCCTCCCTGCCTTTCCATACTGTCCTCTCTGGAAAGAAGTACCTATGTGCAGCCTGTGTGTAAGAAGTGGGGAGTTATACTCTCCATACTTGAGGGTGGAGTATCTATGTAAATTATTTGGAGTTTTTCTGCGTGGGAGATTTGTCTCTTCTCCCTCATTTATTAATTTATTGAATCATTTATTTTTATCAGTATGGACTCATGGATATTATTTATCTTATGCTCTGGGCTATAATCCAGTATTCCTTTATTTTGTTGCTTAAATTGTTCCAGCTTCAGCCGTTGGGAGATCCTCCAGTAGGCTCCTCTGCCCCTTTGACCCACCCCATCAATGTGGATTATATGGAGACTGGTATTAGAAACCAAGATCTGTGTGCTGGGTGTACTTATTACTGCTGGGGTGTCATTTCTTTTATGTCCTCTCACCAGAGTATTTGTGTATATATAAACCTGTATATATATGCATATCTGTAAACATTAGTATATGTAACCATCTGTATCTGTATTAAGCTAAACATAATCTCTTACTGATGTCTGTAACTCTAAACCATTACCACATGGATTATTCTAGCCTTCTCCTCCCCTCTGTAAATTCTCAATCCAACATTGGAAACTTGGCCTCCACCGTCATCTTCTAATTGTTCAATTTCAGTGTACAGAAATGGATATAATCAGAGTTGTTGATCCATATCCCCATGGGAACCAACTTTGTCAACTAGGGAACAGTGCTTACGTGCAATTCCTTTTGCCTTTGGTCTCACAGACGCCACTCATTTCAAAATTGCGTAGGTCATCACCTTTCCCGCTACCCCTTCAATGAGCTTTTTATGTATTTGTAATAGAACTAGATTCTTTTATGTATTTGTAATAGAACTAGATTCTCTTTATGTATTTGTAATAGAACTAGATTCTTTTTTCACAGCCTGCATTTCTTCCGGGGAAGAATGTGCCAGTTCTCTTGGCATATTAGATTTTGAACCTGGAAGATTTATGATTTTTCCACTTCTCATCTCCTGCATTTAGTATTTTACTCAATCATACTATTTACTTCTCTGAAAATTTTCCTGGACCTGCTCTCTCCCCTTCTGTTTCCACAGCTACCACTTGAGCTCAGGCCATTGTTGCCTCATTCTGGGATCTTCCAGTAGCCTGCCGGTCGCTCTCCCATTCTCCTCTTGTTCCAAATCCCACAAGTACAGTTTGTCCCGTTTTCCCATGACCGAGAGCTTGAACTACTAATCTAATGCCTGTTATAACTTCTGTCTACAAGCCATGTCCTTTCAAGAACTCCAACCTCGTCTTCCGAGTGCCACCTCTGAGTTCACAATGTGGGAAGATATTCTTTGTACCCAAGGTAATCAGTTTGTTCCTTCTCTGATCCTGCAGTTATAAACTCTGGAATTCCCCTCCCACACTGTTTGTTACAGCCTGAAAAATGAGATTCTACATCAGCATCTTTTTATGATTCTACAACAGCATCTTTTTATCTGAATAACTTTTTGCCCCATTTTGAGGCCTTCACTATTTTGTGTCCCCTCGGTTCTTTGTATTCATTTTTTAAAGATTATTTTGGCCAAATGTTATTTAGGTATTTCATATATGTCTGTGGGTTTCCCCTGACATTATAAGTTTTTTTTTTTAAGTTATTTATTTTATTTATTCATTTTTGGCTGTGTTGGGTCTTTGTTGCTGCATGTGGGCTTTCTGAAGTTGCGGTGAGCAGGGGCTGCTCTTCGTTGCAGTGCATGGGCTTCTTGTTGCGGTGGCTTCTCTTGTTGCAGAGCATAGGCTCTAGGCGCCCGGGCTTCAGGAGTTGTGGCTCGCGGGCTCTGGAGTGCAGGCTCAGTAGTTGTGGCACACAGGCTTAGTTGCTCCGCGGCATGTGGGATCTTCCTGGACCAGGGCTCGAACCTGTGTCCCCTGCATTGGCAGGCAGATTCTTAACCACTGCGCCACCAGAGAAGTCCCATTATAAGTTTTAAATTTCTTTCATTTACTTTATGCTTACTTTATTTTGTCTAAGACACAATGTGTTATAAGAAAATGCTTTTAAAAAGAAATATAAAATAGTAGATAAAATAAATAATAAAGTGAATAACTGTCATCATACATTTTGCTTCAGAAAGTTTGTACCAGTATATATACAAGTATCTGTTCAGTAAATATAGAACTTAGTGCAGAAGCCACATTTTCAGTTCATACAATACTTGACTGCCCAGTAGGGCCACATTTAATAGTATCCTTGCACCGGAAACCGTGCCAGCTTCCAGCAATGCAGGTGTTAAACCCAGGTGCCCAGTGGTTGAGGCTTGGTATCAGAACGGTTCTGTTCTTTGTTTTAAGCCTGCTCATGCCTCACTCTGTTTCTTCTACTGTCACTCTCACCCCTCTTGTGCCTTGTCTTTCTAGTTTGATTGGCTGCTATCCTGCTTTTCTACTCCCGAACCCTTTTCCTAACTTCCACTCTTTGTCTTCCCTTTGGTGGCTGTTCTGTTTGGCACAGCGCTGGGACTTCCTAACCTCGTGCCAGTCTTCACAGACGGTACCAACTAGGTTGTTTTGGCCCATTTCATGGGCTCTTTATTTATTATGTATCTCCTGTGCTAAACATGTAAACTATTTGAATTAATTGGTAAGTGACTCTCAGGAGAAGTAAATCTTTGACAATTTGATCTGTGTTTGTTGGAATTAGCATGGACATCATACATACAATCCATTTCCAAGCGTAGCATGAGCCTGAGGAAATGTGTTGAATAGCGTGGGAAAGGAAATGGTTTTGGGGCCTACGTTTTTTAGACTTAATTTTTTAGAGCTGTTTTATTCACAGCAAAATTGAGGAGGAGGAAGGTAGAGAGATTTCCCATGTACCCCGTCCCTACTGCTGGCATGCAGAGCCTCCTGCCGTGGACATCTCCCACCAGACGCTACAGCAGTCACAGTTTATGAACCTACGTTGCTGCATCATCACCCAAGGTCCATAGCTTCCATTAGAGTTCACTCTTGGTATTAGATAGTCTGTGGGCTTGGACAAATGTATAATGACATGTATTGATCTAAAATTACAGTATTACACATAGTATTTTCTGCCCTAGAAATCCCCTGTGCTCTACCTGTTTATCCTTCCCCTCCCCGCACCTCCTGGCAACTGTCTCCATAGTTTTGTCTTTTCCAGAATGTCATATAGCTGGAGTCATACAGTATGTAGACTTTTCGGATTTGTTGCTTTCTTTTTTTTTAAATTAATTAATTTATTTATTTTTGGCTGCATTGGGTCTTCATTGCTGTGCGCGGGCTTTCTCTAGTTGTGGCGAGCGGGGTCTACTCTTCGTTGCGGTGCGCGGGCTTCTCATTGTGGTGGCTTCTCTTGTTGTGGAGCGCAGGCTCTAGGCATGCAGGCTTCCATAGTTGTGGCACGCCGGCTCAGTAGTTGTGGCTCGGGGGCTCTAGAGCGCAGGCTCAGTAGTTGTGGCGCACGGGCTTAGTTGCTCCGCGGCATGTGGGATCTTCCCGGACCAGGGCTCGAACCCGTGTCCCCTGCATTGGCAGGCGGATTCTTAACCACTGAGCCACCAGGGAAGTCCCAGATTGGTTTCTTTTACTTATGCATTTAAATTTCCTCTCTGCCTTTTCATGGCTTGATAGCTCATTTCCTTTTAGTGCTGAACAATGTTCCATCCTCTGGATGTACCAGTTTATCCACTCATCTACTGAAGCACATCTTAGTTGCTTCCAAGTTTTGGCAGTTATGAATACAAAGCTGCTATAAACATCTGTGTGCAGGGACTTCCCCGGTGGTCCAGTGGTTAAGACTCTGTGCTCCCAATTCAGGGGGTGCTGGTTCGATCCCTGGTCAGGGAACTAGATCCCGCATGCTGCAACTAAAAAAAGATTCCACATTCAGCTAAAGATCCCGCATGAGGCAATGAAGATCCTGTGTGCCCCAACTAAGACCCAGCGCAGCCAAATAAATAAATAAATTAAAACAAGACAAAACATCTGTGTGCATATTTTTGTATGGACACAAGTTTTTAACTCATTTGGGTAAATACCAAAGAGCATGATTCCTGGATTGTACGGTAAGAGTATGTTTTAAGAAACTGCCGAACTGCCTTCCAAGATGGCTGTACTGCTTTGCATTCCTGCCAGTAATGAATGAGAGTCCCTGTTGTTCCACATCCTTGTCAGCATTTGTTGTCAGTGTTCTGGATTTTGGCCATTCTAATGGGTGTGTAGTGGTATCTCATTGTTTTAATTTGCATTTCCATGATGGTATATGATGACATGTGATATGACATCCTTTCATATGCTTATTTGTCATCTGTATAGCTTCTCTGGTGAGGTGTCTAAGTCTTTGACCCATTTTTTAATTAGTTTTTTATTTTATTATTGTTAAATTTTAAGAGTTCTTTGTATATTTTGTATAACAGTCCTTCATCAGATGTGTCTTTTGCAGATATTTTTCTCAGTCTGTGGCTTATGTTCTAATCCTCTTAATACATATTATCTTTTATGGAATAGAAAATTTTAATTTTAATGAAGTCCAATTTATTAATTATTTTTTTCATGCATTGTGCCATGGATGTTGTGTCTAAAAAGTCATTGCCAAACTTAAGATAATCTAGGTTTTTCATATGTTATCTTCTAGGATTTCTGTATTTTTGCATTTTGCATTTAGGTCTGTGATCTGTTTTGAGATAGTTTGTAAGATGTGTCTAGATTCTTTTTTGTTGCACATGGTTGTCCATCTGTTCTAGCACCATTTGTTGAAAAGACTATCTTTGCTCCATTGTATTGCCTTTGCTCCTTTGTCAAAGATCAGCAGACTGTATTTATGGGGGTCTCTTTCTGGCCTCTCTGTTCTGTTCCATTGATCTATTTGTCTTTTCTTTTGACAGTACCACAGTGTTTTGATTACTGTAGCCTTATAGTAAGTCTTGAAGTAGGCAGTGTCAGTCCTCCAACTTTGTTCTTCTCTTTCAATTTTGTATTGACTATTTTGTGTCTTTTGTCTCTCCATATAAACTTTAAGAGCAGTTTGTCCATAAAATAACTTGCTGGGATTTTGATTGGTATTGCATTAAATCTGTAGATCAATTTGGGGATAACTGACATTGACATTATTGAATCTTCCTATCCATGAATGTGGACTATCTCTCCGTTTATTTAGTTCTTTGATTTTTCTCATTCTTGCATCAGAGATTTGTAGTTTACCTCATGTAGATCTTGTACATATTTTGTTATATTTGTATGTATTTCATTTTTTGGGGCGCTAATGTAAATAGTATTGTGTTTTTAATGTCAAATTCCCCTTGTTTATTACTAGGAAAAGTGATTGACTTTTGTATATTAACCTTGTATCCTGCAACCTATAGTGTCTTATTATTTCCAAGGGTTTTTTTTTTTTTCCTTCCCTTCCCCATCTTTCCCCTTTGGTAGCCATAAGTTTGTTTTCTATGTCTGTGAGTCTGTTTCTGTTTTGTATATAGATCCTCTCTTCATTTGTATTATTTTTTAGATTCCACATATGGTTGATATCATGTAATATTTGTCTTTCTCTGACTTACTTTACCAAGTATAATATTCTCTAGTGTCTTATTATTTCTTGATGTCTTATTATTTTCAAGAGTTTTTTGATGTATACTTTTAGATTTTCTACATAGATGATCATCTTTTTGCGAACAAAGACAGTTTTATGTCTTTCTTCCCGGTCAGTATACCTTTTATTTCCTTTTTTATATATTGCATTAGCTAGGATTTCGAGTATCATGCTGAAAAGGAGTTGTGAGAGAGAGAGCATCCTTTTCTTTTTCCTGATCTTAGTTGGAAAGCTTCTAGCTTCTAACCGTTATCTGTAGGTTTTTTGTAGAGATTTTTTCCTCAAATTGAGGAAATTCCCCTTTATTCCCATTTTACTGAGAGTTTTTTTTTTTATCATGAATCAGTGTTGGATTTTGTCAAATGCTTTTTCTGCATCTATTGATATGATCATGTGATTTTTCTTCTTTAACCATTGATGAGATGGATTACATTAATTGATTTTCAAATGTTGAAACAGCTTTGCATACCTGGGTGAGAGTTACTCTCTTTATTTCTATTATTGATGAAGTAATTGGGAGTGCACTCTTCATACTTGTATGGTGCTAGAGTAGGAGTTGTTGTTATAAAAAGAGAAGCATAATCTTGTTGAGTTAGAAAAGTCTTCCATCATAAAATTCAGGATGGACAGTTTAATTTGTTCAAATGGGAAAAAGACTACATATACATATTATTGAATGAGATGATTTGATCATTACTCACCATTATACCGCTGGTACGGGCGTAAAGAGCAAAGTAAGGAAAAGGTTAGAGTTGTTCAGGGCAGTTTGGAATGCAAGAGTCAGAAGGTAATCGTATGATACCCAGTTGCATTGCCACTGCCTATTAGAGGGGCAGATTGTATAGGTATGTGTACAATGTGTATTTTATTTTACTTATTTTATTTCTATTTTATCATATATATTTTATATACATATATAAAATATATATTTTAATCACTGTTACTCTGTACAATGATATACAGACAACTGAGATCAAAATATTGCTTCAACATCCTGGACTTTCTTCTCTGATTTGTTGGGTATGTTTTCCTCTCACCTATTTTTTTCTTTCTCATATAACTAGTACTTTTATTCTTTTCTCTCATGTCCACTGTATTCAATATTCATATTGTAGAAAGATGGCTGACTGCTTTTCTGGCTAATAGAAACCCTTTTTCCTTAGCAAATTCTGGAGAATTACTTATTTGTATCAATTCAATACTCTTTGCCTTGGTTTCTTTAACAATTTCTAATATTTTATAAGGATCATATGTTTCTTTTTGCATTAAGAAAAAGAAAAAAATGGATTTTCAAAAATAGTTTGAATATAGGGGGAATATCTTTATCCCTATTTCGAATTTCTTGTGTTCTATCTTTACCTTTTATAACACACACAAAAAACTTTTTGGTATATTCTATGAAGAACAGATGTGTAGGGTGGAGATTTTGAAAATTTAACAATTATCCTATTTTAATTAAACAAATATTGATAGTCTACAAATTTGTATTGAGTGCTTACTACAAGCCAAGCACTGTTCTAGAAACAAGAGATTTATAGTGAACAAAGCAGTGTCTTGAGCTTACATTTTACTGGGGAAGATAAACAACAACAATAAAAAAACAAATAAATATATACATTTGTGACAAGTACTAAAAAGAAAAATGAAGGTTAATAAAAGAGAAAAGAGAGTGGTAGGAGATGAGAACAGAGAAGCCATAATAATCCCGTCTTTCTCTGAGTAGAAGGGAAGTCATTGGATGGTTTTGAGCAGGAGAGTGATATTTGATTAATGTTCTGAAAAGATCATTTCCTTGAAGTTCAGTAACTTTACCATAACTGTGGCATTTTTCATCTGTGTCAGTTTTATGGTGTGCCCTTTGTACAATTTTCTTATAGTATGTTTTTTATTTTCTTTAGGTACACCAATGATGTAAATTTGAACTATCATTTTTCTCTTTTCTACATCTGTTGTTTGCTCTTGTGTTTAATTTTTGTCCATTCTGGTTTGCTTGCTTTCCACAAGCTTTTCCTTCATTTTTTTTTTAAACTGTATCTCCCCCCCACCCATTCTTTTTTTGGAGCTATTTTCATTTTAGTTTTCCTTTTCCTAAGATCTGTGTGTTTATGTTTCATTACTTCCTGTCTCTCAATATAACTACCTGAGATCTTACAGTTTTTCTCTGACTTATTTTTTTATAGAGGTGAGGTTTATTAAGTTTTTGTGGATATGTGATTTTTTTGCATATTGTAAAAGATGTTCCTTGTGATACATTTGGCATTGATTTTAATCTGTCACATGTAAGTGATTTTATTTAGTGAATATTCTTCATTTGTCTTTTGTTTTTTCTGCCTTTCCTCTCATTTCCTTACCATATATTTATATAGGTTGAATCCTGGCCCATTTTTGATTATTACTCATCTTTCAATGTACAGATTTCTTCCTTGGCCAGTTATTTGAAGACAGTTTCTGGGTATATAGGACCAGAGCCATGTTCCATCATAGCATGAATTTCTTACTATGCAGGGATGTATGTGAGAGAATTCTTTGAGCATTTATTGCTTAATAGCTGCAGTAATGCTTCTCATAATGTCATTTCTTTCCCTTAATTGCCCTAGCCATAGATTGTTTCCAGAAAATATGGCTTGTGTGATTTTTCATTCAGTCCAGCCTTTCTTTCTTCTTTTTCATGCCAGATTGGGTTCAGAGTTTCCAGCCACAACCTGTGCATATGTTATCACTGAACCAAGGAAGAGATTCTTTGCATGCCACTTAGTTTGGATAACTGTGTTCTGATGATATTTTCTAAGATCTCCAGCCATAGGTCATTCTCTCCTGGAGTATTCCTGCATTTCTATTTGATCATTTAATTTTGCCGGCCATCCTCATATATTTTGAGTTAGGATAACAAATTCCTCATAGGTTTTATAATTTCAATATCTGGGCCATATGCACGTCTATTTCTATTTTTTTCCTCCGGATTCTATTTCTTGGAATCCTGGTATTTTCTGATTGAATGCCAGGCATTGTGTTTGAAAAATAATAAATGCTCTGGATGATGTTTTCTTCCTCTAGAGAGGCTCCACCCTAAACTCTGAGTTGCAGCTGGTATGGAGATAACTCACCTTGATCCATTCACGGACTGAGCTGACTCAAGGCTGGGTTGCAGTCTTTGTAATCTTTGGTCTTCCGCTGATTCATTTCCAGTCCTAATTGTAGTCATCAACACGGGTCCCAAATGAAAGCTTGTGATGTTACTAAGGGCCCTCCTTGAATAATCTACGATTTCTTACTCCTGAGTACAGTGACACTGCTGAAAACTCTAGTCTGCTTTTCAGAGTATTTTATCTTGGTGTCTTGGCTTCCTGCCCTGCAGATGTTAAGAATTTGCCAAATGCCTTGAGGAGAAGCTGCTTGTGTGGAGCTCCTTTCTCTCAGGGATTTTGGTTCCTCAGCTCTGGCTGCTTGGCCACCCTCTGCTCTGCTCTGCTTTCCTTGCCCCATTCTCATCCTTCAAGATTGGAAAATGCCTCAAAGGTAAAAGCAGCTTACACAATGTGGACTCACCTCTCTGTTTCTTCCTCTGGCCCCCTAAGTCCTAGCTGCCTTGGAAGTTCTCCAGTGCCTTCAAATAGATTTCTTTTGTATCTTTTTGGGTTTTCGGTTGTTCTCAGTGGGAGCATGACGTGTTGCAAGCTACTTCTTCATAGTCGGAAATATAAGTTCCTCTCCTAGGGTTTATTAAGATGGAGTTTCATTTATGTTTCTAGTATATCTTGTCTCTCTTTGGTAATTTCCAAGAGAAGGAAAGCAAATCACCTTTTTTCCACCATTTAAAACTGGAAGACAAAAGAAATATTCTTTTCTTTATTTCTTCCAGTAAATTAACATTTAGGAAACAGGGAGAGTTTAGGATATATATTGAAAAATTGAAACTATCTTCTGAAAGAAACTCCTAAAGCGGAGGCATCACTAACAAAGAGGCAAAGTGAATCGGGTGTATAGAGAAGAAATCTGAGCATCTGAATGTGTCAGGCTTTGAGCTAGAAATTGTACATACTTTTAAAAGTTAATCTACATATCATATTTTTACATTAGACATAATTATTTCCATTGCTCAGATTTGGAAGTTATGGCACCAAAATTTAAATTACATACCTAATTTATATTGTAGTGAAGAAAGAATGAGATGAATACAGGATGTTGGGGCTGTAATATTATTTAATGGAGAAAAGACAGTCTCTTCAGTAAGTGGTGCTGGGAAAACTGGACAGCTACATGCAAACGAATGAAATTAGAACACTCCCTAACATCATACACAAAAATAAACTTAAAATGGATTAGAGGGCTTCCCTGGTGGCGCAGTGGTTGAGAATCTGCCTGCCAGTGCAGGGGACACGGGTTCGAGCCCTGGTCTGGGAAGATCCCACATGCCGCGGAGCAGCTGGGCCTGTGAGCCACAATTACTGAGCCTGCGCGTCTGGAGCCTGTGCTCCGCAACAAGAGAGGCCACGATAGTGAGAGGCCCGCGCACTGCTATGAAGAGTGGCCCCCGCTTGCCACAACTAGAGAAAGCCCTCGCACAGAAACGAAGACCCAACACAGCCATAAATAAAACAACAACAACAAAAAAAATGGATTAGAAACCTAAATGTAAGACCAGACACTATAAAACTCTTAGAGGAAAACATAGGAAGAACACTCTTTGACATAAATCACAGCAAGATCTTTTTTGATCCACCTCCTAGGGTAATGGAAATAAAAACAAAAATAAACAAATGGGACCTAATGAAACTTAAAAGCTTTTGCACAGCAAAAGAAACCATAAACAAGACGAAAAGACAACCCTCCGAATGGGAGAAAATATTTGCAAATGAATCATTGGACAAAGGATTAATCTCCAAAATATATAAACAGCTCATGCAGCTCAATATTAAAAAAGCAAACAACCCAATCCAAAAATGGGCAGAAGACCTAAATAGACATTTCTCCAAAGAAGACATACAGATGGCCAAGAAACACATGAAAAGCTGCTCAACATCACTAATTATTAGAGAAATGCAAATCAGAACTACAATGAGATATCACCTCACACCAGTTAGAAGGAGCATCATCAGAAAATCTACAAACAAGAAATGCTGGAGAGGGTGTGGAGAAAAGGGAACCCTCTTGCACTGTTGGTGAGAATGTAAATTGATACAGCCACTATGGAGAACAGTACGGAGGTTCCTTAAAGAACTAAAAATAGAACTACCATATGACCCAGCAGTCCCACTACTGGGCATATACCCTGAGAAAACCATAATTCAAAAAGAGTCATGCACCCCAAAGTTCATTGCAGCACTATTTACAATAGCCAGCTCATAGAAGCAACCTAAATGCCCATCGACAGACGAATGGATGAAGAAGATGTGGTACATATATACAATGGAATATTACTCAGCCATAAAAAGGAACGAAACTGGGTCATTTGTAGAGACGTGGATGGGTCTAGAGACTGTCATACAGAGTGAAGTAAGTCAGAAAGAGAAAAACAAATATCATATATTAACTCACATATGTGGAACCTAGAAAAATGGTACAGATGAACCGGTTTGCCGGGCAGAAATTGAGACACAGATGTAGAGAACAAACATATGGACACCAAGGGGTGAAAGTGGCAGGGGGGTGGGGGTGGGATGAATTGGAAGATTGGGATTGACATGTATACACTGATGTGTATAAAATGGATGTCTAATAAGAAAATAAATAAACCTTAAAATAAAAAATGAAATGAATACAGGATGTTGGGGCTGTAATATTATTTAATGCTTAAACTTTATTTTAAATGTTTATCTTAGAATGAGTATAAAAGGATACTGTTTGGAACATCATCCTAATAACCTTTTCTAATTACTGGAAGTGTAATCATTAAAATGAAAATTGATTATCCTTTTAACTAATGCTTGCTTACCCTAATTTTAGATAAAGTACCTAGTTATAAATGCCTTTATCTAGTTCCATAAAGATAAAAAATTCAAAACAACTTAAATATCAAACAATAAGGAAATGTTTTAATTATGTGATAATTTTGAAGACTGTGGAAAAATGAAGTGCTTTTGATAAAATAGTAAGTAAATAAAAAAATGAATGAAAAATTTGTGCACAAACACTGCAGCTATGTAGTAAAATATTCCTGTAGACTTACATGATACTACATGTGTCACTTATAACCTCTGTAGTAAAATATTTGGGTCATGAATTTCTTTTTTAAACATATTATTACATTGCTTTTGTAATTCAAAAACTTTCTAAATCTTCAAATGAAGAGCAAATAACTGCTGAGTACTCACCTAACAAGTACAGATTTATTAAGTTTCATAAGGAGAATATAACCTTCTGGAGGCTAAGGACTTCACCTCTTCTATTTACTGCTATGTCCCCAGATCAGAATAGTGCCAGGTTCAGTTAATATTTGTTCAGTGAATGAATGAATGGCTAAAAGCATATAAACACATTAGCCTTACTTTTATGGTAGAAAGCACTCCTTTTTTTTAAAAAAAGACTTGGTTAATTTAGAGGTTGGTTTAGTTTTTATTAGTATGGTTTATGATACATTTGTTTTTCATATTCTTATCTCTCATACGTTGTATTTTTTCTTCAGGCTATTTAATGATACAGAATTGTTATAAAGTTAGAGGCTTTCTTAACAATGACCTGTTATTTTAGAACCAGATGATCAAAGAACTGGAGTCCCGTGTCCAGCAGCTGACTGGAGAAGTAGAGAACAGTAATATACAGAAGCAGAAATTAATTCAAGAAAAATTGGAACTTGAGAGATGTTACCAGATAACATGTAATGAATTACAAGAAGTAAAGGCAAGGTATTGTCTGAAGTCAGATATCTCTCAGGTGTGGCTATAGAGTACTGATATTAACTCTATTAAATTATCTGTTAAAATTAATCACACTTGTGCATTTAACTTGGGAGGTTTCCAATCTAAATGCTGCCATTTGTTAAATTTTTTAAAGTACCATTTAATATAAGAAGCATACTGTTTAGAAACAGTTGATAAAAATGTGGATACTTATTTGATATATTGAAAGATAAGGCATTTGGATTTGGTTGCCTAAAAAATTCCATTTTAGAGATGGATTATAAATACATTGGAAACATGTTTTATTCTCGGATTGCTTTTAGGCGCAACACGCTGCATAAGGAGAAGGATCATCTTGTAAATGATTATGAGCAAAACATGAAGCTGCTACAAACCAAATACGATGCCGATATGAACCTTCTGAAAAAGGAACATGCTCTTTCAGCTTCTAAGGTATTCTAGATGCTGGTAGACGTAGCCATACAAAGTACTCATTTCCTTTACTCAGCATATAGCCAAAGGTAGTAGAAGCTGACTACTATCTGGCATTTAAATTAGTCTCTCCTTTGCTTAATTTAATACTAAGTGTCTAATATATAGCATAACACAAATATTTAATAAACTAAAATCTGCTATAAATTAACCCTTTTAATTACCAAAGTTTTTAAAGGAGGAAACATAAAAGTCTGAGAAGAAATGTTCAGTTGTGTTAATAATACATATTTTGGAGTAACTGTATACATTATTATTATTATTTTGAAATCTTGGTTATGGTTTAGTTTTCCTGCCGTCACATACGCTTATATGAGCCCACAGACACCCTCAGGTGCACCCACACACTTTTGTGTCAGATAATTGAAACTTTCTGCAAAGAAAATCCTATAGCCTCAATACTAAAATAGTCAATTACTTGATATTTCATGAATTAAATATTCCAGTGGATTTGGTTTTAAAATTAAAATTTAAAAAGTTTTCTGTATATCTATTCTTTTTACATCAGTATTATATTTTCATAACTTTAAATGCCATGCAGTACTTAATTTATCTTTTTACTTTAAAAGATTTTTTAACTTAAAATTTTTTAAAAATTCAGATTTATAGGTAATTTTAATTCTAACTGAAGCTTCGGGGGGGGGGGAAGTTAAATTTATTCAACCAGAAGTTTGTAGGATGGTAGAAAAATCAAAGTTTCATTTTTTTAATTATTTTCTTAAAATCTTTTTAGGCATCTGGTATGATTAAAGAATTAGAACAGAACATCTGTCAATTAAAACAGCAGTTACAGGAATCAGAACTTCAAAGAAAGCAACAATTAAAGGTGAGTCCTGTATTTTTACACAGAATAATGGCTAAAACTCACCTTTCCTTTTCTTGGTGTATACATGTAAATGAGAGTCGATGAAAAAAACGCAGAAATGCAGGTAGCCATTTCTGATTCTTTTATTGCGCTGTATCATTTTTCATCTTATTTACTTTAACAAAAGTAGATGCTAATGGGATATAGAGTAAAAAGAACAATAATTTTAATTTGAACAATCTACTTTTTTTGAGATTAGTTAAAAGAATAAACCTTATTTAAATATATTATCATTTTAGAATTATTTCCTCTCTTTAAATTTCTATCTGCCATTCTTTATAATTTCTCTCTCTCTTTTTCTCTTTCACACCTTTTATTTATTTATTTATTTATTTGGCTTCACCGCTCGGCATGTGGGATCCTAGTTCTTCGACCAGCAATTGAACCCATGCCCCCTGCGGTGGAAGCGTGGCGTCCCAACCATTGGCCCGCCAGGAAACTCCCTCTTTCACACCTTTTAGATCTTGCCTTTTCTCTCATGGTCAAAAAGTACCAAGCACTTCTATATGATATAACTTCAAACTTATTATTTTCATGTTGATTCATTTGGTCATTTTTAAGTGATCTCTTAATTCTAAGGGTCAGAAAGTTTCTCTTTCACTGTGAAGTATGTACTTTTGCCAGTGGTAACATCTTCAGATAACTAAGGTTTTATGGCCTCCAACATAAAGCTATGCATGTTTCTAGTTGTAGTTCAGAAAACTGGGCAGGTAGGGCTCTCTTAATAATATGCAAAACTCAAATAAGGTTTGTCCTCAAAGAGATAGATTTGTTTCATTAGATTACCAATTTTATTGACCCTAGAAGCAATTTTAAATATAATAAAGATACATATTTATTATTCACAGGATCAAGAAAATAAGTTTCAAATGGAGAAATGTCACTTAAAACGCACCTATGAGAAAAAGGTAATGTGTTTCATGGGAAGCTATGACATTTAAAATAGCACATGAGGCAGTTAAGAATGAGGGTTGATTTTTATACAGCTATGCATTCCAGCCCTTATTTCTGAGTTCATTTCAGTTAGCCAGTAATCAAATTTTTCTTCTTTTTCATGTTTATAAACAGCTTCTTCAGTTTGATTTTTAATTATATCAACATTAAAACACCACTTCTATGTTGTATTTGAGTGAAGAGTATTATTATGTTCACCTTTCATAATAACCTTTTGAAATTATATTTTCTTTCTACCAGTAAAAATGTGATGTAACTGTTGGGTGTTATTTTTTTCTGTTGTATCATATGTGTAATAAGAACTCTAAGAAATTAACCAAAGAATATGAAACAGTGAAAGCATTTGTTTACTACGATCGATTAGTAAGAAATGGATTAGTCATTGTCTCTCGTGATTTAGAGCAGTGACTGGAGTGACTGTTTCTACTGGTGCATGCTGGTGTCCTTGTTACCAGTAACAACTAGGGTCACTGCCACACTGTTGACACCTTCGGTGATAAAGTATAGAATTCTATATGTCTGTGACTTTCAAACTTGAGTTTTGAATTTGTTGTTTGCTGTATAACTGTAATTGAAATAGCAAAGATTTTGTTGCTGCTTTTGTAATTATTTACAGTTCTAACATCCACGAAATTAATCCTCTTGTAAAATACCCACATAATGGAAAATGAGAAAAAAGTTACCCCTTCAACAAATTAAAATACATACAAATTAAAATTAGACAGATTTTATAGCACAAAATTCTTAAAAGATGTTGCAATACCACATCTTATCTATGCATATCGTCACAGCAGACATGCATTAAATGCTTTCACTGGGCGAGGTATCACACCAGGCACTGGATGCAGGGGAGGGGTTGAGGGTGAACTAGCCATAGACGCTGCTCTCCAGCAGCTTAATGTCTGGGAAGAAGAAGGTTTCTGTCCTTTGGAAAAGTGAGTATTTCTTCTGACGTGCATTGACCTAAATATGTGCTCTTTAAAATTATAATTAATTTTCTTATTGTTAAAGATTTTTTCCCCTGCAGTTTTAATACAGCTCAATGCAAGATACTGAATATATTTCATGCCTACAAAATGATGTCTGAACAGGAGGGAGAAATACTGCTTTCACTGAAATAAAGACTTTCTTCGGTCTCTACTGTTGAGGCACACAGCTGCTTAACAATCTGATGTACCCAGAGCAGACCATGCACTGTCATAAGCCTTGCCCCCCACTGCCTGAGGCATCCGCATCCTCTGGGTGTACCTGCTAGTCCTTTGTTCTTTCTTTGGGCAGATGTCTGGCTCCCCATCCCTCAGGGACACCTTCCTGGCCTCCTGCGCTCTCACACTCCGTGGTCAGCCCTCCTCCTGAGTGATGGTATCTGCTTACCTGTGAGCCCCAGAGGGTGTGGTACCAGGAGGAAGGCGCACACTGACTAATATACAAGATTGTATTCCTACCCCAAAGTTGAGTCCTCCTGTGGGCTGTGACATACAGAGTTGGGGCTGGAGAGACAGTCTCTCCTACCACGGGCTTTTCTTGGCTGTTCGGCCGCTGAGTAAACTCAGGTTTCTGCACCAGCCCCTCTGCCTGATGGACACACACAAGAAACAGAATGTTAAAGCTCGGTTCATCCCTAGCCAGCCACCTTCCCCCATCCTATTCTGTTTCACTTCAGGGAGCAGACCTAAATCCTTTTAATTAGGCGTCATAACTACAGCTTTTCCCTTTCCGTGAGCTATCAAGTGGTCTCGCTTTTAAATAACGTAACTAGTTAAAGAGTGTTAATTGTTTTCAGTGTAAATAAGATGTGTTTAAAATAGCAGCCATCTGTAAAGAAAAATAAGTGTAGTTGTACATATTGCGTACGTTCTAACGTTATTTGTATTGGAAGAAAATGGCGCTCAGCGTGCCACTTTTTGTTTTACAATTAATTCCATAATCTCCCCCTTTTAAATTGACATCTGTTCTTCTTTCTTTATTAAACCTGCTGTGAGCTCAGTCCTTGAAGATTTGATGTCCTGTACCCCCCTCAGGGAATATCCTCTTTGACTGCTCAGAGAGCTGACATAAATCTTACCTAGTGCCAGACTGTGTAACCGGATAGCCAAGTGGGATGGATAGCGCTTTTGTTTGTGTCTTAGACAGTGTTACAGGTGTGTGCATTCAGTAACTTTTGGTATAAAACTAAGTTCTGAATATCTGTTCAGGAGGAGGAAATGCCATCTGAATGACATTATTTCCTCATGCCAACAAGAAAGCAGCATCAGAGTCTAACTTGTCTTTGAGGTGAGAGAAACAGTTAGCATCAGATGCTGTCCCTGATTTGAGCACACACACATTATCTGATGGTCTTCATTGATCTCTGGTGGCTATTGCCTGCTCTTAAGATCTTTGAACATCAAACAAATAATAGGTAGTAAAACTAAATTTCATTGTTTGATGAAGTGTCCTAATCTGTTAAATCAGGAAACGGTTAGGCTAAATGATTTTACTAGCAAGGAAACACCTGCCTCCTACAAATAACCTGTTGCCTGTTTTCCAGACAGGCACCAGAGAGTTAAAAGGTGGTGCTGTTTACCGAAAGAAGTTCACGAGACAGATGTTAAGCATGTATATCCTAAAATGTGCTGGAATTGAAATATCTACTTATAATAATTCTGATGTAACTGTGTCACAGTTGAGATCTCCAGTCTGATGGAGTTCAAAATTATTAGGAATAGTTATTCCAGTCTTTAGTATTTATATATAATTCTTTTAATTAGGTTAAAAAAATTAAAATGTACACAGTTTTATGTGTATTGCATAGTGTTTTCCAACTACTACCGGCCTAATTTTCTCTAAGAGGACAGGTGTCTTGAGTGAAGTTTTAAAAAATGAAATTGTGCAGTGAAATGCTCTATAGAATTCATGGTGCGCAATGCCCCATATTTGTCGTGGTGAGAAGCAGAGTGGGCAGTGTGGTTGCGAGACGCGGTGGGGCCGTCGGCTGGTCCGTGTATGAGTCGGCCGCAGTTCCACGCTCTTCTTTATGCTGTGATGTCTGCCACAGTCTGTTTCCTTGCACATAGCAAACCTCTTTCTTGTTTGTACAAGCACACCTTTCTTGATAACTTCTTAGGGTGCAAGGGAATGAAATCTACCTTTACTAAATGCTTGATAAATGTGCTTCTGGCTACCTGACTCACTCATTTACAGCAAACGCCCATGTTGGAGAATATATGCCGTATCTTTGTCTATCTGGTTTGTGTTTTCATTATTTAAATTATTAAAATTCATTTTTGATGCTAACTATATAGTAGGGAAAGGATTGTAAGCAAGTCAATTTAAGGCTTATTTCCCACTGCCATTAGTATATTCAGAAGCAAAGGTTGGCGGTAGCATTATTGCTATCACCCCCAGCTATCTGGAATATAGGTAAAAACTAAAAGTATAACCCCAGTATAGCGTTCAATACAAATATATTCAATTAAGAACAAATAAGCAAAAAACAAACCCAGAACAGCATTTATTGACTATTCTAGTGTGGGCCAAGTGTTGTGCTGAGTGCCGAGGATATAAAAATAAATGAGAAACAGCTTTTCGCTTTGAGGAGCCACCAGCTCAGAAGCCTGTGCGTTGACACATGCATGTTTCACTCAGAGGGAAAGCTCTCATTCTCCCACCCAGATAGTCTCATTCCTGCTTTAGAAATGGTCCTAGTAGTTGAGAAGCGATAAACTAGATCAAGGTGCTTGGGTAGCATAAGCCAATCAGGAAGTGGCAGCTAGAACTTGACCAAGGTTAAGATTGAATCGTGAGTGGTAAAAAGTGCTTACAAGAAATCAAAATTCTTAGCAATTCAGGATCCGTTTTCTGAAAGGGCAAATAGTCCACAGGGAATTCCATTATGTGGCATGCTGTATTGTGGTTTTGGGTGTTCATAACGACCTTGAAGTTTCGAGAAAATGTTTGTGTGTAGAGTATTCAGTCTGAGGAGGCGATGATAATTAACGCTGCTGAGCATTTGTCATGTCCCCAGTATTGTTCGTTCTAAGAGCTTCACCTGGAGCCACTTACTAACCCATCACAAGTGTTGAAAAGCGTGCTCATCCTGATTTCCGTCCTCATTTTCCAAAGAGGCGACTGAGGCACAGAGTGTTGAGTAGCTTGCGAAGGCGCGAAGCCTGTGCAGTCTGGCTCCAGAGCTCGTGATCATAATCACCGTGTAACCTTAATCGATTTTTCTCAAAGTTGGTTCAGTTTTTGACATTTCCACCAAAGGGGGTAAATCTCAATTACGCTAGCGTGCAGAGAGTCCTGAGTCCCAGAAGAAAACCGAGCAGGAAATCGAGGGGAGTCCCTGCTAGTGCAGCCGGCTGGAGGCCAGTGTGTCAGGTGCTGTTGACTTGCCAGCGACTCTGATCGCGGCCCCTGTGAGGTTTCCATGTAACGTGTGGTTTCGCAGAACCCGAGACCTAGTCTGTGGGGTGAGGGAAGACCTCCCTGAACCCTCCTGGGGTTCCCTGAGGCTCTGAGGAGGCCTCCCTGGGGCGCGTGGACAGGAGCAGGGTTATGCCCGCCGTATTTTTTTTTTTTGTCAAGCACCAAATCTGAACAGATAATACTCCGTTTAAGAATGAGTAAGAGGAAGAAGCCAAAATGGGGTCTGTGGAAGAAATATTGTGGAGCAAAGGGAGGAGAGCGCGATACAGGCGACTCAGAGAAAGGAGTTTCTTCAAAAGAAAACGTTAAGAAATTCATCAGTAGAATCCCAGAAGACATGATGTCCATGAAGGAGAAACAGGTATCATAAGGAAAGAAAAGGCTGAGGTGGAAATGGAGATAATTTAAACCTTGGTGATCGCCATCATAGCAGCCAGTAGGCACTTTTGATCAAATATTGTCATGGAAGAGCTCCTCTCTATCCTCACTCTTTCACTTTACAGGCAGTTGATTTTATTTATTTGTCTATTTTACTAAAACACCAAAGGAAAAAAATATAAGAGAATTATAATAGGAAAAGGCCAAAGAACATAGAATTTTTGAGCTAAATAGTTCTCTGTCCAAACGAATAAATAGCTAACTAAATACAGGTATTTTTGAGGAGCACTGATTCAGTGTTTGAAAAGGTTTGTGACTGTGTGGGGGGGTGTGTGTGCGTTTCGTTGACTTCGTTCTTCTCACTCCTCTCCCATCTCCTGTGCCCACCAGGCGCACTGCCCGCCTCACCTGGATTGCCAGCAGGTTGTGCCCGGGACCCCCACCCTCTAAGTGACTTGAGCTCCCTTACCTTCCAGCTGGGCTCTGCACCCTCAGTTGTCTCCTCTGTGGGACCATAGCTGCTGTTTTACTCTCCCTTCCCTCCAGCTGTAGCAGTTTCCTTTTCCTATTTTTAGATCCGTATAATGGGTCCATGTTGGGTGTGCTTATCTGCATTTGCATACGAAGAGCTTTCTGTGAAGAGAAATATTCATTTGACCCTCATTATTCTTGCTGCCATCCCACCTGTTCAGAGGATGCCACATTTAGTAAAGAGATTCTCAGGGTGGGGGGACTTCCCCCCAAACTCAGTAGATGGTTATATAGATCATTCCCAGAAGTGGAAGACTGTTTCATCATAACCTGTATGTTTTTGGGGAATATAGACACATTATTTATTGTATTCTCCTGTGTCTTGTTGGATTACTTTCCTTTGGTTAATATGTAATGTTAAAAAAATTCAAAAGTGATTCCTCCCTTTTTGAATTTCTTACATACCAGTTTATTTTACAAGGAATCCACATGCAGGTACATTTAAACAATGATTAACTTTGACCAGAAAATTATTATTAGAAGAATACTATTAAAATAATTCTATGGTAAATGATTATGGTTAACCAAGCCTCTATCTTGAAAAATCTAAATCTAATTTTATATTAAAAATAGATTTAAGATTACTGTTTCATTGTATTTCTCCTTTGAGTAAACTTGACTTGTCTTTTAGTAAATTTTACATCTTTGTCACGGCAGGTTCATGACTTGCAGACTGAACTTGATAAAGAAAAAGAAGATGCTCAAAAGAAAATCCATAAATTTGAGGAGTCTTTGAAGTGAGTAAAATTGTAATATAGTTAATTAAAAGAAATACTCTTATTCTAAACTGTGAGCCAAATTAAGTAACTAAAACCCAAACATAATATTTTTATCATAGCTGTGCTGTGGTTTAGCTTGAGTCAGTTTTCTATCATCAATCTCTATTTTCAGAATTTTATTACTAGCCAGTAAAGGAAAAATATCAGTTCAGCTGTTTTTAAACGATAGGAAGGTAAGAAAGACAACTTAGTGGTTTCAGATGCTTTCTTCCTCTTAAATGAAAACAGATTTAAAAACAACAATAACAACAATAAGATTTAGATCTAGGACATTTAGAAATTCCTCTGTAGCTTCTTTGGGAGGAATTTGGGTAATGAAATGTTTCAGTTGTTATATTTAAAAATGGACTACTATACAGGCATTGTTTAGCAAAGATTTTGTCTTATGGTACGTAAACATACACATTAAAATGTTATATTTTATTTGTCTTTTCCATTCATTTGCTAAGTCGATTAGGCCCTACTTATCACTAGGTATTATCCTGCAGCTTTTAGCTGGAGAACATTGATTTACTCACTAGCTGTTGCGTTCTCACCATGTTTCCAGCAGTGTCTGACTCCTTCCCGGAGGACCTGTATTACAGTCCAGTTGGGAGGATATTCATGCACTTCGGCACTTACAGTCCGGAGTGATGAGAACTTTCACAGGATAAAGGTCAATAGGGTTCCTGCCCCAAGAAAGTGATTTAGGAAGGGAAGCTTACTTGGGCACAGTATATCTAGCGAACTCCCAGTGAATCACCAAATTCCATTCTTTGTGCTTTTCCAAACCTCCAAAGAGGAATAATTTAGAGAAAGGCCAAAAAGAATATCTAGGATCAAAGAAACCTAGTATCAAATTCTTCCTGGGAAGATTGCATAACCGTTCCCTCTCCTTCACTCTGCTTGTTAGTAAAATGTCCTGAATGGGTTGCTGAATAGGACATCTTAAAATAATCTATGTGCTGTGACATCACAGGATATCAGTTTCTTATCTATACGAGGATTGGTGCTTATTTGTTCACATCACCGCATATGAATTAGGTGAAATAGAGGAGAACTGTAATGTCCATTAAACATTAAGCCAGATAACTGTATTTTATACCCCAACTTGAATAGTGACACAACTAGGGCATTCTTGCTTTATGGATGGGATGCCCTCCCTTTATCCCTCATTAATTCATTTTTTTTCCTCCTTAAAATGTTGATTCACAACTTTCTTCATATATTCAACTTACCACACTTTCGTTTCTTTTTTGTTCTACCTTGTCTCTTTTTTTTTGTAATTTCTTTATACTTTTTCCATTAGCTTGTTGATGTGTATTTTATATCCATAAAGGAAGAGGTAATTCCTTCAAGTAACAGGAAATCAACAGATATTTGTTTAGTACCTACAGTGTCTATATACTGTATTATCATACGAAAGGAAATCGAAGGTTTAGAAACTATAGCTCAAGACATAACCCTGTTCTTAACAATTTTATAGTCCAGGGTAGGCATTTGAAGTCCCTGGAGTGTTAGGTATCAAGTTGTTGACATAAGTGCAATTGGAATAAGAAGGACTGTTTGCAGTTGGGGAATTGGGAGTCGATGTGTAAAACAGCATGGTCTTCTAATGTTCACCGGTGGACAGTGAAAAAACCCTGAAGCCTCTGTAGTTGCTATATGCAACATAATCTATTTAAGGCTTTAGAGGTCTTTACCAAAATACCAAATTTTACTTGGAGTTAAAAAAAGCTAGTTTAGATTGTTAATAACATTCCCCTGTGGATCTGTTTCTTCCATTCCTTGTGTAGATGATGTCTTCATTGACACTAAATGTTGGTATGACCTTAGCAATATAGCACCTGGTACAGCAGGAGCAATCTGGTCTGAAAATAGCAGCATAAATTATTGTGTGGTCTGAACTTCAAAGTAAACAGTACAACGTGGCTGTTTTCCCAGAGGAAAATATTCTGGGGCAACTGCTACTGCTTTTCAATCTAAGAATAGTGTTAGACCCAGTTGGTCCAGAGACAATTCCGTTTTTCTAAAAGACAGGTATATGATGTGGAAATTTGCCATGATTATTAGCAATTTTTTTCTGTAATAAAAATATACACAAAGGTGAAAAAAATCTCACTTTTAGAATGTGGTAGTATTCATTCATTTATTCATTCATTCTTTCACTCTGTAGGGTTGTTGAATGTATAGTGGAGGATGTCAGAGAGCTGGAATTAACATGTGAATTAATGTACATATAAATACATGATAAGTGGATTCAACTCAATCTTTGGTTTAGAGCTCAAGTTGATACTTCAGACCCTATTGGTATTTAAGAGGGACACTGATTTGAAGTTAGTACTCACTGTAAATGTAACTCCTAAAACTAATTTGCCTACTTGTTACTGTTTTTCAGAAAAAAAAGAACAGTTTAATATTATTGTCCTACTACTTACAATTTTTATTCTACACATATCCTAAACAGTTTTTTGCTTCCTATTTCATTTTTGTTGCAGAAAATATTTTAATAATTTTAATTTTTAATAATTATTAATAATTAATAATATATTTTTAATAATAATTAAAAATAATTAAAATAAAATAATTAATTAATAATTTTAATTTTTAATAATTTTCAGTAACTGAAAATTATCTGAAACTATAACTGTAAATGGTATGAATTTTATGTGTTCATTTTTCAAAGATAGGTAATTAAAGTAAATGGGAAACGTAGTACTGAATGGAAAATTACCATAGGTAATAAAATAACTTGGTGTAACTCTTTGAAGGACTAACACTGAAAAAGTATGTTATTTTTTTGGAGGAATTAAAACCTATGAACAACAGATGTAGATAGTATAGATTTGGTTTATCCCTTTTTTGATATTTATATGTTTACCAAATTTGATTTCTAAGTTTTTGGTGCTATAAAAATAATAAAGCATTGTTCTGAGATATTGTATAAATTGACTATTTTAAAGCATTCAATGAGACATTCCAAAGTCATCTTTTTGTAAAAAATTTATTTTTATTTTATTTATTTTTGGCTGCGTTGGGTCTTCGTTGCTGCGCGCGGGCTTTCTCTAGCTGTGTCGAGCGGGGGCTACTCTTCGTTGTGGTGCGCGGGCTTCTCCTTGCTGTGGCTTCTCCTGTTGTGGAGCATGGGCTCTAGGCACGTGGGCTTCAGTAGTTGTGGCACGTGGGCTTCAGTAATTGTGGCTCACGGGCTTCAGTAGTTGTGGCTCGCGGGCTCTAGAGCGCAGGCTCAGTAGTTGCAGCACATGGGCTTAGTTGCTCTGCGGCATGTGGGATCTCCCCGGATCAGAACTCAAACCCGTGTCCCCTGCATTGGCAGGCGGATCCTTAAGCAATGTACCACCAGGGAAGCCCCATCTTTTTGACTGATACCTTTTTCAAACTCCTCTCTGGCAGTAAAATACAAAACTGTCTTGAAACATTTATTCCGATCCATTTTAACTTTTTTTGTATTGTCAATTGTAAACATCATAAATATTTCTACTCTGACACTAATATATATAAGCTTTCTGTTTTTCAGTTAGTACTGAAAGTGAGTAGTGGTAATTTCACTAGAACATGTTACAAAATCGGTCTTTAGATGATATGGTTATGAATGACCCTACAGGAAGCAAGCCCTTGTTTAACTAAAACATATTCTTTCTGTTGTAGTTGCTAACATATACATGTACATGTATACGTGACTGTGTCTGAATGTATCCACCACAAATAAAACTTTTACTGGGTTTAAAAAAATACAGAGAGATGAGGCAAATTTAAATCTGGGCCCTATCCTCTCAGGCCAGAGGCTTTGATGTTACTAAAACAAACAAACATGCATTTTTGGTAATAGGAGGTGTCTCATGAAAACTGGATATTTCATGAGTCCCCTTTTAAATCATTATCTTGAATTTTTGTCACAATTACTTTATAACCCTGAAACATATGTTTAGCTGACTTTGTGCCAATTTATATAATATACAAAATGTAGATATATGAGATATTTGATTATATAAATATTTAGAAATATCTGTTAAGTTTGCTCTCATTTAGACTTTGCTGTCAATAAATATAAGGAAAAGTGAAACAGTGGCTTATTGTACCCTTACAGTTTTTAAAAATAACTTTTTAAAGCTAGGTAATAGAGTTCCATGGTTTGAAATATGAAAGATAGGAAAAATGAGCATACAGGGAAAAGTCCCCTTCCATAGGAGCCCTCTCGCTATACATTTTTCCTCTTGGGAAGGAGCAGTGTTACCAATTCCCTGTGTATCCTTTCATATGGAAGCATCGATACTCTTTCCCCACTATCTCTTCCCCTTATGCGCTACCTATATCCTGATACTTTTCACTTAACATATCTTGGAGGTTATTTCATGTACGGACATAAAGAGCTTCCCCATTCTGTTTTATGTATTTGATGTACTTTATTCACTAATTCTTTATAGATGAACACATGATGAAAATGTTTCCATTTTTCCCCTAGTACATATATGGTTTGATTTTAACATTTAAATCTGTGATCCATTTGGAATGTATCCAGTGTAGGTTGTGAGATATGGATCCTGTTGTTTTTGCTTTTTGTCAAATGGTTACCCAGTCATTTCAACATCATTAATTTAATGATCTAGCCTTTCCCTCATCGGAGTTCTGCTACAGAACCTTTATCATTGGACTTGAGTCTAGACTTCTGGTTCTGTTTGAGAGATCTGAATATGCTTGTGCCAGTCCCACACTCTGCTGATTTCTACCGTTTAAAGGTAAGGTTTAGTGTCTAGTCAGACTTCGTATCCTGTTACTCTGTGCTTTTTCAGAATCTTCCTTTTTTTCTTGTTTATATTTTTCCATTGGAGATTTATAATTAGCTTGTCTAGTTAAAAAAGAAAAATCATTAGTCTTTTTGTTAATGTTGCTGAACAGATGTAGTTCAACACAGGAAGAACTGACATCTTTTAATGTTGAATCTTTCCACACACAACATGATATGCCTCGCTTTGTTCACGTCTGCCTCCGTGCCACTCTACAGCTAGATCCTGTTTTTGAAACCGACAGTTTGCAAAGAATTTGTGTTACTTAACTATCACAAGTTGGTTCTTTTATATTAAGTGTGTATTTTGACTGTCTATTAGGGTATGTGTTGTGAAGCTTAAAATACATAGGGAGTTGTATATTCTGGGTTTGAAGTTTCATACAGTTTGGGATGTGGATTTTAAGCTCTCTGTACTTTTGGTCATACCGTTTACTTTTGAATGAAGAATGTAAAACTCTTGCAGGTATTGCTTGTTTTGTTTATACTTCTGTAGCCATTTAATGCCTTAATATGTCATTTTAATCAAACTCATTTATTAATTTCTCCCAACATCTATTTTGTTCTGGGAACTTTGTTGGTACTGAGTATAAAGTGCCTAAGAAAGCAGGCAAGGCCTCTGCTGTGGCCACAGGACGTGGCTGCACAGCTTTCCTGTCGAATACCCCACGACGTCAGTGTATTAGTGCAGGACACTGGGTGTTAGTCCCCACAGAGCGCAGGGCACTTCCACAGGGACCCTGGGTGACGGTCGGTGCGTTTTCCCTGCTTCACTTGGTAACATGAGATATTCTTGATTTTACTTTATTTACTTAGTGTAAAATAAGTATTTTGCCTCCTATTGAGCAATGCATTGTTGGGATTGCTGCATTGTTTGTAAAAGTAGACATTTTGTAATGTGGAAAAAAAAATGAAGTGTTCCAGTCACTGTTTCAGGAGTTATGATAGTAATTTATAGGAAGTCCAGAAGCAGTCTGCTTAACCTTCTATGTCCATAACATCTTTTTTAAAACTCAGTCGCCTAAGGGCCTCCTCATCATCTTAACTGCCATCTGGCTCTCCCTCAGCTGGTTACCATCGACTCAGATGTTCACAGTGCACCGTGTTCCTCCTCTGAGTAATTTTTTCTCTGTTCCTGTATGCAGAATGAAAATCAGTGTTTTTTCTTCCAGAGGCTGACCTAATAGAATGTCTTTAAAGCTACTCAACTTTTCCTTTTGGAGAAAAAAAATCTTAGGGATTTAAATACAAAGTCTTATTTTCATCATGGAATTTCTATCCAGAATTTTTTAGAATGCTACTGATTTTTTATAGTTCTGATTCCAAATAGCACTGTGAGTTTTAAATGCTTCCAGGATCATATCATTTAAATAATAGGTGAATACAGGAAAAGTAAATAACAGTAATGTTTTTTTTCATTTTTATTAAACTTTTTATTTTGAAATAATTTTAGGTTAACATGCAATTGTAAGAAATAATACAAAGAGATCTTGTGTACATTTTATCCAGTTTCCCCATTGGTAACAACTTGAAAATCTGTAGTACAATATCATAACTGGGAAAGTGACATTGACATAATTAACCCATCTTGTTCAGATTTCCTTGGTTTTACATGTACTCATCTATGTGCTTGCACATGTGTGCACGTGTGTGTGTGTGCTTATTAGTTCTATGCAATTTTATCAGAGTTGTAGACTGGTATATCCAACATCACAGTTCTGTCACAACAAAGATCCCTTGTATTGCCCTTTTATAAACATAACCGTATCCTTCCTACCCTCTCCCCATCTTGACCTTCCTGTCTTGAGATTCACTGACTAATAGTAATTTGTTCTCAATCTCTATTTTCTTCAATTAAAAAAAAATGTTATGCAAGAGAATCATATATAGGGAATCACACAGTATGTAACCCCTTGGGATTGACTTTTATCACTCAGCATAGTTCTCCTGAGATTCATGGAAGTCATTGTGTGTATCAGTTGTTTACATCTTTTTATTGCCTAATAAGCAATTGTATGGATACAGCAGTTTTTTGTTTGTATGTTTTGTTTCTGTTTTGTTTAGTTTTTACCAGTAAACCACTGAAGAATATTGGGTGTTTTTAATATTTTCTATTATGAATAAAGCTGCTATGACGATTGTGTCCATGTGAACATGTGTTTCCATTTCTCTGGGATAAATGCCCAGGAGCGGAATTGCTGAATTGCATAGAAACTGCATGTTTAGTTTTATAAGAAACTGCCCGACGGTTTTGTGGTCGCTGCGCCGTTGTATTTTCCCGTTGGTTATGCATGAGTGGTCCTGCTGCTCTGCTTCCTCGCCAGCTTGAATGCCGTCACTGTTTTTTTTTTTTAACATCTTTATTCCAGTATAATTGCTTTACAGTGGTGTGTTCGTTTCTGCTGTATAACACACGGAATCAGCCATATGCGTACATATATCCCCGTATCTCCTCCCTCTTGCGTCTCCCTCCCCCCCTCCCTATCCCACCCCTCTAGGTGGGCACAAAGCACAGAGCTGATCTCCCTGTGCTATGCGGCTGCTTCGCACTAGCTATCTGTTTTACACTTGGTAGTGTGTATATGTCCATGCCACTCTCTCACTTCGTCCCAGCTTACCCTTCCCACTCCCCGTGTCCTCGAGTCCATTCTCTACGTCAATAACAGTGATTTTTATTAGAGTTTATATCAGCAAGTAAATAGTTCCTGTACTTATAATACATAGATACAGTGAACTTATTACAAGAAACAACATAAAGTATCTGTCTGTATTTCTAAAACAGACTGAAATGGTTTACAGTATAAGCAAATGTTAACATATAATTGAAATTAAATTAAAATGTATCATAAGCATGTAAAGAAGGGTGGATATTATTGTACCAGAAATAAAATTATTTCTGTATTTAAACTCTAGATTTCCCTTGACCTGAACTCTTTCAGGTGGTTTTGGGAGACATTTGAGTTTAGTGTACGTTAAGAGCATGGACTCTGGATCCAGTTACCACGGGTCCAAATTCCAGCTCAAATCACTAGCTGTGTGACCTTGGGCATGGTGCTCAATCTGTATGATTAGTGTTTACAACTGTAACATGAGGATAATAATAATATCTTCCTCCTAAGATTGTTAGGAGGCTTAGAGTGTTTAATATAAAGCACTTCGAACAGTGCTTGTTGTATATGTATATTAGCACTTATTATTTTATTTCTCATTATCTTATAAAGGATACAAACAAGTTCGTCAGAAGAAGTAATCTTTTCCTGGCACAGTTTTTTTTTTTTAACAGCTTGATTGAGATTTAAGTATCACCCCATAGAATTTACTCAGTTTAAGCATGCAGCTCACTGATTTTTAGTAAATTTAGAGTTGTGCAGTGATCACCATAGTTCAATTTTAAAACATTTCCATCATCCCAAAAAGATCCCTCATGGCACCAAATTTTAGAAGGAAATTATCATGATTGATTTTTTTCTGACCAAAAGGAATAAGTAATAAGGGACAAGATCTTCAATAGTTATTTTGCAGAAAATGCTAACTGGCCACTTCTCATTCTGACCCTCAATGAAAGCTGAAATCCTAATATTAAGATGTGTTTTGGCATTTTGTGGAGACCTGAGCTAATGTAGCCCTGATATGTTGCTTCCAGGTTGACTGTCTGATGTTTTAACTTTGATACAAGGATGAATTTGAAAACAGATTCTGTGTGTGTGTGCACACGCACGTGTGTGTGTGCAAATGTGCTGAAAGGGGCCTGGAAATACATATATACCAAAGTGTTGGGGTCATGTCCATGGTTTCCTCTTTATATTTCTGTATAGTTTGAATCTTCTCCAATAAGAATATTGTGTGTTACTTTTGTATCTTAAAACAATAGTAAAGGCAAAAGAAACCAATAAAGATTTTTGAAGGAAGAATTACAAACATTGATGATGGTTATCTTTAATTGGGAGCATATGGGATTTAAAAAATTTTCTCTACATTTTACATATTCTAAAATGACTGAGTCCAGCAACTCCTCAGAGTCTGGAGGAGTGTCAACTTGTCTCAAATCACTTATAGCACCGGGTGGGGCAGGCTGTGAACTCAGACAGTTTCTGGGAATACCTGAACTGTAATTATTTTGGGGTTTTGACCAGAAAAACCTTTTATGTATTTCTTATAATAAATGGATAGGTGATAAGGTTGATATTCCGTTTTTTTTTTTTTTTAACAGGTGAGAATTTTTCTCACCTAGAATGGAAGGACACCCTGCCACAGCATTTTAGGAGAGGGTATTAGGAGGTCAGTAGAATACAGACTACAAAATACAGCTTTCTAGTAAGTGTAAAATTAGGATATTTTCAATGAAAGTACAAGGTATTTTCCATGAAAGGTTATATTACGTTTTCAGTGTGCTTTATGTTTTCTTACTGTGGAAATTCACATGAAATTCATGGATTCGTTTTCCACGTTTAATTTATCAGTCTGTTTTTGTAAACTTGAATCTGATTTTCGCACATATATGTTGATTCCTAATGTCAGAGCAGCTTACTGTGCACTGGTTGCCCATCCCAGGAGAGTAAAGCGCTGTGCACTGGTTACCCATCCCAGGAGAGTAAAGCGCTGTGCACTGGTTGCCCATCCCAGGAGAGTAAAGCGCTGTGCACTGGTTGCCCATCCCAGGAGAGTAAAGCGCTGTGCACTGGTTACCCATCCCAGGAGAGTAAAGCGCTGTGCACTGGTTACCCATCCCAGGAGAGTAAAGCGCTGTGCACTGGTTGCCCATCCCAGGAGAGTAAAGCGCTGTGCACTGGTTGCCCATCCCAGGAGAGTAAAGCGCTGTGCACTGGTTGCCCATCCCAGGAGAGTAAAGCGCTGTGCACTGGTTACTGATTCCTGGGGACGATGCCAACTATTGCAACCGCGCAGGACCCTGTGAGGCTCCCGGGCACAGAAGCCTTTCTGTCCCCTGTTTGTTGCCTCCATGACCTTCCCTAGTCCCAAAGGGCAGATTCGAAGAGTTGCTAATCAGGGAAGGGAGGGGATGCAGAGACAAGGGAGCAGCGGCCAAGAAACAATGGTGCAGCCTTGGCACAGGCTCCTGGTTCCCCCTCCAGGGATGCACACAACAGTATCTTTAAGCTCTTCTGCAGAACTAAAACCCCAACCAAATGGAAGATGTTCCAGAGAGAAGGTCACGGTTTGATAACCTTGAAGCTCATCAGGAGACCATCTGAGACCAGATTAAAGGAGTGCAGGCCCTGCACACACCCTGACCCTTATCAGAAACCCCGCCCTTGAACCATTGCTATAAAACTCCTCACCTATCCCCCTGGGTTGGGACACACAGTTCTTCAGGGCACGAGCCCGCTGTGTCCCCCCTTTGCCCGGCAAAGGAATAAAGCTATTCTTTTCTACTTCACCCAAAACTCTATCTCTGAGATTCGATTCGACACCGGTGCACAGAGGCCAAGTTTTCAGCATCGCTATCTGGAGGAAAGCAAAGATCATCACAATGCCAGGCACCAGGAATAGAAGCCCAAACATTTCTGCCAACTGCATCTTAGTATTGGAGTCACCAAGAATACACTGCAGTCAAGCACTGAATGGAACAAGCTTCACTTGCACAGAAAGAGGCAGAGAAGGTCAGCTTCTGCGGTGGGCGTCCGTCCCCAGGACACTGGGTCTCTCTTGTCCGCTGACACAAGACACAGGGCAGTTTGCCTGCCCCTCCTGTGCTCCCTAGAGAGACTCCGTCCCCTCCCTGTGAGGACAGAAAACAGTGGGGTTGGACAGGTGCCCTGTGATGTACACACTTCAAGCCAAGACAAAAGAGCATTCTTTGAGCTGAAGGGAAGGATATTCGCACATGAGGTGATCAGCCCAGCCCAGGCTTTGTGGGCTCTTTATCTCTCGGTAAGGAAGCCTTCCGGCCCAAGGCCCATCCTTACGTGGCTGAGTGGCTTTGGAGGACTGCCTGCAGGAGACTGCCTTGCCTGACCCCGAGGTAGCCTAGGATTTCAAGGTGCTTGAGCTGTTCTTTAGGGAGATTATCCTGGCAGGAGTGAGGATATCATCAGCTTCAGTAACAAGAAACAGGAAGCAGGAAGATAAGGAAGATGAAGCTACAGTAATAGTCCATGTAAGAGACAGCAGCCCCTGTGCAGGTGGCAAGTCAGTGATGAAGAGAGTAATTGCAGCCTGCAGGGAAACAGCCTCTCTGGAAGCACTGTCTCATCTCAGCACCTTTATTTCATTCAGAGTCAGAATCAACGTTCACAAGTAATTTCCAAGGTATATACTGATGGAAAAGCTACACACACTTTTATATTTTTATTCCATGTGGAAGTAACTTAAGATTGTTGAGTAAAAGGAAACATGAAGTATTAATACTGAATTTTTAAATACTGTTTCATGATTTCAGATGATACAAATTTAAAGATGTCTGACTTATTATTAAATATAATTAAATAACGCTGCAGTGAACATGGGACTGCAGATGCCTTTTTGAGTTAGGGTTTTTGTTTCATTTGCACATATTTCTAGAAGTAGAATTGCTGGATCATATGATTCTATTCTTAAATTTTTTTCAGGATCCTTCATACCGTTTTCCCATAATTCAGCTGTTATTTCTTTAAATATGCTTTCTACTCCCTTCTCCCAATCTTCTCCTTCTGAAACTGCAATAATTCACAAATGGGTTCTTTTTTTTTTTTTTTAACATCTTTATTGGAGTATAATTGCTTTACAATTGTGTGTTAGTTTCTGCTGTATAACAAAGTGAATCAGCTATACATATACATATATCCCCATATCTCCTCCCTCTTGTGTCTCCCTCCCACCCTCCCTATCCCACCCCTCTAGGTGGTCACAAAGCACCGAGCTGATCTCCCTGTGCTATGTGGCTGCTTCCCACTAGCTATCTATTTTACATTTGGTGGTATATATAAGTCCATGCCAACTTGAGTGATTTTTGATAGTTTGTGCTTTGGGGGTAATTTGTTTCATCCAAAATGTAGAATTTATGGGCAAATATTGTTGATAATATTTGCTTATTATCCTTTTAATGTCTTTAGGGATTATAGTGATGTCTCTTCTTTCATTACTAATATTTGTAGTTTGTATCCTTTTTGCTCTCTGCCAGTCTGGCCAGAGGCTTGTCAACTTTATTGATATTTTCAAAGAACCAGCTTTTGGTTTCATTGATCATTCTCTGTTAATTTTCTGTTTTCAATTTCATTGATTTCTTCTCTTTTTTTTTTTACACACACACACACACACACACACTGTATTTTATTTTTACAAGAGATAAATAGACTGACACCAAGCATTGTAAACAGATGACCACAACAAAAGCAACAATGATTGCAATTACCAAACATGAAACACACTCATAGTATGTCATAATATTGACATTCAGTCCAGTAATCCTCCACTGTAACAGCTCCTTTACTTTGCAGTGAAAATTGATTTGTATATTTTTTGCCTCTGAGTCCTTGTGGGATTTTTTTTTTTTATTCAAACAAAGTCACAAAAATTATAATCATCCTCATCAGTTCACTCAGTCCCATGTAATTAATTTTTTTTTCATCTTGATCTTTTGTTAGCACTTTTATGAGTTCATCAGTTTTTCATTAGAGTTCTGAAAATGCTTATTCATTCAGTTCAGCAGTATAGTCAGTTACCAGAAACCTGTACTTGTCAGAGTCTTTTCCATGAATTCCTTGAAGATGAAACCCTTTTATAGGAACATATTTGCAAAAGCATCAGAGTACACCCAGAACTGTCTGTAAATGGCAAAAGAGTTAAAAATGACCACGGTTAAAGATTTGATGAAAGTTCATAATAATGCAATTGACAAGGAAATTTGGTTATTTCTGAGATATACATTTTAAAGTAATAACTAGAATTATGACTTGTAACATTACACCAGAACATATAAGATTTTTAGAAATTTCATGTGATGTCTGAAACATTTATATTAACGTATTTCCATACAAATAACCCAAAGAAAGTTTAGTATTAGTTGTTTTGTTTGTTTGTTTGTTTATACTGCAGGTTCTCATTAGTCATCAATTTTATACACATCAGTGTATACATGTCAATCCCAATCACCCAGTTCAGCACACCACCATCCCTGCCCCACCGCGGTTTCCCCCCCTTGGTATCCATACACAAATGGGTTCTTCTGATGGTATTTCATAGCCCATGTAGGCTTTCCTCACTCTTTTTCCTTTGTTCTTCTCTCCTCTGACTGGGTAGTTTCAAAGTTCCTGTCTTCTGTCTCACAGATTCTTCTGCTTGATTCATTCTGCTGTTGATGCTCTATATTGCATTTTTTATTTCATTCACTGTATCCTTAAACTCCAGAATCTTTTTTTTTTTTAATGATTTCTGTCTATTTGTTAGACTTGTTTTGCTTGTGTATTGTTTTCCTGATTTCATTGAATTGTCTTTCTGTGTCTTTCTTGTATCTCATTGAATTTCTTTCAGATAGCTGTTCTGTATTCTTTATTGGGTAAATCACAGATCTCCATGTCCTTGGGGTCAGTTACTAGAAGATTGTAATCCTTTGGTGGTGTCACGTTCCCTTGATTTTTCACGTTCTTTGAAGTTGTGCGTTGCTGTCCTCACATTTGAAGTAGCAGTCACCTACGAGGGTGACTTTGAAGAGAAAAGGACCTCTCTTCAGCTCTGCTGGTTATTCTGAGGCTTTCTCAGACCTTCTGGGGCACCCGCTCCCTGCTGCTTCCTCCCTCTTGTGGCAGAATTCTTAGGTTTGTTTGCCTTTTTTCGATCCTGCAATGTATCAGGCCAAGTGCTGACAGTCTCTCTTTTGTCTTTACAACAGTGGTGCCAAAGTTCAAGTTTGTGCTGTCTGCCTGACTCTCCGACTTGGGCTGGCTTTGTACGTGTTCTCACTAGCCATCTGCTGAAGCTTGCTCTGGCTGCCCCGTTGGGAGCACACACGGGGAGATGGACTCGGGCTGGTGGGTGTGTGGGTGAGGTGCACCCAGTGCTGGGTGTGGGCCTTTGTCTGTTGGGGGCCTGTTGCGTCAGGTGTGCCTAGCGGCCCATGGCAAGCTTCTTGATGGGGCCCAGGACGTAGCTGGTAGGATCTGCGTCCTTCAGTGCCCTCCAGGGGTCCTGTTTGCCATCCTCCTAGCCTCATCCTGCCCCTCGTCATGCAGTTCTCGGTTCAGTGCTCTGGATGGGGTGACAGAGAGGTGGGCTTCTTTCAGGTTCCAGAGTTATATTGTTAGCATCATTGTAGTTCATTCATTCTCATTTTTTTAGCTTCTATTTTTTTAATCGAAGTATAGATGATCTACAATATTATATTAGTTTCAGTTGTACAGCACAGTGATTCAGTATTTTTGCAGATTATTCTCCGTCTTAAGTTATTATAAGATAAAGGCTATAATTTTCTGTGCTATACAATATAGCCTTGTTGCTTCTATATTTTATACATAATAGTTTGTGTCTGTTAATCCCATACCCCTAATTTGTCCCTCCCCACTACTTTTTCCCTTTGGTAACCACCAGTTTGTTTTCTATGCCTGTGAATCTGTTTCTGTTTTGCATATATATATATATATATATATATATATATATATATATATATTCATTTGTGTTTTTTTTTAGAGTCCATGTATAAGTGATATCATACAGCATTTGTCTTTCTCTGACTGATTTCACTAAGCATAATATTCTCTAGGTCCATCCATGTTGCTGTAAATGGCAGAGTTTCATTATTTTTTATGGCTGAGTAGTATTCCATGGCCACATCTTCTTTATCCATCCATCTGTTGGTGGGCACTTGGGTTGTTTCTGTGTCTCGGCTCTTGTCAATAAACAGTGCTGCTGTGAACATTCTTATTATTAGGTATACATACGTCCACCCAGTTTTTATGCTGTGCCAAGTGCAGCACCAGCCTGGGGAGGATGTGCCTGTAGCCTGGGCACTGGCATTATCACAGCGCCAGCTGAACTTAGTGGGGTTAGGGTTGGTTTGGGACCAAAGGTAAGTTATTGGAGGCCTTTCCTCACTGTTATTTTACTTTGGTGTAGTTTTGAACCTCTAATTCTGAGGACACAGTCATTATATCAACTTTATTTGTTTAGGAGGATCTAAGACACAAGTGATCTGATTCATGGACCTGCTAGTTGGTGAATGGGTGATTATAGGCTAACTGAGCAAGCATTATGAGCCAGGAGAGAATGTGAATATTTCTTAAGGGCTTATTTTTACCATATTCTTGATTTTTACAGATATTCCTTCCTCCCATAAAGATTTCTGTTATTGGTAGCCGGCTTTTATGGAAAATGTGTAATTTTATTTTCATATACCATTGCATTTACAAGTACAATTTCACTTGCACATAGATTGTTAGAAGAAATGCCTGATGTTTGCTAAAGTGATTCACGATGCTCTGGAATTATGTTTTTATTTGACCTGTTTTGAAGCCAACTCTCAATAATAGTGATATTCAGCAAATGTTCTCCCTCTGGTTTATTGAAAGTCATTCTATAAAATTATTTATTTATACAAAAGTTAGCAGCACCTCTTCTTTTGACTGGCTTTATCTACAGTTTTGTCTAAAATGAGGAAATTTATGAAATAGTTTTGGGGTGTTATTTTTCCGACAAACTGAGATATAGCTTTTAGAAAACACAGTTTTTTCTTGCTCAATATACATAGTATTTATAATCTCCCATTACAGTGGAAAATACATTATTTACCCCTACAATTATATTTTTAAAGAAGTTTTATTTTTAAACACAGATGGAAAAGCTTTCGTATAAGGTTCTTTTAAATCTCCTTCATTTATCTTTGGTTGCTTGTTTGTTGTTATAAATCAACATTTATAATATTCGTAGGAACAGGGATTAATCTTCAAATAAGAATGCCTTAGAGTAAAGATAGTGAAACTGCAAAGTTATAATGACAGTGTGTTTTGTACTTTTATTTGCTAGAAACTAATCTTAAAAGAAGATTCAAATGGAATACTAAACAACCTTGTGATTATTCAAAGAGGGAGTGGACTACATGCTGATTAGGTTTGTTTTTCAGTGGAACATTGCTTACTGCAGAAACTTGGATGAAGATGCAATAAAAGCAGATAACCTTGCAGTTTGCCCAGGGGCTTGAATTTTGAATTTTGGTAGAAAGTGAGAGCTAGGCTAAATCAGTCTTGTGTAGGGATTTTAAAGTGCAGCTACATAGTATAACTCCAGATTTCGTTTTATATACTGCCAAATTGAGGAACTGTAGCTTGGTCATTTTGTTTGTAAGGTTGGTGAAAAATATCTCAAGGAATTAATAGTTATATATTCTTTAAAATAGAAAAAAATGGAATCAAGGGGCCACCTAGAAAGAAGCTAAAGGAAGCCTGCAAACTTGAATACTCAGTCTAAAGATTTCTGTGCCTAAGAAGTGAATGAAAACATCTTTACAGGGTCACCTTGAAAAGAAATTTTATTCTGTGTAGAAAACACATTTTTACTTTATAAAGTTTTCTTGGAAGAGTTAGTAAAAATGGGTTCCACTACAATATAAAAATAGCCTGTAGCTTATGGTACTTATTAAAGAAGACGTGGTGTTGGTTTTAGCCAAGAATATATAAATTTAAAGACTAATTGATTAACTTTGTATATTTTCAGTATTTTTTCTATTATTATTGTGACTAAAATTAAGAACAGATGCAATTTATAACACATTATTCAATTACAATATATCAGATTTTCATATCTGCCTTTAACGCTACCACTAAAAACCTTGGTACTGTGTAGGGTTGGGGTAGCACGAAGATATTTGACCTGTGTGAAATCATTTTAGATTTTATGTAGCTAGAATTAGATTAATTATATCAAAACAGGATTAAATGGAACCAGAAATTGATAAATTATTTTGTAGTTGAGTTATTTAAAAAGTTTATTATATGTCACTGCCGCTTAAGTTCTGGGCTAATCCAAAAGAGAAATGGCTTTTTTCTACCATCATAATAGAGGGCTTATGTTAAAATGAACCTATCTAAGGCCCTTGGAGGGTGAGGATGCTGACATTGTACAATGAGAAAACTTTTCAAAGTATCTATTCTTTCCTTTTATTTGCATCACATAACTAGTACATGCTTGCTGTAGAGAATTGTAAAATTACAGAAGAGCACAAATAAGAAAATCAAAATAGCTTATGATCACCTTCAGTAGAGCTGTCTACTGTTTTGCTATTTTAGTTTATTATGTTTTATTGAAGTATAATTCACTTACATAGTTATTAGTTTCAGGTGTACCACATAATGATTTGATATTTTTATACATTACAAAATGATCACCATATTAAGTCTAGTGCCACCTGTCACCATACAAAGTTATTGCAATATTATTGACGGTGTTCCCTAAGCTGTACATTCCATTCCCATGCCTTACTTATTTTATAACTGGAAGTTTGTCCCTCTTAATCTCCTTCACCTGTTTCACCCATCCCCTTACTCCCCTCTCCTCTGGCAACTACTAGTTTGTTCTCTGTATCTATAAAGTCTGTTTCTGTTTTGTTATGTTTGTTGGTTGGTTTTTTTTTTTTTTTTTTTAGAAGACCACAATGAAATATCACCCTACACCTGTTGTGATGCCTATTATCAAAAAGACAAGAAATAGCAAGTGTTGGTGAGGATGTGGAGAAAAGGGAGCCCTCCTGCAATGTTGGTGGGAATGTAAATTGGTGCATCCACTATGGAAAACAGCATGGAAGTTCCTCAAAAATTAAAAAGCGAACTATGATATGATCCAGCAATTCCACTTCTGAGTGTTTATTGGAAGAAAGTGAAAACACTAACTTGAAAAGATATGTGCACCTCAGTGTTCATAGCAGCACTATTTACAATAGCCAAGATATGGAAGCAACCTAAATGTCCATTGACAGATGAATGGACAAAGAAGATGTGGTACCTACACACAGTGGAATATTACTCAGCCATAAAGAAGAATGAAATCTTGCCATTGTTGACAGCATGGATGGACTTGGAGGGCATTATGCTAAGTGGAATAAGTCATACAGAGAAAGACAACTATTGTATGATTTCACTTATATGTGGAATCTGTTATGCCATTTTAATTACTTTTAATACAGATTAAATCTTGAGCTCTCAGAGAATGAGAATATCCTCTTCCAGATTCTTTTTTCCTCCCCCATTCCCTCTTTATCTCCAAACAAACTATTCTTAGCCATTTGGTCTTCTATTTCAATTTTAGAATCAGGTTTTACCAAAATTTTGTTGGGATTTTTATTATATTTTCATTATTTTTATAGATTAATATAAGTAGAATTAAAATTTTTACTGTATTGGTTTCTGTCTTCCATAAATAGTATTTTTCTCCATTAATTTATCTATTTTAATGTCTTTTAATAAATGTTTACAATTTTCTCCATATGTTTTACATATTTTTGTTAGATTGATTCTTTAGTACCTTATAGTTCATGCTACCATTTTGTATTTTATCTTTTTATCTAAGTAATGGATCTAGCTGAACAAAAATACATTTTTTTTAATACTGAAGTCCTTCATCTAGCAACTTTGCTGAATTTATTTTCAGGGTTTGCAAGTTATCTTGGATTTGTTGTGCAGATAATGACAATTAAATAATTAGTAAATGACTTTTCTTTCTTTTTCAATTTTTATGTTTTCTCTATCATCATCCTTACCTTTCTGAACTGGCTAGAATTTCCAGTAAAATGTTGAATATTGTGGTGAGTGTGGGCATCGTTACGTATAGGGAATACTTTAACTTAAATGTGTAATTTTTGGTTGAAGGCTTTTGATAGGCACCTTGTATCAGGTTAAGGAAATTCCCTTTCATTCCTAAGAATTCTTTATATTTTAAAAAATTATGAATGGATGTTACAGTGTATCAAAAAGTTTTTGTTTTCATTGAGATGATCATATAACTTAAAAAAATCTTTAAAAAAGTTTAAGTTCTACTTTCGTAGCAAGTTTTAATTATATGATAGTGTTATCAACTCTAGTTATCATTGTATCCTCAGACCTTATTTATCTTTAAGTGAAAGTTTGTGCTCTTTTAAAAACCAATCTCTCCCTATTTCCCCCACCTCCCAGTTCCTGGCAACCATTTTTCTATTCTCTGTTTCTGTGTATTCAGTTTTTTAAAAAATTGAAGTATAGTTGATTTACAATGTTGTGTTAATATCTGCTGTACAGCAAAGTGACTCAGTTATGTTTATGTGTACATTCTTTTTTATATTCTTTTCCATGATGGTGTATCACAGGATATTGCATGTAGTTCCCTGTGCTGTACAGTAGGGCCACTTTTTTTTTTTTTTTTAAGATTTCACATGTAAGTGATACCGTGAAATATTTGTCTTTCTCTGCTCGGCTTATTTCACTATGCATATAATGTCTTGTAGGTTCATCAATGCTGTAGCAAATGACAAGATTTCCTTCTTTTTACTTTTTTATTATTTTTTTTTTTTTTTAACATCTTTTTTGGAGTATAATTGCTTTACAGTGGTGTGTTAGTTTCTGCTGTATAACAAAGTAAATAAGCTATATGTATACATATATCCCCATATCTCCTCCCTCTTGTGTCTCCCTCTCACCCTCCCTATCCCACCCATCTAGGTGGTCACAAAGCACTGAGCTGATCTCCCTGTGCTATGTGGCTGCTTCCCACTAGCTACCTATTTTACATTTGGTAGTGTATGTATGTCCATGCCACTCTCTCACTTCATCCCAGCTTACCCTTCCCCCTCCCCATGTCCTCAAGTCCATTCTCTATGTCTGCATCTTTATTCCTGTCCTGCCCCTAGGTTCTTCAGAACCATTTTTAAAAATTTTAGATTCCATATATATGTGTTAGCATACGGTATTTGTTTTTCTCTTTCTGACTTACTTCACTCTATGACAGACTCTAGGTCCATCCACCTCACTACAAATAACTCAATTTCGTTTCTTTTTATGGCTGAGTAATATTCCATTGGATATATGTGCCACATCTTCTTTATCCATTTGTCTGTCGATGGACACTTAGGTTGCTTCCATGTCCTGGCTATTGTAAATAGTGCTGCAATGAACATTGTGGTACATGACTCTTTTTGAATTATGGTTTTCTCAGGGTATATGCCCAGTAGTGAGATTGCTGGGTGATATGGTAATTCTATTTTTAGTTTTTTAAGGAACCTCCATACTCTTCTCCATAGTGGCTGTATCAATTTAAATTCCCACCAACAGTGCAAGAGGGTTCCCTTTTCTCCACACCCTCTCCAGCATTTATTGTTTCTAGATTTTTTGATGATGGCCATTCTGACTGGTGTGAGGTGATACCTCATTGTAGTTTTGATTTGCATTTCTCTAATGATTAGTGATGTTGAGCATCCTTTCATGTGTTTGTTGGCAATCTGTATATCTTCTTTGGAGAAATGTCTATTTAGGTCTTCTGCCCATTTTTGGATTAGGTTGTTTGTTTTTTTGATATTGAGCTGCATGAGCTGCTTATATATTTTGGAGATTAATCTTTTGTCTGTTGCTTTGTTTGCAAACATTTTCTCCCATTCGGAGGGTTGTCTTTTCGTCTTGTTTATGGTTTCCTTTGCTGTGCAAAAGCTTTTAAGTTTCATTAGGTCCCATTTGTTTATTTTTGTTTTTATTTCCCTTTCTCTAGGAGGTGGGTCAAAAAGGATCTTGCTGTGATTTGTGTCAAAGAGTGTTCTGCCTATGTTTTCCTCTAAGAGTTTTATAGTGTCTGGCCTTACATTTAGGTCTTTAATCCATTTTGAGTTTATTTTTGTGTATGGTGTTCGGGAGTGCTCTAATTTCATTCTTTTACATGTAGCTGTCCAGTTTTCCCAGCACCACTTACTGAAGAGGCTGTCTTTTCTCCATTGTATATTCTTGCCTCCTTTATCAAAGATAAGGTGACCATATGTGCGTGGGTTTATCTCTGGGCTTTCTATCCTGCTCCATTGATCTATATTTTTGTTTTTGTGCCAGTACCATACTGTCTTGATTACTGTAGCTTTGTAATATAGTCTGAAGTCAGGGAGCCTGATTCCTCCAGCTCCATTTTTCTTTTTGAAGATTGCTTTGGCTATTTAGGGTCTTTTGTGTTTCCGTACAAATTGTGAAATTTTTTGTTCTAGTTCTGTGAAAAATGCCATTGGTAGTTTGATAGGGATTGCATTGAATCTGTAGATTGCTTTGGGTAGTATAGTCATTTTCACAATGTTGATTCTTCCAATCCAAGAACATGGTATATCTCTCCATCTGTTTGTATCATCTTTAATTTCTTTCATCAGTGTTTTATAGTTTTCTGCATACAGGTCTTTTGTCTCCTTAGGTAGGTTTATTCCTAGGTATTTTATTATTTTTGTTGCAGTGGTAAATGGGAGTGTTTCCTTAATTTCTCTTTCAGATTTTTCATCATTAGTATATAGGAATGCAAGAGATTTCTGTGCATTAATTTTGTATCCTGCTAGTTTACCAAATTCATTGATTGGCTTTAGTAGTTTTCTGGTAGCATCTTTAGGATTCTCTATGTATAATATCATGTCATCTGCAAACAGTGACACTTTACTTCTTCTTTTCCAATTTGGATTCCTTTTATTTCTTTCTCTTCTCTGATTGCTGTGGCTAAAACTTCCAAAGCTATGTTGAATAATAGTGGTGAGAGTGGGCAACCTTGTCTTCTTCCTGATCTTAGTGGAAATGGTTTCACGTTTTCACCATTGAGAATGATGCTGGCTGTGGGTTTGTCATATATGGCCTTTATTATGTTGAGGTAAGTTCCCTCTATGCCTACTTTCTGGAGGGTTTTTATCAAAAATGGGTGTTGAATTTTGTTGAAAGATTTTTCTGCATCTATTGAGATGATCATATGGTTTTTCTCCTTCAATTTGTTAATATGGTGTATGACATTGATTGATTTGCGTATATTGAAGAATCCTTGCATTCCTGGGATAAATCCCACTTGATCATGGTGTATGATCCCTTTAATGTGCTCTTGGATTCTGTTTGGTAGTATTTTGTTGAGGACTTTTGCATCTGTGTTCATCAGTGATATTGGTCTGTAGTTTTCTTTTTTTGCAACATCTTTGTCTGGTTTTGGTATGAAGGTGATGGTGGCCTTGTAGAATGAGTTTGGGAGTGTTCCTCCCTCTGCTGTATTTTGGAAGAGTTTACGAAGGATAGGTGTTAACTCTTCTCTAAATATTTGATCAAATTCGCCTGTGAAGCCATCTGGTCCTGGGCTTTTGTTTGTTGGAAGATTTTTAATCACAGTTTCATTTTCAGTGCTTGTGATTGGTCTGTTTCTATTTTCTGTTTCTTCCTGGTTCAGTCTCGAAAGGTTGTGCTTTTCTAAGAATTTGTCCATTTCTTCCAGGTTGTCCATTTTATTGGCATATAGTTGCTTGTAGTAATCTCTCATGATCCTTTGTATTTTTGTAGTGCCAGTTGTTACTTCTCCCTTTTCATTTCTAATTCTATTGATTTGAATCTTCTCCCTTTTTTTCTTGATGAGTCTGGCTAATGGTTTATCAATTTTGTTTATCTTCTCAAAGAACCAGCTTTTAGTTTTATTGATCTCTGTTACCATTTCCTTCATTTCTTTTTCATTTATTTCTGGTCTGATCTTTATGGTTTCCTTGCTTCTGCTAACTTTGGGTTATTTTTGTTCTTCTTTCTCTAATTGCTTTAGGTGTAAGGTTAGGTTGTTTATTTGAGAGTTTTCTTGTTTCTTGAGGTAGGATTGTATTGCTACAAACTTCCCTCTTAGAACTGCTTTTGCTGCATCCCATAGGTTTTGGGTCGTCGTGTTTTCATTGTCATTTGTTTCTAGATATTTTTTGATTTCCTCTTTGATTTCTTCAGTGATCTCTTGGTTATTTAGTAGTGTATTGTTTGTTTAGCCTCCATGTGTTTGTATTTTTTACAGATTTTTTTCCTGTAATTGATATCTAGTCTCATAGCGTTGTGGTCGGAAAAGATACTTGATACGATTTCAATTTTCTTAAATTTACCGAGGCTTGATTTGTGACCCAAGATATGATCTATCCTGGAGAATGTTCCGTGAGCACGTGAGAAGAAAGTGTATTCTGTTGTTTTTGGATGGAATGTCCTATAAATATCAATTAAGTCCATCTTGTTTAAAGTATTTAAAGCTTGTGTTTCCTTATTTATTTTCATTTTGGATGATCTGTCCATTGGTGAAAGTGGGGTGCTAAAAGTCCCCTACTATTATTGTTTTACTGTCGATTTCCCCTTTTATGGCTGTTAGCATTTGCCTTGTGTATTGAGGTGCTCCTATGTTGGGTGCATAAATATTTACAATTGTTATATCTTCTTCTTGGATTGATCCCTTGATCATTATGTAGTGTCCTTCTTTGTCTCCTGTAATAGTCTTTATTTTAAAGTCTGTTTTGTCTGATATGAGAATTGCTACTCCAGCTTTCTTTTGATTTCCATTTGCATGGAATATCTTTTTCCATCCCCTCACTTTCAGTCTGTATGTGTCCCTAGGTCTGAAGTGGGTCTCTTGTAGACAGCATATATACAGGTCTTGTTTTTGTATCCATTCAGCCAGTCTATGTCTTTTGGTTGGAGCATTTAATTCATTTGCATTTAAGGTAGTTATTGATATGTATGTTCCTATTACCATTTTCTTAATTGTTTGGGGTTTGTTATTGTAGGTCTTTTCCTTCTTTTGTGTTTCCTGTTTAGAGAAGTTCCTTTAGCATTTGTTGTAAAGCTGGTTTGGTGGTGCTGAATTCTCTTAGCTTTTGCTTGTCTGTAAAGGTTTTAATTTCTCTGTTGAATCTGAATGAGATCCTTGCTGGTAGAGTAATCTTGGTTGTGGGTTTTTCCCTTTCATCACTTTAAGTATATCCTGCCACTCTGTTCTGGCTTGCAGAGCTTCTGCTGAAAGGTCAGCTGTTAACCTTATGGGGATTCCCTTGTATGTTATTTGTTGCTGTTCCCTTGCTGCTTTTAATATTTTTTCTTTGTATTTAATTTTTGACAGTTTGATTAATATGTGTCTTCACATGTTTCTCCTTGGATTTATCCTGTATGGGACTCTCTGTGCTTCCTGGACTTGATTAACTATTTCCTTTCCCATATTAGGGAAGTTTTCAACTATAATCTCTTCAAATATGTTCTCAGTCCCCCTTTTTTTTTTTCTCTTCTTCTTCTGGGACCCCTATAATTCGAATGTTGGTGTGTTTAATGTTGTCCCAGAGGTCTCTGAGACTGTCCTCAGTTCTTTTCATTCTTTTTTCTTTATTCTGCTCTGTGGTAGTTATTTCCACTATTTTATCTTCCAGGTCACTTGTCTGTTCTTCTGCCTCAGTTATTTTGCTATTGATTCCTTGTAGAGAATTTTTAATTTCATTTATTGTGTTGTTCATCATTGTTTGTTTGCTCTTTACTTCTTCTAGGTCCTTGTTGAACGTTTCTTGTATTTTCTTCATTCTGTTTCTAAGATTTGGGATCATCTTTACTATCATTACTCTGAATTCTTTTTCAGGTAGACTGCCCATTTCCTCTTCATTTGTTTGGTCTGGTGGGTTTTTACCTTACTTCTTCATCTGTTGTGTGTTTCTCTGTCTTCTCATTTTGCATAACTTACTGTGTTCGGGGTCTCCTTTTTGCAGGCTGCAGGTTCGTAGTTCCCATTGTTTTTGGTGTCTGCCCCCAGTGGCTGAGGTTGGTTCACTGGGTTGTGTAGGCTTCCTGGCGGAGGGGGCTGGTGTCTGTGTTCTGGTGGATGAGGCTGGATCTTGTCTTTCTGGTGGGCAGGACCGCGTCCGGTGGTGTGTTTTGGGGTGTCTGTGACCTTATTATGACTTTAGGCAGCCTGTCTGCTAATGGGTGGGGTTGTGTGCCTGTCTTGCTAGTTGTTTGGCATAGGATGTCCAGCCCTGTAGCTTGCTGGTCGTTGAATGGAGCTGGTTCTTAGCATTGAGATGGAGTTCTCTGGGAGAGCTTTTGCCATTTGATATTACATGGGGCTGGGAGGTCTCTGGTGGTCCAATGTCCTGGACTCTGCTCTCCCACCTCAGAGGCTCAGGCCTGATACCCGGCCGGAGCACCAAGGCCCTGTCAGCCACTCAGCTCAGAAGAAAAGGGAGAAAAAGGAAGAAAGAAAGAAAGAAAGGGAGGGAGGGAGGGAGGGAGAGAGAGAGAAAGAAAGAAAGAAAGTTATTAAAATAAAAAATAAAAAAATATTAAAAATAAAAAAATTTAAAAAGTAATAAAAAAGAAAGAAAGAAGAGAGCAACCAAACCAAAAAGCAAATCCACCAATGATAACAGGTGCTAAAAACTATACAAAAAAACAACAACAAAAAAAAACCGGACAGACTGAATCCTAGGACAAACGGAAAAGCAAAGCTATACAGACAGAATCACAAAGAATCACAAAGAAGTATACACATACACACTCACAAAAAGAGAAAAAGGAAAAATATATATATATATATTTAAAAAAAAAAGAAGAGAGCAACCAAATCAATAAACAAATTCACCAATGATAATAAGCTCTAAATACTAAACTAAAATAAACATAAAAGTAGAAACAAATTAGATGCAGAAAGCAAACCCCAAGTCTACAGTTGCTCCCAAAGTCCACCGCCTCAATTTTGGGATGATTCGTTGTCTATTCAGGTATTCCACAGATGCAGGGTACATAAAGGTGATTGAGGAGATTTAATCCGCTGCTCCTGAGGCTGCTGGGAGAGATTTCCCTTTCTCTTCTTTGTTCGCACAGCTCCTGGGTTTCAGCTTTGGATTTGGACCCGCCTCTGCATGTAGGTTGCCTGAGGACATTTGTTCTTTGCTCAGACAGGAAGGGGTTAAAGCAGCAGCTGATTAGGGGGCTCTGGCTCAGTCAGGCCGGGGGAGGGAGGGGTACGGAATGTGGGGCGAGCCTATGGCGGCAGAGGCCAGTGTGATGTTGCAACAGCCTGAGGTGCACCATGTGTTCTCCCAGGGAAGTTGTCCCTGGATCACGGGACCCTGGCAGTGGCGGGCTGCACAGGCTCCCGGGAGGGGAGGTGTGGATAGTGACGTGTGCTCGCTCACAGGCTTCTTGGTGGCGGCAGCAGCAGCCTTAGCATCTCATGCCCGTCTCTGGGGTCCACGCTGGTAGCCGCGGCTCGCGCCCATCTCTGGAGCTCGTTTAGGCGGTGCTCTGAATCCCCTTTCCTCCCGCACCCCGAAACAATTGTCTCTTGTCCCTTAGGCAGGTCCAGACATTTTCCCGGACTCCCTCCTGGCTAGCTGTGGCGCAGTAGCCCCCTTCAGACCATGTTCACACAGCCAACCCCAGTCCTCTCCCTGGGGTCTGACCTCCAAAGCCGGAGCCTCAGCTCCCAGCCCTCACCCGCCCCGGCGGGTGAGCAGACAAGCCTCTCAGGCTGGTGAGCGCTGGTCGGCACTGATCCTCTGTGCGGGAGTTTCTCCGCTTTGCCCTCTGCACCCCTGTGGCTGCGCTGTCCTCCGTGGCTCTGAAGCTTCCCCCCCATCACCCACCCCCTGTCTCCGCCAGTGAAGGGGCTTCCTAGTGTGTGGAAACTTTTCCTCCTTCACAGCTCCCTCCCCGAGGGGCAGGTCCCGTCCCTATTCTTTTGTCTCTGTTTTTCCTTTTTTCTTTTGCCCTACCCAGGTACTTGGGGAATTTCTTGCCTTTTGGGAAGTCTGAGGTCTTCTGCCGGCATTCAGTAGGTGTTCTGTAGGAGTTGTTCCACATGTAGATGTATTTCTGATGTATTTGTGGGGAGGAAGGTGACCTCCACGTCTTACTCCCCTGCCATCTTGAAGGGCCCCCCCCTTCTTTTTAAAAGGGAATAATATTCCATTTTGTATGTGTGTGTGTGTGTTTTTGTATCTGTGGAGTCCAAACCCTTTGCTCCTCAGGGAGAAGCTGGGAGTCGAGAGTTTCCTCCCTGTTATGTGGCACTGCATGGAGGACTGTGTGCATGGGGGCAAGAGTATGTCTCCTACCCTATGAGATGTAGCCCTGGTGTATAGCCAGGGCTGTCCCTGTGCCCGTTCAGGACTGCTTCTTTGTTTGCTGCAGTCCTGTGGGACTCGTAAATGCAAGCCCTGCTGACTGTCAGAGGCAGGCAGTGTGTAGGAGTTTCTCAGATAGTTTCTGGGTTTCTTTTAGAGTTAATTACTCCATGTGTAGCTGCGCAGTCAGTGTGTCTGTGGGAGGAGGCCTCCTGTGTTATCATCTTGGTTGACATCCTGTCATTTGAAGTTCTTTTTCCTCTTCCTGGAACTCTTTCCTCCCTGTGCTTCCATGGTACCAGAAGCATCTGATGGTTTTCTCCCTAACTCATTGGGTGGTCTTTTTCAATCTCTTTTGAACTGAGTCCTCCTTTTCTGCCGGGATTCTATGTTTCAGAGTTCTCCAGGTTCAATCCTTGACCATCTCTTCTTCTCTAGCTACACCCACTTCTTAAGTGATCTCATCAAGCTCCCTAGCTTCAAGTACCATGTATTTAGTAAATGTCACATCTTTATCTCTGGCTCAGATCTGTTTATTATACTCCAAACTCTTTTATTCAACATCTTTATTGAGTTATTTTGTATTTTTTAGCATCTTCTTTCCACATCCATTTTTTAATCTTTCATCATTCCTTCATATTTATCATTTTCTTTACTGTATCTTCATCTGTGTTTTTTTTGTCCTCTGAGTACATGTTTAAGATGGTTTATAACATTATGATTTTATTTTCTGCACCTAAATTTCTGCTCTTTTCTACTTCTATTATGAATTTTTATTCTGCTCTAAATTTTTCTTTTTTTAATCCCTTCTTTATCTTAATCATTCCTCATTTTTAATATTATTGAATTTTTTTTATCTTAGATAATTCTTAAGGCTTTACCCCCTATTTCATTGAGACTCTCTTCTGTCATTCAGGTACCTCACAGTTCTTCTGATATTTTCTTCTGGATATTATATTAGATCATTTGGATGGTAGTTTTTTCTTCAGTATATCTAGAATTTTCTTTTCCCTGCTTCTATTCCTAGGTTCTGCAGTAGCTTTCAGACTCTAACTGATATTTATCTACATTGTTACTTAACTTTGAACAAGGTAAATTTTGTTTGGTCTTGATGTTTTATTATTTAACAAACACTTACTGAATTTCTACTGTGTGTGCACTTCTGTAAATACCATCTGACATTAGCGTGCTCTGCATTTTGGGTATGAATTGTCTCTGCTCCATGTTGACTTGCATAATTTTCATGTTCTCTTGAAGATATGCAGCTGGGTAGAAAAAAATTATTTGTCAGCTGCCAGTGAAGTTCCAAATTTCTAGGAAAATATCACCTATAGAAATTCTGCTTTACTGATGAGATACTTTTTCATAACCTGTATGATGAGTATCTGCTTTTCTGAACAGATGTGAATCCTATAGTTCTCAGTATATTTTGAACTCAGGTTTCTTCTTTTTGTGTCCATCTGTATGACTTTATCTGTGGAAATTACAGTTTTCTGCATACGGGACATCACCATTTGTCCTTTCCTCCCAATCCAGATATTTTCTGGGAGTTCCTGGCTCTGAATGGATGTATGTAAAATGTCATTAGAAATTACTCTGTTGTCTTCTCTTCATGGAAGAATCCCAGCTACCAAAATTTTTGATTTTTTTAGACACAGAATCTTTGACCTGAGGGAGGAAGATGGTTTCTTCCTACCTCATTTTTCTGAGGTTCTATTTCCTGAGACCAATTTACATTTGCTCTCAGGTGGACGTAGATAGATATTTGTTATCAATCCACTTCCATTTGCTTTTTCTTTATTCGAGATTCCTCCCAAGTTCTTTCATTGGGTTTTTTGTTGTTTGTTCATCTCAGTTCTTGTTATTGAGATTTTTTTTTGATTTTTTCCTCTTTCTCTTTCTAGGTATTTTAGTGCATATTTGAGAGAGGCTATTCAGGAGATGGTAGCCAGATGTCATTTTGTGTATGAAGACTAGAACTATTCTTAACTTATTTTTTGATAGAATTCTTTTTGAAATGTAATATATACACTCCCATCCATTTTATCCTTGCATAATGAAAACAATTTATGGTAAATTGGCATCATCATTTTTGGAATCAATTATTATGATTTTCTGTAGATTGAATTATAGATTAGTTTGTGTGACTAAAATCTAAACACACAGTGACCTTCTCATGACCTTGAAACTTGATTTTTTAAAAAGCCCTTGATCTCAGCTTGGTTTGTGGTCTTTTGCCTCTTTTTCAAGAGGACAGTGAGCCATGTGGAGCTGTGTGACCTCCTGAGCTGTGTAACACTGTTAGCTTTCTGCAAAATTAGTAAGTGAAGCAAAGGCTGGCTCACATCTCCCAAATGGTTTTTTTTAACTCCAGAAAATCATCATATTCTTTGCTGCCGTGAGTGTTCTTTGATTTTTCACACCAGTGCTATATGCTTTATTATATATAATAGAACACAGTCAACTCCTTCTGAGCTTTTATCCTTATTTTAAAAATTCCCGACACTGTTTGTTCGTGGAGCATGTAGGGAAGCCTTTGTCCTCACTTGTCACCACCTGCTCCGCCTCCCCAGTCTCCTGTCACTAAGACATGTAAAACTGGTCTATTTCTATTCTGCCAACTCCAGTCTCAAATACTCTTTCCAGTTTCATTAACGTCCTTGTTTTAAACCCTTACTTTCTTGATTCTGTTAAGCTACAAGGTGTGTCCCTGGCAGCCATCCTCCCCGCCCCGGTTCTTTGCCCCCCTCACAATTTCCGGCATGTTCCCAATGTGCCATCTAACTCAGGACCCCAGCAGGTCTGAGCTGCACTGGTCCTTTTAACATGTAGACAAGAGAAGGTATTCATCTCAGAACCTCCTTTCTCAGCCTCAACTCCTGTTTCTTCATCTGTGATCCTTTCTCCCTCTTTGCTTTTATAGTCAGTTCTCTTCAGAGTTGCTTTACTTATTGCCTCTGTTTTCTCATCTTCCACTTCTGTTCTCCAGCCCAGTCCGGTCTGGCTTCTTCCCAAGTGGCAACAAAACTTCTTCCAAGATTTCAGTGACCTCCAATCTGGATTTCGTTCAGTCCCCCTTCCTTACAACATTCTCTTCTTCAGCTTTTGTGACATACTTTCTCCTGGTTTTCTTCCTTTCGGTCCGTCTCCTGTGCATGTCCATTCTACTCTGTACTCACTCTAGATTCTGTCCTGAGACAATCCAATGCAGGACCATGGCATTAGAGACCATTATTCTATACCATCCTTATGGCAATGATTTACAAATGTATATCTTAGTCTCAGACCATTTTCTTCCTTTATTTTCTTTATAGCACTCTTACTATATGGTATTTTAATATTTTTATTTATTTCTCGCTTTTTAAATTCCACTTTTAAATTCATTTTCTACAGAGTTCCAGGATGTCGTATAAGCCATTCCTTTCCCTTCATTTTTTCTCTTACATGCTGCTCTTCTCTATCCTGCTTCTGTGCTTTTGTCCATTTTGTTGCTCTCCTGTTTGAGTTCATGCTTTCCAGCAGCTGTTACAAATTCCTGGGCTGCAGGTTCAGTCATTCTACACATGTGTTCAGTTTGGGCTGCACAACATTTTGAAAATTTTTGAATTAATTGTGAACATTATAAAATCAGAAGATTTCACATGAAATTTGGAGTTCTGATTTGTCTTGAAAAACGTGATCTCTGGCAACAGTCAGCCATCTTCTTTCATGGCAACACATGGCTGGAGCTGATTGGATAGTGCTTGGATAGTTTTCAAGGAATCATTGTTATCAAGACCACATTTTCTGTTCTTGGTGCAATTAAATTAGTAACAATAAACAGTTTTCTTTTTAAACCCTCACATTTGGAAACTTAAAATTGTACTTTTAAGAAAATTAGGTTTAAAAAGGAAATCATCATAAAATTTTCCAAATACTTAAAACTGAAGATAATGAAAGTATTACTCATCAAATGTTATAAAGTATCTCTAATCCAGCATCTGTACTGAAATGAGCCAAGCCTTCACCTCAAGAAGCTAGATAAACACAAAAAAAGTAAATATGAAGAAAACATAAGAAATAAAGCCAAGGGCAGAAATCAATGAAATTGGATACAGAATGCAGAATATTACCAAAACCACTTTGAAAAGAAGTTAATAAATTATACAGGTCTCTATTAGACTGGCTAAGAAAAGAAGACAAAAGACTACAAGGAAAAAATTAAACAACTTTAAGGAAAAAAACCCCCATCTGGGAACATAACTGCATGCAGAACAAGTTGTTTTCGAGTCACTTTTCTCATGTTTGTTACCTGGACCCTGTAGATGTTTTGATTTGGACCCTGCTCCACCGTTACTGCTTTTTTTTTCTTTTTAAATTGAGGTGAAATTCACATAACATAAAATTAACAGTTTTAAAGTGAACAGTTTAGTACATTTAGTACATTCACAATGTCGTGCAACCACCACTCATGCCCAGTTCCAACACATTTTCATCCCCCGAATAAAACTCTGTGCTCACTGAACAGGCTAGTCCCTATTACACTCCTCCCCCGGATCCTGGCAACCAGCAGTCTGCTTTCTGTCTCTGTGGATTTACCTATTCTGGATATTTCGTACAAATGGAATCACACAATCTGTGACCTTTCGTGTCTGGTTTCTTTCACTGAGCATAATATTTTCTTGGTTCAACCACATTGAAGCATGTATTATTGCTTCACTTTTTATGGGTGAATAGTATTTCATTGTGTGTGTATACTGTAGTTTTTTCTTCATTCAACTGCTGATGGACATTTGGGTTTCCACCTTTAGTCTATTGTGAATAGCGCTGCTATTAACACTCAAGTGCAAATATTTGTTTGAGCACTTCTTTTTAATTCTTTGAGTATATAGTTAGGAGTGGAGTTGCTAGGACAGCTATTTTTTCTTGTATTTGGTTTCTGTTATTGGTCTTCAAAATGATACTCTGGCAGATGGCACACGTATTTCCCTTTTTCCCTTGTTGCAGCTGCTACTGTAGCTCACAGAAGGAGAATAGTCATTGCAAATTATGTAAAGGGCTTCTAGGCATTTGGTAAGAATATTCTTTTTTAGTGGACTAGGCTATTAAAGAATTCAAACCATTGATTAAAGCATTATCTGATAACATAGAATTATAACTAAGAGAGTTGGGTGATCTCAAGTGGTTTTTCTATTAAATTAGGGTAAGCAGTTAAGTTGGGTAATTTACCCTTCTCTACTTTGTGGGTATTTTGCCTGTATCTCCTTTGCTAGGCTTCATAAAAAAATTTTTCTTTGCTCATCAGTGCTGAAAGTACTCTGATGGATTTTTACCTTCCAGATTCATCCCTGCATAGTTGTCAGCATAAAAAATGGTAAACTGAAAACATCACCACCTTGTGCCAGGGGAGTTACAACAGAATTGTTAGGTTATTACACCTGCTGGCTGTTGGGCAGTATGTGGGTGTTGTCTCCTTTTGCTATAATAGCTTGTTTATACAGTAATTTTAATATTTGATTGTATTTTTGCAAATCAGAAAAATAGTGCCAATGCTAGTGATAGGAAATCAAATCTTATGAAGGAAACATAATTGTGACACGATAGAAATCATTAGCCATGTTGAAAGCAATGCTCAATTAATTTCACATTGGACTTAAGCTTGTGTGTTAAAGTATAAAGGAAGAAAGCAAAATTAAATAATGCATCTGAAACACTGGAAAAACATCCTCAATGATGGTAACTTCTCATGGTTATGTTGGTCATTAACTATCAGATACTTTGGTTTTTTCATAGAGACTCAGAAAATAAAGTTCATCAGTAATAAATCTGTATATCCTAAGTCTCAATCTGGTATTAATTTTGGTAGTAGATCTCTTTCCGATGGTGTCCACAGTATCCTAAACACAATGGGTTATATACCTGATGTATTTATTCTTATATATAATAAGAGTCATCCAGGAAGTTGCATGAGTGTGAACCAGTGTCTAGGATGGAGAGTGCAGAGTGTATGTGAAGAAACCTGTGCAGATGAGCCCACCTGGGACAGAAAGTACAGGAGGCTCGTGGTCCAGATGGAGGAGAACCCTACATCCCCCCGAGGGCGGGGCGGAAGGCCATACTTTTCCCCCCCGAGGGCGGGGCGGAAGGCCATACTTTTCCCCAGAGGGAAGAGGGACCGGGGAAGAATTGGTAGCAGTATGGTCTGTGATGACAGTGACATTGGAAGAAGACTTACTTTCCTAAATATTTCTCTGCAATAAACCAGGTTTTGAGGGAAGGACGAAAAATGAGCTGGTGGAGAGGAGAGAATTTCCCTGCCAGATGGGGTAAAGTATTTCAAAGGCGTGAATCTGGTAACATGTTAATGTACAAGCCATGAGGTTAGGAGTAAAGCAAACAGACCTCATTTTCTGGAAGAAAGATTCTGTCAGAATATAATAAACAATAGATAAGTAAATGTCAAACATTTCCATCCTTGAGAAAAACATGCTTTTATTTCCTTATTGAATTTCCTTTATTCTTTCCCTAAATCATAGTCCCTGAAGGTTGATGTCATGAAATTTAACAAGAGAATTTAAAAATTGGTGGCTTTGTTAAAATTCAGATCCTCTAGTTTTTTATTACTTGATATAAAATTTACTCGTGTTAGGTGTGGAATACACAAATGTCAAGGAACTTTGAAGAAACTTTAAGTGACTTGAACCATATATCTGTATTCTTAGTGAAGAATGAAAACACCCCAAAGGAGGTTTAATGTGGAGTAAACCAGGTCTGGAAATGGTCTATACTGAAAGACCTAATGGCCTTTTGATGTCTGATTCTTTGATTTGGCTTTTTCTTTTTAAAGGGGTACTATGTGATTATAATTAGAAACATTTCAAGTTCTTTACCTGGGAAGTTAATTGCTTCTTAACTTGCTCTGCCATGACTAATCATGTAGTTTTGAATGGTAGTGGTGTTTGAAATTATTGCTAAGGAGATTCACCTTGTGCAGTAGAGAAAGTTCCAATTCGTCATGAGAGTTTTATCACACACAGCTAATGGGAAGTCATTCATTTTGCAGCTTGTGGCTATGATGTGAACATAGCTTTATTATATACTTAAGATGTTTCGTTTTAATGATTTTCTAAGTAATTAATGGGAATATAATAGTTTGCTTTTCCTGCAGCTGGTACCATCGTATTTGAAGTTGGAAATTATGAATAAATAAGTAGAAGGCATTATGAAAATTTTACATTCTTTTTTGTTAGGTGTCTTAAAAAGGATTCGACTTTGCATTGATACCAACATTTGTGTCGTCTTGAGCAAAGTTATCCCTATGCTTTGGGAAAAAAGTTCCTAAAAACTCTGAATATAATTTTCTTCTCAGAAATAGCTTTCTTAACTCTCACTGGTGGTGGTGGTGGGGACCCATCTGTTCTCTTTTCTGCACTCTGCTTGAGCATCTGAAACCGTTTTAGATGGAGAGCAAAGCTTCCAGTTTATCGTAAGCGCTCCTGAGCCCCAGTGAGCATGCTGACATAACCCTGCCTCTAAGAAGCACGATGGAAAGCTCGAAGGGAGGACAGAAATCTGCGGTGACCTTGTTTCAAGTTGAAAAGGAAATTTCTATTCTATGAAGTCCTTCTTTGTGGGCACGTCTTCACAGAGCTCTGCGTTTCTTCTCACTGCTTTAAATGAGCGTCTGTATAATATGACAGTCAGGAGGCCTGTTATTGACAGAGACAGTTGTGACACCATTTTACACAATAGATTTAATTTGGAACATGAGATTTTTAGGTTTATTGGATGCTTTCTTTAGAAATTGAGTTTGCAAAACTCGTATTTTTTAGCTTCTTGAGTTTTACTACAATCAAAATTGACTTTGGCAATGAGATGTGGTGAAATAATATAATCCAGTGGGAGTTGATAAACTAATAAAATGTAGCAATTCTTTATTTAATGTTTTATAGTTACCAAAATGATTTTAATAGATACCCTCTTAATTAATCCTCAAAAGAGTTTTATGTGGTTGTTTATTATTACCTGCATTTTAAAGGGAGAAACTGAGGTTCAAAGAGGTGAAGCAGTTTAACCAGTGTGGCTTAGCTAGGATGTGGTTGAGCTGGGACTTCAACCTTGGCCTTGAGATTTCTGATTCAATGCTCTTTTCCTGATAAAGCGCTTTTACCTTTGGTGTCACTCAGTAGATTTCCTTTTGTGCTTTTTTAATGACTTGTTCCAAATGATGACAACATATACTATGTCGTTACTTATTCTTGACTTAATTCCCAAATGGGAGAACATGCCCTGCCCACAGCTTCTGACAACTGCCCACCATGTTCTGTGCATAGGGCCACCTCCCCTTCTCTGCCATGCTCACTGAGTCTAGTGTGGACACCTGGTCCAAAGGCAGCAAATTCATTTTACTCAGAGGTACACAGAGCTCAAGGTCACACAGCTGGTAAATGGAGGTGCCAGGATTTGAAATTGTGTGTGTTTGACTCTAGCCCTGATCTTAGCTATGTTGCTATATTGCGCTGCCCCTTCTCCCTGATCTTGGGGAATTTGGAGCTGGAAGACCAAGAGACTAACTCAGTGCAGAAGCTAAAATCATTCCAAGTTACTCTGAGGAAGGTTGGCTGGGCAGCCGCGATGGGCCATATGCGAGCTGAAGTTTGAGCAGTTAGTTGATGCCAACAGGAAAATGGAGCCAGATGCACAGAGAGAGGCCAGACGCCTGAAGAAATGCAGCCCATGTGTAGAAGAGCTTTGTCTCTTCCCGTTCCTTCTCAGGAGAGACACTTCGCTGCGATCCTGCATCTTTGCAGTGTACGGCTGTTTTATTTTAGATGGTGTGAGTTGGAAGGTATTTTAAAAATTTATTTAAATAGTTATGTTTATTTTAAAAAATAGACAAAATGTGACCTATATACAACATGTATACGTTAAAAATATACATTTATCTTAGAATAGATAAAGGCGAACTTAAATGTCTCCTGTCAAAATTATCACAAATTCGTGCTAACAAAGTCTGAATTAGTTATGGGTATGGCATGCTTTTGTAGATTCCTTAGGAATATGAAGGAAGATTATTCATAAAAAATGAAATTAATGATACTACTTTTTAGCAACATCTAGGGTTTATTCAGTAGAAATAAATTCTGAATGTTAACATGTATAAAATCTGAAAATTTGTAACATTTTTTATTTGAGAGAGATTGGAGACCACTAAATAAATAATAAATAATCCTCCCGCATCGGGTTGAGTGTGCTCACCTGGTCACGGCCAGAGCTGCCAGCAGGAGCCTGTGCACGGATTCCTGGAGAGAGAGGACAGGCTGAACAGTGCTTTCAGGGGCGTGCCCCTCCCAAGGCCAAGGACTGTGGCGTGCTGGGGAGAGGGTGGAGCGGGAAAGGACAGAGGTCCTCTTCTTGTTGAGGAAGAACTGACTGAAGTGCTTACTTTATGGGCCAAGTTGGGGGTGGGGGGGCATGCGGTCGGAGGAGAGCATCACACACGCAGCCCGCAGGTGCACATTTAACAAAGGGTGCACCTTGTAATTAACGGGAAAAATGTCATCGGTATGGGTTTTCTCTCTTTCCTTCTCCAGAGGTAATCACGCCTTTCTTGTTCCTACTTTATGCTTTTACCGTGTCTTTTAAAGGCTGTTTACCTCCTTGAGAAGATACCTGATTTTCATTAGGATGAATTCTCTTCAAGGAGAATTGTCTGTCCCTTATGCAAGTAGGCTTTTGATAGTCGTAACTGAGCAGTTTCTCACACAGACCAGGACACGTATGAATCCCACAACTGAAATCACAAATGAGTCCCAAATTATGACTCCCACTATATGCACTTTAAAGTAGAACAGCATAATTCCAAAACAGATTTCAGTTGCTTTTCTTTTTCTAACTTGTGCATTTAAAGCTCTAAATTGTTTTAAGAAATGCTGAAGTTGTATCCTACCAATTTTTATATGTCATGTTTTCCTTGTGGTTCACTGACCTTCAGTATGATTTCTTATTAGACAGTTAGAAATTACCTAATGGTGTGTTTTCTGCTTTCCTGAGGAATGACCTTTATCCCCTCTCAGCAGGCAGAGATAGGAAACAGATGAATGTATACATCGACATGCATATATGTGCGTACATATATAAACATATATATATATACATGTGTGTTTTTATTCATATACATACAGTAATACACATATCTACCTCTATTTCTATATCTAGCTAAATGTATAAAAATCATGAATTCACACTAATTCCAGTTCCAGGGAGATACCACAGGGTTGTTTTTCCCCTTTCCCTATTTGTTATTCCCTTCTCTGACAACGAGAGGTCTGACTTCCAATATCTGTAAAGTTGTTTGTCCAAACCTTGAATGCCAGGAAGTGGTTTTTGAATTGATAAAGCATACTCTGTGAAAAAAGAAACCTAAAGCTGTAGTTTAATTCTTCTTTGAGTTCTTTTTGTCCTTAGCCTTTGAGCCTTCAATCCAAGCGTTGTGTTCAAAAGTTAACTTGGTAATTCTTCCCCCTTCTCCTGCTTCAGCATGATTATGTTATTAATCTTTTGAAGTGCCACTAGATTTTTTTTATTATTGTTGTTGTTTCATCTTAGAATTTCCCTCCTCCGTCCTTGTTTATTTTATTTTTTACTTTTTAGTAGGTGGAACATTAACATGGTTTTAAAAATCAATGTGTATTCAGAGAAGTGTCTCCCCACCTCCATCCCTTCCATCCTTTCCTCTCCGTTCCCAGCCTCCCCTGTAGATTGGTGATCTCATCAGTCTCAGGCTCATCCTCTCTGTGTTTGTTTTTGCACAGATGAGCAGGTACATGTATATCTCATGATTTTCTCTTCATTCTTACGCTTTGCTTTTTCATTAGGTGTAAACTGGAAGTCAGTCACTCTTCTTTCATCAGCATGGTATGCTAATATGTGGATGAATCATAGTTTATACAACTGCTGTCCTACCTGTGGGCATAGAGATTGTATCCAATATTCTCAATGACAGGTTATGCTGTAATGAATAACCTAGGAGATATATATTTTTGCATTGCTTGAAATATATATTCAGGGTAACTTTTTAGGAATGAGAATGCTGGGTGAAGAGACAAACATAGACATAGTTTTGCTGTGTATTGCCAAAGACCCCTTCATGAAGGTTGCATTGATTGCATCTCTCCTGGCTCCATATTGGGGTGAGTTTTGACCCACAGCCTCCCAAGTAGAATGTGTGGTTGTATTTTAAATTTTTTGAAAATCTGATTGGTGATAAATAGTTTCTCAGTATAGTTTTAATTTGAATTTCTCTTATAATAAGCGAGAGTAAACATATTTTCATATATTTAAGGGCCATTTTAACAGCTTTATTGATTTATAATTGAAATACAGTACATTCATGTTTTGACATATGTATACACTTGTGAAACTATCAACACAAAAAATATGTCTATGTGAGCATTAATTATTCTCCAAAGTTTCCTCTTGCCCCTGTGTAATCTCTCCTGCCCACCCTTCTTCCTTCTGCATATGCAGGCAACCACTAGTCTCCCGTCACTATATTTTAATTTCTAGAATTTTAAGTAAACAGAAGCATATTGTTTGTATACTTTTTGGTCTCACTTGTTTCCCTTGGCTTAGTGATTATGAGATGCATCCATGTTGTACTGTATATCAGTAGTTCATTCTTTTTTATTTTTGAGTAATATTCCATTGTATGGATATACCATAATTTGTTGATCCATGTATCTGCTGATGGACATTCACACTGTTTTCACTTTGGGGGCTATTACGGGTAAAGCTTCTCTGAACGTCAGTATCAGGTATTTGTGTGGACATTGCTTTTTGTTCTCTTGGATAAAAACCTAAAAGTCAAATGTCTAGGTCATGTGGGAGGTGGGTGTTTAACTCTTTAAGAAACTGCCAAACTGTTCTCTATTTTACATCCTCCCCAGCGTGTATAAGAGCTCTAGTTCCTCCACATCCTTGCCAAAACTCCATATGATCAGTGTTTTTATTTTTACAGTTCCAACAGGTATGTACAATTATCTCTTTGTGGTTTTAATTTGCATTTCCCTAATGACTAATGTTGAAAAAACTTTTCATGTCCTTTTTTGCCATAAGTATATCTACTTTGGTGAGTGTTCAAATTTTTAGTCTATTTTTTAACTGGGTTGATTATTTTCTTATTATTGAGTTTTGAGAATTCTTTGTACATGTTGGATACAAGTCCTTTAACAGATAGATTTGCAAATATTTTCTCCCAGTGTGTGACTTTTCTTTTCATTCTTTTAATAGTTTCTTTCAAAGAGCAGGTGTTTTCAATTTTGATGAAATCCAGTTTATTTATTTGTTCTTTTATGGATTGTGCTTTTAGTGTCATAGCTAAGAACTCTTTCCCTGACTTCAGGTCACAAAGGTTTTCTCCTGTTTTCTTTTGGAAATTTTATAGTTTTAGGTTTTACGTTTAGGAATATGACTTGTTTATTAAGTTAATTTTGTATATGCTGGGAAGTATGAATTGAAATTTTTTTCTGTTTATTTCATGACATTGCCTTCTTGTCCTTTTAATACAAGAGTATAGAATCTGTAGTGACGTAAGCTCTCTTATTCGTAATATTGTTAATTTGTATTGTCTCTTTCTCCAAATCAGTCTGGCTACAGTTTTATAAATTTTATTAGTCTTCTTAAAGAACCAGCTTTTGGTTACACTGATTTTTTTCTAATGTTTTCTGCCCCTATTTTATTGACTTCTGTTCTGATTATTGTTCTTTTCTTTCTTCTACTTATTTTGTGTTTAATTTTCTATTCTTTTTCTAACTTGCTAAGGTGAAAGCTGATGCCATTGATTTGAAATCTGTATATTTAAAATTTTTACTATACAGGTATTCAATTCTATAAAATTTCCCTCAGGTACAGCTTTAGCAGCATCTCTTTAATTTTGATATATGTTCATTTTCGTTAAGTTCAAAATATTTTCTAACTTCTTGTTTTATTTCTTTTTTTGACTCATAGGTTTGACAGAAGAGTGTTATTTAGTTTTCAGTTATTTGGGGGTTTCCTAGAAATCTTTCTTATATAGCTTTTAAATTTAATTCCACTGTGATCAGAGAGTATGCACTGCATGACTTGAATCCTTTTAAATTTTTTGAGAATTGTTTTATGTTCCAGAATATAGTCTGTTTTGGTAAGTGTTCCACTCTTGAAATTAATATGTATTCTGCTGTGGCTGGGTGGAATTCGATTAGATCATGTTGGTTGATAGTGTTGTTCAAATCCTGTTTATCCTTATCTGCCTGCTTTTCCTATCAATTAGTGATAGAGAGCAATACTGAGATCTTTAATTATAATTTTACATGTCTTTATTCATCCTTGCAGTTCCATAAGTTTTTATTTTTTGTATTTAGAAGATTTGTATCCTGTTGGTCTATTGAGTAATTATCATGAAATCACTTTTTTATTGTTGGCAGTATTCTTTGCTCTGAAATCTACTTGGGCTGATATTAATATAGCCATTCCAGATTTCTTTTGATTAGTGTTGGTATGGTATATTCTTTTAATACTTTTAGTTTATTGGCCTCTTTATTTTTAAGTGTGTTTTTTATTGACAGCATGTAGTTTGCACTTGCTTTTTCAACCAGTATGACAATCACTGCCTTTTAGTCGAGATATTTAGACCATTTACATTTAATGTGACTAATGATATGGTGAATTTTAAATCTAGAATATTACTATTTGTTTTTCCTGTATGTCCATTAGTTTCCCTTTTTATTTTTTTCTGCATTCTTTTGGATTGTTGCATATTTTTAATGAATCCTTTCATTCTTTTATTGGCTTGTTAGCTATAACTAATGGCTTTTTATTTTAGTGGCTGCTTTAGAATTTAGCGTATACATTTTAAAGTTGTCACAGTCTACCCTCAAGTGATATTATACTAGTTCACATGTAAGAATCTTACAGTTGTTTACTGCCATTTCTCCCCCTGTGACTTTGTGTTATTCTTGTCATACATTTTACTCTTACATGTCATAAACCACACACTACATTGTATTACTTTTATTCAAACAGTGAACTATTTTTTACAGATATTTAAATAATATAAAAAATGTCTTATATGCATACCTTTGTGTATATCCATATTTCTGTTTCATGTCATTATCCTTCAGCTTGAGGACTTCCTTTATTATTATTATTATTTTTACTATAGGTGTCCTGTTATGAATTCTTCCATCATTTAATTGTATGTCTGGAAAGTATTTCACCTTTTTTTTGAAAAATATTTTCACTGGCTATGGAATTTTAAGATTTTTCTTTCAGTAATTTAAGGATGTTGCTTCACTGTCTTCTTGATTACATTGTTTCTGCCAGGAAGTCTGCTGCCATTCTTATTTTTGTTCCTCTAATTTTTTCTAGCTGCTCTCAAGATTCTTTTTTTCTTTGTCCCTGGTTTTGGGGCAATTTGATTATGGTGTGCCTTTGGTGTAGTTTTCTTTGTTTTTCTTGTGCTTGGAGTTCTTTGAGTTCTTGGATCTGTAAATTTATAATTTTAGCTAAATTTGAAAAGCTTTTGGCCATTATTTCTTCAAATATTTTTCTGTTCCCATCTCTCTCTTTTCCTTTAGGAACTCTAAGTACACATATGTTAGGTTGCTGAAAGGTGTTACTGATGCTTCGTTTCTTTTTTTTTATTCTATTTTCCTTTCTGTGCTTTGTTTTGGTTAGTTTCCATTCCTATGTCTCTAAGTTCACTAATCTTTTCTTTAGCAATGTATAATTTGCCTTTAGTCTCATCCATTATATTTTTCAAACATTGTAGTTTTTCTGTGAAACTACAAAAATTCTCTCTCTAGAATTTCAGTATGAGAAGGTAATTCTCAGCATCATTACAAGCCCTTTTCTCTGTTCTCTGTATTTTTGTCCTGTTGGCTCCTGTTCTCTTCCTTGAATTAACAACAGTCTTTCCCTTTCACAGCTCCTCCGTTTATTATCCTTTATGCTGGAATGCTCTTATCCTGTATTTTCTTTTACCCAGTCCTTCTCATCCTTCAGTTAACTAGAACATCACTTTCTTATATCCTAACTCCTAGGTAAGGTTTTTTTTTCTCCCTGTTATATGAACCCTTAATACCCTATATTTCTCCTTTGTTCATTGAATTGAATATTCATTAATAGTGATGTATTAATTCATGGTCTTTTCCCCTGCTAGACTGAAAGCTTCCTTAGCATAGGAACTGGTTGTGATTAGTCCAGTGGTATTTTCTCAACCTCTAGAAGGTGCCTGGCACATAGTGGGTACTTAACACATTAATGGTAAATGAATTAATGAATACCACATGGTAGCAGATTAGCAGATGACTGAACTTATTATTACACAAATGTAAGATCATCACTGGAGTCTTTGGAAGAGTTTAGAATGAGGTGGGAAGAAATGGTCAGTGAAACATGGATATATGTTTATAAATAGATTGGTATCTTAAAACCAAGATAAATCCAGGTAACATACATTTATGTACTTATCAATAGAGTGTTTTATAATCAGTAAAAATTGTTCTATATTTTATTATATCTCAAAGAAAACTTTAATCCTGTCTTTAGAAATTTTTTGCCCCTACCGTAGTCCTCTTCCTCTTGAAAGAAAAATCTTCTGATGGAGATTTGCTTTTTTCATGGAAAGTATGATGGTAAGGAGGAAAATAAAAGATAATTTATAAATATTAAATACAAATATGTATTTTATAAATACATACACATTTCACATACATATAGTTAACATATTATATATACATATATATGAAGTACCTTTTAAACATTCTTAGTGATGATCTTACCAAAATGACACGCCCTTTATGAAGCTTTTTACTCCATACCACAATGAATTCCTCTGGTCTTGTTCATAGTATTGTGTTCATATCATTGTGTAGTTTTTATCACATTGAAAACAATATAGAATCTATCTTCCTTCCATATTGAAAGCAGGGACAGTGTCTTGATTATTTTTGTATTTCTAGCACCAAACTCAGATCCTGGCATACAGGTGTTAAGTAAGTGCTTGATGAACATTTTAGCTTTCAAATGTTCTAAAAGTGATTTGATGTGCAAATATTAATGTTATGTAGGAATAAATTATAGTAAGGACCTAGTTGTAACTTCAGTTAATTAACTAAATCAGTGATTTCATTAAATATATATATTATATATATGTATGTACATACAGATTTAAAGAAATAAAACAACTTTGACTGTGAAGTCAGATGGGCTGGTTTAACTTCTCATTCTGTCATTTACTACATAAACCTGGGTAAATCACTTAGCTCCTCTAAATTTCATTGTTTTCATTTGTGAAAAAAAAAATAATTTTTATAGTTATAATAATGAAATGAAATAACATATGAACTTCTCTAAACTGTAATAAGCATAGAAATCACTCAGTGTTTACTCTTTTTCACCATTTGCAAGGACATTAAAAATTATGGTTACACTATAAACATCACAGTTTGTAGCAGCATCATTCAGTAAAAGTACTAGAAAATATCTATTGTGACTTTAAAATATATTTCACATAATTTAGAAATCATTTATGGTAAGCAGAAAAACTTCTCTCAGTGATAAATATTACATTTATATTTGGTAAATAAAGAAAAAATTTGCCTACTTAAAATTTGATCTACTTGTGCACAGTGATGAATGTAAGTGAGAATATTTTCCAGCTACTTTGAAATATTGAACTGCCCAGGGACAAGGCATGAATGATGTTTTGAAGGAAATAAATATTTCAGCTTCACATTTCAGCCTTTCTTCTTTATTCCTTTGATCTGGCTTTGGTTTACTTATCATTCTGCTTGAATGACTTCACACTGCCTTTTTCCTCTCCATAGTAACAAGAAGTGGTCTGCACCTATTTCAAAATATTTAGGCCTTGTCATTTCATAGGATGAACATGTATTTCCTTATTATTTACTGATATATTACTGCCTGTAAAGTAGGATGAATTGGTGGGTACATATGTAGCTTTGCAAGTATGATGTATAATTTATATATGGAACTTTTAATCAGTACTTTTTTAAATATAGGAAACATAAAAGGAAACATTAGATTTGGGGTTTATATTGAAGTTTAAAGTGTTTAAAGATTTTAAAGGAATTTTTCTTCTCTGTACACTGAAGCCATTTTGTCTTTAAGGATCATTGTCTCAGGGTTTTCTTATTTCACCATAAAAATCTGAATCGCTTTTTTATTTCCTGAGGTAGAGTTCTTTTAACTTATTAATAGACCCATATTATAGGCAGACCTTAGTTTAGCACAAAATTCTTATGTGAAACTTTAAACTATTTAAATATTTCATTACATTTACCTATATTGCTTTATTTTTCACTTTACACACAAATCTTCTGATCTTCTGACATTGGTTTTCTTATATAGACTCTCACTGCCCCTTTCCCTTTTTTGTATTCCTATAGTATTTACAATTTGTCACAAAATATACATAATATTACCCTACCATTTGATTTTGTCTTGCATTTTTCTCTTTCCCTAATCAGATTGTAGTTTCTCCAATATAAGAACCATTTCTTACACTTTGTCTAAGTTTTCTGCAGTGTTTCACTGAGTAGCTCTTAGAATTTGCTGCCAGGGCCCTTGCCTCAGCTCCTGGAACATGACTAAGTTACTGAGAATGTTGGCTAGGAGGTTGATGCCAGGATCAGTTCTTTTGAATCATGATTCAAATCCAGTTGACTTCAAAGGATTTATGGACCTCCTAGCTGAAGTCCATATCTTCTTAAGAGATTTTTGGATAGTTGAAGAAGATTCCTCATTCTTATACATAACTGTCTTGCTTTAACCAAATACGGTTTTTCAAGACTGGAGTTTGACCCTGGGGCCATACTTTCTGGCCCAGTGGTTCTCAATCAGGCGTGATTTTGCTACTCCAGGGGACATTTGACATGTCTGTAGGCATTTTGGGGTTGTCAGAATTGGGGAAGGGATATTGTCACTGGTATCTAGAGAGGAGAGGCCAGGGATGTTGCTAAGCATATCGCAGTGCACAGGACGTGTCCCCACAGCAAAGAATTATCTGGCCTGAAATGTCAACGTTTTTGTTCTGTTCCATGGTTTTGTTCTGGTTCCATCTAGATCAGCGGTCCCCAACGTTTTTGGCACCAGGGACCAGCTTCATGGAAGACATTTTTTCCGCGGACCGGGGGGGATGGTTCAGGTGGTAATGCAAGCGATGGGGAGTGGCAGATGAAGCTTTGCTCGCTTGCCCGCTGCTCACCTCCTACCGTGCGGCCCAGTTCCCAATAGGCCATGGACCAGTACCCGCCTGTGGCCCGGGGGTTGGGGAATCCCTGATCTAGACGATATACATTTATCCAACAAATATTGAATAATTCCATATAAGTAACATGCTAAAGGTATGTGATATAAATAAGGGGAAGACACTGCTCTGTCCTCACACTCTCCATTCCCCTGGTCTCAAAGAGATCTGATTATCCTGAAAAAGATAAATGTATAAATTAACTGCTGTAATAGTGTATATAAAGTGCTATAGTAGTAGGATATAAAAAGCACTAACAAGGATGAAAGAAGCAGCTAGCAATGCTATCTGAAGAGCTGACATTTGAGCCCCTAAAGAATGAATAGTAATCTGCCCATCAAAACAACCAAGAAGGGAGCTTCCAGTTCATATGATGGCCGAGAAAGCTCCAATCAGACTGATCCTCTCACAAACATAAACTCTGTACAAGGTATAAAATACCACTACCTGAAGACCCTGGAGAATGAATAGGCACAAAGAGATAGTGGAAGGCAGTACACACTTGGAAGAAGTAAAGGTGAGCTTCCCATTTTTGTAACATTTATCTGGCCGCATTTGATGCCATGTGGGACAGCTAGAATTTGGGTAGATAACTTGTCCTCTTAGTGCTTGAAGAACCTGATGAAAGAATGGACGGTTATAACAACTGGCAAACTAAGATGGAGAGACACCCAGGAAATAAGAGAGCCAGAGAAGGGAGCCCAAATTCTTCATGTGATCTCAGTGCATATTTGTGACTGACCCCTGAAACTCCAAATAGCCCAAGTAAGCTAAAAGCTGAATTTATATATGAGCTTCTGTATCCCACAGGGGAGACAGAATTTATAGTTTGAATTCAGCCAAGTTAACTGCCTGCTATAAACAAATAATTAAAATTACCAATCAATACTATTCAGAGGAAAAAAACAGAATCCAGACTCTTTACTATGTATCATTCATAAAGATATAAGCGAAAATTACTTGACATATGAAGAATCAGGATAACACATGACCTACTTATTTTCAATAGGATAACATGGCCTTTTTATTCTCAAGAGAAAATGCAGTCAATCAATGGAGACCACCCCAGGATAAATTAGATACTAGAATTAGTGGATAAAAATTTAAAGTAGCTATTATAATTATTTAAAGAACTTTAAGAAAAATTGGTAGTAATGAATGAAAAGCTAGGAAATCTCAATAGAAAAACAGTGGAAAATACAACATTTGAAATTTAAAATGTAGACTGAATATAACAACAGAATGGAGATTACAAGGAGAACATGAAGATAAATGAATAGAAAGTCAATCTGGGGACAACGAAAAAATGTACTAGAAGAAATATGAGCTGCAGAGACTTGCAGGACAATGACAATGTATGAAATATATTTAATTTGAGTCACAGAAGCAGAGGGAAGAGAGTAATAGAGCAGAAAAATATTCGAATAACTAATGGCTCCAAATTTTCCAGTTTTCATGAAATACAAAATTATGCTAATTTAAGAAGCTCAATAAAGCCCAAGCAGGGTTAATGGAAACCAAAATAAAACAATAACACTTGTTATTATCTGTCTTTTGATTATAGCCATCTTAGAGGTTGTTTAATAGTACCTCATTGTGATTTTGATTTGCATTTTCTTAACAGTGATATTGAGTGTCCTTCCATGTGCCTATTGGCTAATTGTATATCTTCTTTGGAGAAGTATCTATTTGGATTCTTCACCTATTTTTATTTATCTTCTTTTTATTATTATTTTTAATTGAAGTATGTTGTGTTAGTTTCTGGTGTACAGTGAAGTGACTCAGATATATATATCTATGTGTGTGTGTATACGTATATACTCTTTTTCATATTTTTTTCATTATGGTTTACTACAGGATATTGAGTATAGTTCCCTGTGTTATACAGTAGAACCTGCTTGTTTACCTATTTTAGATGTAGTAGTTCATATCTGCTAATCCCAAACTCCTAATTTATTCCCCCGACCCCACCCCCTTTCCCCTTTGTCATTTGGTAACCATAAATTTGTTTTCTAAGTCTGTGAGTCTGTGTCTGTTTTGTAAATAACTTCATTTGTATTTTTTTTTCGGATTCCACATGTAAGCAATGTCATATGATATTTGTCTTTTTCTGTCTGACTTCACTTAGTATGATAATCTCCATGTTCATCCATGTTGCTGCAAATGGCATTATTTTCTTCTTTTTATGGCTGAGTAATATTCCATTGTGCATATATATATATATACCACATCTTCTTTGTCCATTCATTTGTTGATGGACACTTAGGTTGCTTCCTTGTCTTGGCTGTTGTGAATAGTGCTGCTATGAACATTGGGGTGCATGTATCTTTTCGAATTAGTTTTCTTTTGATACATGCCTGGGAGTGGGATTGCTGGATGATATGGTAGCTCTATTTTTAGTTTTTTATATAAATTTATTTATTTATTTATTTATTTATTTATTTAGGCTGCTTTGGGTCTTCGTCACTGTGTGCGGGCTTTCTCTAGTTGAGGCAAGTGGGGGCCACCCTTCGTCGTGGTGTGTGACCTTCCCATTGTGGTGGCCTGTCTTGTTGTGGAGCGCGGGCTCTAGGCACGCAGGCTTCAGTAGTTGTGGCTCGCAGGCTCAGTAGTTGTGGCTTGTGGGCTCCAGAGTGCAGGCTCAGCAGTTGTGGCGCACGGGCTTAGTTGCTCTGCGGCATGTGGGATCCTCCCAGACCAGGGCTCAAACCCATGTCCCTTGCATTGGCAGGCGGAGTCCTAACCACTGTACCACCAGAGAAGTCCCCTCTATTTTTAGTTTTTAAAGGAACGTTCACACTGTTTTCCATAGTGGCTGCACCAACTTACATTCCCACCAACAGTGTAGGAGGGTTCCCTTTTCTCCACACCCTCTCCAGCATTTATTTTTTGTAGATTTTTTGATGGTGGCCTTTCTGACCGGTGTGATGTGGTACCTCATTGCAGTTTTGATTTACATTTCTCTAGTAATTAGTGATGTTGAGCATCTTTTCATGTGCTTATTGACCATCTGTATGTCTTCTTTGGAGAAATGTCTATTTAGGTCTTCTGCTCATCTTTTTATTGGGTTGTTTGCTTTTTGTTATTGAGTTGTATGAACTGTTTGCATATTTTGGAAATTAAGCCCTTGTCAGTCAGTTGTTTAGTTTGCAAATATTTTCTCCCAGTATGTAGGTTGTCTTTTCATTTTGTTTATGGTTTTCTTTGCTGTGCAAAAGCTTATAAGTTTGATTAGGTCCCATTTGTTTATTTTTGCTTTTATTTCTGTTGCCTTGGGAGATTGACCTAAGAAAATACTGATACGATTTATGTCAGAGAATGTTTTGCCTATGTTCTCTTCTTGGAGTTTTATGGTGTCATGTCTTATGTTTAAGTCTCTAAGCCATTTTAAGTTTATTTTTGTGTATGGTGTGAGGGTGTGTTCTAACTTCATTGATTTGCATGCGGCCGTCCAGCTTTCCCAGCACCACTTGCTGAAGAGACTGTCTTTTCTCTATTATATATTTTTGCCTCTTTTGTCATAGATTAATTGACTGTAGGTATGTGGGTTTATTTCTGGGCTGTCTATTCTGTTCCGTTGATCCATATGTCTGTTTTTGTGCCAGTACCATGCTGTTTTGATTACTATAGCTTTGTAGTATTGCCTGAAGTCTGGGAGGGTTATGCCCCCAGCTTTGTTCTTTTTCCTCAGGATTGCTTTGGCAATTCTGGGTCTTTTGTGGTTCCATATAAATTTTAGGATTGTTTGTTCTAGTTCTGTGCAAAATGTCATGGGTAATATTACAGGGATCACACTAAACCTGTAGATTGCTTTCAGTAGTATGGCTATTTTAACAATATTGATTCCACCTGTTTTTAAATTGTGTTCTTTATCCTTTTATTATCGATTTATGAGAGTTCTTCATATATTCTTGATACAAGTCTCTTTTCAGATATATGATTTGCAAATATTTTCTTTCATTTTGTGGGTTTTCTTTTCACTTTTTGATAATATCCCTAGCAGAGCAAGTTTTTTAACTTGCTGAAGTCTATTTATCTATATTTCATTTTCTTGTTTATGCTTTTGGTGTTATATCTAAGAAGGCTTTGCTTAGGTCAAGGTCACAAAGACTTACTCCTATATTTTCTTTCTAAGAGTTCTGTGTTTTTAACTCTTACATTGAGGTCTGTGACCCATCTTGAGTTCGTTTTGTGTGTTGTGTAATGAAGGAATTCAACGTCACTCTTTTGCCCGTGGATGTCCAGTTGTCCCAGCACCATTTGTTGTAAAGACTATTTTATTCCCCCATTGAATTGTCTTGGCATCCTTGCTGTAAATCTACTGATTATCAATGTAAGGATTTATCTCTGGAATCTTAATCCTATTCTATATATGTCAATCTTTATGCCGGTAGCACACTGTTTTGATTACCCTAACTTTGTAGTAAGTTTTGAAATCAAGAAATGTGAGTCCTTCAACTTTGTTTTTTTTCAAGATTGGTTTGCCTATTCTGGGTACTTTGCATTTCCATATGAATTTTAGGATCAACTTGTCAATTTCAGCAAAATGCCATCTGGGATTTTGACAGGGATTGTGTTGAATCTGTTCATCAATTTGAGGAATATTGTCATTTTTTCGATATTAAGACCACTGTTAATTTCCAATTTTACTGGTATTCCTTTCTAACTCTTGAAGTATCTAAATGTTTAGATGTGTCCGCAGTGTTTACCGTTTTTAGCAAGAATTTAGCAGAGACCATTAGTCTTAGCAGTCACGTGAAGAAGAGGCAAAAGAAGTCTATTTATCATGCTTAGTGAAGGTATTATTTTTAGTGCCTTTAAAGTCATAGTTGTATCTTAATGTTTTTGACTGACTCACTTTAATCAACTTAAGTACCAATAGCAGCCATGAATATAGATGATATAGCTGCTTGAAAGTCTTGTCTTCCAGCCCAGCTGGAAAGGGAGTGGAGACTCTTCTAGCTGTTTTTCAGACGTGTTTGAAGATTTTTGTTTTGTTTTGTTTTTCTTGGAGTTTCCAGTGGAGATGCCAAGCTGGCAGCAAATGAAGTCTACTGTAACGTGAAGCCTTGTAAATATGTGTTGGATCCCTGCCATCATTATCAAAAGTGCTGGTGCAGAAATGTGCAAAGGGAAGATTTTCAAATTAAGGTTGGCCTGTACATATAAATGTTAGCTTTTCAAGCTCAAGAAATACTAAATTGTAGTCCATTAGTCTCCTGCATTTTATTGCGTGTTTGGAATAATCATGTACTTCAGAACATCCTTTAATCTGAACTGGCTTGTGGTTGTATAAGAATGCAGCTTGTTTTGTTCTTTATGCTTTATATATTCAGACGAGGAAAATTTACTGCATTTTATAAATAAATCAGAGTTAAAAAGCAGATTTTCTTCCCACCTTTTTATCCTCATGGAGGCCCAGCTTTAAGGCCTTTCAGTGATACATGTATACTCGACCCTGCAACTAGTTCCACGGAAAAAAATAATCTTCAAAGTCACTTTTTTTTTTTGCTTCTTACAGGACACGTTATTTGGAATCATGGTATAAGCAAGTACTGTTCTTACATTAGTGAGGAGCAGACCCTTCTCTTTTTCAAGTGCTGAAAATTTCCACTTCTATTTCATTACTTTGATAGAAATTAAAATGGATCCCTCATTAAAATGAATATCATCTCTTTGTTTAAAATAAGACATATTTTATTTATATTAAGACAGAAGATTTCTAAATATTAGTGGAGCTCAGTGTATTTTCACGGTTTAACTGGACAGAAACATTGATACATTGAGTGGTGCCTTCACCACTCTTTGGTATTTAGCTTTACCACTAAATTAGCTTTGTAGGTGTGGTGGGACTTAAAATGAATTGGAAGGTTTTGGTCATTTCCTTGTGTCTGCTATTTAATATAAAACAATATTTGCTATTTGTAAATCAGGCTAGAAATGATCAGTCAAAAGCAGTGTGCCTCATTGCACTAGGTTATATTTTAACAAACAGTATTTTTAATATGGTCTCAATATATAGCTGATCATGGGTAAAGCTTATGACTTTGATTTATGTAGTCATAAGTCAATTATAAAGTAAATGAACTAAACTTGGTAGGTAAGAATGAGGTAATATAGAGAAAATATTTGTCCTATTAAATTGAAAGTATTTACAGTAACTAAGTAGCTCAGGTGAATTACTGGACAAAAAATGTAAAACAACTGACTTTCAACATTTATAGAAAAAGTTGATATTTCAGCCGTACGTCATGTATTTTTATAAATTGTGTTAGCAGACTTTTCTCCTGGCTAATTAATGATACGTAATTTTAAATTATACGATTTATAAATTTTTAAAGTTTTCAAATCTTGTCCAGTGTACTTTCTTTTCTGTTTATAGGCAGACTGAGCAAGCAAAGGTAACCCTTTGAAAACTTGTAAAATCCTGATTGTGGAGTTGTCTTCCCAAGTGTGCTTAGGGGGGCCTCAGAAATTAAAGAGCAACATGGGACGAACTAGTCGTGGAGTGTGTGGCAGAGAAGCAGCTCTTGCGCCTCCTAACCTCAACCCCTCGTGGGGACATTCGCATCGACCGCGGCGGCCTTTGCCTCTTCTCCAGCCTCACGGTCCTTTGAACAGAGCATTCTAGGCAACTTCTTCTGGTCAGTTGGGTCCATTGGTCAGAACAGATGTCCCTCAAACATTTGTGACAACTCTCCATCACATTTGCCAACCTATATCTAGGCGGTGGTACCCAACATGGTACCTTTTATAAGGGCACTAATCTCATTTTGGGGAGACACGTTCAGACCGTAGCATATGGCATCTGGAAAATCAGGAAAGCAGCACAGCAGAGTAGTCAACAGCAGGAGCTCTAGAAGCAGACGGCCGGGACTCGAGTCCTGCCTTGACTATTAGTGATGTATAGCCTTGGAAATATTCTCTAAGCCCCAGTTTCCTGTTCTGTAAAACTAGGGATATAAAAGTAGTCTTATACAAGTTGACTGTGAGAATGAAGGAGAGAAGACGTATTAAACTAGTTTACACAGTGCCTAGTACCTAGGTAGAACTCAATAGAAGTCAGTAATAACTTTCGTGTACTTATAACCTAAAGCCTTTATTTGTTTCTTCTAGCAACATGCAGAGATTTCTCTTCTTTTGTTGGACCCTTTTGACTATTTAATTTTAGTTCAAGGTATAAAGAAACGAGATAGTTATCGGTTCTTTTAGGCAAGTCTGCTTACTAGAGAGCAGCAGAATAATTTCAGGCGGTCACATCGCTCTGTTGCACCTGTCACCCTGCAGGTTAGCTTCTGCCAGATGTGCATGTTAGAGGTATTCTTATGGCACATTGTTGTTTTTTTTAATTGAGATATAATTCACATACTATTAAATTCATCCTTTCAAAGTGTACAGTTTAGCAGATTTTAGTGTCTCCACGAGGATGTGCGACCATCACTCCTCTCTAATTCCAGAACAGTTTCATCACCAGCCCCCTCCCAAACCCCCTATGCGTGAGCAATCGCTCCCCATCCCCCCGTCCCATCGGCCCAGGTGACCACTAATCTGCTTCTTCTGTCCCTATGGGTTTACCTATTCTGGATATTTCTCCTGAATAGAATCACACAATATGTGACCTTGTGTCTGGCCCTTTCGCTTTGCACACTGTTTTCGAGGTTTGTCCGTGTTGTAGGGTGCATCAGAGCTTCATTCCTTTTTTGAGGCTGAATGATATTCCATTGCAGGGATGGGCACATTTTGCTTATCCGTTCATTGGGTGATGGAGGCACCTGGTTGTAAACAGTTTCGTTCTTAGGGAAGTCATCAGAAGTAGTTGTGTCCTCATCAGAACACATATTATGGGTTTATATCCTTTTTTTCCTGAGGCAAATCATGTTATTGTCAGTTTTTTAAAGGGAAGTTTTATAGAATTTGGATCAAAAAATGGAAATCTGAATTTTATTTTAGAGAGGGTTAAATTTTGTGCTTTGATCCAAGCCAAGTTCTTTTATTTTATGTTTTAACTCTGCGGCTGGTCTGAACTTTTCTAGGGAAAAAGAGGGGCAGCTCGCCCGTGTGACTGAGGCTCAGAGGCTGCAGGCACAGCAGGCAGATGCTGCACTGGAGGAGTTCAAGCGGCAGGTAGAGCTGAACTCGGAGAAGGTCTACGCGGAAATGAAAGAGCAGGTGAGAGGCCTCCGTGCCATCCTTGAAGAGAGCCCTTCTCTCGGGGGGAAGGTACATTCTGATCTCACGTGTGACAGCAACATGTTTACTTGTTCAGAATTAGCCCAACAGCTGGATCAGGGATTCAGGTGAGAAAGAGGTCCTAGGCCTGGCGCGGGAGGACACGCACCACCGCCAGGGCCTCGAACAAAGGGGAGGCGCCTCGCGGCCAAGAGCAAGAGCCCGGGGGGAGAGGGCTCCGCCCGCAGACCCTCTGCTCCCTACAGGGCGTGTGAAGGGCAGGGCTGACTCTGTGCCCCTCCTGGGTCGCTGGGTGGGCTCCGGTCGGCAGCTCCTTGGTGACAGTGAGTGGAGAGAGCGGGGTGGACCGGGAGAGGGGTCCTCTTTCCTCCTTCAGGATTGCCTTGATTCACCCTCAGAGCAGTGCCAGAATGGCCATTTCAAAGTCCTGTCGACAAGTGTGGTCACGGCCAGAATGTGTCAGGCTTTGGAAGCATGGGTCAGTTTACAGGCAGAATCCCATGACCAGTCATTTTCTCCAGAGCAAGGCTTCAAGTTATCCTTGTCTGTGTTTGTTCATGTGCCATAAACCGTGTTGTATTGATCAGTTACAGCAAATTGTTTTCAAGTGGCAGTTCAGGAGGACAGAGGCTGTCTCCAGTTCTTATACCAGTGGTATGTTTTATAGTTTTGAGAAAAATTAAAAAATTTATAAAAGAATACAGGGAACAAACACCTAGGTACCCATCAGGAAGAATCAAGAATTGTCAACACTGTTTATTTAAACTAAAATGTTGCAGATGTAGTTTTAGTTTGCTTTGCTCTTTATTTATTTATTTATTTATTTATTTATTCATTCATTTATTTTTGGCTGTGTTGGGTCTTTGTTTCTGTGCGAGGGCTTTCTCCAGTTGCGGCGAGCGGGGGCCACTCTTCATCGCGGTGCGCGGGCCTCTCACTGTCGCGGCCTCTCCTGTCGCGGAGCACAGGCTCTAGAGCGCAGGCTCAGTAGTTGTGGCTCACGGGCTTAGTTGCTGTGCAGCATGTGGGATCTTCCCAGACCAGGGCTCGAACCCCTGTTCCCTGCATTGGCAGGCAGATTCTTAACCACTGCACCACCAGGGAAGCCCAGTTTGCTTTGCTCTTCATGTCTAATCACATTACTCTCTCTTCTCCTAAGAAAAACCACTATAATTCATTTAGTGTGTATTATTTCATACTTTCATATGCATATGTAATGTCCATATGTATTATATGCATGTATTAGATATGCATATATTTTACATATACATATATATATAGTTTTTATGCTTCCATTTAAAAAGAGATAAGAATTACAGATTTTGTGTATTAGTCTTGTTTGCTCTTTTACGTTGAATTTTATATATCTGTGCCCTATCTGTGTTGATTTAGTGTAATCCTTTTAACACTGAATGTATTTTATCATATGAATATACCTTATTTTATTCATCAGCTCCCCTATTCAAGGGTATTTAGTTTATTTTCAAGTTTTCTTGATTATAAAGAGTGTTGCAGAACTTGCTTGTGATTTCATTTTCAGCCGGAGTCATCCTCCTCAGGAGTCCTGAGCACACACTGGTGGTAGAAACATCTCTATAGAAGGTTTTATGACAGAGCCCCGTGGGGTTTACGAGTTTGGAACTGTGCTTTCTTGTTATTTTCTTGATTCAGATTGTGCGGATCTGGGTCCCGAGAGCAGGGTCTGAGACCCCCCCTTCTGTCTGTTTTCCCACTCAGTGCCTTGGGCAAAAGCTAGATTCCTGCTGAGGGTTTTTGGGCTGGAAGGTGGGGACTTGCAGTCCCTGCTACACGAATGTGCATCTCTTCCCAGCTCCCTGCTATGAGCAGAGCCCAGATCCAAGAAAGTGTATATGGTCCAAATGTGCAATGGAGCTGCACAGGAAACTCTTTGATCAGCTTAACATTTAAAGGAATACGGAAAATATTGAAGGAGGGGCCCTGGCAAGCAGTTGTAAGTATACCGCGAAGAAGGCTACAAAGGGGACTCTTGAAAATGCTCAGGCTAACAGTACAACTTTCTGACAAAAGCTGAGACTGTGACAGGCACCTTTGGCTCAATAAATGCACCTTTTGGGGCTGGTGATGTAATATTAACAGATTACCCAGAATTCATGGGTAAGGAGAAAAACAAGCAAACAACATGGGACTTGTGAAAACATTTTGTAGAACAAGAAAAAGGCGTTTGTATTCAGCAGTCACAGAATAAAAGCATATTTCCAAAAACAGTTTACTGTAAACTTCAGAAAAAAAAAACTCAGAAAAGTAGTACCTTTAATAAGAAGACATGATCTGTATGAAAGAGGCCACATATATTAAGTAAAATTAATGCAATTAAACCTGGATATGTTCTGGAAAAAGTGTTGAACCTCAAGAATAAAATGAAGATCCACCAAGTTTCTAGGTAGGATGCAACTGGCAAAGAAATTAGAGAAATAATGGAGTAATGCTTCAGAGTTCTGAAGGAGAAAGGCAGTGACCCAATTGCATGCACAACCAAGGAGTTTTTCACTTGCAAAATAAACAGAAAAACATTTCTTACTAAGAGCTCACATAATGTATACTGATTTTTCCTTTTCTGGAAAAATTACATCAATTCAGAGATGAAGCGGAAGACATCCCACACGTGAGGAAAATATCATACTGAAGGATGAGTAGAGAACAATGGAATCCAACAAAATAAAAACAAATTTAACTAATTGCTACAAATCTAGTTATAAGACAGAATGCTAATGTTTACTGATTCTTGAAGCAGAAGATACAGAATATAGAAAATACAAATGTGATATAACAACAACTTAAATCTAAATCCTTAGGTTATGTTAATAAAGTTCAAGAAGCAGATGGATAGGGAGAGAGGGAAGTACAGTAACTAACACTCTGCCATGAAAAGGTGAGATTCAAAGGATTCTTCAAATTAGGGAAATGTAGGTTAAAATACTTTTTTAAATGCATAAACATAAGCATTAATGAAATTAACAAGATTTTACATTCTCATCAAAATCTTGAGAAGATAAAAGCAAAACTCAAGATATTGCCAAAGGAACAGAAGTAGAAACAGAACAAAATGTCCAAAATAAGACAGAGTATATAATTGTAGTAATACATTTTAATAGGTTAAAAAAAAGGTATTGATTAGCTGACATAAATCTGTGTATATGCTATTTATAATAAAGACACAACTAAAAGTTACACAAGTTATATGTGGAAAATATATTTTATCACTTGTATTCAGAATAAAAGAAAGAATGTAGTACTGTCATATAAATTAACATCAATGCAAGTCAATAAACTGGACAAAGGAATATATTTTTGCATGAGAAAGCCAAGAGTCCTTATGAAAAGGGTGTTAGGAATATATGAAAAAATTTACATAAATAGTCATGGGGTGCTTTAGTAAATTTTTCTCCATATTTGACTGCTCAGGGGGGCAAAACCTAAACAAATAGGAGATCTAAATAGCAGTTTATAAAACAGCTATATTTCTACTTTCTACGCTTTAAGTATGACATATTAAATTCCTACTCCCATGGAGCAGTTACAAAACTCAGTAGACCATAAAGAAACACTCAATATATATATGAAACTTGACATGACAGAGAGCACGTATTTTTTACCACAATGCTTAGTAAAACCAGAAATTAAATTTCAATTAAAATTTCTGCATTGGACTTCACCAAAATTAAAACCTTTTGTTCTTTGAAAGACACCATTAAAAAACAACAAAAGGAAGTAAGGCAAGCCAGAGAATGAGAGAAAAGATTCACAAATATTTCCAAGAACTTGTATCTAAAATATAAAAGAAATCCTACAACTCAATAATAAGAAGACAAACAACCCAGCTAAAAATAGGCGAAATATTTGGACACCTCGCAGAAGACTAATAAGCACATAAGAAGATGTTCGATATCATCATTCATCAGGGAAATGCAAATTGAAACCAAAATGAAATGCCACTGCATGCTCACTGGAATGGCTAGAACTGTGAAGACTCGTTGGCAGTGCCAAATGTCGGTGCAGGGCCAGGGTATGGCCACATGGGGCTCTTCTCCACTGCTGGTGGGAAAACTGCCGAGTTCTTAACCGCTAAAACATCCACCGCCATATGCCAGCTGTTCCATTCCTGCATGTTTAACCAAGAGAAACGAAGCCAGATCCAGACAAAGCCTTGTACACAAAAGTTGCCAGCAGCTTTATTCACAAAAGCCTAAAACTTGAGCAACCCGAATGTTCCTCAAAAGTTGAAAGGACAATCAAAATGCAGTATAGACGATGGAATACTACTCAGGAATAAATAGGAACGAACTACTGATACCCTCAACAAAGGATGTGTTTCAAAGTCCTGCTGAATGAAAGGAGCTAAAAACAAAAGAGTACATGACTGAATGTTGTGTACTCTCTGAGTGATGTTAGAATTCCCTAGATAATGTCAAGTTGTTTGTTTTAGTGGATTATCAACCCAGTTTGTTTCAGAGCAAAAGTCCTGTCTCATTTTCTATGGGTGGGTTCCAGTTTCAGTTAAGTTTCCAAGCCTTTGCTCTGCAGGGTTGGGTCTGTTTGTATTGTGCCACTCAGGAGTGAGTCTAGACTTGGGTGGTGATTTAAATCACTCCACCCAATAACCCCAGGCACTCATGGAACATTCCCCAGGGTAGACCATATGTTTGGCCACAAAACAATTCTCAACAAATTTTTAAAGGACTAAAAACATACAAAATGTGTTCTTTGACCCCAATGGTAAGAAATTAGAAATAAACAATAATAAGAAATCTGGGAAATCCCCACATATTTGGAAATTAAATAACACACATGAATGACTCATGGATCAAAGAAGATATTACAAGGAAAATAAGAAAATATTTTGAATTAAAACAAAAATATGGTATATTAAAATTTATGGAATGCAGCTAATGCAGTACCTAGAGAAAAGTTTGTAGCTTTAAACATCTATCTCCAAAAGGAAAGTTCTCAAATCAGTAACCTAAACTTCATCTTAAGAAACCAGAAAAAGAAAGGCAAGCTTCTGCTCAAGGAAGCAGAAGAAAGGAAATAATAGATAATTTTATATACATGCAGAAAGCAAAGAAAACATTAAAATAGAGAAAACCAAGAAGAGATAGAAAGTCCAGATTGTCTTATAATAGATAATGATATTTAATTAGCAATTAGAAATCTTTTCACAAGGAAAAGCCCAGGACCAGATGGCTTCACTGGTGAATTCCATCAAATATTGAAGAAAAAAAAAAACTTTAGTTCTTTGAAAACTCTTTCAGAAAATTGAGGAGGAAGGCACACTTAATCAGTTCATTCTCTAAGGCCAGTAGGACTCTAATATCAAAGCCAAAGATGCTGCAAAACTAGAGTAGTATCTGTCATCACTGTAGACACAAAAACCCTTAATGGTATTTTAGTAAACTGAATCTGGAAACTTATAAAAATGATTATTTACCAGGACCACGTAGGATTTATTTCAGGAATCCAAGGTTCTTTTAACATTCAAAAATCAATTAATATCGTACAGCATATTAATAGAATAAAAGACAAAACTACACGATCGTCCCAACAGAGGCAGAAAAAGCATTTGAAAAAGTTCAACATCATTTATGATTTTTAAAAAATTCTTGGCAAGTTAGGACTAGAAGCAAACTTACTCACCCTAATAAGGTACATCTATGAGAACCCTAAGCAAATATGCTTAATGTTGAAGGACTTAATGCTCTTCCTCCTAAGAACGGGGAAAAGATGTCTGCTTTTGTGACTTCTATTTAACATTGTATTGGAGACTCTAGCCAGTCTCCAACAGGGCCAAAAAAAAAAAAAAAAAAAAACCCCAAACAAACAAAAAAAACCCCAAAAGACATACAGATTGGAAAGGAAGAACTACCAATGTCTTTAGATGACATGATTCTGTATGGTCAAAATCCATAAAAGAAATACTAGAGCTAATAAATGATTTAAACAAGTTTTCAGGATACGAGATTAACATACAAAATTCAGTCATGCTTCAATATACTAGTAATGAAATACCTGAAAATGAAATTAAGAAAACAATTTAATTTACAAAAACATCCAAAAGAATAAAATATTTACAAATAAACTAATGAAACAACGTGAAGACTTACTCATTGAAAACTATAAAAGATTGCCGAGAAAAATTTTAAACGATCTAAAGAGAGCTATTCTGTGTTCATAGGTTGTAAAACTCAGTATTGTCAAGATGAAAGTTCTCCACAAATTGATGTATAAATTCAATGTAATTACTGTAAAAAATCTCAATACATTTTTTGGGTAAAAATTGGCAATAAGAAATGTTTATTTTCACTAGTAAATTTGTTAAAAGTAAGTTAAAATAGCGCTGAGCTCTTTTCCAACTAACACATAGGTAGAAATCCATGAAGGCCTGTGGACACGGGCAGACACACATTTCAGGAGGAAGAGTAAAGATGTGTAACCTTTCTGGAGGACTGGTTTAACATTGTGCTTATGATTTACCTGTTCTACTTCTAGGACTTTATTTTTCAGGACTCCAAGGTTTGCAAGATGTGTGTTCAAGGATGTTTATTGTGATGTTATTTATTAATGGTAAAAAATTAGAAACTGTACGTCAAAAAAGTTAGAAAGAATGTAAAAACTGATAATCTTTTTTTAAAAGATAAAAAATGAAGTCTCAGAGTTGTGTGGCAGAACGGAAAGCCCTGGAGAGAATGTGATCTTGGGAATCATTAAATTAAGAACCTTACCCAGCCGCAAAGTGAGACTGCCGTAAAATGAGGCAAGCCAGGGATGAGAGACAGTATCTGTGCAGTTGATTCTGGAACCACCCTTTCAGTCGGTCCACCCTCACGTCTGACTGCTCTGCTCTGTGCAGGGTCATAGTCTGTCTGTCTTCCTTCACCAGCTCTGCCCACCCATTTGACTCTCCCATTTCTTGACCTTAAAAGAGTCCATGGGTTCCTACCATGGAGGTGTCACATCACTGTGGACTGGTTAGATGATCCGATGGAGGACCCTCTTTGGTGCACGCCTCTAGGGTCCCCTTCCCCCCCCCAACATACCCCACACCTGTGTCCTGTCTTTGTCAGCAGTCCTCACTGATCTGTCCAGTGGTGCTAGATTCAGACTCAGTGAAAACTGATAGTGATGGCAACTGACAAGCAGGAAATGTTTTGATTGCTTTCTGTTGGAGAAAAGTTCTTCTGTGGTTTCAGTCATAAATAGTTTTGCCAAGTGAAGTTGAGTTTCTGAAATAAAGTACCTTTGGTGTGAGTATAATAATAAGGAACCCCATTTATAATGGAATTCTTACAGCCAGGCTCATTTGCAAATTGAATAATTCTCACATGGCAAATTTGAACAGACATTAAATAAAATGTATATGTCAAAACATGATAAATTAGATATCTTCTATTCCAGATTGTCAGTTGATTAAAAAGTGTGACTCTGATATAGCTCAAATTCTAAAAGAAAATCAATCGGCAGATTTAGTATTTGGAGAATCATAATGTTTTCAGATTTTTCCATAGTCCATATTTTCCTTTTTTATTGTTGTTTTGAACTGCTCTTCTCTCTTCTCACTGAAATCTTTTGTGTAAAAGCCAGCAGAGCTTAGGGCATCTTTTTCCATTTGGAAACAGCTGCAGATAGAAGACAACAGGAATTTGAATTAAAAAATAAAAGCTTTGAGTTTGTTTTTGAAAGTGAATTGCTGTTTGAAAAATGAGGCCCATGAGAGAAAATGAAACAGACTTAAACTTTTAAAAAAAATTGCTTCACACTGTTTCTTTCACTTTGAAGAACTTTTTATCTCATTTAAGATTGCTTAAATAACCTAATTTTTACTCCAATGGTGAAATCCATTATATGTGTTAGCTGTCAGCAATTAGTTGTGTAAAATATACATATTTTAATTGTGAAAGTGTATTACTCTGTTAGAATTATTTCTGTATATATGTATATGGTTGTATTTTTTAAAGAAATAGTGTTCTATATTTACCTATTCTCTGTGAAACAAATAAATGACTGAAAAAGACAGCTATGTTTTTTGAAGTATTGGCAGCAATTATAAAGTGAAACTTTTTCATCTTGAAAACCGACTGAATGAATGTCAGATAACTACTTCCTCCTGGGGCTTCCACTAACCACTTGACTTTTCTAGTTAATTTTTCTCCTCTTGAAAATTCATCCTCATTAACTGGTATTTGCTGCTAATATCTGGCTTTAAATTCTGTTCCTTTTTCTTTGCAGCCGTCAGCTACATGATATTAGCTTTATACTTGGAAAACCCAGTGGTTTGCCTTGAAAACAAAATTCAGAAACACTACTGTTGACTAGTGAGGTTGCTTCTGGTTGCTAGTACATTTGAAACTGATTAGCAGTTTCTTACATTCTTAGGGATTATAAGTTTAGCTCATCATCTCATTATTGCTGTTGAATTAATGAAAAAATTCTCAAGGTACAAGGAAGGAAGAATGCCATCTGAATATATTTGTGCCTCTATAAATGTAGATGGATAACAAACAGACTTAGAGAGAGAAAGACCCATCATACAGACCACTCATCGTGACTTGTACCTTCGTCCTCTTGTCCTTTAAGGGTCATGCTGGCTCATGTAATGTTTTTTTTTTTAATTTATTTATTTGTTTTATATTTTATTTTTGGCTGTGTTGTGTCTTCGTTGCTGCGCGCGGCCTTTCTCTAGTTGCGGCGAGCGGGGGCTACTCTTCGCTGTGGTGCTTGGGCTTCTCATTGTGGTGGCTTCTCTTGTTGCGGAACACGGGCTCTAGGCACGTGGGCTTCAGTAGTTGTGGCTCGTGGGCTCTAGAGCGCAGGCTCAGTAGTTGTGGTGCACGGGCTTAGTTGCTCCGCAGCACGTGGGATCTTCCCGGGCCAGGGATCGAACCCATGTCCCCTGCAGTGGCAGGTGGATTCTTAACCACTGCACCACCAGGGAAGCCCAGGCTCATGTAACGTTAAATGAGTCTTTTTTAGACCAGTTTTAAGGTAAAGATCCAATATAAATAGAAGCATTATCTCTCAGTTTTTAAAAAAATTAATTAGTTAATTAATTATTTTTGGCTGTGTCATGTCTTAGTTGCAGCATGCGCGCTCTTTTTTGTGGTGCACGGGCTTCTCTAGTTGTGGTGTGTGGGATCCAGAGCACTTGGGCTCTGTAGTTTGCGACATGCGGGCTCTCTAGTTGAGGCATGCGGGCTCAGTAGTTGTGGTGCACGGGCTTAGTTGCCCCATGACATGTGGGATCTTAGTTCCCCGACCAGGGATCGAACTCACGTCCCCTGCATTGGAAGGTGGATTCTTTACCGCTGGACCACCAGGGAAGTCCCCTCTCTCAGTTACTTTTTGATGATAATGGAGAAATCTGTCTACCCTTTTAACATTCGAAATTTTGTCTTTAAATGAGATTAGGTAGCAGAGGTAAAATTCTAGAACTATATTTAAATATTTTAATAGAGCCTATTGTGCTAATTAATCAATTCCAAATGACAACATCCAAAGACTATGTATAAATATTTGGCTTTGAAAAACAAAATTAAACAAAAAAATCAAACAAATAATTAAAAGAATCTTTAACTCTCATCCTTAAATGCTTAGTAGAGTAGTAAGTGAAACTTTTCCTAATAATATTCGTCAAATCTCTTTTGCAGAAGAAAAATAAGCCAAAAAAAATGTACTGAGAACATTGGACCAGGAAATATGTCATTCTTTTTATAATTGGCTGATATGAAGGGTTATTAATTGTGAAAACAGTAGCATTATTTTTTAATATTTCAAACTGTTTTATTGACTTACTGGCCAAGGATTTAACAGACCTGATTTCTTCTTTCATTCATTTATAAAAAATTTACGAATACTTGCTGTATATCAGCCATTGTTGTAGGTTCTGGGAATTCAGAGACTGGTAAGCCATGTTTGTGGCCTGTGCGATAGACTGATGCGTAGCTGTGTGATTGTAATTGGCGGCGTAACTAGTGGAATTAATAGGTCGTTAGGAGAGCTCAGAGGAGGCACATCTAAGGTAGCCCAGTAGATTATGCGGGGATCTGCAATTGTGGCATCTTTGTGTAACAATGAATTTCTCAAATGTTTATTGTTAAAATGTAATTGGTAGTGAATTTAGCAAGGCTTCTAAATATAAGGTCAGATATACAATTCAATTTTATTTCTATATATTAGCAACCAACAAATAGAAAATAAACTTTGAAAAAGATATCGTGGTACCAGAAAGCTTCTCTTACCTAAGAATAAATGCAACAAAAGAAATGCAAGGCCCCTGTTTTGAAGACTAGGAAACATTACTGAGAGGAACCAAAGAAGACCTGAACAAGTTGAGGGATATATCACGTATATGGATTCAAAGACTCAGTGTTATAAAAATGTCAGTTCTCCCCAAATTAATCTATAGAATCAACACAATTCTAAAAATCAAAATGTTGCAGTGCTTTTTGGGGGGAGGAGTGAGGGAAACTGGCGAGCTGATTCTAAAATGGATATGAAAATACAGAGGGCTCAGAATAGCTATGGCAACCTTATACCACCAGATATTGAGACTAATATTAAGCTATAGTAATTAATACAGTGTGGTTTTGGCACAAGGATGACCAGTGTTTTACAGGAAAGAGACCAAAAAGTGGACTCACACATATATGATCAATCTGATTCATGTCAAAGGAAGTATTGCAGTACAGCAGGGAAAGAAGGATCATTTCAGTAAATGCTGCTGTGTCAGCTGGATAGCCAGATGGAAAAAGAATCCTGCCCCTTATTATATCCCATCACAAAATTAATTCCAGGATTGTAGATACGCAAGTGATAGGTAAAACAATAAAACTTTCAGAAGAAAATGTAGGAGCACGGTAAAGATTTTCTGAATAGAAAACAAAAAGTGATAAAAAACAAAATGTTGTTAAATTTAAATTCATTAAAATTAAAAACTTCTGTTAATCAAAAGAGACCAGTAGATAATATAAGAGCAAACTCAGAGTGGGAAAAGATATTTGCAGTTCAGATATTGAACAAGAAAATTCATATCCAGAATTGATAAAGAACTCCTACTAATCAATACGAAAAGGAAAGGCACCACACATGTGTTAATTAATTTTCTCTGTTAAGGATATTAGTTTCTACTGAGTCTTTAGCCAAGCACAGAAATAATTATTTATCTGTCTTTCTGCCATTTATGTCTGTCTGTCTATCTCTCTCTCTCTCTATATATATATATGAAAATATTTGAAGGACAGTTTCTTATAGTTTAGCTAAATATGTATTAAATACAGCAAAATACACTTTGAGTTGTATATTTCTATAGAATTGTATAATTGTCTCATATGAATTATACTGTCATATAACTCAGAACATAACACAAGAGTACTTTACTACAGAAAGAACAGTAACTTATTGTGACCACATTTGACAGAGTCTGCCAGATCTTGGCCCAGTGCCCATTCCCACTTTCTTAGTAATACAGTACAGCCCTGATTTTATTTAGGGCAACATTAGACACAGTTTTAAAACTGCAATCTCTTACCTTGCAGGTGGAGTTTGGCTTTTAACGAAGTTCTAGTGAATGCGATGCAAACAGCATAATTAATTTGCTTTTGACAGGAACTTGCAGGAAAGCCCCTGAAAAGGGTTTCCACTCAGCGAATATGGACCCTTTGCCCTTGTCCCGTCACCCTTTGCTCTTCCTCTCCCAGGTGTTCAGAGCTGCAGAAGCCATCCTGCAACCATTCTGGAAGTTGAATCGCAGAGACCTTCACCCTGACATCTTTGAACTGCCGATGTCGCAGCCTATTTCTGAATGTTTTGTTACCCAAGGAAAACATAAAGGGCCTATGTTGCTTAAGCTCTGGATACTTAGGTGTTTTCTTACATGTAGCTCAAGTAATGCTTGAGGCACCATCTAAGGAAAAGCCAACACCCTTGTTTACCTCTATTACCTGTAAACATTAGACATTCACAGAAATACACCCCAAGCCCTTTTCTGCTCCTAATTTGATCATCAAGTTCCACTCTTGGATTTTTTGGAAGCCAGAGTTACACACTGAAGGAATGGGTTTTTTTTTTTTTTCCTTACCCTTGAAGTTAAATGGAATATGGAATGATGTGTGATCAAGCAGAATCTTTTGTATCTACGGCAACTGAGAACGCTGCGTTTCTACACAGACTTCAAGTATTTTACAAGACTTGTTTTTATATTTTTTTGGTTAAATTGTGGAAGGAGAATGGAGTGGGGTCTTGCATTTTCGGTCAGTATAAAATAACATTTTCTTATAGCAGTTATTATTTACTTTGAATTTTTCTTAATGTTTAGGTATAAAAGGTCTTTCATGTGCTTTAAATTGTTTTCTATTTTGATTATAGAAGATAAGTCAGTTTTTTGAAGGAAGATATCCTACTTTTTACGAATGTTGAGTACACAAAGCTCTTAATTACATTAAAAATATTTTAATAATTATTATTTATTTTTAATAGTCAATCTGTGCTGAAGTAGAATAAGAACCAAAAATCAATTTCATATGAAGATCTGTCTTAAAAGTACTGAATAAACCAGGTCTTCCCTCCTTGATTTACCTTCTCTTGTTTTCTTTCTCTTTTGCTTTTGCCTACCCTCCATTCATCCTTAAGAATTTAATACATGTTTATTCTGCATACCATGGCAATTAGTTAATAATTAAGATACAAAAGAATTATAAGTTGTAGTTTCTTTTATTTGGGAGCTCACGATCTAGATGAATAAACAAAGCTCACGCATTTGAAACACTCCCATACTCTAGAGAAACATACAGTGTGCCAGGAAAATGAAGATGTTAGGTCCTAGAGCACAGAGAGAAGGGAGATGTTGATGCCAGTTGGTGGATCAGAGAACCCCACAGAGAGGAGAGGAGGCTTGAGTCACCCTTGAAGATGGATTGTTGGATGAGGAAAAATGCGGAGGGGTTTTCAGATAGTGTGAGGAGCGAAGGCGAATCCAGAATAGCCAAGGGAATCAAGAGTGTGTAGGGGCAGAGCTTGCCGAGGACAAATTAAGGGGTCTTCGGGTGGAGGTCTAATGTGAAAAGCACTGAAGGAGAGAGAGCCTTGAAATCCACGTCTTGAGTTAGAAACGGAAGAAAACAACGTGGGCTCGACTGTGCTTCCTTTAGAAATTCCTTGGCAGATTTGACCACGAGACTGATGGCCTATGGGTTGGTCATCTTAGAACTCTGATCACTGACTTTGGAAGCTGATGACTTAGTATTATCAAGGTTGCAGTCTTCGGCATTTACAAAGAGATACTTAGGTACTAAACATCATGCCATAATCTAGAACTCCAGACTTCCGTGTAAGAACCAGAAATGGAAAGGTTGGTGTTAAATAGCAAATTCGTGGGCAGGAATATGCCTTTTGTTCTCATCCAGTGAAACTGGCTGCTTCTCACTGAACAGCTCTGCTCCTCAAACCTTAAAGTTTAACTGTGTCTGAATAAATGTATTTGAATGGGTTTTTTTTCCCCCAAAATCTAACATGAAAAACTGAAGGGAGCCTTTTCATGGTTTATTTCCTCATGTTTTATCTAATCTTAGCACCTACCAAAAGGTAGCCTGAAAGAGGACATTGTGTGCAAGTTGAAAAGAAGAAATATCTCAGCATATCAGCAAAGCAGAGCAAGAAGTGATACAAAGTAGCCAGCGACAGAATGGTTGTCACATGAACTGACAGGTGCTTCAGAAAAAATATTTTTCAAAATTAAACTAGGGTAGAAAGACAAATTAAATCTAGCACCACTTTGAATGAAAGGTGCCATTTTCATGTCACCTAGCTGAATAGCTTTCTCATTACGTAAGGACCTCTCTTTCCTGTCACATGTAAAAGAGCAAGGAAAATAATATATCGTCTATCTCATTTTCTAAGTGATAGAAAACATTAGATTCAACACTATTTTGTTTATTTTATATGTGTTATAAAGAATTTGGCCCTATTAAATGTTGAAAATTGTCTTTTTTTTTTTTTTTGAAAATTGTTCATTCAGCAAATTTCAAACCAAGTTTGGTGCACTGTGTCTTTCTGGGGTTTTGGTTTTTGTTTTGTTTTCATTTGATCAGTATTTATTGAGTCCCCATATGCTCCAGGCAGTGTGCTGAATGGTTGGGATACATGAGTGAACGTGGAGTTACATCCCCCTGGGGGAGACAGACATTGCAAACAACTCTAATGAATAAGTAAATTATATAGTATACCTAAAGATGCTATCTCCTGTGGTTAAAAAACATCATTCAAGCAAGGAAAGGGCGGCTGGGAGGGCTGCAAATTAAAATAGGGTGGTCAGGGAAGCCTCAGTACAAAGGTAACATTTAAGCAGAACTTGAAGCCTTTGAAAAACAAGCTACATGAATGTTGGTGGGGGGCTTCTAGACCCCAAGATGAGAGCTTTGCTGGCACGTTTTAGGCCTAGCAAGGAGGCTGGTGGGCTGGTGTGTGGTGGTGATGGGGGAGGTCCAGAGCCCTAGAGATGGGCCGAGAGAGGTACTGGGATTGGATCATAGACTGTGGTCCACTCTTTGACCTTTTTTTTAAGTAACAGCTTTATTGAGGTATAATTCACATACCAACAGTTCACTCGTTGTAAGTGTACAATTCAGTGGTTTTTTAATATATTCACAGAATCGTGCAACCATCATCACGATCAATTTTAGAAGGTTTCCATCACCCCACAAGAAACCCCATACCCTCCCAAACCGCTTTCACCCTAGGCAATCCCTAGTCTACTTTCTGTTTCTATGGATTTGACTCTTCTGAGAATTTAATACAAATGGGATAACACAATATATGGTCTTTTCTGACTGCCTTCCTTCACTTTGAATACTGTTTTCAAGGTTCATCCATGTTGAAACGTGTATTAGTACTTCATCCCTTTTTATGGCTGAATAATATTTCATTGTATGAATAGGCCACATCTCGTTTATTCATCAGTTGATGGACATTTGCGTTGTTTCTTCTTTTTGGCAATTATGAATAATGCTGCTATGAATATTTGTATATAAGTTTTTTTAGTATGGATGTATGTTTTCATTTCTCACCTCGAGTGGAATTCCTGGATCATATGGAATTCATATGGGTTCATGTGGTTCATCTCTGAGTTTAGTCTTTTGAGGAGCTGTCAGACTGTCTTCCAAAGTGGCTACGTCACTTGACATTCCCACCAGCAGTGTACGAGGGTTCTCATTGCTCCACATCTTCAGCAACACTTGTTATTATCTGTATTCTTGATTATAGCCATCCTAGTGGGTGTGAAGTGGTATGTCGCTGTTTTAATTTGAAATTGCCTGATGACTGTGATGTAGAGCATCTTTTCATATGCTTGTGGCCATTTGTGTATCTTCTTTGGAGACATGTCTTTCCAGTTCCTTTGCCCAATATAAAATCAGGTTTAATTGCCTGTTTATTATTGAGGTGTAAGAGTTCTTTACATATTCTAGATGCAAGTCCCTTTTCAGAGAGATGGTTTGCAAATATTTTCTCCTGTTCAGCACATAACAAGGCCTTAATAAAATCTTGTTGAATAAGTATTTGGATGTTCAAAATTATATTTCCATCGCAGTGTCATTGTAGCTTTAGAGTTTAGTCAATTGTATACCAATTATAATTTCTCTGACTTAAAACTATTAAAACCTGTCAAAATAAATGGACATATCCTTCATTATTTTATCATCTTTAAATTCAGCATTATGATTGGTGAGGTGTTGAAAATCTGTCATTTTAATGATGGACAAGTGACAAAAATATGGAATACAATTTGTCATTTAAAAATTTAATATTTGACTTTTAAATTTTATAGATGGGAAAAGTGGAAGCCGATCTAACTAGATCCAAGTCTCTTCGTGAGGAGCAGTCGAAGGAGTTTCTGTGGCAGCTGGAGGACGTCAGGCAAAGATACGAGCAGCAGGTCGGTCCTTCCTCTGACGGCTGCCTTTGATTCTCTCACGCGCCTATACTCTCTCTGCTAAATATCTCTTTATGTCACAAAATCTCTGCACAACGAAAATATTTATAAGAACATTATTACCAATATATTTGAAATATTTAAAATAATGGTTGTTTCACTAGAATCTAGAAACAGAGAACTTTAACTCTCCGCTGAAGTCTATTCTGACAGTTGGCTAAACTGAACGTTTAATTGAAACATTTATTGTGGTACTTGAGTTCTCCTCCTGTCAGAGCACAAGTTTGACTTATTTATTTAGGAAATAGTTTGGGGCACCTGCTGTGGCCCAGGTGCTGTCGCCGAGCCCGGGCAGAGCGGTGAGCAGGGCCGACAGGGTTCTTTCCTCACAGAGCTTGGACTTTGGCGGGCAGCCAGTCCATCAGTTAAAAATGAGATAATTTCAGAGAGTGAGTTGGGAAGCAGAAAAGAGGGCGTGTGCATAGACTTGGCCAGGTGGCGGGTGGAAGGGCCTGACGGGCACGGACAGGTGGGCAGGGGCCTGGTGCTGAGAGTCCTGGCGACGGGAGGGGCCGCGAGAAGGCTCTGGAGGAAGAGGGGTCCAGGCTGGAGGGGTGGCAGCCGGCGGGGGCTGTTCGGGGAGCGAATGACACTCGGGCTGGATTAGCCGGAGCACCGAGGGGAAGGGTCCGGCTGGGACCAGGACGCGGGGGCAGCAAAAGGAGTTTAATTCTGTGCTCACTACCCTGCCTCTTCTTTATTAATAAAAAAGGCTTTATTTTTATTTTTTTAAAAATATATCCCTGCAGACTCTCGCAATAGTCAAGGCAGCTATTAATATTTACTTGTTTGTCTAATTTGCTTGCCTTGTTTCCTTAACATCTGGAAAAATATTGATTAGCTTAGTCACTCAGTTAAAATTGTTTCCTAGACAGTATTTGAACCTTTTTGTTCTGGAAACCTGAATAACTTTTTCTTTCATTATTTTATTTTTAATCCCTTATTAAGTGGGTCCTTCATCTGCAATTGCTATAGAAATATTTTCACATGTGCAAGATGATATATGCTCCTGGAAGATTATTTGAAATAATGAAAAAAAGTTATAAATAAAGCCAATGATTAAATTATTGTAAATCTATACTATGGAATGCTATGTACTTATTGAAAAGATTGATATAAATTTGTAGGAACCAACAGACACAGATTTCTAAGACACAGTGTTAAGGGGGAGATAAAGCACATCACAGAACAATTGATATATTATGATCCTATTTATGTAAAATTAAAATATATGTGTCTGTATCATATAGCTAGATATGTTAGTTTAGCATTAAAATTCTAGAAGATTACATATGTCTATAGAATGGGCATGAAATAATAGGTTAGATTATGATAAATTGACACTTTCACTGTATGCTTTAAATGAACTTTTTTACTTAAAATTTCACAAAGAGCATATATCATGCATTACTTGCATAGTTAAAATATGAAAGTTATGAATGTAAAGAAACAATAGAATAGAATAAATATAGAACATTTATATTACATCTGTAGTATTTTAAGTGGGTAATAAATTTGGATTAATGCAATACAAAATCAATTCAAGCAATTACACATAAAATTGTATATACATAAAATTACATAAGAGGTGACAATCCTAAAAGATAAGAAAAGACACAGAAGAAAGAGCACTAGCAGATTATTTCAGAAGTACCAAAAGTACCGAAAGTCTGGGTAACTTCAGATTTTCTAACTCCCAAACCCAGTGCAATAGCATTATTTTCTCAGAATCTTCTTTAAACATGGTGTGAGAATGAAGTATCTAATTTCTGATTAATAGATGATGGCAGTGAAAGTCATTCTGACATACACCAACTTAAAAACATGTATTTCCACTGACATACACTTTCTCTAAATAGCCGTGGAAGACGTTTTCCGGACCTTTAGTACTGGAGTGGAGGTGGCTTGGGAAACTAGTTTAGAAACCAGGCATAGAAACTTACATAAGAAGTGGAGCCCACAAGTAGGAAGAGGTGGGGGTCAGAGGGAAAATGAGGGAATAATTCATCAAATATAAATAAGAATATTTAACGAGGGCTTGTTAACAAGATATAGTGTATAACCGAGGTGACTTTTGGATTAAAAGCTGTATAGAAGCACTAATAAAAACAAGAAAAATGTCAGTTTCTCCATGTAAACTGATGAAGGAACAGGGGAGAGAAGAAAACCAAGTTTTGAACTCTTTCTAGGACACCTGTGCTCATCAGAAGCTATTGTATGGCAGGGTGAGTGTGTGTAAGGGGTTGAAAAGTTCTCTGAGCGTTTTTAAAATTCTGTTTTCATTTTGATAACCGTGTGGATGACAAGTTTATAACCGAGTGTGGCCAGGTCACTTCAGGGCCTGATTTGCATTTATTCTGTGATCATTTTGGCACAGCTCTGACTTTTTAAAGTTGGATGTAACAAGTAAAACCACTGAGGAAAATGAACATTTGACTAAATATAAATTATTTTAAGTTAAAGAAATAATATTTGCCACAAAGAGTGATTCCCTTTGTCAAATTAATAAATGTATAACCAATAAAAATAATTAGCATATAAAGTAATTAGCATAAATTTTAACAAAATCATTAATGCTCCAATAAATGACCTGGCAAAGGAAAAGAAACATATAAGAAATAAATTGAGTAAACGACCGACCATGTAGAAACATCTTCAGCCTTGGTATTAAGAAAAATGCAAATTAGAATAGTGATGTACCATCTAAAGATGGCCAAAGTGTAGTAAAACTGGTACTTTCATATATTGCTAGTGGCGTTATAAATTAATGTAGCCCAAAGGACTTTGGCAGTATCTACCAAGAGTCATAAAGTTTGTTTACCTCTTCTGGCCAATTATCCTTAACCTTGAAAATCAGACAGAAATATTCAGACAATGATGTTAATTATTTTTCAGATGGTGGAATCATGGTTGATTCTTTTCTCACATGCTCTACTTTCCACATTGTGATAGTGTCTTTGTAACGTGACAGTCACTTTTTTAGTGTAAAAGTAAATTTATATAAACTCGTTTGAAGGAATGTTAAGCTTCATAGGCTTTTCTCTGAGTGATAGATTTAAAACTGTACCAAATTTTTGTCTTTTAAGTCTTGATCAAAAATACTTAATAAGGAAAATTGATTAATTCTTTAAAGAATTCATACTATTAATAGAAACCATACACTATTACATTAATTTTTCTGTATTTCATTTTCTTGAGAAAGAGAGAAATGATATAAATGTTATACAAGTGTATAATAGGAATTTTTTAAAAACCACACAAAGATCTCTGAGGTCAGTGCAGATTTCACCTGCTTTTATTCTTCCTATGTCTGTAGGCCTGTTCACTAGAATCCATGCTGAGAGTGAAGATCCCAGGCAGTAACTTGGAAAGGAAAGATAAAAGCAGGAATATGAGCTAGTAGGTTTTAGAAGAATATTTTTTGATGTGATAATATACAAACTTTTTAAAACCTCTTTTTTTTTAAGCAGAAAATTCTATTAACTGGAACAGCATTGCCCCGACCACTCCAAATTGTTGAGGTTTTTATTGTGAAAGCTTATCATGAGAAAAGATAGGCATATGGTAGCAGGTCCCTACGAGCCAGCTCGAGCGAGTTCACTGAAAGGGAAGCCGATTAAACTGAGCTTATTCCCTTCTTTGGGCAGACTGGCCAGGCTGGTAGATAAGGAAAGAGGAATAGATGTGATAGATTTGGACTTCACTGAGCCGTCTGACAAAGTCCTTCTTGAAGGCCGAATAGGAAATATGGTTTAGCCATTGGTTCATTTATGGGGTTAAGGGATAGTTCAAAGGGCCATCTCTGAATGACGATTGTCACCCTAAGTGAGATTTCTATGTGTCACACTGGGTAATGATATAAGAGGTTAGTTTCCTGCTTCCTTAGAGTTCAGAGGAGTAGCTAACATGTGGGATATGAAAATCAGTTTTCTGAAGCTTTAAACAGATGAAATTAAGAAGATTAAGTTTATTGGGATTGAATATAAAATTCCATGCTTTGGTTCAGAAAATCATCCGCAGAAAGTATGCGGTGGGGGAGATGTAAGGTTGTCTAGGTGGGGGGTGACAAGCAAGACAGGAAGAACCCCCTGGGGCGATGGATCCTGGAGGGTAAAAGATATGGTCTCCTTGTATTGTTTTCCCATCAGGTCGTATGAGGAGTAAGTCAGTTCTGGTCACCACATTTTAAGTAGGACGCCGACAAACTCAAACATGTTCAAAGCAGAGTTTCCAGAATACGGGAACGTTTGGGTCTAGGTCAGAGGGAATATATCAAGGAATAAGGGTGTTTCCCAAGAGAAGACGAGACTGAGGAGGGTTGCATATCTATCTTTAACTCCAAGGTCTGGAATAGAGGAAATTTTATGATTGGTTTGTGTAATAACAGTCGTAATAGCCAACAGTCAGGAGGTCACACTCTGAGCTGGGTACCGTTTCCACCTGCTTTAGGTGACTTCAGCCACTTCCCGTCCTCACAGTCATCTCGCGAGGCAGTGCTGTTGTTTATTATTCCATCTCCAGTTGTAGAAACTGAACACCTCCAGTTAAGTCACTGGCCGAAGGTGCCGCACAGTTAATAGGTGATGAGATCAGACGTGAACATGAGCCATGCTCTTAACTTCACTCTAACGGACGCCCAGGGGGCTCCAGGGGGCAGAAATTGAGCCTCTGGGTGTGGAACATTTTGGGTCATTTCGAGGTGGTTCTTTCCTAAAGAATTATTCAAATGTGCAGTGGTTCGTCTCGTGACAAAGTAAGTTGCCTATCTGAGCGTGTTGAGGTGATGTCTGGATGTCCCTCCCAGATCCGACGTTCTGTGACCTGCGCCTTCGTTGATTCGCCCCCAGCCTCCCGCCCGGCCCCGTGTGCCTCTTGACAGCCGTAGGCGTCTCTAACTTACTTACACACCTGTCCATACCTGCCTTCTCTACCTGCCACTCAAGTGCGAGGGTGACAACTTTTCTATTGTCTTGTCTTTGCTTAGGAATCCACAAATCTTAAATGCTACGGGTATAGCGTTTCACCCTGGAAGGGGATTTACATGCTGTTCACCAGGCCCTTGCTTCTCAAACCGGGGTAGGCGGCCCCTGGGGCAGCGCGTGAGCGCTGGGGTGCAGGGCCCTGATGCCTGTTTCCTGGAGTGTTGGATTCACTTGATTACTTTGTGGGAAAGCAAAGTGGTTTTACTATTGAGGTAACATTCATTTTAAAACAAACATAGACTTTTCCTGTTTTGTAAAATGCAAAATTCTCATGAATTTTAAAGATAAAATAGGACATTTCAAAGAAACTTCCAGTTTGCAGAGGCTGCTTCAGGCTATGCCCTCAGATCCCCCAGGGGGATATTATTCATTCTCACTGCTGTGAGGGGTGCTTTGGTGGAAAAGTTTTAGAAGCACTTATCCGGTCCAATCCTCACATTTTATAATGAGGGAACTCACATCCAGAGGAAATGAATGACTTGTGCCTTCTGGGCCTCAATTTCCTTATTCAGTGCAATTTGTGAGCCACTCCCATTTAGAAAGCATCATGCCAGGAACTGTAATGAAGTGAAAAAAGCAAAGTGGTATTTTAAAATATTTTAGCCAAAATGCAGGCATAAAGCGTGCAGATGTGGAGAGAAAAACATCAAACACATGGGATAAACACTCACACAAATATCCTGTAAAGCCCAAGCTTTCATCAAGATTTCCTGTTTCTTTCCTGTATAACCCATTGGAACAAAAAGACAATTCTAATTGTCTTTTCACAAACCTCATTCAAGTTGGAAACAAACAACAAAGCAGGCATGCTAGGATTTCCTGAACTATGGAGATTTTTTTTGGCAATTCCATCATATCATTCTTTAATCTCATATTTTATATCTTCTCTTTTCACTACAAAGCCTTTAAAGGGAAATGTAGTTCAACAGATAAACAAGTGGTCAAATTCTCCAGAAAGAATAAATACTTATTGTTGATGATGATAAAAATCACTGAAGGGCCAAATCCTTACACATTGCCGTTATTTGAAACAAAATATTTTACTAGCAAAGACAAGTCAGAAATTATACAAGATAAGCAACTGGGAAATTTTAAGAGCAGTTGAGATATTTAAAACGCAGATAGCGTGCAATTCCCAGTTTTTTCTCTGTGAGTATTTTAGTTTTTAGTTTTCTAGATTTTTTAGGTAATATAGCCTGAAGACATGGACCTCTTTTAAATTAGACCATTCAGTCTACACTGGGAAAGGACATTGCAGAAAGCAAGAGAGGAGACAGGGTACCGGCTCCCAGCGCAGGTGGGGTGGTGGCCTGGGAGGACAGGCCAAGGCCTCAGCTGTAAGGGGAGGGGTGGACACGGCACAGAAGTCTGTCGATCTGCAGTGGGAAAACAAGGACGTTCTTATTCCTGAGGGTTTTCTCTGTGAAACAAGAGGGAAGATCATTTGCTGACACTGAAGGAATTACGTGGACAGGAGAGCTGACGGAAGTGGGGGTTGTTTGAAAGTATTTTGGTGATGGCGTGACTGATCAGACTAGAACAACTTGGTAAAATTTCTTTTTGGTACTGAGGTCCCAGATGAGATGGATGACCATGAATCTGTGAGTCTCCCTAAAATTTCTTCAAAATGGATTTTCGCACGATTTATTCATTTCTGCATCTAGTACACCTCTGTTATTCTCTTTGCCTTATTCTTCTTGCTCACCTTATCACACTCTTTTTAGAAGTCTTTTTTGCTTGGCTTTCCTTTTTCAGTTTGTAATCATTTTTGAGCCTCAACTGCAGTCACTGGACTCCTCGGTGGTGATCAAGACAAATTCAATCCTTGATCCAATGATGCACTAAGTCTTTCAAATTCTTTCTTTCCATAACTGCCTGATCCAGGGCGTGCAGCCGTGCTACAGGGCACAGGTGGGTCTTACAGGCAGCAGGCAGAGCCAGGTTCCTGGTGTCTTAGGGTGCAGAATGAGAGACTATGAAGACTATGAAGCTACAGAGCCCGGGCCTGTAGTCCAGGCCAAGTTTTGGGAGCCTGGGTTCATAGAATGTGCAGTGATACTTGGTGAAAAGTACTTAAGGCAGGGCCTCTTCTTTCTTTCTTTTTTTTTTTTTCTTTTTCTTGGCTTGAATCTTTTCTCATCAAGGTTCAAACAAATGGCATCTTTACCTAGAGTGGGAATGAAAAGGGCAAAGATGAACATAGTTTTTTTCAGTGACTGTAATATGATTTGTTTTAGGGATACTTCATTTTAAAAAATGTTTCCTAGACAGTGATATGGCTAAGTGATGATCCCACTCTCCAGGTACCTTAAAAATCTAAGGTCAAATCATGTCTTTGCAATCATTCATCACTTAATTCATGTTTACTGAGCAACTACTTTGTGCTAAACACTGTTCTGGGCGCTTAGGATGTGGGTGAACACAGGAGAGTCTGTACTTATGGTGGAGGAGACAACAGTCCCCCAGCCTTAGGATATACTGTTCCGTAAGGTCATGGTCACTGCTGTGAAGTCAAGCAGGACAAGGTGTCTGTGAGTGAAGGGCTATTTTATAGAAGGGTGTCATTTCATCTAAGACGTTATTTTAGAGAAGGTCGTCAGTGAAGGACTCTAAAGAAGTGGTATTTGAATTAAAACCTGAATGAAGTAAAGGAGGAAACCTTACAGAACCTGAGATGAGGAAAGGAGATTTCAGGCAGAGGGAACGGGCAGGGATGTGGCTGGAATGGAGTGAGCGGGGGCGGGGCAGATCCTATCAAGTCCTGTCGACTGTGGTGGGAGCTTGGATTTTGTTCTGCGAGTGGCGGGAAGCCACTGGAGCATTTGAGCAAGATCTGGGTTGTGTTTAGAAAGATTCCTCTCGCGGCTTTGTGGAGTGCTGATTGTACAGGAGGTGGCAGAGGACGCAGGGAGGGTGGTTGGGAGGCGACTGGAGTCTGATAGTCAGAGGCTGGCGAGAGGTCACCGTGGCTGGACTGGGGCGGGGCAGTGCAGGGCGGGGGGGTCAACCTTGGGCTGTGCTCTGTAGGCAGGACTTGTGGATGAAAGGGAAATGGAGCGTGAAGATAAGAGGGGACTCAAACATGACTCCAGCTTCCCCGCTGAGCCACCAGGTGAATGGTGGTGACAGACACTGACACGCAAGAGAGAAAAGAAAGGAAGTGCCAGGACTGAGCCCAGGGACACAGTGACAACTAGATGTGGGGACGAGATGGAGGAAATAGCAAAAACGCCTGAGAAGGAGCAGCTGGTGGGTAGAAGGAAAAACCAAGGAGGTGTGATTTCCCGTACGCCATGTGCAGCCAGTGTTTCAGGAAGGAGGACGTGAGTAACCTGTTGTTCAGGTGTCGCCGAGACGGGAAGTTAGATGGAGACTGACAGCTGACCACTGGGTTTGGCAAGAAGGTCTTTACCACCTTGACAAGTCCAGTTTCGGTAGAATGTAGGAACAAAACCCGAGTGATGTGGGCAGGGAGAGAACCAGGTGTGAGCAGCCCGTGGAGGGACTTTGAAAGAAAGGGGAGCAGAGAAGTGGGGTGGTCTCTGGAGGGTTATGTAGGGTCAGGGGAAGGATGGAGTGAAGACATCCATGTTGATCAGTATGGTCCAGGGGAGAAGACAGTGCTGATGAGGCAGAGAGCCATGGGGTCACTGTGAGAGAGACGGGCTTAACCTGGCGAGAGCAGACGCTCCAGCGCACAGAAGGAAGGACTCCCTGGGCCACAAGGCCAGCCAGGGATTCAAGTCAGAGGAGGGCAGAGACTGTGCAGGTGACAAGTCAATTTGGTGATAAGGAAGATGAAGTCGTTCTCTTCTGACTGCAGGAGTCCCTCGGTCTCCACAGGGGATCCGATACCCACATCCACGGATCCTCAAGCCCCTCATATAAAATGGCGTAGTGTTTGTGTATCACCTACGCACATCCTGCCGTACACTTTACATCATCTCTAGATGACTTATAATACCTAATGCAATGTAAGTGCTATGTCAATAGTTGCTGAAACACTGCAAATTCAAGTTTTGCTTCTTGGAACCTCCTGGAATTTTTTCTTCGGTCCTCGGTTGGTTGAATCTGCAGAGGGCCAGCTCACCTTTTAGTTTTTGATTTTTGCTCCCGAATGCCACTCATTCCACGCAAAACGTTGAATAATTATGCTGCATTGTAGTCAGTGTGAGGACAGTATGAAGACAATAAAGCCTTCGTCCATATGGTGGAGGAGTTTATAACCTGATTGATCTGTTTGTCCTTCTAAATTTTATACTAACTGGGAAACTCTGATGGTTTTTATTTTTCATATTCCACAGCAGGGATCTACTAGATTAAGATGAACTGAATGTGTTGTAGATAAACGGACATAAGGTAAAATAAATTAAAATTAAAATATACAGTTAAGACATGTGTTTTTCAAAAGTGTTGAACTCTGCCTAAGAGGGTATATTCTTAGTTATCTCAATTTTAGTGGCTTGAGTAAACGATCATTAAACCACGAAGAAAAATCTTCTTGAAACATTCGACTCTCTGGCTCCTTCCTGGGTTTTAAGTGAGGTCTGCCAGATAAAAACACAGAAAATCGTAGCTAATTTTTAAAAAAGTTTTAAACCCTCCAGGTGGTTATTGTCACTCATCACCTGCAGGTGGGGGGTAGGTATTTTGAAGTGTTAACTGGGAAAGAAAACTGCCGAGAACAGGACTTACTTCCTGCCCGGGCAGCACGGATGGGCTGATCTCTGCTGGGCCTTCCTCCTTCATGATCTCTGCTGGGCCTCCAGCCTCCAGCCTCCAGCCTCCAGCCCTCAGCCCTCAGCCCTCAGCGCATCCCAAGCTTGGGGCTCCAGCAGGCGTTTGTCCCCGGCTGTACAGGTTGACTCTGGAGGAAAAGGAGTGAAGAAGCAGTACAGGCCGGCAGAGCCTCGCTGTATCTCTCATAGCGGTTAGCACAGTCCTATGAAACTTTCAAAGAAAGAGAATTTGTGTGCTAAACTGAATTGCTGATTGACACATTTCGTGGATGGCTCATTTCGTTGTAGCAAATACCTAATCCTGGAGCCACAAGGCTCTCCACAGGTGACAAATTCTATTTCTGTTCTTGACACACTGCTGACTTTTTACTGTTTCTTTTGGTGCCTGTTTCTATTAACATGTTCAGAAAGTCAGACCATATTGTAGTATTTTCTGTGCTAAAATGTTTTCTTCCTCTGACTCCAAAGGCTTGGAGTCTTTATTGGTCATGAAATGTAACGTCCAATAGCGCATTTTATATCATATAACTGCAATTTAAAAAGAAAAGATTTGAACATCTTTTAGTAAAGAATCAGTCTAGTGAAACGGTGCTATCTTTACAGTAGACTCTGCCTCACTGGACCTAGATTTCTGGAGCTCTAGAGAATTTGGTAACTTATTTTGACATTTCAAATGTGCTGTTTTGCAAATGCAAATGGAAAATTGCTCAGATACATAGCCTGATGATGTTAAGTCCTCTACTTCATTAAATGGAAAAACACAGGGTGTGATACACTTGTCTTTTAGTGAGGATTTTAATGAGTCTTATCAACGACACAAAAGTAGTACTGAATTTCACAACCAAGAAGCAAAAATTTTCACAGGGATCCCTTGAGTAGGATGTGGGATGATGTGGGAGTGTCACCTGGCAAGCCCTACAGAAAATCCTCGACTTTCAATGGCTAGCACTTTATATCAAAGTGCCTTTTGAACTATTATTAGTCTAACGTATATAATTATTGACAATTTTGAGCTGACATTCATCGCTTTTTTTAAGTATGTAGCATGTTAACCAAGCTTGTGATTTTACTAGGTAGTGGTCTTCTCTACTACTCCAGCCATGTTGATCCGAGGTGGAGGTGCCAGAACTGCCTTGGCATAGTGCTGAGGACGAGGTCGAAGTCTCAGGAGAATGAGAATATTAGAGTAATTTGTTACTTTAGGCCAGACACCCTCCACCCAGGGAGGGCCTAGGAGGTGCTGAAGAAGGCATGGTGATGGGCCCCTGATTCCACTGAGCGGCTCCAGGCTGGCTTCTACCGTGTGCCAGGCCCACCGTAGGCACTGCTGCGCTGGAGCCGGGTGGCCGACTTTCAGTGGGCTGCTGGGGGTTTGCCAGTGGGGCCCTGAACATCAGATGGATGGTAGGAGTGACCGCTGCAGTGGGCAGCATGGCGGGAGTGGCCACCAAGGTGTCTTGCCCTGCAGGGGTCTGTGGCGATAGTGAATAAAGCATGGAGTTCTGAGCGATAAGACAGAGACCAACGGGAGTGATACTTGTACAATATCAAGAAAGAAAGTCAAGAGCTGGCAAGTGAACTTTAGACAGTTCTTCACTTCAATGGAAAATCATGGTTCAAGTTTCCAGATTTAAGTTCACAGTTCACAGACCCAGAATCCATGTGCTTGAAGGGAGACAATGTCTCTTGATAAAGGCTCTTGCAACGTGACAAGTTAATATTCCCCCCAAAGGGAGCTGTAGCCATTTGACATGGTAAATGCATATGATGAAGGAAGCAAAAATTCTAGCAAAATCTTATCTTCCAGAAGTGACTGTTGTTCATCTTAGATGGTTATCATCCCAGACACTTCTGTGAGATAGTAGAAGGATAGATAGGTATATAGACAAAAGCAGTTTTTAAAAAATGGGACCATGCTATATTTGTCACTTTTACTAAAATATTTAATTTTATGTGAAATCAGTTAAAGTAAAGAAGCAGGGGAAACTGAAGGAATTTCTGAAGTTTAGAAAATTGTTTCTTTACCATACAAGAAATGATTTCTTAGAAAGTTAAGAAATAAAGATTACAAATACATTGAGATTAGAGGCATTTTTGAATTTTATGGTTCAGTTTTTACTCCCTGTTATGAAAAGATAAAAGTAACATGCTTCCACTTCCTTCCATCCACCCCTACCTTTCTTCTATCAGTTATAGTATTATTTATACATTGTTGATTTTTGTAACATTTATATTCTGTTCCATAACCATGCTTCTCACAGTCGTATAGTTAGCTTTTTAAGTTTAAATCGATTATATGTACACCACCGGAACTTTTTTTCATATCTGAGTCCTTTATTTTGATTCATCTGTTGACTGCTGAGATTTCATCAAGTCGTTTTTCCCAGAAGGGCATGTAGCTGTCGTATCCACTGTGTTTCTGCCTGCTTGAGAGTCACCATTTGTTCCCTTATTTTGAAGGATAGTTTGGCTGGGCATGAAAGTCTCTGCTCCTCCTTTCTTTCCCTGAAGTTTGCACACATTGACCCACTGCCTTTTGGCACAAAAGTTGCTCTTAACACAGCTTTGTCAGTCATCTCTTGGTTGCCTAAATTTCGTCCTCAAGTATTTTTTTTCCAAGAGTGGTTTAGGTTCTATAATCTTTGAGTTTTTCCATGTTTGAGTTTAGTTATAGTATTCTTGAGCCATTCTTTTCCTCAGTCTAAATCAGTTTTTCTTGGTATACAGTTTGCTTTTTTGATATAGGCATTTAACTCTTCATTCATTTCAGGGAAGTCTTCTGATAACGTACCTGTGTACCACGGATTTTCTTTCTTTTTTTTTTTTTGGCTGCACTGCGCGGCATGTGGGGTCCTAGTTCCCCGATGAGGGGTCGAACCCGCGTCCCCTGCATTGGAAGCGCAGAGTCTTAACCGCTGGACCACCAGGGAATTTCCCACACACGGATTTTCTTTTTCCACTTTCTCTCTATATTATCTTTTCTTTGTGTCCTTCATGGACCTTTACTGTGATTATCTCCAGTCTTTCATCTATATCAGTGGTTCCATTTTTAGCCCTGTTTATTCAACTCGTTGTTTCTAATTTAGAATTTATTTTGTGATGAAGTTATTTGATCCTTAGTTAATTCTGTTGTTTTGTCTTCTTGTCTTTGAGTTCTTCTTTCGTTGCACTCACGTTCTTACTAAGTTCTCCTATTACTCTAGTTGTTCCTGATTTTTAAGGTATGTTTTCCTCCCCTCCAGAATGATGGGGCTTGCAGAATATAGATTTTGTCATCTGGTTACATTTGAGGTTATTTCAGTTAATATTTTTGTACTGCAATTCCTCCTTTTTTATGTGTTGGGTGCATTCTATTACGTCTATAATTTACTCTTCTGGTTTTGGAATTTCTGACCTTGAGGAGTATTACTGGGATGCGTTGATCTTCTATATACTGTGTATGGAGAAGTAATGACTTCAAAAAATAAGATTATCAAAGCGTGTTCAGGCCATATTTGCTAGCACTAATTCTGCTGTAAAACAGGAGAACTTAGCGTGTGTATTCCAAGGCCCTCAGGGACTTGGCTGTCTAGCACCCGCATCTTGTCGTCTCAGGGCCTGGGTGTGCTCCTACCCCAGGACACATGCATGGAGCTTCAGGCGGAGGGAGGAGGCCATCGACATATGCGGTAGGATCTGGTCTGGGAGGAGGGCTGTGCCTTCAGGGATCTCAGAACCTCAAGGTCAGAATGTGTTGGGGTGGCATAGTGGGTGGGGCAGGGCCCTTATTCATCTCCTGTTGGATAATTTCGTGTGAGTCAACCTAGTAGCTTCTAGGCAATAAAGCCATTTTCTCACGCAGGCCCCAACCAGCAGGCTCTCAAGTCCAGCGTCACAAAGGCTGGCAGGTGCTCCTAGGCGCTTGCACGTGAGGCCTAATCACTCCCCTTGTCCTGGGAGACATGCCAGTCTGCTTTCACACCCGTCGAGTGGCATTACAAGCATAGTTACCTGGCCCACAGCTCCATGCTTTTGGATTAGGGAACTTAAAGCCTTCCCTCCTGCATTACAGGGAGCTCTTTACCTGGCCTTACTTAAGAATTCCTTGGTGATGGGGCCTCCTCTTTCCCCTGGAGCATAGATTATGGGCTCTGGACTACCTTGACTTAGATACCCCACTGACCACTTCATCATTCACCCTTGCGGATGCTGTCTGCTTTCCCATCCTCCACACTCTCCATGACGTACCACCTCCTGGTAACCACTAGCTCCATTGCACATTATTGTGGTCAACTAAAAGTATCTAGTAGCTCAAGGTAAAGAGGATATGCTACTTCATGTTTGCTGTTGAGAAGCACCCACATGTAAAGGACATTTATCTACCTGGAAGGCGCTAGGTTGAATTTTAACACAGATCCACCTTGATGATGGCATTGAATATGGTTATGAATATCATCATCAAGATGTTCCCAGAACATTAGGGTTTTTCTCCTGGACCCTACCATTAATCTGGAGAGGACACCCCTGCCTGAAATTGCTGACAGTGAGGAAACCTAGGCAAAGACTAGAAAAGGCTTGTAACCTCTAGAAGTTGGCCAAACAGCATTGGATCGAGCAGACAGGGCTGAGCGATTTCATTTGAAAAGGCTCTGGCAACCTTGAGATTTGTTCATTAACCAGCATCACTGAGCAACAGACCCTGACAAAATAGCAAACTATTTTAATAGTTTAATTTATGAACATCTATCTTTAGGCTTCAAATGCCATTATCTCTATTTCATTTGTTCCTGACTTTTTAAAATGAATGAACGGAAAGCAGGGTCACTGGTCCAAGTGTCAGAACTCCTCAGATAACTCAGAGTTTCTATGGAAGGGTGTTGGTTCTAGAGCCTAGACCAAGGCAGCGCTGTTACTAATGATCTCACAGCCAGTCTTGGTCTTGTGTCTTTTCTTGGGGGAAAACTTCTGTAATTCTTCTGCCTTAATTATAGGTCAATCGGTTACTTTTCCTTAGAGTATTGTAAAATATTTTGCTTTCTGTCAATTTTAAATCACACCATTCTCCCAGTTTTTTTGAGGCTTTTGAGAATCAGATCTCAGTAGAACTTTTTACCTCTTTCTATTTCCTTTCAGTGTGCTACATGTTTAAATGTTTTACTAAAATTTATAATTTCATTATTATAATGCTTGATAGTATAACACTGAGTAGAAATAATAATGTGTACAAAGACTGTTCTAAAAACATCCTAACTCAGTAATTCATATACTTGGCTGCCTGAAAATGATGCAGTAATACCAATAAAATTTTAAATTCTCTTTTTTGTTGGGATTGACATTGTAGTTGTGTGAATCACAGAGAAAACCATGCACACTTATTTTAAATAATCATAGAAAACTTTTCTACTTGGCATAGTGTATAAAGAGAAAATTTATATGCATTTTTTCTGTATATTGCCTATAGTAGAATAATATGCAAGAAAGATCCCTAAATTTTAAACAGACATAAATTTACTAGAATGTGTCTTTGTTCTCAGATGCAAAATAAAATTTTCCATATTATTTTCTATACTATCTTGTTCCGATAAGTGTGTATATTCCAGAGTTAGTATACTTTTCTTTCTTCTAAATAGTATAGTAAATTTATGAGTGGTCAGGAGTTTATTGTTGATTTGCCCACCCTCAAAGAAAAATCCCAATAAGAAAACATTTTGAAACCTACATTTAAAAGCAATTTTAATTTGTGTTCTCATTCTTAATTTGCAATTAGAGGATGAGAGTTTTAAATCTCCAGAGAAAATAACTTCTGAAATGTGGTGCAGCATGCATGCCTGGAGAAATGAATGCTATAGCTTTAAGATAAGGTGGTCTGGTGATTCATTGCACGAAACAAGATCGATTTGGAGCAGGCTCCTACTGTTAGCTTTTTTGAAGATGGATTCTCACGCCGAAAATAACACAACGTATTCTAGATAACAGCAGTTTTTCCCCCTGAAATCCACCAAAACTGAAGAAAAATCCAAGTGACTGTTCTTAGCAGCTGTGTGGCCTGGAGTTCACTGGGGAAGCTGGCTTCCTGCAGTCCCTATTCATCACCTGCTTCAAAGACAGCCTGGCTGGCTATAGTGTGCAGGCCAGGTAGGGTGCCATTGTGCACAGCCTGGGAGGATTAGTATCAAAGCTGCGGCAACCAGGCCCTCGGTCTCGGGCTGCCATTCAGTCTAGCAGGGAGAGGCTAAGACTGGCCAAGGTCACAGTCTCCAGTGTGGAGTGGACTGGGAAAGGATCCTGAGAATAGAATGCTTTTTATGAAATCATGGCGCAAGCCTGCAGCACAGCAGGTGCCCCTCTGGAACACATAACATCTGTTTATGTTGGTATACCGTAGCTGACAACGAGATAATAGAGCTTTGAAATTTATCATTTTATTTTTAGAAAGACAACTGTATATACAATAATCCAGATGCGTATTTAGCTTCGATCTTTTATTTGAAAACCATAAAGAAAACTGACCGATTTAATTGCTGCTTTTTACATTGTATATATTTCAGCAAAAAGCAGAGCGTACTGACTATTAACCATTTATAACCATTGCTGGTCAGTAATACCCAAATTCTTGAGGAGGAAATACCTAACATTCGACATAATTTTTTTCAATGTTTCAGGCATTTGTGTCAACAGATTGCAGAAGGATTTACTGAATATGCCCAACTGTCTTGAATATTAGGAGGTTTAGATAAAATCCACCCCCCCCAAAAAATGAGAGTATTTTAAGGGTGAGGTAACAATGACGCAAAAAATAAAATTTTCAACTTGGGCAAATTAGAGAAAAATTAAGCTGGCCATGAGTTGTCATGACGACAAGGATGTTCTGTTGATGAACTGTCCTCATTGTCCAATCAGATAGTAGAGCTGAAGCTGGAGCATGCACAGGAGAAGACGCACCTATTACAGCAGCACAACGCAGAGAAGGACAGCCTAGTCCGAGGCCACGCACGGGACACTGGAGACCTGCAGAAGCAGCTTCACGCTGCCACTGTGGAGCACGAAAATCAAATCCAAGAGCTCAAGAAACGAGAGTCACAGGTAAGTATCAATCGTACTTGATAGAACGCGGACCTATGTTTAAGAAGTCATCAGCGTTTCATGTTTTCTTATTATTCTTGTTGATGCACGCTGTTTGATCATTTGCAAAACTGACAAATAAATGTGATTTTTTTTTGTTTTGTCCCCACCCCCCCTTTTGGGGGATGAATAAAGCTTTAACTCCAGAAACCACAGGTAGCCAGATTAAAAATCCCATGGCGCGCTATAACTTGGCCCCTTTTTTATAATCTTGTCTCAGTTCCTTTCATGATGGATTTTTTTTTAAGGTATCTGCCCCTTACCCCTCCCCTCAGCCTTAGCAAATCCCCAGGAAATATATCAGCCTCACTCCTTGCTTTTTGTTTTAATCTCTGTAGGTAATCAGGCAGCTGTTTTAATATTTGCTTTTCCTTCCTAGTGTTGCTTTTTTTCTTTGGACTCTATATTTGATTAGGTTACTGAGATGATAACTGATAAAGAGAAGGGCTACCCCCCATGAGCACGCCACGCCTCCTGCCTCACCCCTGCAGTCCCTGCTGGAGGCCATTTGCAGAATAACCCCCAGCTGTGGCAGCATTTGACTCTTCAAACTTAGGGATGGAATGAGCACTGTCAGCATGGAAAATTACCTTTATAAATTTCAGATGGAAAAAAATCTCATCGGGTGTGTTTCTTTGTGGTGCAGTACATTCTTTACGGTATATATACTCAAAGGCCTTTAGTGTGTCCTCCTGAGGAGGTTGCTGTGAAATTTTATTAAAGAAAAATTGAAGAGCAATTGATACCAATAAAAAGATAATTTTCTTTTCTAATAAAACCATATCATCTGCTAGGTCTAAATACCTCTCTCCCATTGAAATCTAGCCATATTGCCCACACCACACATGAGCTTCTTCCTGGTTATCCTTCCTCCCCAAATAACATAATTTTTAAACAACGAAATAGGCCGTCTGTTTGTTATAATATGTGTTTAAGCAATTTCATAATTATCTAAACATAAAAGTACTGCTGATTAAATAGATGTTATGTCTTGAGTGGAAGGCGGGAGACGGTAAGGCAAAGAATAGGGCTGTTGGTCATCTTCATTTGACCTTGGGTTGTGTTTTACCTTTGGATAAAGATGGAGGCGCAGGCTGTTTTGTCAGTCACATGCATTTCTAGGAAAATTATTTAAATTTGTTTTATGGGGGTTTGTTAATTAAAGAGGTAGTCATTGTAGTAGCCCTAGTACCAGAATAGTCAGGTGGTTCCTGTGAAATCAACGTGTGTTATATTTTTGCCACCAACCTCATTAGAGCCTTTATAAAATATATTCTGATCTTTTAATTGTTAGTCATACAATTTGTTAAGAATATTTTCAAACTTACATTCTCCTTCGATGTAGATGATGTTAAGCCTTACCATTGTCTTCTTTGAGAAGATATTTGGGTTCTGAATCAGTGTAGGATCTGTTTGCATGGTAGAATTGAATAATCGATACAGTTAAATACATTAATTTATACAACTTCTAACTATTTTCGTGGTGTTGTAGAAAGCTGACACAGACAGAGGCCAAGTTTAGAGGAAATCTTTGTGACTTTGCATATGTCGTATCTGCCATATATTGGGTGCGGTTCATCCAATGATAACAAAAGGGAAATTTTAGAATTATTACATATAATTAAGCCACAGGGAGAGTATAATGAAGTTATTAATTGAATTTCTTCTAATTGAAGTATTAATCTGACCTCTTCAAATGCTGTAGCATGTGATTATATTTCTGAGATTTTCTGTCTTTCTTGGAACAATTGGAATTGCTGTCCTGGGAATGCTAGTAAGCAATGGAAATTTAGGCTAAATGCATTCTTGATCAAAATGAAAATGATTTTCTGCAGAAGCTATACTAAGTTGTTTTTAGAGAACATAGTTTTAAAAAACTCTTATCAGTAAGTTATATTTTAAAAAATCTTATCGTGTACATCAGAATGCTGACAACTTGTATTTATTTTTGGCTATTTATTGGGGCTATTAATTCACAGTTTCCTCAGGTAAGTCCTAAATTTTCCAAATATGTCTTTTCATGATTGTGGTCTAAATAATCTAATGCATAATACCTTTTAGGTTCTGAATTCCATTCACAAATTTCAAAAAAAACAAAGTGACATATTTTTTTAAAAATAGAAGAGCCTTTTTAAAAATCACTGTTTTGTGGTTTGATGCAGAACAAACACAAGTATCTTAAATACTGGATTGTGTAATGTTTTATTTGAGTTCCAGGGAGACATTTGATTTTCAGTTCATGCCCGGCTGCTCCCGTTTAGCAATGGAGGCCATTTTGTAAAAAGGTCTAGTTGGAATATTTAAGCAAAAGAGGACCAGTGCAATATCTGTTCTGGGTGATGTGGCTTTGTGTGCTGCTTTTCTTCTGTCAGATTCTTGATTGCAAGCAATATACTAAAAATCTACTTTTGGCTTCTTTCAAGTATGTAATATGTTGTATACTAATAAAACCATTGTTATAAAGTATAGTCACCTACCTTAAGGTGAATCATATCAACTGGGAGCTCCCTTTTGGTGAATATGCTATATAATTATTACAGGTGCTTTGTTACTCAAGTGATTTCTGTTTTATAGAGAAACGATAAGATACAGTAATACAACTAAGGACAATTAACCATTTTTCTCTTTTTATTTGGTGCATTTAGCTAATTATTCTATGCATACATTATATTTTTGCCATAATTCCTTGATTTTCAACGATGAGAGAGTTTATGTTGTGATACTTACATTTGCTAAAATACACATTAAATTTTCCTGCCTTCATATAAGATGTTCAGTCTGGTATGTACCTGAGGTCATAATGTTTAAGGAAAAGCATCCAGATCAGTAGATTTCAAGACATATGGAAATTCGCAACCTCATTATCAAATATTTCTCATTTGCCAGACCCCTCTTATTGAAGTTATTTTGGAGAATGATTTGCTTGATTCCATCATGTTTTTTAACATAAAGGAAATTTATAGTTTTGTTGTGATCATCTTAGGAAAGCTTCTTCTAACATGGTAGTCCTCATGTAATTCTTGTTTTGCTTTTGAACTGCAAAATGTAGTGAAAGAATTTCTGCAGTTTATCGCCTCGAACTTGAAGAAAAACAGAACATAGATTCCTTGATCCCTTGGTTGCGCTTTTAGGACCCTGAACCACTCAGAGATTGCTTGATCTTTGATGTTTGCTGCTGAAGTGAATGGTGTGTATGAGCCCTGTAGAGACTGTTCCAGAGGACCTCTGTGATCCGCCCCAGAGGTGGTGTCCCCATGTTGGGACAGCTGTCTCTGTGAGCTATTGAGGTTCAGATGCCTTGAGTAGTGAGAGGAACCACAGCAGCCACCGTGAACCGCCATCGGTAGAGTGGGGAGGGTTATCGGCGGCGTCTGAAAATACATTTAACTGGGAATTTGTGTATAGTGAGGTGGGTCTTCCCTAACGCTGGCATCTTGATGCCTGTCGTGATTCCCTAAACTGAGAATCATGATTCTAATATGAACAGTTTTGCACAATAAAGACAGATCATCTGGATTTTGCCGTACTGACTCACAGTAAGAGGCTACATCGATCGCCGATTCTAAAATGTGGGATTTTTAGAGCCCCTCTTCTTTCTCTCTTCCACTTAAAAAAAAGTTTTCCAAAAAAGATATTTATGATAGGACAATTTTAAAAATGATATCTTGATAACATTACTTTATTTTCCATGAATTTGGGAATCTGGGCACAAGATAAAATGTCCATTTATCAACTGGGTGTGTACATGTGTGCAGTGGATTAAGTACGGGTTATTATTCTTCAAAGATTTCTCGAAGGGTGAATTTAACAATATGTATGTTCTGAACGCTATACGTGGTCTTTGGGCTTTGGGGGGGGCTAGTACTTTTTGTGTTGAAAACGTTTGATTTTAATTTCTTTATATTCCAAGCACTTTCAAAAAGGATTTGAGGCAGCATTTTATGATAAACACATACAGATGCAATATAACTGAAAATAGTAATTAAGCAATAAATGATAATAACCACATCAGAAAATCCATACTTTTAAAGAAAATGCTCCAGTTAAGTACAAGTTTTAGCTCTGAGCTTGCCTAGAAGCCACAGTGAAGAGTGAAACATGATGAATTGTGTAATTCTAAATATCTAATGTAAGAAATCATACCAGTTCATTTTTTTTCTAACACTCAATTCTGAGAGAAATGTATGACATGGGGCTGAATGTAAAAGGCGCTGACCAGTATAATTGATGATGTTCTCTATATGTTAAAACATTTGGGAATAAAATCCAGTGGGAAAACCTAAGATTCTTTAAGTACTTTCACAAAATGTAATTAGCACGTTTATTTTAATGTGCCCAATTTTCATTTTAATTTATGGGTAATGCCATTATCCTCAACATCAAAAAATGCAGTTGCTTTGGGAGATCCAATTTAGTGGATATTATGAATCAAAAGAAAGCATATTTTAAGTCATAAGCCTACATTTCTGTATTATCACTATATGACTCTTCCAGAAACCCTTACAAAACGTCTTTAGATCGGAAGTGCTTTAAAAGTTAACGCCCTAAACCCTCTTGCACTGTTGGTGGGAATGTAAATTGATACAGCCACCATGGAGAATAGTATGGAGGTTCCTTAAAAAACTAAAAATAGAATTACCATATGACCCAGCATTCCCACTACTGGGCATACACCCTGAGAAAACCATGATTCAAAAAGAGACATGTACCACAATGTTCATTGCAGCATTATTTACAATAGCCAGGTCATGGAAGCAACCTAAGTGTCCACTGACAGATGAATGGATAAAGAAGATGTGGCACATATATACAATGGAATATTACTCAGCCATAAAAAGAAACAAAATTGGGTTACTTGTAGTGAGATAGATGGACCTAGAGTCTGTCCTACAGAGTGAAGTAAGTCAGAAAGAGAAAAACAAATACCGTACGCTAACACACATATATGGAATCAAAAATAAAAAAATGGTTCTGAAGAACCTAGGGGCAGGACAGGAATAAAGACGCAGACGTAGACAATGGACTTGAGGACTTGAGGGGGAAGGGGAAGCTGGGACGAAGTGAGAGAGTGGCATGGACATATATACACGACCAGATGTGAAATAGATAGCTAGTGGGAAGCAGCCGCATAGCACAGGGAGATCAGCTTGGTGCTTTGTGACCACCTAGAGGGGTGGGATAGGGAGGGTGGGAGGGAGATGCAAGAGGGAGGGGATATGGGGATATATGTATATGTATAGCTGATTCACTTTGTTATACAGCAGAAACTAAACAATGTAAAGCAGTTACACTCCAATAAAGATGTTTAAAAAAAAAAAAGATAACCCAAGAACTTTCGGTGTTTGTTTAAAATACAAATAGAGGTTTTTCCCAACTAAGCCATTTTTAAAAGACTGTGGGGGAAATATTCTTTTTCTGATGTGAAAAACATAGGTTATTCAGAATTTTCCAAATAGGACAAAAATCCTTCTTATATTCTGAATAGATGCGTTGATGCAAAGATCTCACTTTATTAGTATCCAATGGTGATGTGTCTAATAGTTACATATGAACTAATAACATGTTTGCATTAATATATTATTGTATATATTACTGTGTAGAAGAGTACTATTTCTTAGGTACTTAATTAGGAGAAAATAGAGAAAGATGCCCTTTCAGGTAAAGTCTACATTTTTGGTAGGTCATCAGCTTTCTTTTTCCATAATAATTCTAAAATTCTGTAATTATTTTCATCTTACAAGCACAAAAGTAGCATATATCTACCTATAATTAAACTATTATAAATAATTCAACTTGGTCCTCATTGTGGAAAAAATTATATTAAGTTTAATAAACAAAGACAGGCTGAGACAAGGCAATTGATTTCTCTAAGAATGATCCATTTATCGAAGCGTTATACAATGTATCTTTAGTCCTGTGCATATTTTTAAAATGTGGCAGTTACCATGGAAACCACATTCTATGGCATGTGGTCCACTTTTAGATAAAGAATATTCCTTTTCAAGACAAGCCTTCCAAATAATAACATATAAAGTATTCCATGTGCAATAACAACTTCATGTCAATCAATAATGATTGCTTTAAAAATCTGTCCTATGTTCTCATTATACTTAATGGATTTTTAAAGAAATATTTAAATTGTTTTTGAAGAACATTAAGTTGTTCTTAATGATTAAATGCTGAGGATATTTACAATGGGGAGGGTATAATGTGATCACTCTGCAGTGGTGAAAACCGGGAGACTGCAAGGGAACACAAGTCTGTGTACACAGCGTGTTCCGACAGATAAGAAGCCTTTAGTCATATCGAGTGTCTGAGTATCCAGCAATAATGTTGTCAGATTAAGTCATCATGAGTGATGACTGCATCCAATTATTTTCATTTGACACATAAAGAACCTGTGGTTCCAAGGTCATTGTCTTGCCCAAGGTCACAGAACTAGCAAACCAGGGCTTCTTAATCTTAATTCAGTGCTCTTTATCTCACAGCCTCTTCCAAGAAAGGTTTTAGATTTTTGGAGAGACTTGGACATGGCAAAAAAGGAAGAGGGTTGTGTGAACCTCTGCCGGGCATGGGAGAGAGACACTGGTACCTTTGTTCCCAGGCTGAGATTCTCATCTCAATTTGCGTTTCTTTCGGTGAGCTGCTGTCCTTGACGGTGCTGCCATAACTGAACTGGGCTGCTCGAGCCCGCTCTGAGTCGGCAGTGCCTTCTGGAGCAGTACTGAATTTCCCTGCTCGGTCCCTTCCATCGCATTACCTCATCCAGCCCTTCCAATCCCCCATGAGGGTTAAGTTTCCTATTTGGAAACGGTTTTGACCTTCTTGCCTGGGTCAGAAAATGACTTGTGTGTATTTCCATTTTATCAATGAGGAAAGATTCTGAAAGTGCAGTAAGTTGCCCAAGGTGACATAGCTAGTAGTGTAGCTGGCGCTCGTGACCACTTCCCCTGCCCATTCGCCTGCTTATGGAGGAGCTCATTGTCTCTGAATTTCATTTATTCTGCATAAATTCCATTACATTTTCAATTTTGGATTCTCAATGCATTGCTAGATTTAAACACCGATACCCATAACTCAGGCGATGTAAATCCAAATCAGGTCTTAGCCAGTAGTTTCAGTCTTTGTCCAAAGTGACAGCCATGGCTATGTCTCTATTCTGAAACCAATTAAACTCTGAAGAGATATGCATTTCTTAATATTTTACTTGGAATAGAATTCCTTCCCACAAATTTTAGAATTTGTAGAATGGAAAAATGAATGTGCTTTTGAAATGGGTTCACTTTTGGTTTTCACATTATTACTGAAATAAGAAGATATGTCCAGAGTAAGAATCCAGTAAGCTTTTAGGTCAGTGGGACCTACCAATCCTTATAAAGTATTGCTTAGGAATTTGCATTTAGTATTGGTGAAATACGGTTTGTTGTGAATGGTTTACTGTAGATGAATGTCTGTTATAGTCACATACTAATTTGGAATATTACATATGATCCATTCCTTTTCATGGAGTGACTTTTTAAAGCTCAAAGACTTCAATGTTGGCATTTTTTTCCCTAAAGGAATCCTTGTAAGAATCCTATCACATGAGCTTCAATTTGTCAAAACCTTCTAGAACTGAGGTTGAGGTGGTTTAGTAAATTCAAACCTGGAGACTTTCTCGATAGAAATACAAAGAACAATTAGAAAATATGTTTCTTTTAGAATCCTCAAAAACAAATTATGTTGACGCAGTTTGAGCTGAATTCTAGAGTAATTTTGGTCAAAATGAAAAACTTTCCGAAGAGTTTTCTTTTACATAAAATACTCCAGCGATAAATCACTATTCCACATGAGGGATGTCATTCCCGTTGACATACGGAAAAATGCTGTCATTTAGCCCTTTGCCCTTAGCATTTTGCCCTTCCTTCTCCTCACCTCTGCCTAAATGAAATTACTGAGGAAGTTGGCAGAAGTTATCTGGGAGGAAATACGGGACGAATAACTCTTCTTCCTTGATGTCTTGGAAAAGTCATTTTGGGGTTTTTGACTCAGTTCCCTAAGAGACATCCCTGATGTCTTCATTTGTATATTTGAGGTAATTTTTTGGGATGGAGAGGTTGAAGACAGAGTGCAAGAAATGATTGGCAAAATGATGATATCATCAAATGTTCAAAGAGCTGGCAAATTGAAGCTCATTAAACTGTCATTTTGTCTTTGGTTTAGGACTAATTGGAGTCATGCCTAGTTGCCTGATACGAAAGATATTTAACACCTGAGCATTTTCCATGAGAAAAGTCACAGAAATTTCTGTTGGGGAGACCTTGAACTCCTGTTTGAGGAGGAGAGCAAGGCATTACATGAAAATAATTGTCTATTTTCACACTACTTTAATATTTGTGTAGAGAAAACCTTTGAAAATACTGTCGCTAGAAGGAAACTTTTGGATAATAAAAAGTGGCCTCATTGAAACCTAATTGGTGGATCAATGTGGAACTTGAGATAATATTTTTCCATTGAAACAAATATTAAAATTTAGTGAAAGTTATTTTTCTTCACTTGTTTCAACAATTATTTTAAATTGTTACCTGACCTCTCAAGTACTTTGCGGTATTTGTATACTGAGAGGTTGGGGAAAGATCACAAGAAATCATAAAGAAACAATACACAATTAGACTTGCAGCGTTTGAAAATGTGTGTTATTTTTCCTGTTTATTTGGATTTGCTTTGCTCGGGTATGAAGTCGAAGCCTGAAAGTAGTGGTAATATTTGAGAAGGAGCTAATGGTGTCCTCAGAGAATGAAGTTCGCTGAAGTTTGTGGCCTGGATCTGGGGTCTCTTTCCCTGTCAGTGGGGGCACTTGCAGTGCAGCAGTGCTCTAGGGGGGTGTGTGTGTGCGCTTGCACACGCATGGCTGTGTTTGTGTCCCAGTGACATTACCGCTCTGTGGTACAGAGGAGCTTTCAGTGAACATGCAGCAATGGACCAACCAGGCCTAGCGTCTTAAAACGAGGGAATTTTCCAGTAAGGACTTGAAAGTTGTAGGTCTTTAAAAAGGTTAAGATTAAACTGTTGATTCATTCATCTTAAGTTTACTCCTTAAGTCAGTCTTTATTAATGAAACAAACCCCAGATCTCTAGGGTCAAGTGGGACCTTATTTATTTCGTTATTTGCAAAGATGTCATTTAACGTACAAAATGCATGTGTTTACCAAATGTTTCCTGAAAAGCTAATTTTTGTAATGTAAATGTTATCCACACTTGTTGGGTGAATTTTACAATAGCTCCAGATAAAATGATGCTGGCATGTGCAACAGGAGAAGTAGAATGTGAGGGTGGAAAACTTTTGGTTCTTCATTCATTCAAAAATTGCTGCCAAGGCTGTCGTTAGACAAAAGGCCTGAGTTCAAGAGGTGCCGTGTGTCCCCGGCCCCTGTAAAGCCTGTGTGACTGTGCTGGTTCAGGTTTTGCGAGCCGTGGAGGTGTACGACATGCAGCAAACATCACAATCTATTGCCATAAAGTTGGTGTTTCTTAAAAAAATTCAATTCAGAAATAGGAATAGCAGAGTAAATCTTCTCAGGAAAATCATAATTATTGTTGACTGTTCTGATTGCTCTTTGAAGTCTCATTGTTCCATACCGATGTTGACAAAATGGAACTCTGTGACTTGAACATTTTTATAATTGTGACTCTTTGGATAATGTATAAATCAAATTTATTTCCACATACGTTTTCCTATCTGTCAAAATTAGGCAGAATTAAGTATATGGAATTTGCTTACGACACAGCCTTACTTCAACTTGATTCATTTACTCAGTAAAGATATTTTGAGTGCAGTTCTGTGCCAGGCCCTGGGGATGGGGGTATACACCTTCAGGAGGTGGCTTTCACATGAATGTTGCCCCAAGTTGTGTAGGGAATGGCCTCTCTGGCCCTAAGAGGGTTCCTTTCAGGGTTACAGAAAAGAACATGATAATAGATCAGTCCTCTGCTCTAAAGGAACTTACACTTGAACGGGGGAAGACAGATGATAACACAAATCACAAATTAACAAGGAGAGCATCGCATGGCAGTCACTGTTAGGTGCAGAGCCACCGTGACCGGTGACTGTTCGCCGGCCATCAGCGAGGCCGCTCCAGGGCGAGCTGTCTAAGCTGGCGGAAGAGAAGAGGAAGCCTGTGTGTCAGGAGCAGAGCAGGTGCAGGGAGGGCAGGGCCTCTGAGGAGCTGGGTTTGACTCTGCATGTGATTGGAAGACAAGGAGAGGCTTCTGAGCAGGAAGGTGACGTGATCTGACTCACGCTTCTAGAAGGCCACTGAGGCTTTGCGGACAGTCCTGGGTGTCTGTATGATGTGTGCATTTGTCAGTAGGACTTGCTGATGGGTAAGCTATGGGGAGTGAGGGAAAGAGGACTTCTTTAGAGTTAGGGTTTGAGTAGCTAGTTAGATGATGGTGCCAACTATGAGGACAATTAGGAGGGAATAAAAACAAGAGTTCTGTTGTTGCCAAGTTAAGTTCGAGCTACACGTTAAATATCCAGATGGAGGTGCGTCAGACAGGGAGTTGGAAATGCAGGTTGAGACTCCAGAAATACGAATTTGGACATCATTGGCATATAGATGATAAATAACGTATGGGCCTAGATGCAGTTATCAATTTCTTTTCGAATATGAAAACAAAGGTGCTGGTTCATGACCGGTCTCGACCACTTACTGGCTTTATAAACCTGAGTAACCAACTTCATATCTCTGATCATTGTTTTCCACATCTGTGATATTCAGTCATTCATTCAGTGGTGTCCTCTGCTGAGCTCCCACTACGTGTCAGGCACCGTAGTCAACCTTGGAATATTCAAAACGGAGTGATCCCTGCCCTCCAGCTCGTATAGTCAATGGAGAAGCAGGCATTTGTGCATCTGTCATGATCGGAGGGCAGTATGGTTCCTTCCACAGGTGGGGGCAAAGAATACCTTCCTTTCACATAGACGGAGGGTGCGTCTCAGGACCATCCAGGCTGCATAGAGCAGAGACACAGTAACACCCCCGGTCAGAAGGACAACTGCCCTGGCCCACAGGTCCCCGTGGGGCACCTTTTGCTGATGCTGCCACCTGATCCATGTGATGATTTAATCGGGCCCTTTAGGATGCTTAGCTCCCCTTTCTTTGGGATGGAGGGAGGTCGGTACCCTCCTGGCTGCTTTCTACTCTCTAGAAACTTTGCCTACATGCCCGCCTTGCCCACCTTGTGTGTAAGGAACTAGTAACAGTACCAGCATGGAAATGGACAGTTCTATCTCGGGGCCTCCTCTAGCCAACCCAGCCTTTAAGCCTTCTAGAGTTACACACGTGTGTATAGCAAAGTGCAATGAAGTGAGGAAGGTGCCTTGATCCCAGGTGAAGAAGAGATGGAGTTATGGAGTGTGGGGAGATAGGGTCTGGGGAGGTGATCAGAAAAGGTTGACACCATATGCATAGAGTTTTTTTTAGTGAATAGAAATTCGCTCTGCAAATTAGAATAGGAAAAGCATTCTACACAGGAGTAGCATAATCAGTACCTGCAAAATACTTTACACTTTGTCGGGACGTCAGGACCAGCTGTCCCTGAACGCTGGTCTCCAGTTTGGGGTTTATACTGTCTCTCTGTGCTGCCATTTCTGTGTCTTCCATCTCCTTACCTCAGTGTCCTACCTGCAACACTTGTTACCCCTCCTGGTACTTACTTAGAACAGTGTTCCCCCAAGTAGGGTCCGTTAGGATATAGGAAGAAAGAAAAGAACTTCCATTTATGTGTATTTGTATTTCGTCTATTTTGTGTAAGCTTTTGTCATGTGCAGAATGTATTAATATGGTCGTGTTACAGATTTACACATATACATGCTAGGTTGCATGCTCCAGTTTTTTATGACAGGCGTGTCCAGTACAAAGTGGAGAGATCGTAACTGTCGACAATCAGAAGTCACTGGAGAATTGAAGGATAGGCTTAAGAGTCGTTAAGGCAGTGAGGTTGGAGGCTGGGTGGCTCGTTGGGAGTCATCCTAGTGACAGGTGATGAGGGACTTAGCCAAGGCTTTGGCGACAGGAAAGCTGATGTGGCAGAGAGGGAGGGAGAGGAGGCCGGAGCTGTGGTCCATGTGCACAGGGCATCAGGTGTTGATGTCACTTAGGCACCTGGAAATATAAGGCTAGAGTTGAGAGGAGAGCTCTCCTTTGGAAATAAAGGCTCGGGGGTCACCAGGATGGATGGCAACAGGTACCAGCTGTGAGGATGAGCTCCTCTGAGGAGGGGAATGGAATGAGGGTGGACCACAGTCATTGCCTAAGAGAAGATGGAGGACATAGCCCTGAACCAGAAGACTGGGGAAATGGGTCAAGGATGAGGGCAAGGGAAGCAAGAAAAAGTGGTAATTCAGGAGCCATGATGCCTGACTCCTGGGTTCTTGTGAGAGTTTGAGATGGGCAAATATTTTCAAATGACCCTATAAATGTTAGCTTACTTATTTCAATTTGTGAACCGTGGCCAAACAACGTAAACAGACGGCTGCACCAAATGGGCAGCAGTGCGTAAGGGCCGACTCCACGTGGCCCAGTCCTGCCGCGGGACACGGGCCCTGAGGTCAGGGAAGCCAGCGACGGGAAGGCAGAGCCGGGGGAAAGCCGCCGCGCGGCCCGGAGCGGCAGGTCGCGCTTGACCTGCACCCACGCCAGCCCGGCTCCCGCCCGGCCCCACTTCCGGTCCCGCTGCCGCTCCCGGGAGGCTGGGGTCCACGGAGAGCTGCCGGGCTGGGGACAGAGGAGGGCGTCGCGGCCGCCCTGGAGGTCAGCCGGAGAGGCGCAGAGGAGCAGGGTGTGCCCTGGCCCGCACGGGAGCTCAGCGTCTGAGCCTCCGAGGTCGAGGCGCGGGAGGTAGGAGACCGCAGGCTGCCTGCAGCCCTGAGAGGCCCCGACGGCGCGCCTGCCGAGCCCGGGGCCCAGCGGCGATGCTGCTGGAAATCGCCGCGGAGCGCGTGTCTCCTTGGCCCTCTTCCTTATTTAACGCGCGCGCCTTCACTGCCTCACTCATGCGTGCGTTTCAGTGTTCAAAACGGGTAAATATCACACAGCAAGGCGACTTCTGGAGTAGGTGACTCGTGAACGCTTTTACACCTTAAATGAATGGAGGAAAAAGGAACAAGTGGTTTCTCTTAAGATGGAACTATGTCTCCGAGGATTCCTTCCCTTATCTCTCTGTGCATTCCTCATTTACGGAGCCACCCTCATGCGCCAGCCACTGCGCTGAGAGAAGGGACACAAAACAAGACACAGGCCTCGCTGGAAGAGCCCCCACTCCGCCAGGCAATGTAGCGAGTCCGCAGAACACCGCGAGTGAGAGAATCGCCCTTCCCTGCTTGCCTGCCCCGCGTTCCCGGTCCGGAGGCTGCGTGTGCCCGGAAGAGGCAGGGAACTCCGCAGAGGAGGGAAGGCCTGAACAGCCCTGCGGTGGAGAGGAGAGTAAGCGTCATGCGACCGCATCGCGAAGTTGTTTCTCGTTGAATGGCTCTCATCAGAGTGAAATCGGGATTGACGTGTATACAGTGATGTGTATAAAATTGATGACTAATAAGAGCCTGCTGTATTAAAAAAAATAGAAAAAACCTATTAAAAAATAATAAAAAAATAAGGCTTTTTCAAAAAAAAAAGTTCTCATCACATACACAAAATTGTAAGTATGTGAGGTGAAGGACGTTAACTAGACTTACTGTGGTGATAATTTCACACCATATGCAAACATCAAATTATTATGTTGCACTCCTGAACTAATACAATGTTGTATGTCAATTATACCTCAATTTAAAAATCATTATGGGGCTTCCCTGGTGGCGCAGTGGTTGAGAGTCTGCCTGCCAATGCAGGGGACACGGGTTCAAGCCCTGGTCTGGGAAGATCCCACATGCCGCATAGCAACTGGGCCCGTGAGCCACAACTACTGAGCCTGCGCGTCTGGAGCCTGTGCTCCGCAACAAGAGAGGCCGCAATAGTGAGAGGCCCGCGCACAGCAATGAAGAGTGGCCCCCACTTGCCGCAACTAGAGAAAGCCCTAGCACAGAAACAAAGACCCAACACAGCTAAAAATAAATAAATAAATTTATTAAAAAAAAAATAAAAAAAATAAAAAATAAAAATCATTATGTACATCTAAAGCTAATACAATGTTATATGTCAATTATATCTTTATTAAAAATTAAATAAAAAAAAAAAGTGAAATCCGTCACACTGAAGAAGCGGGAGTTCTGATGGATGGAAAGAGTGGAAAAGGAGACGGAAGAGGAATATTGTCCCGGTGGGACACCACCGAGGCTGGGAGCTGTGGTCTGGAGACTCGGGCATCTGGCGGTGGAGGGAGGGGCAGGAACAGGTGCAGGAGGTGCAGACGACGAGGTGGGACCGTCAGCTGCCTCGAAGTCAGGCCCAGGGGCAGCGGTGCCCCGAGAGTCACCTAGAGACACGGCAGAGGCCGCCGCCCCTCCCCGAGGAGGAGAACCCCAAGGAGCCCCTGTCCTCTAGGGCCCCGGGGGCTCCCGCCGCGTGGGCGCGCCGCTTACCGCCCTCTGCCTGCCGGGGCGCCCCAGCCCCGGCCCTGGTCCCCGCCTGCTGGGCCGCCTCCGTGGAGGTCAGCTCTCCGAAGCGGACAGGGGTGTGCCCAGGGCCTGACCCGTCGTGGCCGCATGGGGTGACGGCGGAGGGCAGGGCCCGGGCTCCGAGCTGTGGAAATAGGAATAGCCGTGCAGGAGGGGAACGCTTCCACCTAGAAATGGCCTGCTTCCATTTGTTCCTGAGTCTCGCTTATTCTGAGAAGGAGAATTGAGCAGAGCGCGTGTGCTGGACACCTGCACCGGCTTTCTGGGAGGGGGCAGGTGTGAGCTCGGTTCTGACAGAAGGCGGCAGACCCGGCCGGGCGGCGCTTGAGTGAGGGGCTGGGACTTGACCCCACGTCGTGTGCCTTCAGAGCTGTGAGCGCTTCCGCTGCACCTCGTCGTGGTATCAGTTACCGGCCGGCCGTTGGTGGGAAAGCCTTTCTCTGCTGCTGCCGCTGGTGGCATGTGGTTGCTGCCCGGGAACACCGTGAGGCCGCTTCGCAGAGCAAGTCAGGTCGGCGAGTCAGACGACCTGGAGCCTCTCCCCGCCCAGCGCAGCGCAGCGCCCCAGGGTGCTACACGCGGTCTTAGGGCCCTGGCTTTTCGAGTGGCATCAACGTCATACTGCAGTTACGGCTGCAGTTTTTCCCCCTAAGCACCTCTTTCTCTTCTGAAACCCTATGGCAGCCCATGGTTGTTTAGATGGAGCTCAGGAATGTTTTTAAACATTAATTTGGTTTGACATGACTTGGTGCACAAATTAATTATTCAAGCACATATTGTTCCCCGTACATGAAAAGAATGGAACTGTAGTGAGTCGCGTTCTGACTACCACATGTGCATCATAATGTTACCAGCAACAGACTATTAAGAGAACAAAAGCTGGCAACGTACAGTAACTCTGGATTTGGCCAGTCCCACAAAATTAGCATAAATATGTGAAGCGATCAGAACAGTTTGGGACTTCCTAGGAAAGTGTCCCTATTCTTATCTAGTTCTAAAAGAATGTGGAGTAAACGATTCATTTAACCGAGGATAAAAATATGTCTGCTATGCAGTTATAATCGTGTGTCATTAATCAGAAAATACTGCAGAAACCCTGACAAATTAAAAACACAAGGATGTGTCTGCAAGGGTTTTTTCAGCCATTAAAAAGCTGCTGCACCTCTCAGGCAGGCTCTTCATGGCAACTCCTTGCTCAGTGTACTGACATCTTCAAAGACTCTGACATCTGTCGGCCTTTGAACTACCATTAAAAAATATTATCCCATTTCCATTCTTTTATGCCCATTTTTTTAATTATAGCCCTTCTTTCAAGTCGAGAACATGGTTGGTTTAAATGATGCTGTCCTTTCGTTTTCAGCCACCCAGCTGCGGTTTGAATAAATTGATGTAGAATCAAAGGCGGGACTTTAAAGGAAGCAGGTTTGATGGACTTGGACCCCGAACCAGATGAGGTTTTATGATGAAAAGGGTTTGATCCCAGCACAGGCATTGCGTCTGTCAGTTGAGCAGAGCAAAGCAATTCAGATGAAGGTTCACGCGGAATGATCTATTTTTTTTTTAACAGCACAAGATCTCTTCAGGACTTGCAAATGTGGCATTAGCTAATATTCAGAGAGCTGATTTCCTTTCATCCACCAGAAGCTTATGATTATAGCACAGTTCTCGAATTGGAAATGAGAGCTGCAACACAGATTTAAAGCTGTGCTGTCTGATTTGTATTCAGTCTACATGTCACTGCGGGACAGGCTAGTCTGGGCCACAAGCTGGTTCAACACAGGGGAGAACAGTTTCATCATCTGAGATTCTTAGTCAAAAATATCACCAGCTAATTAAGACAGCAGTCTCATGACTATTAGCGGGGTGTTTGGTTGATTGGTATCTCTTAAAACTTGACAAGAAGGATTGAAGATGCATCCTCTCCTTTATTTCATATGCTTCTTGCAGAGTTCATGTGCACAAGTGCATTGCAGGGGAATGAAGTGTAGTCGGTTAACTCAGACCACTTTTTTAGAAAAGGAAAACAACGTAACTGTAAAACAATGACTTATTTTGCCTTCAGATATTTCCCCTCATCCAATTATTGATCTGAAAAACAAATCCTTTCTGAAAGCAGACTTCAGCATTGCCTTTGCTCCGTAAACCACTGAATGATAAACGTTATTTTGAGCCAGACGGTTCAGTAACTAGGTAAGTCGTTTAGGATAATTGCAAACCTAGAACATAGATCTAAGTCCGCTTTAAAGTAAAAGGTGATTTTTAAAATTTTTTTTCTAATAATAATTCAGGGTAAATTGTACTTTTAATCCATTAGAAATTTTCTTAAGATCACGCGCACCTGTTTTACATTAGAAATGTGCTATCTTTTCAGAGTAAAGAAATGGTTCTTCCATTTACTTGGAAGGTTTGGTACCATTTACTTGTACAGATTTGATCATTCTGCACCAATTATTTTTCATTCTCTTCAAATAGAATTTCTATTTTAAACTACAAATTAGTATCCAAACCGTATTTGAAGAAATTCTGAACATGCATAGTTTTAATCTGGCAAAACAGATGTCAGTTAGAGGAGCAGTACTTTAATTCTTCTCTTACTACAATCTGTGGTCTACCTCATAGTCTAGAATGTTTCATTTTCTTTTTTTCCTCCCTTCTCTTTAGAAGAAAACATGGAATAATGAACTTTGATATAGGATTTACCAGGAAGTACATTTTGCCTAGCCCTAACATATTTTTGTAGATTTATAAGTTTACTGAGTTACTTGGAAGAAGTTGGATTTCTCTCAGTATAATCATCATTGCTTTTCACTCTGGAATCCTATTTTAGCTTCCCCCTTTTTTATTATGCAGTGGCGAGCCAATCTTTCACTGCTTTTAACCATGTAGTTAAGTGTTCATCCCTATATACATCCCTTTTGCTCTATCCTACTGAATTATGTCTGTGTCTTTCCAGTGAGTCCTAGTTTTCCCCTGCTTCTCCCACTTCTCCATCTGAATTTCTTATTTCTCTACCAGCTCCACGACCTTACACTAAATATTGTGGTCTCCCTGCCCTTTTTTTCCCTTAATTCTCCTGTTAAGCAGCCGTCTGCATGTCAGTGGCCTTAAATAACAGCTATGTGCTAATGACTCAAAGCTCCCGTCCCTCATGTGAGAGCTGGGCGCAGATATCCAGCTGCTTCCTGGCCCCTTCTCTTAGCTCACAGATGCCTCAGATGTCACATGTCCAGAACTGAAACCTCCACCCCCGTCTTCTCTGTGTCTATGAGCTCAGTGCTCAAGCCACAACTTGGATGTCATTCTTGAATGGCTTACCTTTCTCTTAATCCGTCAGTAAATACCATAGATTCAGCCCCCCAGAATCGATCTCTAATCTATTCATTTCCTTCCCTTCCAGCCACTGCCTAGTCCAGGACACCACCGTCTTTCACCCAGGCCTCCACAGTAGTCCCCTAACGGATAGTCTTGCTTTCCTTCTTGTTCTTCTCAGCAACCATAATGATCATTTTCAAAATATATGTTGGATTACAAAACCTCCCTGCTTAAAATCCTTCAATAGCTTGTATTTAGAATGAACTCCAAGCTTCTTAGCGTGGCCTACAGAACCTTGCATGAAGTCTCCCTATTGTTACTTTCCCAACACTTTCTCCCACTCTTCTCCCCTTGCTAACTGTGCTTGAGCGACACCAGCTTCTTTTTCATTGCTGAAATATACCGGACTCTTTCTGACCTTCATACTTTGGCCCGTGCTGTTTATTGGGACTGGAAAGCTTTTGCTCTGGCCCTTTGTATGAGCAGCTTCTTCTCATTCTTTAAGTCTTAGCCTAATTGTTAACTCCTCAAATGGGCCTTCCCTAAAAAGGGCTTCCTTTCAGTGATGCAGGCCTTCCTCAAGAAACTAGAAAAATCTTAAACAACGTAACCTATCACCTAAAAGAATTAGAAAAAGAAGAGCAAACAAAACCCAAAGTCAGCAGAAGGAAGGAAATAATAAAGATCAGAGAGAAAATAAATAAAATAGAGATCAAAAAAAAAATAGAAAGGATCAATAAAACCAAGAGCTGATTTTTTGAGAGGATAAACAAAATCAACAAACCTCGAGCCAGGATCACCAAGAAGAAAACAGAGAGGACCCAAATAAACAAAATAAGAAGTAAAAGAGGAGAAATAATAATTGATACTACAGAAATACAAAAAAATACAGCCTGCCAAACTGAGTCAGGAAGAAACAGACAGATTGAACAGACGGATCACTAGGAGTGAAATAGAATCTGTAACTTTAAAAACTCCCCGCAAACAGAAGTCCAGGCCTGGATGACTTCACTGGGAAATTCTACCAGACGTATGAAGAAGAACTTATACCTTTCCTTCTCAGTCTCTCCCAAAAGATTGAAGAGGAGGGAACACTCCCAAAGTCATTCCATGAAGCTACCGTCAGCCTGATACCAAAACCAGACAAAAATACTACCAAAAAAAGAAAATTACAGGCTAATATCTTTGATGAATATAGACACAAAAATTCTCAACAAAATATTAGCAAACCAAATCTAACAATACATAAAAAGGATCAAACACCATGATCAAGTTGGATTCATTCCAGGGTCACAAGGATGATTCAATATATGCAAATTAATCAAAGTGATAAACCACATCAGTGAAAGAAAAGACAAAAACCACATGATCATCTCAATAGATGCAGAAAAAGCATTTGATAAAATTGAACACCCATTCATGATAAAAACTCTACCAAAGTGGGTATAGAGGGAACATGTCTCAACATAATAAAAGCCATTTATGACAAACCTACAGCCAGCATAATACTCAACAGTGAAAATCTGAAAGCCTTCCTGCTAAATTCTGGAACAAGACAAGGATGCCCACTCTCACCACTTCTATTCAACTTGGCATTGAAAGTCCTAGCCACAGCAGTCAGACAAGAAAAAGAAATAAAAGGTATCCAAACTGGAAGGGAAAAGTAAAATTGTCATTATATGCAGATGACATGATACTGTATATAGAAAACCCTAAGGACTCCACACAGAAATGGCTAGAAATAATAAATGAATTCAGCAAGGTAGCAGGATACAAGATTAATATACAGAAATCGGTTTCATTTCTTTACACTAATAATGAAATATCAGAAAGAGAAAGTAAAACAACCCTGTTTAAAATGCATCCAAAAAAAATAACCTCGGCATAATCTTAACCAAGGAAGTGAAAGACCTCTACGCTGAGAACTATAAAACATTGATAAAGGAAATTGAAGATGATTCAAAGAATGAAAAGCTATCCCATGCTCTCGGATTAGAAGAATTAATATTATTAAAATGGCCATACTACCCAAAGCAATCTACAGATTTAATGTGACCCCTATCAAATTACCCATGACATTTTTCACAGAACTAGAACAAATAATCCTAAAATTTATATGGAACCACAAAAGACCCAGAATTGCCAAAGCAATCCTGAGGAAAAGGAACAAAGCTGGAGACATAACCCTCCCAGACTTCAGACAATACTACAAAGCTACAGTAATCAAAACAGCATGGTATTGGCACAAAAACAGACATATGGATCAACGGAACAGAATACAGAGCCCAGAAAAACTGGCGCACCTATGGTCAATTAATCTACAACAAAGGAGGCAAGAATATACAATGGAGAAAAGATAGTCTCTTCAATAAGTGGTGTTGGGAAAACTGGATAGCTTCATGTAAATCAGTGAATTTAGAACACTCCCTACACCATATACAAAAATTAACTTGAAATGTTAATATCTAAATATAAGGCATGACACCATAAAACTAGAAGAGAACATAGGCAAAAAATTCTCGGATGTAAATCATAGCAATATTTTCTTAGGTCAGTCTCCCAAGGCAAAAGAAATAAAAGCAAGAATAAATAAATGGGATCCAATCAAACTTACAAGCTTCTGCACAGCAAAGGAAACCATAAATAAAATGAAAAGACAACCTACAGACTGGGAGAAAATATTTCCCAATGATGCGACTATCAAGGGCTTAGTTTCCAAAATAGACCAACAGCTCGCATAACTCAATATCAAAAAACAACCCAATAAAAAAATGGCCAGAAGACCTAAACAGGCATTTCTCCAGAGAAAACATAAAGATGGCCAAGAGGTACATGAAAAGGTGCTTAACATCGCTAATTATTAGAGAAATGCAAATAAAAACTACAATGAGATATCACCTCACACTGGTCAGAATGGGCCATCATCAAAAAGTCTACAAATAACAAATGCTGGAGAGGGTGTGGAGAAAAGGGAACCCTCTTGCACTGTTGGTGGGAATGTAAATTGATACAGCCACTATGGAGAACAGTATGGAGGTTCCTTAAAAAACTAAAAATGGAATTACCATATGACTCAGCAATCCCACTCCTGGACATATATCTGGGAAAGATGAAAACTCTAATTTGAAATGATACATGCACCCCAATGTTCATAGCATTATTTACAATAGCCAAGACATGGAAAAAACCCAAATGCCCATCAACAGATGAATAGATAAAGAAGACATGGTACATATATACAATGGAATACTCAGCATGAAAAAGAATGAAATATTGCCATTTGCAGCAACGTGGAAGAACCTAGAGATTATCATACTTAGTGAAGTAAGTCAGAGAAAGATGAGTATTATATGGTATCACTTATGTGTGGAGTACAAAAAATAATACAAATTAATCTATATACAAAACAGAAACAGACTCACAAACAGAAAACAAACTTATGATTACCAAAGGGAAAAGGCGGGGGGAGGAGGGATAAATCTGGAGTATGAGATTAACAGATGCAAACAGTAGTTTGTGCATAAAATGGGTAAGCAACAAGAATTTACTGTATAACACAGGTAACAGTATTCAATATCTCGCAATAGCCTATATTGGAAAGTAATCTGAAAAAATATATATGTATATAACTGAATCACTTTGCTGTACACCTAACACAATATGGTGAATCATATACTCTTCAATATAAATAAATAGATAGATAATAAAAATAAATAAACACATAAATAGGGCTTCCTCTATCAAGCACCTTGTGTGTGAACTTCATAGCACTTTTCCCAGTTTATATTACATATGTATTAATTTTTTTGTCTATTCCCCCAATGGACTGAGAAAATGGCCCTTCTGCACTTCCCTCGCTTCTGTATACCCTCTACTGAAAAGACTCTTGGTGCAGACCGTGGCCTCGGCAAACATTTGTGAGCATCTGTGTCAACCGAGGCAGAGTCGCTGAGCAATAGGAACCACAGGAAAGCGGGGCTGGGCTCCCTCTGAGGAGCCGGCAGTGGCTTCGGAGCTGGGCTAGGTCACAGGGGTAGAGGCGCCGGTCGCCAGGCTCTCAGCAAGCCGCCAGTTCGTTATCGCGTTTTGGTTGTGTGTGTTTGTTCTTTAGGGGATGGCACCATCAGCGTATTGTCATTCCTATCTCTGAGTTCTCACAAAATTTCTAATCTACAATGACAAAAATACGTGTGTAGGATTAGCCCATAATCACCGTAATGTCATTATTGTTTACATGTTTGTGTCTTCCAGAGGAGGGACTACACCTGATGTCTTTGCATCCAAAGATCCTGCCAGAGGGCCTGGCCCAATCAGTGAATGAATGAACACAAATCAATCAATTTAACTATTTTGCAGGGATTGGTCTAGGTCTGGGCTTTGCTTGTTCCCATATTTTTTAACCTTCAGATTTATAAAATATGCAGCCAATTTCTTTATTAAATCTCCAAATCGTATTGACTTCAGAGAATTGGTTGCCACTTGGGTAATATTAAAATTATAGAATATTTATCCAACATATGCCAAGGCCCTCCTTAGTTTCGGACACATTGCTAGCTGCTGAAGACATAAAAAATGAATAGCACACACTTAATCATTAGGGGGAAAAGACAAGAAACATAAATGTAAGCAGAGCGCTAGAGACCTAATGGGACTTTGTGAGCTGTGAAGAAGGAAGGAGACCTCAGCCATCGCAGGTGGGGTCCTCGGGCAGGGCGGTAGTGCCGTCTCTCCAGCATGCGTGTGCCTTGGGCACTGCTCATGTGTTCTTTTCTCCCAACTGAAAGGAGTGTAACTTTCCTCCTTTATCATTTCTTTAACTTTTTTAATAAATACAGAACTATCTTATCTCTGTATGGTGTCTCCATGCAGAGGCCGCCGTGACCATGAAGGTGCAGGCACATAATCTATAAAAGTTCCTTTTTCAGTTCTTTGCTGAAAGCCATCACAACCAGCTGAGGAGTGAATTACGCTACTGATTCCGTGGTGTTAGAACAAGATTCCTACATATTTTAGTCTTCCTCTCCATAATTTATATTAAAATCTTCAAAAGGGTGGGAGAATGTCTTTAATTTTGTTGTCTACTGGTAGCAACCATGAGATTGATCTGGTCTTACCTTAGAGGCCTTCTGAGTGTTCCTCTGGTACATAAACTGAATTCAGTGTGTAGAAATCCTACTTTCCTATCACTGAGTGTTGCTACGCTGAGGACAAATGCAGTATCTGTGTCATGGGGTCCTGCGGTACCATAGAGACATCGCTTGTGCTTTTTATCCACGTCCAATGGGTATGATGTTATAATTAAGGGTAGTTAGCTGGCAACGGGAACATAGTCTGAGATCATCTTCAGGAACTTCTCTAGCTCTTTTCCAGGCAATAAATTAACTTTTAAGGGGGTGAAATACTGAGACGGTTGTTTGAAGCTATGTCTGATGGCCAAGGGGAAAACATACACACACACGCACACACACAGAGCCTTTCTTCTGCTTTGCCTCTGAAGTTCATGTGTGAAGTTGGCTGCATCTGTTCTCATAAAAATGACACAAGGGAAAAAAGCACATCAGTCATAATGAAGTAGCATTGCTTTATGCTCCAGAGGGCCTTTGACTTCCGATCTCTATTTTTTGTTTTTACCATAATCATAAACTTTCTCATCTGAGATGAAGAGTGTGGAATTATTACATTTTGTTCCTTTTTTAGGCAACTCTGGAGGTTGAACCATCAGGAGATTTTATCACTGGAATAAGAAGCGTTAAGACAATTACCTGGCGTTGAGTACTGTCCCCACCTTTGTCCTGTGGTCAGAGGGGTGACAGCCTCACCCTCAGGGGTGCGTCCTTTACACCCCACGGTCACAAGTTTGTTAACTCTAAATCAAAGCCCTCAGAAGGTCTTCCTGACTCTTAGTTTTTTCTCAAATTTTTCATTTGGCCTTTTCAGTCAGTGTCTTTGGGAAGTCAAATTTCTTTCCCTTTATGCTCAAGAATGATAGTTTCAAGCTCTGAAAAATCTTGTTGTACTTTTCCTATTTATTTTCAGAGCCTCTTGTTTTCATTTTATAGATGTAATAAAATTTCCTCTTCCCACGTTTATGAATTAGAATTTTTAGCACTGTTCCCCGAATTATCGCTTTCCTTCAGGGTTGTTTTCCTGTTTATCTTTTAATCTCTCTTTTGTATTTATTTTTCTTGGCTCTTCTTTTGTGCTTGATGGTTTTTGCTTTCTATTCATATTTACAGAAGATGAATATTGTATTAGTTGCCTGTTGCTGTTGTAACAAATTACTACAAACTTTGTGGCTTAAAACAACAGAAATTTATTATCTTACAGTTCTGAAGGTGACGAATCCAAAATTAATCTCACAAAACTAAAATCAAGTTGTGGGCCGGGGTGGTCCCTTCTGGAGGCTCCAGGAAAGAACCTGCTTCCTTGCCCCTTCAGCTTCTGGAAGCCACCACCTTTCTGCCGCGGGCCTGCCCCACATCACGCCCCCTCTTGTGCTTCCATGGTCAGCTGTCCCCTCTGGCTCTGACCCTCCTCCCTCGCTCTTATAGGGACCCTGTGATGGCATTGGGCCCACACACATACGCCAGGGTCCCTGGTCACATCTCTACCCAAAGATGCCCCTTTTACCATGTGAGGTGACACAGTCACGGGTTCTGAGGGTTACGACATGGACATCTTTGGGTAGAGGGGCCATTATTCAACCTGCCACAGACAGGATGGCAGGAGAACTGTTTTGTTGTATAAACAGAGTTTCTCTCCTGCCCCACCTCCTAATATGTCTCTCCCTGAGTGGGAAATCAGAGTGAGTTCTTGGGTAGCGGTGACATTTAGACTGAAAGATGTGTTAGCATCCAGGTCCCTTAAACGCTAGGCTGAGGAGGGCTTTATTCTGGGTCTGTAGAACCCACACGAGAAGCCTTAGGGTTCCCTGGATTTTGTTCATTCAATTTTTTTTTAGGTAAGAGCCTTCTGTTTCTCACCCAGATTGCCTGCAATCTACAGATTGGGGTGCGGCCCCCTCCCCTGTACACAGAACCTCAGGAGCTTGTTTGTATTTTCCCCTCTCGCTGGTGTATCTACCATCTTTGCAGCATGCGAGCCCAGAACCCAGAGGGGCCTGGGTGGATGGAGGCCTGGCTCGGCTGAAGCTTCCCCATTGGCTCTGCTTTCACAGCTCATTCTATCCGCAAACATCTCAATATTCTCTTAACTACTTTCTAACCTGCAGATGCACCGAAAGCTCCTGATTGGTGAATGTCTCCCAAACATGCCTGTAGTGACTTTGTTTGTACATCTACAGCTTTTCCTTTACTCAAGGTCACTTCTCAGCAGTTCACTAAATGGGTTAAAGGTCACTAAAAGCAGGATTCTTAACATATCACAATATTCACTTAAAGATGTAAAAATATTTGTGATACAGTGATGAAAATAGTGCATTCAAGGAACGAATACTGGTTAAAACTTTTTGCTAATTTGTATCTGATAACAAAATAATTTGATACATATTACTTCTTAAACTAATGGCCTTTGAAATTGACTGGAATGAAGGGTCCCTAGACACCTTAATAGACATGCAGCCTGCCACTGCCTTCGGAATTTCACATTATAAAGTAATGCAATTACAGAGCACATCATTAGGAGCTTAACTGTGCTTGGTATTGTTGAGGTTTGGGTTATTCTGGAAACAGAGCCCGATACAAGAATTAGCATACAGGTAGTTTATTGGGGAGGGAATTCCAGGACTCTGAGGTGAGGGAATGGGGAGAATGAAATGGGGAAAGGAAAAGCCAATTGATCAATTACTACTAAGAGCAAGGGGGTCTCCATCCCACTGAGGACCCTGGATGATCTTTCAGAAGACACCACGGAATTGTCCTGCCAAAGAATGTGAGTCTGGAGCATTTATTCCTGGAATTCTGGCTCCTTGTGATTGAGGGTGCTCCCAAAGGGCACCTGCTCCTGCACTTCCTGCTCCAGTGCTTCCTTCCTGCTCCTGCACTTCCTGCTCCTGCACTTCCTGCTCCTGCTCTTCCTGCTCCTGCACTTCCTGCTCCTGCACTTCCTGCTCCAGTGCTTCCTTCCTGCTTCTGAGCTTCCTGCTCCTGTACTTCCTGCTCCTGCACTTCCTGCTCCTGCTCTTCCTGCTCCTGCACTTCCTGCTCCAGTGCTTCCTTCCTGCTCCTGCACTTCCTGCTCCTGTACTTCCTGCTCCTGCTCTTCCTGCTCCTGCACTTCCTGCTCCAGTGCTTCCTTCCTGCTTCTGAGCTTCCTGCTCCTGTACTTCCTGCTCCTGCACTTCCTGCTCCTGCACTTCCTGCTCCTATACTTCCTGTTCCTGCACTTCCTGCTCCTGTGCTTCCTGCTCCTGCACTTCCTGCTCCTGTACTTCCTGCTCCTGCACTTCCTGCTCCTGCACTTCCTTCCTGCTCCTGTCTTTCTAGCTTCACCTGAACCTGGACTGAGTGGCCTTCCCTGGCTTTGAAGAAAGCTCGAGGTGGAAAACTGAGCTGTACCACAGCCCACTTGAGGTGGAATCGGGTATGAGTTGCCTGCCTTAGCTGGGCTGCAATCAGTCGGGTCAAAAAGATGTGGCCCAGGACACCGGAAGCATCTAGAATTTAATGGAAACAGTGAAAGTGGGTCAGAAATAGAGATGCATCTTTTTTTACACAATAGAGTGTTCCCTACATAACTGCATTAAAACAACTTTCAAAGATTTGAATCATGTTTATTTAAAACATACCAAAGAAGCCCCAAGTAATCAGGCTACATGAGTTTACTTCCTGTTCCTCACCAGGCCCCTTTAAAATGACAATAATGGAATAACAAAGGTATAAATCTACCACAACAAAGAAAACACGAGGGTGGCCATCAGCAGACAAGAGACTTAGGCACATTTCTGGAAGCAGTGCTGAGATGGCCAGCTTCTAGCTACACATGAAGACGATTACAGCCTCGGAGAGAGCCTGTCTTCCTCATAAAACCCAGGAGAGGACCAGGACTGAGAGATGCCACGAAGGAAGGGTAGCAGAAGAGATGTGAGGTGAAAAACAGGATTCATTGAAAGTCACCATACAGAATAGGCGACTTATCTCGACCACAATCCCAGGATGGACAGCATTTATTCCCAGGCTGAGGGAAGTAAATGGAGCAACTGCGGAGAGTGAAGGGAAGCTAGTGTGGGAAGTGACGGCTTGGGGCAAAGCCTGCTCCAGCTCATGTTGGGGGTCTCTACCATAACAGCATCCTCTCCTCTTGTTCACCCTCAAGCGCAGTGAGCCCTGTAAGATACAGACTCGGGCTCCAGACACACACGGAGCTTCCACTCTGCATTTTACCTCCTCAGTCTTGAGTGTGAACAGACAACCCTGCATCATCTGACATTTGAGGCATGAAAGAGAAGGACAAAACAAACATGACTCCAGGGAAAACAAGGTACTTTAGGGAACAAAAAGTAAACTTAAGGAGAGCCAGACTGAAATACCAAATACGGTATTATATTTATAAAAGAAGAGCAGGCTACTATGAAAATGTAACAATCAAAGGAATAAAAACGGGTCTGAAAATTAAAAATTGTTTAAAATGTTTGCCAAAACTAATGTCGAACAAATATCCTACAAGCAGGAACAAAAAGCAGAGACAGAAATATGAGTATAAAAATGTGTTTTTAAAAGGTGAGACATAGGTGATTAAGCCAGGATGCTCAATAGTTAACTGACGTTCAAGAAATAAAGGGTGGAGGAATTATCAGTGTAGTCATAGTGGTCAAGTTCACAAGGCTGAAGGATCTGAGTCTTCAGATTGAAAAGGCTAATAAGTACCAACATAATGAATGAAAAAAAAACCTCCCTCTGCACACATCACCACTAAACCTCAGAACAGAAGGAGTAAAAGAGATATCCTACAGCCTTCCAGGGTTCTACACAGGAACAAGGTGGATTGGCATTGTATTTCCAGTAATAAATGGTAAAATATAGTAATGCCTTCATTAGAAGCATGAAAGGGAAAATTTTCAAACCAAAGATTTTTCAAATCAGAAGATTTCTATACATAAGTGAACAATCAGTCATATTGGGGAAAGCCATTGCAAACATGCAACGATTTGGAAAGCTTATTTCCTACATTTCTTTGGAAGTTGCTTGGAGGTGTTCTTCAGTAAACTAAAGGAGCAAATACAAAAGAGAAACGCAAGGGATTCAAGGACCATTGGATCCGGACAGGAGAGGAGAAAAGGGAAGGCCCAGAGAATGGCTGCACAAAGAATCCAGAAAATACCCAGTCCAGATCGGAACAGATGGGGGGTGATGGGAGGAAAAATCTAGATTCTATCCATGAGAATTCTTAGTGTTAGGAGGCAATAAAAGCTGAAAATGAAAGGGAAAAAAAGAAAGTGAATTAGAAACCTTGGGGCATGGAGGGGAAAGGGCTGGAAAACTACCAGAAGCAAAATGTAGTTGTTTTGTAATATACTATCTGGTTGTTTTGCACAATAATTAGACTATTGAATTTCACCTTTTGAAATCAATTTTATGTAAAGCATAGAAAATTTATTCATGGTTATAGATACAACATAAATGTTACCAACCTTAACAAAAATACAGATAATAGAAGTAAAAACTCAGATAATCAAGGTTATGAGCATGATTAGGTGAAGATTAGGCAGTACTAATGTACTCATCGAATTAAGTGGGGAATTAAAAGACACCACCCATAATTGCTGGAAAAGGAAGGTTTAATTATTTTATTCAAAGTTGTATTTTTAATTTTTGGTGGAACCTCCATACTGTTTTTCATCGTGGCTGCACCAATTGACATTCCCACCAACAGTGCACAATGGTTTCTTTTTGTCCACATCAAAAAATTTAAAATAGAACTACAATATGATCCAGCAATTCCACTTCTGGAAATATATCTGAAGGAAACGAAATCACTGTCCTGAAGAGATATTGGCACACCATGTTCATTACAGCAGTGTTTACAATAGCCAGGACAAGCAAACAACCTAAGTGTCCATAAATGGATGAATGAACGAAGAAAATATATATAGATACACAATGGAATACTATTGGTCATAAAAAAGAGGGAAATCCTGTTATTTACTACAACATGGATGGACCTTGAGAGCATTATGCTAAGTGAATTAAGTCAGACAGAAAAAGACAAATACCATATGATCTCACTTATGTGTGGAACCTTAAAAAAACAAAGTCATAGAAGCAGAGAACAGATTGGTGTTTGCCAAAGGGCGAGACATAGGGGAATTGGGTGAAGATGGTCAAAAGCTACAAACTTCTAGTTATAGGATAAATAAGTTCTGGGGATGTGATATACAGCATGACTAGAGTTGACAATACTGTATTCTAGATTTGAAAATTGCAAAGAGAGTAGATCTTACAAGTTCTCATCACAGGAAAAAAAATTGTAACTGTGGAGGTGATGGTGTTAACTGAACTTATTGTGATAATCATTTCACAATATATACATATATCAAATCATTATGTTGTATACTTTAAACTTATACAGTGTTATATGTCAATTATATCTGAATGAAACTGGAGAAAAACTATAAAGGTAAACCATAAAGGAACTAAAAAAAGCAACCATGTTTCAGAGATGGGAAGGAGTGATGGTGGATGGCTTGAGGAAGCTAAATCTTTCATAGCTTTATCTTTCATAGCGGGAAGTAAATAGGTAGTGAATAAGTAGTAATTCATGAAAGATAGGAAGATATGAAGGTCATTATCGGAAGAGTTAAAAACACACCTGAAAGAGTTAAATGTGTCTACCTCCTGGTGCGGGGATGGGGGAGGGGGGGGATTGGAGATGGGAAGTCAAAAGCAGTAAAGTACTGTTTTCATTAAGAGCCGTTCTATACCATTTGGTTTGTTTGATTATGTGTATTTTAAAAATTTAAAGAAGCATTTGAGTGAAAAATTTCATAAGAACACTTTTGCCAATGCAGTGGCTGAATTTTTCTTTTTCTATTTTCATTTAATCTTTGTTTTCTGAGGTGTTCCATTAAAACAGATTCACAAAAGGTTTGGGCAGATTCCTAACTAGTTAATTGATGATGCGCTTTTTCAGAGAAATTTGGAGATGGTCAGAAGACATTGGCAATTTGTTGCTGATGTTGTGGAATGCATTTATCTTGCGTCCTGTAGAAACATCTCACGGTAACATCATACTGTGTTCTTATAAGAATGGCCAGTAAAGTATTTCTGTCATTGGTGCAACGAAGTTATATACATTTTAGAATTAAGAAGACAAGGATACTCATCAGTTGGAGTGATAATTGGGATGGATAACTTAAGGTTGCAGAGGGAAACCTTATCCGTGCTCCTCAGTGGTGGCCATAGGTGCTTCAAATAAGAGTGACGCCAAGGTGAAAAACAGAACACAGGCATAGTTTCATCAGCATAGAAAGTGCATTACCATTTGCAGCAACATGGATGGACCTGGAGATTACCACACTATGTGAAGTAAGTCAGACAGAGAAAGACAAATACCATATGATACCACTTACATGCGGAATCTAAAAAAATGATACAACTGAACTTATTTACAAAACAGAAACACTCACAGACTTAGAGAATGAAAGTATGGTTACCAGGGGGAAAGTGCCCGGGGTGGGGGAGGGATAGATTGGGAGTTTGGGATTGACATGTACACATTGCTATAATATATTTAACATAGATAACCAACAAGGACCTACTGTATAGCACAGGGAGCTCGGCTCAGTATTCTGTAATATCCCAAATGGGAAAAGAATTTGAAAAGGAATAGATACCTGTATCTGTATAACTGAATCACTCTGCTCTACATCTGAAACGAGCACAGCATTGTTAATCAACTATACTCCAATATAAAATAAAAATTAAAAAAAGAAAGTGCATTAGACAGGCCCCATGATACAGTAGTCAGTGTTGTAGGGAGTTGAAGATATGAAATCCAAGTATAAGGATTATAAGAATGCTCTGAGAAATAGAAACTGCATGAAAAACTGAAATATTAGCAGAAATAAATAGAAGACTGATTGAGGCAAGACTTTCTTAATAAATCTTGAATATCGTGTTAAAATGTAATTTCATGATGCAGTAAAATCTGAGGTGAGAAGCAAAATATCATACTGTAATAAAATAGTATTATTTCAGATGGGTAATTTCACTAATGCATGGGAAATCACTCCATGGGGAAGACTCTAACGTATGCTTTTCCCACTAATGTTATTTTAGATTTCTTTAGCATTGACATGTTAGTTGAATCATTTTTATTGATCCAGGAGGCAACTGTTTGAAAAATAAAATAAAATAAATAATGGTCATTTAATTAAACATTTAAGTGCCTCAGTCACTTGAGTCTAAGCCTCTGTGCAGAATTTCTGTGAGTTCTAGAGCAGGAAGTGTTAATCAAGCTGTCTAATGGAGCAGATGAGGACAGCTAGGTGCCTGGGAGCCAGTCCTGATTGCTGCTTGCAAGGTTTGTGAACTTAGAACAGATACCTTAACCCAATCTTTTAGAGCACCCATTTAATCATTTTCATGGAAATGATAATACCTACGTATTTATTATAAGGATTCCAAATAAATCTGTGAAACTGCCTGTAAAATTTTGAAGCATAAAGAATACACACACATACACACACAAGTACGCACACAATGGTTTTCTAAAATGTAGAATTGAAATGCAAGTGGTTTGCCTTATGCATAACATTTTAATTAACAGCATCCACTTTATTGCATACATTCAATCATAATCATACAGAACTGGGAAAATTTTTTTCCTTTTGACTTATGAAATTAGTGTATGGCATATACCGACATTCCAGTCATCTCGTGCTGAGCAGACAATTAAAACAAACAAAAACCACTTTATTTAATTTCCTGCTAATACAAATAATTACTTTCTGATTTCTTTGATCACATTTTTTTAGTTAAGTTTCTGCCTCCTTATTGGCTGCTTTGCTTTGGAACTGCATAGAATAGAATTAAGGTCATAAATAGAGTTCTGTATCCATAGCAACATGTATTTCTGTTTCAACACTTTGCAGGTATTTCTTTTCATCCTAATGCTTTCTTAGGGTTTGCTGGTTTCTTTGGGGATAAATGTCTCAATAAATGGTCTGAGAATAAATCTAGTATTTTCAGTATTCTAGAAGACACAGGGGAAGGAGACCAGAAACCTAGGTAGCTAGGTATTAACATGGACCGTTAAATTATTGGGGGGGTCAGAAACTCAAGTAGATCAGTTTTAGGAGAATGAAGTCAGATCAAGAGGTCAGGAAAAGGTTTTCAAAAGTCCAGGTAGTTAAAACAAGAGATAAAAAGGATGTAATCACATAAAGTCAAGAATCTAATCATGACAGCAGGTTTGGGGAGTGAGTAGTAACCTTAGTTTTGAAACATGCATGAAATCAGGAATCCAAATCTCAGATTATGAAGCAAATAAGTATCCGAGATCTAGGGTAACACGGAGGATTAGTCAGGCAGCTGAGCCTGACAGGCCACAACCAAGGTCCGTGGCTGCGAGCCTGGCTTGGAGGCAAGCTGCGTTCTGGCATGTGTCCTGTAGGTGAGCACTTGCTTAACGGGGACAGGCAGGTGAGTGGACGGGGCAAGCGCGAGCTTGTGCCTGAGGTGGAATCGGGGAGACAAGGTAGGAGGGTCTGCTGAACCTTTTAGGTTAACAACAAGGACAATAATCTCGTAAATCATCTGTCTCATAAGCTGTCAGGTGACTTTGTTCTCTGCGCTGAGCACGTAGTCGGCTACCAAGAGTTTAACAGGCCTTGGGAGCTTAGATACTGACTAGTGGAAGTTATAGATGGTTACATGGACCTTTTCATTACAGAGTGGTTTTGGAAGAGCTCTGCATTAAATTGAGTAGAACATTTTTCTTAACAAAACTATCAGTTTTAAAATCCGTTGGATGTTGATTAGTATTTACTGGAAAAAACTCAATTCACATGTTTATCAAAAAAATGTTAAGCGAATTGAAACGTTTATTTTTTTGCTGATGTTCATCTCTAAATTTACTCATAGCACTTTTTCCTTTGGGTTTTGAAAAACTGTTGATATCCATGATCTTGACCCTAGGTAGCCTTTGTTCCTCAGTTTGTTTTTAAAAGTGTTATAATTAGGATCAGTGTGCCTGAGGCTGTGTTTGTATGTCTAAGATGTATAACTTTACTGAGATCTCATAACTGTCTAGTTTTGCCAGATGCAAGAATATAATGTTGAAAAGAGTTTAACATTATATTTAGTAAGATAGTAAGATCTATCTATAAATTCATTGAAAGCCTTTATTTTTATATTATATCATTGTTATGAATCCTGTTTCTAATGTCGGTATGCCAGTTACGATAGATCTATGTATACCTTTTGAATATACACTTGAATATATTTAAGAACAACCTTTTTTATACTTTTATTGAGTCTCAGCTAAAAAAAAAAAACCTACAAAAATGTTTGAAAGTAATTTTAAACTGAAAATCCTAAATTATGAAAAAATTAACAATGATATTCTTTGCCTCTGCTTATGTTTATAAGCAGAGGCAAAGAATATCACCTTGGATTTAGTTAGTGCATTTTTCCCTAGTTATTTGCATTGGCTTTACCCATACAATTTCTTTTTATATTAAGTGATTTCATTTATGAATAGAGAAGTAAAAGCAGCAAGTAGCAGATCATGTACAAAAGTACAAATTATTGTAGTAAATTAAGTTATTTTTCACCATTTCTTGGGGTTGCTGTATGGACATCAGAATCATCCAGGATGCTTTCCTGAGTGGGATGGATTAAGAGTGAGGTAATCTCCCTCTCTCTTCTGACCCTCTACCCTACACCTAATACAAGGTATTCTAACACCTAAGAGATCTTGGGAAGGCCCACCTGGCAGTAACTGTACTTCCATCTCAAAGCTGTCTTTTAAGGTCAAGTTGACATAGGAGGATACTGTGCTACTGTGTGGAGATATTCACTGCCGATGCCTTCATGGCTTTAAAAGGATACTTACTTTGAGCTTCTTTCAAAATTCCTAGAAGTAGATCTACCAAGAATTACACTATTTTCTGCAGTGAGTGGGAGGACAGGAATATTATGCTAGAAATCCTGGTGTTTACATGGTACTGACTTAAAACCTATCATGTGATTTTTCTGCTTTAGTTTCTGCGTAGATTTAAAGAATTGGTTGTATGTAGCGCACACAATGCATAAAAGTACACGTGACTGGGAGGAAATGCTGTTAGAAACAATAAGAATAAGAGAGCACGCACCGTGTCCATTCTGACAGCGGTAGGCCTGCAGGCAGCTTGGACTTTCACCAGAGGCAGGCGGCCCTCCCTTCCGTTGGCTCATTGTTTAAAGCTCAGAGTGTTCTAGATTTTCTTATATTTAATTAAGCAGCCAAAACTTCTGAATAGCCTGCTTTAGTCAAGTCAACTGGTTATTAGCACAGTAATTAGTGTTTTCTTAATGGCACTAGTATAACATTTGGGCTCTTGTGACCTTAATGCATATAGAATGTTTGGATAGAGAGGCTAATAGAGAACCAGCAGAAAACTGGTTCTTTGCTTTCCTGGAAAAGGGAAGTATAGTAAGTGGAGAGAATGCTGAAAATCTGCTTTCCGATTACTTGAATTGACGTCACTCTTTATAGAAGAAGTTTTCTAGTGAAGAAGAACCTAGCCTGAATTTTATTTTTCTTCCAAGGCCAAATAGGTTACCTGTCGCTCCTGGAAACACTCTGTCAAAGGAATAGCTTTAAGTGTTTCTAGATGCTGCAAATAACATGTTCCCGACATGTGGTCCTCCGGTTCGTTAGCCCTGATATTGTACCAAAGTGAGTTGTGGATAATACGTCCGTGTTTGCTCTTTAATACTTTATTTTGCATTCTCAAGATGAGATTATTAAAAGTGCTGTTTGAAGATAGTGTCTTTGTAGTGTCCTAATTCTCAAGGGGACTAGTCCCACTTTTATAATTCCATGCGAGTCTAGGAAATATATACATATTTATATTTTGTGCTTCTGTTCATTATTAATATATTTAATCTATAAAATAAATGCTCATACACAGTCATTTTAAGGGTAGTAGACATTTCATTTGCAAGTTTCCAAAATAGGCCAATGCAATATGAACTTCCTTTTTTCCCTATTAATTGTAACTTAACCTAAAAGCAAATTGCTGTTGGTTTTCACTCACTTTCCTCAAGACCTATTTTCAGTTAGATGATTTGGGTGGTTCTTTTAGAATAAAACTATAAATTTCAATATCAGTTATGAATTTTTAGTAGTATCATCATTATTCACAAAAAACAAATGCAGACTTAATATTTGCCAGTTCATGTGACTCATTATATGTTCTGCTTCTCCTTTTGAAGTTTTTTTTCTCCAGATAGGCATGTAAATTAATGAGTGCTTTTCTCTTGTACTTTCACCCTATTTCTTTTTTTCTTTTTTATTCTCCAACTAGAGTGCTCTCTTCTTTTGCAGGTAAAAAATATATTTATTTCTTGACGTAAGCCCTTTGTAGTATGTTCCAAAACTGAGTATTAATTGTTCTAAAAAGTTTTAATCAAATTAAAGTTTTTCTTGCCTTTCCTGTATGTTCGGCTCTATCCTCTCCTTCATCATGTAATTTAGTAGTGTCATTGTGGTCAACGATACCACATTTTACTTTTGTGTGTAGAATTCCTTCCAGAGCTAAGCTATTCATTTGGAATTTGGGGCAGTTTAAACTCCTTTCTCATCTTTACAAGTTGCAGAGGTAATATTTTTCCTGAACTGCAAGGTGGGCAAATGATTATATTTTTAATTACTGGGTCTAATAACTGTAGAACAAGAGTCTAGAAACACAAATGTACTTTAAATATCCTAAACATTCATATTGGATCTTAGAGAAATTTTTGAATAACCATAAGGTAAATCTGCTGACTCTTTTTTCTAAATATCTCTGAGTCATTGAAGGGATTTTTTAATGTTTTCCATTTGACAGAACATAGGCATTATGAGTCAAGAAAGTTCTATTGGCAGCCTAGATGCAGCAGATTATAAATAGGAAATATGCTGCCCTAGGAATCTGAAGACCTGGTTTCTTACCCAGACTTTTATGTGACTTTCCCTGCATCTCTTAATGTTTCTCTTTTCTGCTTTTATCAACTACCTGTCTTTCCTATGGCTTATGGGAACACACTTTAAAAGCTTTTTAGCCCTATAAAAACACTAAAAAATATAAACTTTTATTCTAAAACTCAGGAAAAAAATGAACTCACATGTAAAATAATTTTATAATACTTGGCTTAATTTGAAATCATTAATTTCCAAAATATGTGAAAAGATATATTGAATGTTGTAGGATATAATTATACAGTAAAATAGGCTTTTATTTTAACTATGTAGATGAATTTCAGGTTTTAAATTATAATCAACATTGGATCTCATGTAAGATATAGTTTTATGCTTGGTATAAATTTAATGTCTGTAAACTAGATATAGATATTTCCAAAATATTATTTTTTGTTGATCCAACTGCATTTTTCTAATATATCCCACTCTTGACTTTTTTTTTTAAACATCTTTATTGGAGTATAATTGCTTCACAGTGTTGTGTTAGTTTCTGCTGTATTGACTTTTTAATATAGATGCTATCCTTCCTTGAAGTCTGAATATCTACTTTCACATCAATTCTATATATTTAATCAAATACCCCAAATTCATGTTTCATTCAAGGTATTCCTTTTATTCAAAAATAAAATGAGACATTTGGAGTAAAATGAAAGTTCTAGAAGAATAACAGTCTGAAGTTGCTTCAAAAATAACTGACATAAGGAGTGATCAATAATCGAGTATAACAGAAAGAATCTATTATCTGTATTTTAATTTTTAAAATACAATATTTAATAATAAAATATATAATAATATAAATTTATAGCAAGTATCTTATATATTTAGATTATATATCATAACTAACAAAAATCTTACTAGTCATCAGTTTGTTTTCCCCACAAAATTATTTTAAAAAACATCCATGGGTTAAGTTTTTCCCTTTCCTTTCGTAAGCTGGCAGCTGCCAACACTGAAAGTTATCTTCCAATATTTTCTGTTGACAAAGCTCAGTGAAGCTTTAGAGACATCTAACTGAGGACAAATTTTAAATGTTTACATAAAGCACATTTAGAACAGGAAATATATTAATAAATAAAGCTAAGTTATATAATGAACTCCTACTTATTAATAGACTCTAAGCAAAAGAGCACTTCCATACTGTTCTCTGTCCTAATTCTAACCTCTGTGACCAGACAAAGAACATGTAGGCAAGGCAGGAGGATGGCGTCAGGGCCCGGTCCTTAGGTTCCTCACCCTTGGTTGTGGCGGGACACTTGCAGTGAGTAGGACTGAGGAGCATGGGCTGTTCTCTAGAAATGCAGTCCCTCTGAGGAGTCTGCTTCCTTGATAAGCCCTGTGTATAGATGAGAACACAGCTCTTCAGAAATGGACGCTGAGGCTCATTAATAGACATAGACAACCCAGCTCCTTAAAATAGGATGTGATGAGGTAATGGCCGTTGAGCTGGATGGGCTCATAGATGGACAGACAAACCAGTGACTGACACAGCTGACCAGAGAGTTCTGAACTACCTGAGGATCAAACGTCTCGAAAGACCTGAGACCTAAGTCAACGCAAGAGTCCTCTAGAGATGCTTACCATTCTGTGAGCACCTCTGCTTCAGATCATACTGGATTCCAGCCTCCTGATCCTGACTTCTTACCATTTTGTTTGTTTCTCTTTAATCCTCCCTAATCCATATTGTTTGATCCTACCACTGCCTGAACCATGGTGTTCATTACACACCAGTTGTCCTGGTTCAAAACAGAGCTGATTGGTGTTTAATTATTGTATTTAATTTGTTAGAAACACACTAATCATCTATCATTATTTTTGACACTTTTTTCTTTGGGAGACAAAAGCAATGTTTTCTTACAAGGTTAAACTGTCTTTTATGCTAAAGTTCCTCTGAGAGTTGTTTACAACAAAAAGAGAACATTCTATTGCATATGATATTTATAAAATAATCTTAGAAGGTTAAAAGACCATAAGTTAAAATAATGTGTTTTCTTTAATCTGTAGGCTTAAATCCAAAGATGTATTTATTGTGTCCAGCATAATGAAAATAGAGAAATTATTTTTGATCAATTTTGTATGACTTAAAATAATGTTTAGTGGCCTTAATATTAACCATAAAGTATTAAAATATATTCTAGAACTATTAATATGTTGTTCTGAAGAAAAGATAATATTTTAAATTAACTTTTTTTCATGATAAAAGTAAAGAATAAGGAAACAATGTGGTATTTGAAGACATGATTGAAATTGAGGGTTCCCTATGAAATAACCCCAACAAAAGGAAAAATTGTCGTAGGATTTTTAAAATTTTCATAATAAATAGAAAGACTATATTAAAATAATTGTTGTTAAAATTTATTTTAACAACAAGAAGTTTTTCCTTGTTAGAAGCATTCTCCTTGCCACCTGGGCTTAAACCCCTGCAACATCTTTTAAAATTTATTTATTATGTTGTGTTTGATACATACGAAGAATATATGTCATAAATAACACTTCAGTACTAATGCATACAAACAAAACGAACGTCATGAACCAACCACCCGTGTTAAGAGTTAGAAAAACATTATTATTCAAACTCTCAGCTCTACTGTATTCTTCTTTCCTTCCACACTCTTGGCATCCCTGTCAGCCGTTGTTCTTGTGTGTTGATAGCTTCCTAACATGGTTTTCAGTAAAGCTTCATCACGTGTATGTTCTCTAAGCAGCATACTCTTTACTTTTGCTTGGTTTTTAATTTTATAAATATGATTACACATTATAGGTAATCTGTTACTTGCATTTTCACTTACATTCTATTTGTAATATTCACCCATTGTCGTGTGTAGCTCTGGTTTATTCATTTTGCTGGATATAATATCCCATTGTATGACCCGCAGTCAATTAATTGTGATGGAAACCTGAGCCATCTCTAGTTATGTAGTTTTTAAAAAAGCTACAATGTATATTCTTGAACATGTCCCTGGAGTACACATGAAGAGTTTTCTCTATAAAATGTTGGGACATAGCTTATGAAAATGTTCAGCTTTTCTAGGTAAAGCCAAATTAATTTACAGTGGGGTTTTACAACTTTACACTCACATCAGTAGTGTGTAAGAGCACCATCCTTGCCAACATTTGGTACTGTCAGACTTCTACATTTTTGCAGATATAGTGATTGTAAAATGATATTGCATTTTCTGAAGAGTGATAAAGTAGGATACTTTTTCATACGTTTACCATTAAAATTTTGCCTTTTATGAAGTTCCTGTTCATGTTGCTTCCTCATTTTTCTATTGGATTGTTTATCTTTATTTATTGGTATGCTTTACAAAATCTGGATACTATTCTTTTGTTAATTACCTATATTGTGAATCTCCCCTTCCAGGTTTTGATTTATCTTTTCATTAGCTTTGTGGTGTCTTTTGATGAATGAAGGTTCTTAATTATATTTTATCTAATTTATCAACCTTTTCAAGTTAGTGCCCTTTGAGTTATGTTTAAGAAGTCCTTCCTTACCTTGAAGTAAAAAAGCCATCTCCCAGGGAATTCCCTGGTGGTCCAGTGGTTAGGACTCGGCACTCTTACTGCCGTGGCCTGGGTTTGATCCCCGGTCAGGGAACTAAGATCCCACATAATGTGCGGCCAAAAAAAAAAAAAAGCCATCTCCCATATTTTAAAAAATTTTGTCTTTCACATTTGGTCTCTAATCCAGTAAGCATTATTTTTAAAGTGATCCTTTGTTGAGATGTAATTTCCATACCATGCAATTCACCCATTTAAAGTGTACAGTTCGTTGAGTTTTAGTCTATTCACAGAGTTGTGCAGCCATCACCCATCAATTTTAGAGCATTTTATCACCTCCTCTCAAAACACTGATAGCCGTTAACTGTTACTCTCCGTTTTCCCGAAACATTCCAGCCCCAGGTGACCACTCATCTATTGATAAATCCTCGCTCTGGATTTGCCTGTTCTGGCTAGTTCATATGGTGGAATCATGCAACATGTGGTCTTTTGCGACTGGCAGTTTTATTCAGTATGTTTTCAAGGTTCACATGTGTTGTTGCGTGTTTTAGTTCTCAGTTTCTTTTAATTGTTGAATAATATTCTGTTGTTTGTATATACTAGACTTTATCTGTCCATTCATCCATTGATGGACATTTTGGTTGTTTCTACTTTTTGGCTATTATGAATAATGCTGCTTTGAACATTCTGTGCACGTTTTTGTGGGGATATGTTTTATTTCTCTTGGACATGTAGCTAGGAATGGAGAGGATTTATTTTTGTCTATCGTGTAAGATGGGGATATGATTTCTTTTTTTCCCATTTGAATCACTTATGATCTCAGCACAGTTTTGAGGCTAGCTCATTACTTCCCCACTAAGCTGCAACGCCAGCCCTGCCCCACGGGAGCTCGTTTCTGGGCTCCCCAGTCTCTGTGATAATACAACACTGTTCATTTCAGTAACATTATTCTAGGTCCTGATATCAGGGTGGAATGCCACAGCACCTGTTCTTCTTTAGGAACAGCATGGTACTGTGTTCATTCCTGTACATTTTAGATCCCACTTGCCAAGTTTTTGGAAAGCTTTTGTTGAAACTTCAGTTGGACTCGCATTGATTCTGTAGACCACTTCGGGGAGAGCTGATGGAGAGACTTTTCATCACTGCGATGTACCTCTCGGGTATTTAGAGCTTCTTTAATGTCGTTCAAAAAGGGTTATAGTTTTTTCTTCAGAGTTTTGCACATCTTTTGGTAGACTTATATCTGAGAAACTTATATTTGTTATACGTAGCTATAAACGGTGTTTTATAATTTTTTCGGGTGTATAAAAATTACAAATGATTTTTAAACATTGGTCTTTGATTCAGATACCTTTGTAAACTCTCTTATTATTTCTAGTAACTTGTGCATTGATTTTACTTTTTCTCAATAGACAATTATAACATCCATGATTAAAGACAGTTTTGTTTTCGTATTTTTTTTCTTGTCATGCACTTATGAATACAAGTAGTGGTAGCAGGCATTCTTTGCTTCTTCCTGGTTTTAAAAGAGCTATTTTGAAACTTCACAATAAAGAATGAATAAAATTTGCTGAGTTTTTGGTAAATACTTTTATCTGGTTAAGAAGGGTCTCTTCTATTCCTATTTTGCTAAGTTTCTATGGTGGAATTTTATCAAATGTTTTTCTGTGTATTGAGATCATCATAAGGCTTTTTCTTTTAACGCATAAATGGAATAAATCGTATTATAGGTTATTGTCTAACATTAAACCAACATTATGTATCATCCAGTTTTTTCATGATGTAATATCATTGGATTCAATTTGCTAATAATTGTTAAGAGAGATTGACCTGAGATTTTTCTTTTTTGGATGTGTTTTTCATTGATGTTGTGCTAGTCTCATAATTTGAGTTGCTGAATAATCCTTCTTTTCCTATTCTCTGAAAGAATTAGTGTACGAGTGAGTTATTTGTTTCTTGAATATTTGGTGGAACTGGCCAATAAAGCCATCTGGGCTTGATATTTTATTTCTGGAAAGATTTTTGACTACTATTTAAATTTTTTTAGTGGTTATAGGATGATTCACATTTTGCAGTTTTTTCTAGTCAGTTTTGGAAAAATTTTATAGTTTAGGAATTTTTTCTTTTCATCTAAATCTGATATTTATTGGCATTTATAGAATTTTATATATGTTATACTGCCCTTGCATTCTCTGCAACTTGCTGATTACATATTTTATTTTTATGCATTACTGGACTTGATTTGCTAATAATTTATTTGAGATTTTTATGTCTGGTTCATGACTGAGTTGGCCTGTAATTTTTATTTCTCTTCCTATTCCTGTCATCCTTTGGTATCAATATTATGACTTTTGAAATAGTTTCAGTGTATATTTCTCATTTTCTATTCTCTGGAAAAGTTTGTAAAAGATTAGAATGATCCATCTCCTGGGTTATTTTTCTAGAACTCACCTATAAAATTATCTGAGCTTAGTGTTTTCTTAGTGTCAGAGATTCTTAACTGTTCTTTCAGTTTCTTTAATCGGATTGTTTTAGTTGATTGTTTCTTCATTCTGTATTTTCCTAGGAATCTGTTTCACCTAGGATCTCCAATTATTGGCATAATATTTTTATGATATCACCTTATTATCTTTTTGATCTGTGATGGATCTGTACTATGTCGTTCTTAAATTTTAATATTAGTTATTATCTCTTTTTTCTAGATAATATTGCCATACTTTATTTTTATCTCTCATATTTGTTTATTTGTGCCTTCTTTCCTGTTTCCTTCATCAGTCTTACCAGAAACAGTTCTATCTTGCTAATTCCTTAAATTGGTTGCCTATTTCACTAATAATTCGCCTTTTAAAACCACTTATTTCCTTCACTTTAGTTTCATCCTTCAGGATTTGATAAGGAGTATTTTCATTATCAATCATTTCTCAGAATTTAAATGTTATGAATTTATTTGATTAGGAAATGTGTTAACACCAATCAGAATTTAAAAGTCATAAAAATAGAGTGAAATATCTCCCATGCGCCCCTGTCAGCACTAGCCCCCTCATTCCCAATTAAAACAGCACAAATGTAAAAAGTGTGTGTGTCTTCTTCCAGAGATTATTTCCAAGTACATTTAATTTTTATCTTAACTTCATTTTGAAGCATGAGTTATTTAAGGTGTATATTTTAAATTTCGAAGTATATGGGATATTATTTTGGCTTTGTTGTTGCTATTTTTGTCATGGTTCTTAATTTAGTTGCAATCTTGTTAAAGAATATCTTTGATACCACCAATTTCTTGCAATATGTTGACACCTGAATTTGGCATGTGTATGTGCATGTGTATGATGAACTCTTTTACTGGAATGGTGGATTTGACCATTTTCCCCTGTAGTTCTGTTAAATTTGTTGTATATATTTTAAGGTTGTTTTATCACATGTGTACAAACTTAGATGTGTCTCTCTGGTGAATGACATTAAAAAATCATTTAGTGATACTCTATTTTGAGACTACCTTTCATTAATAATTTACTGGTATAACTTTTTTCATCCCTTTGGTTTCAATTTCATTGTTCTCGTAAAAAACAGATGAATTTTAGTGTTAAAAAATTTAAACTATTACACTCTTTTAGTTAGTAATTTTGGTCCATTTACGTGTATTGTGATTTTTGATATACCATCTTACTTTTTTCATCTTTCCCACTTTTTTCTATGCTTCTTTTTGCCCCAGTTTTTAAAGTAGACTATTTTTAAAACAGTTTTAGATTTATGGAGAAAATGAGAGGATAAGGTGTAGAGAACTCCCATTTATCTCACACCCAGTTTCCCCTTATTAACGTCTTACATTAGGATGGTACGCTGCTTACAACTTTGCACCGTCATTAACTAAAATCCATACCTTATTCAGATTTCCTTAGTTTTTACCTAATGCGTTTTGTCTGCTCCAAGATTCCACCCAGAACATCAGATTAATTTTAGTTGTCATATCTCCCTAGTCTCCTCTTCACTGTGATTGTTTGTCAGATTTCCCTTATTTTTGATGATCTTCTGATGATCAGAATTTGTAAAATGCCCTTCTATAGTAATGTGGAATTCTTTTGCAAGGAAGATTTGTCTCTTCTCCCTTATTATTAATGAAATCATTATATCAGTGTGTACTCATGGATATTTATTTCACCTTGGGATAGAATCTGATGCTAGTTTCTCACATTGTTCCGGCTTTGGGCTTTGGGCTCCATCAGTGTGCACTTCTAGGACAGCAGGGTGTTCCAGGCTCAGCTCAGGTATTTTCTGCCCATTTGCCCAAGGACCACTGGTTCCTTTCACTGGAGGATGGTATGAGAAACCAAAATCTGGGACTTGGTGTGCTTATTGCTACTGGGGTGTCACTTACTGAGTGTAATCTGTTTTTTACCCACTTTGTCTGCTTTTAAGTTTTTCACTTTGTCTTTCATGTTCTGCCATTTCATTACCCAGTATCTAAATGTGCATTTCTTTTCTTTCTTTCTTTCCTGTTCTTTTTTTTTTTTTTTTTTTTCTATTTTTCCATCTTGCTTGGTATTTATCCTGCTCACTATTTCTGTGGAGTCTTGCTTTTCCTCAGTTCTGGAAAGTTCTCGGTCATCATCTTTTCATGTCTACCTTATCTTCCCTTCCCTCTCCTCTCCTTCTGGAACTCTAGGTATATATCAGATCTTATTTTCTTTTCTGTAGCTTTAAACGTCTCACTATTGTTTTTCTGATATTATTGTGCTGTATTGTGGGTGGTTTATTAAGATCTCCTGTTTCACTGCTTCTCACTTCTGCTCTGTTCAAGCTGCCTTCACTCATCCATTCTATCTTTTATACAAAATTTTTATTTCTGGCAATTATGTTTGGTTCTTTCTCAAAGCTGGGAATTTTTGTTTAATCTCTTCTGGTTTACTCATTTTGTGACTCCATCCTTTGTTTCTTTAAACACTTAACACATGTTTATTTTATATTCTTTTTCTGATAATTCCCATATCTGACGAACTTGCTTGTGGGAATCTGTTTCTGTTGACTCTTACCAATGGTGTTTTTGGGGGGGACTTAGTAATTTTTTATTAGGAGCTCATATTTGGTTTATCTTAATTTGTGGAAACCTGGAGACATTAAAATGAAGAAGCTTTTCCCCAGAGGGAATTTGTTTTAGCTTCAGGTGGGAGCTGATAGCACTACAGACCTGAAGCCACTTCTGTCCTGCTCCAGGCTCCCCACCTTGGTCAGTGGTTTCATGTTCAGCTCACACATCGCTTTCCCTTGAAGCAGCAAAGCAGACGAGGGCATTTTCCCTCAAAGGTACCTGGCCTTGGATTGTGCTTACTGCTCACTACCCTGTTTCTGGCACATGCAGTTTTACATGTATGTGGTTTTTGTTGTTTTGTTTTTCCCTTTGAATGTTTCTCTTACTTCCAATGAGCAAAGAAAGAAGCATTGAATTTTATACAGGATCTAGTTGTTTCATCTCATGAGGGTGTATCTAGTCTGGCAAACTACTTGAAACAAACATCCTCAGTCACCAGCATGCCTCACTCCTCCTTGCCTTCCACATGCACTTAGCTGCTTAGTTCTCTTAATTCTGCCTCTAAGACTGTATTCCCGTCTGTTCCACTTTTTCCCCACTGCTGGCCTTCTTGCCTCTGAGTGTGCCGAATCATTGTGTAAACTGCCTCCGGGTTAGTCTTTCCTGGTACAAATGCAGTGGCATCGCTTGGCTCACTGGCCCCCATTCCCTCTCCAGCAACCAAGTTAAATCTCGTCGCTGCTTCTTCAGTTCCTGAAATCCAACCCATGTAGCTTAACATTTGAAATCCTTCAATAACCTCACCAACTTTCTCTTTTCTGAGTTTCCCTTCTTCCTCTTTAATGCTCTGTTTTTCTTCTTGCATGTGGCTCATTCTTTCTGCCTGAAATGTCCTGTATCTATCCCTGTCCCCAGATGGTGCTAATTTATCTCTTAAGGTCCATCTCAGATGCATTCAGTTTTATTCAGTTTTCCAGAATCCTTCCAAGCTCAAAGTAACTGCTCCCTCTTTTGACCTCTTATGGCCCTTTGTCTTCATGCCTTGTGTGTGTGTGTGTGTGTGTGTACATGTATGTGTAGCTTATGTATTATAGTCTAAAGTATTTTAGGGAAGATTTTTTTTGGAAGTCATTTATCACAGTGGCTTCCACATCATAGATCTTAATAAATAGTGAATTATACATAACTATAAATGAAAGAGAGGCACAAACAAAATATTTCAGCTTGTGATGATTACCCATAAACTTTCTATGAATGTACAAAGGTGACCTAATATATCAGTAAGTTGTTAATGTGTCTTTATTCCAAAAGCGCCTGTAGAATAATTTTTCAATTTTGAAAATAATCTACATGATTATTTCTTAACCATGAACATGTCCTCAACTTAAATACATTTTGCTTTCATAAAGCGCATTTAAAATTTTTGTTTGGGATGATAATCCTGGCAATCCATAATCCTTTATAAGATGTTTCAACCTCTTACTTCTTTTGCTAGGACTTGTCAGATTCAGGGTGGTTTAAAGAGTCATTAACTTTCTAAGGAAACTGGTTTATGTTGTTGGGGGGTTTTTTGTAATAAATTTTTTTATCATGGTAAAATACACATAATATAAAATTTGCCATCTTAACCATTTTTAAGTGTACAGGTCAGTGATATTAAATACGTTCACCTTGTTGTGCAACCATTACCACCATCCATCACATAACTCTTTTCATCTTATAAAACTGAAACTCTGCACCCATTAAACAATAACTCTCTTTTCTTCCCACCCCCCAGCCCCTGACAATTACCGTATACTTTCTATCTATATGATTTTGACTAAGTACCTCATATAAGGAGACTCATACAGCATTTGTCTTTTGGTGACTGGCTTATTTTACTTAGCATAATGTCCTCAAGATTCATATATATTGTAGCATATTGCAGGATTTCCTTCCTTTTTAAGGCTGAATAATATCCCACATTTTGCTTATCCATTTATCCGTCAGTGGACTTTTGGCTTGCTTCCACGTTTTCTGGTCTATATGTTTTTAAACTGTTAATTGAGAGTCAGCTTGACTAAAAGTTGTCCTGACTGTTTGTCTCTTAGAGACACAACCTTTATTAGATTTTGAATTTTTGGAATAAATCTGCTCTTTCATATCAGTCACATAGATGAAGTTTTATAGCTTACTATTTATAATATTAAAGAAAAATGACACATCTATTCCAAATTGATCTTGGCAGTTTCATCAGTCTAGCTATCAGCACATGCTAATGATTGAAATATTAAATACCTAAGGGAAGCCTTTGGCATTAAGTTTTTTCATTTAATGTTTAGTTTTCCATAATTAGTTGATACATTTTCCAGCATAGTTTTTCTATTTGAAAATCACCATTGGATTGAAGCCAGTTCATATCAGTGTTGCCAGCAATTTAAAATGCCTTCCTCTAAGTTACCATTACATACCTAGTCAACTGATAAAAATATACAGAATGATGAAGTGCAGCCCTGGAAGGGTGTGGAGGAACAAGTACACATATACATGTTGTTCACATTGGAAGTGGGTTCAGTGTTTTTGCAGAGCAATTTGGAAAAAAAGTTAAAAAGTTATTCTTAGAGTTTCTCCAAATAATTGTGGAGGACTGCTGTGAGCCTAAAAGCCTAATATTGTAGGCTTTTATAACCAAAAAGCAAAATATTGTAATTCATTCACTGATGTCGCCTATGTAATAATAATTGGAAATAAGGCAGATATTCAAGAATAATATGATTAAGTAAATTATGATACACTGTAATGATGAAATACCAAACAGCCACTAAAAATAACAAATACACTCATAAATGAGACTGAAGATAAAAAATTAGATGTGGGGAAAGGTAGAACGGTATCTACTCAGTGATTATACCATTAAAAATCTTTTTATGTACATTGACAAACATTGAAATTCAGTTTGCAGTGGTGTCAGTGCCTGTGGAAAACTAACTTTTTTTGTTCTTTTTATTTTTTGTAAAGATTTAATGACCTTGTGGCTTTTGGATGTTAACTTTGTACTAATCATAGTGAAGGTTAAGGATTAGAAGTACACAGTAAGAATAAATGAATAAAATACATACTATACTGCTTATGAATATCCTTCTTCATGAGAAATTCTTACTACTTTGACACAGTGTAGTATGTGATAAAAAGCAAAGACTTTCAAATCAGATTGAACTTGGATACAGTCTTTCCGCGTCTCTTTCTCAGACCCCATGACGTAGTTTGTCCGGGATGCTACAACAAAATATCGCAGATTGGGTGGCTTATACACAACAGAAATTTGTCACAGCTCTGGGTGCTGGAAGTCAAGTTCAGAGCAGCAGCGTGGTCACGTTCTGAGGGACATCCTCCTGGTTTGCAGCAATGCCTTCTCACTGTGTGCTCATGGTGGAGGGCAAGGGAGCTCTCGGGGGTCTCTTTTATAAAGGCCCTAGTCCCGTTTCATAAGGCCATTAATCACCTCCTAGGGGCCTCACCTCCTAGAACCATCAGTCTGGGCGTTAGCTTCCCAGCCTGTGAATTCTGTGGGGACACTGGCATTCAGAGCGTAGTACTCCGTTATCCCAATGTCGTCACTTCCTCTGTCCTCCACAGATCTCAACTTCTCTCTCATAGTTCCTGTCTCATGACCTTTTCCTGGTGCCTCTGGGAGAGTTCTTCCTTCTGATCGTATGCACAGTATTCAGTTCTCTTCTCTGGCTGTAGCTGACCTTTTCTTTCTCCCATCATTTCCACTTCTTCATTCTTTTCTGACTTCTTATTTCGGCTTCGTGTCTCTAATTTCTTTGCTTACCCTTTTCAGTATATTTTTATGCATATATACTCACATATATATATATATTTGTTATGCTTTTAAAAAATATTTTTGCACCTGTTCCAGTTATACCGCTTCAGGTAACACGTGCCACTCATTGTTGCTTCTTGATAGTAGTTCTGCTCCGCAGGGATCCTGAGTTTGGCCGGGGAGCTTATGTTCCCCAGGGACTATCAGATAGTCTAGGCGGTCACTTCTCCTGAAAGAGCAAAAGGCTCCCGACCTGCTGGATGAGCTCCTAGAAGGAGGAGAAAGAGGTTAAGGACCCTCAGACAGAGCACCCCCGTTGCTGCACCTCCCCACTCACGACTCCTCCACCGGGAAAGTCTGCTGCCCAGGAGCTCACCTTAACCTCCTGGACAGAATGGCAGTAGGAGGACGCAGTGTTCTAAGGTTGAATGTCATTAGTTCTGGAAGCTGGAGGGGACAGTGCAGAAGCGTGAGTGCCCCAGAAGTTCCCTAAGTGTGCACCTGCTTTCTTCAGCTCCTCGCCCCAGCAAGGCATCTGCCTGCCTTGACCAGACTCAGAGCAACACCATGTTGGGTTCTTGCTTCCAACACGGCAGTGGGACAGATGAGATTGCCCCAGGGCTAAGCAGGGAGAGGCGGGGGCAGAGAGCAGAGCTTTCTTGCCATCCCGCTTCTTTCAGCTTACGGGTTCCGGGTTTTCTTCCCGGGCTGCAACTCCTTCCCCTCCGCAGACGCATGGTCTGCAGTTCAGGACAGCCTTCGTCCTCCCCGGGAGCTCCTTGGAGTTTGTTTTTCTGTTGTTTTTATTGTTGTGGTGGTTGTCGTTCTTAATATCTCAGATTCACGCCTCCTGTGGTTTCTCCACGGTTGATTCTGGGAAACAGAGTCAGCAGCCCAGACTGTTCTGCCGTATCGATATCACTGAGTGTTTTTTAAAAGATTATTTTGTCCCCTAAAAACATAACTGTTGTCACTACCTACACCTATCTGCTCTTAGAAGATTTCTCTTTTGTTTCAGAACGTGATTAAATTGACCGTCTCTTCTCTTATTATGCCCAAATATTGTGTTCAAAGGGGAGGAGTCTTAAAACAAGGAGTAGAAAGCAAGAGACTTTGTTTTCAGGAGACTTGGTTTAGAGCTGTGTACCAATATCCAGGTATCAATACATCCAGGAAACAGGGGAGCAAATGCACTTAAAAAGCCTTTTATATAAAGTCCTCTTACACTTCTCCCAGGGATCATCTATTTCAAATCAGCTTTTCTAGGATAAAAATGGAGCACCCTGTCACCTCCAGCTCCCAGTCTCAGATTTGCTATCATTCAGCCATTTCTTCTTCTCCAACATAAATGCGTTTGACCAGCCGTCTGTCATTCCTGTCTCTTCTGATCTAGTGTCGAGAGGGGGCAGGGCCAGTAGCTGAAATAGTATGAACTAACCCCAATCCAAGGTAAAGGAAGACTTTGGATTTTAACAGTATCTATCATATTGGCTTATTTAGCATCTATCATCTTAAATGAAATAATCTGCATCAGATGGCAGGTGCAAAGTCAACACTCAAAGTGCTAGCAATTATTATTTAGCTCATAGAAATTGTAAAATTGTTAGCATTCAAAATAAGTGAGTACAGGATTTTTATGGAAAACGGGGTAATCTCATATTGTAGGTATTTTGATTTTTAAAGCAACTTCTCAGTATTTGCCTTTGTATCCTGTTCCCATCATCCCAATGTAACTTTTGTCCTTACTGTCACTTTTGGGTCTTCTAGTTTCCAGTCAAGGAATTGTTGGTTTATACAGTGCTTGTTGAAGTACATAGTACCTAAAACAGTTATCATTGTGTTTCAGAAAATGCTGCATTCTTAGCTAATGCATAGACAATAATAATAATAATAATAACAACAACAACAGCAAGTCCCCTTAGCCTGAACTAACTATTCATCTGGTAGCCTGGCATGCTAGGTTCCCTGATCTACTTTCCCTCTGAAAACAACTAAAAAGGCTAGATACAATTTTTTTTTTTTAAGAACATCTTTTTGAGTGTATTCACAAGCTGTGAAGTTAGGTAGGATACTCAGATATCAACATCTAAATGAAAACAGAAATCCAGAGGTGTAAGCAGAGCACCGGGGCAGCTCTCACCTTGAGGACCTTTTCTAAAACTGAGTGAACTTGAACTTCAGTTTGGGGCCTCTTATTGGGCATAGGGGAAAAACAAAGTCCAGGGTTTGCTTAAGGTAGAGGATCTAGGCTACTACTGCGCATAAAGCTGGGACACCAAGGGCCACACCCACCATGTGCAAGTGAACTACAAACAAGCTTCACGCTGAGTGGGGTGCCCCCTGAGAATTCATAACCGGAAGCCAGTGCTCGTGGGTGTCTGAGGCCCGGATTCGCACTGTCACCGTGTCCTGGAAAACGAGTCTGAGAACTCACTCTAAAGTCGTCCAGACATGCTGACATCTCCAGGGCTCTGTCAGAGTCACATGATTGCCAGAGAACCACTTTCAATTCCAACAGATACGAACTTGCACTTAAAAAGAACAACTATGCAAAACAGTAGGGGAAAAAACAAAGTACCAGGAACCAGGGTCTTAGAAAGTTTTGAACAGCAGAATGAGACCTGCAAAGACTTGAGATGCTGGCATTACCAGCCACAGAATAGAAAATAGTCACAGTATAGGACGTAAAGTTAAAGATGTTAAAGGAATTGAAAATACTAAAATGGCAAGGGCGTTTAAAAAGTACCACGCATATTTGTAAAAGAATAAACTCCTAAAAATAAAAACAAAACAACTGAAATTCAGAATCTGAATGGATTTGAGAGCAGATTACACACAGAAAATGTCTAGAATGTAGGCGAGAGGAAAAGATGGAAAATATGAAAGAGAGGTTAGATGAAATGAAAGAATGGGAAGATCTGTGTACATCATGTGAGTTCATAAAGAGTGGAGAGAGAATGGAACAGAGACATTAAATTAATAGGTTAAGCCTGAGAGTTTTGCAGTGGTTATAAAACCAGATCCAGAGGAGGAGCATGCCCCAGTCAGAATAAATAAAAACATATCTACACTTCGAGAAATTAAGAAATTGGAGAATACAAAACACAAAGAGAAGATCTTAAAAGCAGCCAGAGAGACAAAAACAAATTATCTTCCAATGAATAGCAGCTGACTTTTCAACAACACCCCTAAAAATATTTTCAGATTAGTGAAAACTGAGAGTGCTTGCCACTGAACTTCTTTAAAGAACTTAAAGGGTGCACTTGGGGCTAAAGGCAAATGCTTGTATGGAAGGTCAGAGTTGCAAGAAGGAATGAGGAGACAAGACAGGGGGAAATATATGGATATATCTAAGCAGCTGCTGAATAATTAGCAATATTGAGTTCATAAAAACGAAATAAACTGAAAATAACAACTCTAGCCTATAAATATGGGAGACTGCCACAGGACTTAAAATGTCCTAAGTTTCTTTTGTTGTTTAAGAGCATATAAAAAATAATTAACTTTAAAATTTGATAAGTGAAACATGGGTGTTGAGGCCTCTTACTGTGAGCACTAAAGAAAATATAGTGCATCACTTCCAAACCAGAGAGGAGAAGAAAATTGAAGGAGGAAAACATTTATTCATTTAGAATAAAAGAAGGAAAAGGGGGGGAGAAAAACAAAACATACAAAACATAGGGCAAACAGCACAAAATAAGAGAAAAAATAAAGGAAAATGTGTTAGCATGTACAAACTAATGGACTACATTGGACTAAATGCCCCATTTATTTATTTTTTATTTTATTTTATTTTTTAACATCTTAATTGGAGTATAATTGCTTTACAATGGTGTGTTAGTTTCTGCTGTATAACAAAGTGAATCAGCTATATGTATACATATATCCCCATATCTCCTCCCTCTTGCGTCTCCCTCCCACCCTCCCTAACCCACCCCTCTAGGTGGACACAAAGCACCGAGCTGACCTCCCTGTGCTATGCGCCTGCTTCCCACTAGCTCTCTATTTTACATTTGATAGTGTATATACGTCCATGCCACTCTCTGACTTCGTCCCAGCTTACCCTTCCCCCTCCCTGTAGCACACAGCTTTAAATAATCAATAGCTCAAGTAAAGACAAAAATCAGTAAGATATAGAAGATTTCAACACATAATAAACAAGTTTGAGCTAATGGATTTGTGTGGAACACGGCACCCAACAACTTCTGAATGTATACAATATATATTTCATAGCAGTCATTCATGAAGCTTTAAAAATTGTACAACTGGCCATCAAGCAATCTCAAAAATTTTCAAAGAAATAATGTAGTATAGAGTACATTCTCTGGCCACAATGCACTTAGAAGTGAATAACAAAACGACAGTCATTAAACTTCACATCCTAAGTTGGTTGTTTTCCCCCTAAAATTTCATATCCACCCGGAAGCTGGGAGTGTGACCTTATTTGGAAATAGGGTCTTTGCAGATGTAATCAAGTTAAATGAGGTCATGCTCAATTAGGAGGAGCCCTAAGTCCAAGGTGACCATTGTCCTTATAAGAAGAGGGAAATTTGACACAGAGGTACAGACACACAAGCACAGCCACGAGGAGATGGGGGCAGAGGCTGGAGCGATGCATCGAGAAGGCAAGGATGGCGAGCAGCCACCGAAAGCTGGGAGAGAGGCGTGGGAGAGACTCTGCCTCAGAGCCTCCAGAAGGAGCCAGCCCTGCCAGCACCTTGCTTTCAGACTTGTAGCCTCTAGAACTCTGAGAGAGTAAACGTTGTCTTAAGCCACCCAGCTTTTCGTACTTTGTTGGGACAGCCCTAGGAAACTAGTATACCCCATAGGTTTGGGAATTAAGAAACATACTTCTAAGTAGATCATAAGTCAAAGAAAAAAATAAAAATGGAAGTTCAAAATGTTTTGAATTAAATGGTAATGAAAATGTCGTGTATCTAAACCTAAGAGATTAAACTTAAGCAATAGTAGAGCGGTATTTATAGTCTTAAGTTTATAAATCAGGAAAGAAGAAAGGATAAAAATAAATGAGTTAAATATCCAAGATAAGAAGTTAGAAGAATAAAAAACCCAAGAATGTAGAATGAGGGACATAACAAACATAAGAGCAGAAATCAATGAAATAAAAACAAAAAATACAGTAGCAAGTACTAGACGAATCTTAGAAACATAATGTTGCCTATTTGAAGAAGCAAGTTGCAGAAGAATACATGTAATATTCCATTTGCATAGGTATTTGAAACAAATAAAACTAAACGATGTATATAGTAAACGATTTTAGGTAGGATCTCTGTCTGAGCTGGAAGGGGTGGCATGGGATTGGAGAAGGAGGGAAGCAGGAGGAAGGAGGCAGTGAACTTTCTTTGTTTGGTAGCCTTTTGCACTTCTTCTTGTACGGCTCTCCTGGTCATATCCTCTGACCATTTTCCCATTTTAAAAACAAGGTTATTGCTGACATGGAGGCACAAGTCCACAAGTTGAGAGAAGAGCTGATCAGCGTGAACTCCCAGCGAAAGCAGCAGCTGGTGGAGCTCGGTCTTCTTCGTGAGGAGAAGCAAAGGGCTGCTCGGGGCCATGAGGCTGCTGTCAGCAAGCTGCAGGCTGAGTCAGAAAAGATGAAAACAGAGCTGGAAAAGACTCATGCCGCCGAGACAGAGATGACACTGGAAAAGGTAAGGTGCCCACCTGGACGTTTTATAGACAGGCGAGACCCGTGTTTGAAATCCACGGATGCCACCGTTATATTTAATCTCCAAGAGGTGGTGGACTTAGAATTACTCTCCAGTTTATAAACCATTCAAACGAGCAATCTAAGTGTCTTGCTGTATGTCTCAGGGAGTTTCCTGACTTTTCCCTTGACTTTTGGGGAGGGGATTGTATGGAATATCCCTTCCATAGCTATTAAATATACATTGTGAGAAGTGTTATAATATTATCAAATATTATACTGGTTAGGAGTATTGGGGCTGTAACCTTGAGTTTTCCTCAGGTAAGACTAGGTGTCAGATCTTTCTTATGTGGTCTAATAGTCATTTCTAGATTTTACAGTTTTTTATGTGTCCCATAGATGATGACATATTTTCCCAGATTGATATTTCAAATTAAGAACTTTCTTTAGAATTACACATTTTTGAAATATATGTCGATATAATGTTTACACATTTTGAGTTAACTTATATTCCAGAGACAGCCTCAAATATTTGTTCTTTTGATGTTCTGGAAAAGTGTAAATATCTTAATCAGGTAGTAAAAGTGAATTGCTATTAATCGTCACAACCGTCAACTGCCCCTTGAGTTCTTTAAGACCAGCCTCTATCCTGGGATCAAGACACTTGGAAAGGGTAATTGAAGAATCTTCTAATTTTATTTTTTTCCTACCTCTTCTTGATCGTTAAATATGAAGCCTCCATAGAGCATACCACGCCATTCTAGGTGCTGCTCCGCTGATTTCACCTGGATGGTGGCCCTAAGGTGCTCACTTTGCAGCAGTACCGTCATTTACCTGAGGGTCAGATTTCAGCAGACTGGGCCCGTGGCAGCCTGGCTCCGAACCCAGGGATAAACCGGAAGAGGGCTCTGGAGAGGCAGGAGTGAAGAGGCAGGAGTGAGCCTGGCTTCCTGGAGGGACCGCGAGGAGGCCGGTGTGGCTGGGAAAGATGACGGAGGAGGGGAGGACGAGGGGCTGAGGTCAAGGACGAGGCCTCTGGGGACGGACCGGGCCCCGTAGGGCTGTGGAGGCCACTGCAAGGGCTTGGTTTTGACCCCCATAAGTAGAGGAAGCCTGGCGGGTTTGGAGCAGAGGACTGATATGACCCGACGCGTTTGCACAGGCTCTCGGACCACGCCCGCCTGCCGAGGGTGAAGGTGGAAGTGGGGAGACTAGTTCAAAATCTATTGCAGTGATTTAGACCAGAGTTGAGAGATGCTGGGCTTGGCCAGTAGCACTGAAGGTGGTACACGGGTCCGGCTGGGTTACGGTCTGATGGTCTGCAGGCAGAGCTGACGGGATCTGCTTTGCATTCAGACGTGGGAGTCGGGGGTCGGGGAAGAGGCGGAGGGAGAGAGAACGTGTGAGTGAGTCGCCCAGCGTGATTCCAAGGCGACTTGCTGGAGCCACAAAGTGAGCGGAGTTACGTGCCCTTTGCTGAGAGAGACGGCAAGAGCTGCGCAGGCCACAGGGACACGACCTGGCTGAGGGGCCTTCGTCCCCCCAGTGCGGATGCTAGTGGTCACTCCATCAGAGCAGTGCAGAATCATGCTGTTTGATGCTAAAGTCTACAAGGTGTCAGGAAGTGGGGAATGTCCTGATACCGAGCAGTTTTAGCCCCCTGACAAGCGCCCAGGAGAGACCGATGGGGAGGCTGCTGGGAACTGACGCACGCCGCACCTCAGCTCTGCTCACTGCCGCCAGAAGTTCAAAGTGTCTCCAAGTAAGTGTGCTTAAATGGCACGGTACCAATGCACCTCGATTTTTTAGAACACTGGACATAGTAAAGCCAGACTTACAAAACATACAGTTTAGGCCTTCATTTTCTTGAATCATGTGTTCACATTTTAAAGGTTTCTTTTTTTTTTTTTTTTTTTTTTATTTATGGCTGTGTTGGGTTTTCGTTTCTGTGCGAGGGCTTTCTGTAATTGCGGCAAGTGGGGGCCACTCTTCATCGCGGTCTGCGGGCCTCTCACCATCGTGGCCTCTCTTGTTGCGGAGCACAGGCTCCAGACCCGCAGGCTCAGTAATTGTGGCTCACGGGCCTAGTCGCTCCGCGGCATGTGGGATCTTCCCAGACCAGGGCTCGAACCCGCGTCCCCTGCATTGGCAGGCAGACTCTCAACCACTGCGCCACCAGGGAAGCCCTAAAGGTTTCTTTTTAATAGGAGATGAATTTTTCAAGTATAGGTTTATATGTGTTACTAACGAACTGACAGGTTACAGATAATAAAAGAAATTAGTATTAGAAGCCATTGGAAATTTCTTTGGCAAGTATTTCTTGAATATTTTCTATATCTCAAAGGCATTATCCCAGGCACTTTGGGGCTACACAGAAAAAGGGAAAAAAAGGCACTGTCCTTAAGGAGATTATAAAACAGTAGTGGCTGCAGGACACACACAGATAACTGTAATGCAAGGTAGAGTGTGAACTGGGGGGAAATGATTTTCTATTAAGGAAGTCAGGGGAAATTACCTGGAAGAGATGGATGTCACGTGAACTGGACACGGGTACTGTGTAGGATTTTGCTAGTAGGTTCTAAGCCACAGGAATAACAACAGCGAGAGCCAACAAGCCCGTTTACGTGGCACAGCGGTTAACGAGGGAGGGTGGTTAGTGACGAGCCTAAAGATGGCCGGGGGTCGCCGAAGGCCTCCAAAGCCGTGCTAAGTGTTCAGGCTTCGTGGGGTAGCAGGGAGGAGCTACTGAAGGTTTTTAAGCCGTGAAGTGTCAGGATCCAAGTGATTATCAGGAGACTCTTTCTAAGATGCCGTGGAGTAGAGGTAGTTGGCAGGACTGGATTAATCCAGGTGACAGGTCCCCGAGGGCCCCTCAGAGGTACGGGAATGTGGTGGGGGCCTAGTGGTGAGCACGGGCCAGAGGAGGCGTGTTTGAGGGGCAGCCCAGCCAGGGCACCGATTAGACTTGCGAGGTGTAAACCCCACCCTGGATGAATGGGGAATGTCGCAGTTTCTGGTCTGGGGAAGAGGATGAAGTCGGTTATGGATGTCAGTTGCGTTTGAACCCAGCCGTGACGTTCCCTTGCGATCGAAGGGACGTTTGTAGATAATCCTAGGAAGAGCGGGACCGGGGGAGTAGCTCCAGAATGGGGCCTGCGCAGGGAGAGAACAGACCGAAAACCAGCAGCTGGGGCGGGCTTTATCGGTGAAGTCAGAGAGACAGTCCAGGAAGGGTCGTTAAGGTAAGAGGGATGCAAGAAGAAGGCATTTTCATGGGAATGAAGGAAGAGAGTATTTGGAAAGGAGGCTTGCCAAGAATGTGACAGAAAACCCGGAAGGAGGAGGGTGAAAGAAGGGCCCCAGGATTTGAAACTGAGGATCGTTGATGACCTTGGACGGAGCGCTGCCCGTTACGGTGTGGACGTGTGGACGGAGCCCGGCTGCAGGGGTCAGGGAGGGGGCAGCGAGGAGATGGAGGTGAGGGAGAGCCTGGCGCTCCAGGGAGGTGTCGTCCGGAGAGCAGCGGAGTTAGGGAGGGCGCTTAGGTGGGAAGCGCCTGGAAATGCGCGGAAGAGGAAGAGGGAAGACGAGAGACCCGTGGAGCACCGATGCTCGTGACCTGAGCCGTGCGGGCGCGAGCGCAGCAGGCAGGGGTCTGCCCTGGGGACCCGCCCCGCTTTCCCCCGCCTGGGATGCCCTCGCGCACGTGTTCTCGTGGTCGTCCTCCCGCTCGCCCCCCGCTCTCCTTGCGGCCCCACCTCTAGCTGACGTCCTGTCCCCCTCCCTCCTCAGCACCTCCCGAGGTCTTCACAGCTCGTCTCACTCTCTGAATGCGTCTTCAGTTTTTCACTTGTTTATTTTCAGCGCCCACCCCCCCTTAGACCATAACCTCATTAGCAGGGCCTTGTCTATCGCGTTCATTTCTGTACTGCCGGTGTCTAGAAAACTTGGCCCGTGGTAGGTGCTCACCTGTGTGTGTTAAGGGGGGAATGGCAGGAGCCGTGACTTTCTAGGGGGAAGAAGGAAGGAGAGAATTGGGAAGGATACAAAGGAGTCTGTGGCGAGACTTGAGAAGAGCTTCTGTCTGATGTCGTCTGGATCCTTCGTAGAGCATCACCGCAGTCTGTGCAGTGAGGAATTTCAGGACGAGTGGGGCCCCCAGGCTGCAGGCTGAGCAGCCGGCTGGGACGCCGCTGAAGGAAGGGGATGGAGGGAGTGTGCGCGGGTGGGATCGGGGTTCTGCAGGGAGAGAACAGAGCGTGGCGGGGCGAGTCTGGAAGAGTGGAATGCCCTGAGCTGAACGGAGAACACAAGTCATACAGGAAGATAGAAGCGGGCTTTAAGTGGAGTGATTTTAGCTGACGTGGATAATGAATTAGAATGCAGGCCCTTGGTGGCATCAGGAGGGTCTGGGGGACAGGAGGAGAGCATTAAGTTGCCATGTTAGTGCCATGAGTTCCGAAGTCCATATAAGATACAAGTGCTCTGCTCTTGATGCGAGGAGTAATTTGCACTTCCCATGGATGAATATTTTTCCTTAACTAGTTGAAGGAGTTCCCCACGCAGTGAAGAACAGAACTGTGAGTTCCCTGAAACAGTCCTTGTGAAATATTCGTTTCCAAAGCTTCAGGATCATGCATGGTGCCTCGTACAAAGTAGGCATTCATAAATGTTAAGTGAATAAAAGAATGATGATGAACTTAGAAATTCAGTTCTACAGTTTCTGCTACTGTGAATGGTAATATGAATAAATTAAAAATTGCTATTGATTCATCCAAATTTGGTTTCAACCCATTATATGTACTTTGGGTAGGACAAGATACATCTTTATATTCAAATATTCATTTTTTATTGTTGTAATTCCCTTCATATTAGTAAGTTAAATGCAAAGCATAACATTTTTTAAAGATAGTTTTAAAAATTAATAGATATTTGAGTTCTCACTATAAAAATTTGAATTAGCTCTAATGAACTGATAGATAATTCCCTTGCTAGCCTGTTGTGTCATCGTGCATGTTACTTGAATTCTTCTCACTATGTCTTATAAAAGGTTTAATGTTTTATCATTTTTAAATAAATCTGAAAGTTAAAATATTTGCTAGTGTTTCAAAATCCAGTGAGAATTGAGGGATTTGGAAATTGATTTTCTCTCATTAAGTATAAAGTTGAGGTTCAAAGAGGAGAGAATAACCCCAGAATAATAAATAATCTAAATGTAACCTTCCCTGTGGGTCTGGGTTGTTTCAGTAGCACTTACAATGTTAAGGTTATAAAAGAATTCCGAAGTCCAGATCTCCCTGAGTTTCTGTCAGCAGCGATTTAGACCCCAGTGATATCTTCAATGGCTCTGAGTTAAGAGAAACATGAAATACCTCCACAAGGTCAAAATACTTGAAATAGAGAATCCAAGAGAATAAATGATTGACATTTGCAAAGTGAAAGCTGCTTTTCCAGCCTTTTAAAATCTTTTCAAACCAAATTGAAACAAAGTCCATAAAATATGAACCTCTGAAAAATTAAAGAACATTATTACTAAATGATGGTAGTGGGTAACTCTCAGGTGTTTGATTAAAACTTTGGTATTTAAAATTTACCATTCTTTCAGAAATCTATTCAGCTATTTTAAAAATAGCCTTTCTTGAAATAGAAGATATTTTAGAAAATATGGGAAATAGAGAGGTGTAAAATTCTCTGTTACTATCACCACCCAGAGATAACCAATAGTAGTAATTTAATATGTATATAAAATAGCTATATTAACTTAGCTGACTGAGATCATACTAAATAAACAGCTATGCCTTTTGCTTTTTTTTTTTTTTTTTTTTAATTTATTTATTTATTTTATTTATGGCTGTGCTGGGTCTTCGTTTCCGTGCGAGGGCTTTCTCCAGCTGCGGCAAGCGGGGGCCACTCTTCATCACGGTGCGCGGGCCTCTCACCATCGCGGCCTCTCTTGTTGCGGAGCACAGGCTCCAGACGCGCAGGCTCAGCAACTGTGGCTCACGGGCCCAGCCGCTCCGCGGCATGCGGGATCTTCCCAGACCAGGGCTCGAACCCGTGTCCCCTGCATTGGCAGGCAGACTCTCAACCACTGCGCCACCAGGGAAGCCCGCCTTTTGATTTTTTTAAGAGCTATGCTAATAATATTCCAATGTCATTTGGAATTCTTTGAAAATGTAGTTTTCATTTTTTCATAATACTGTGTTTTATGGATGTAGCATGATTTATTGTGAAATTCCTTTATTTTTAAACATTTAGCTTTAAACATTTTTATGTAAATTGATGCAAAAATTAACATCTTCATACATCAAATTTTGTCAACATTTCCATTTTTTTCCCCCTTAGTTTAAGATCCCAGTAGAATTACAGGGTCAAATTGCTTTTCAAAACGGTTGTACTAATTTGTATTTTCCCCAACAGAATATCTGTTTTATCTAGACAGTCCTTAATATTAAACCTCTTCTTTGATTTGGGGAGGGGGGTGGTGAAAAACATTAATTGTTTCTAATTTGCATTTTTAAGAGTGAGACTGAACATATATAGTAGATTTGTTATTCGTGTTTCATTTTCTGAGAAGTGCTTGTTCACCTCCTTTGTCAGTTTCTCTTCTGTTAATGTCCTAGTGTTATCATCATCACCTTATATAAACTTGTTTATGTTTAGGATGATGAAGCTCTTTGTGGCAGGTACTTTTGGTATTTGCCTTTTAATTTTGTCATTTAATTTTATGATACACAAAATTCTTATTTGTGTTTAGTGTAATCTATCAATTCCTTTGTGAAGTCTCCAGTATAAGTAGTTGTTTTAAGCTTCACGATTTGATATTTTAAAATATATGAACACATCAAGCATTTTCCACACTGTACTAAGTAAAAAGCTCTTATGAAATTGACATAGTACTTACCCGCTTGGGCTCCTGGTCTGTAATTTTAATGGTATCTGAAGGATTATACTGGAATTCTGCCAGCCTGAAGTCATTAAAAGGCTTTGAGCAACAATTCAGCATCTTTTTCAAATTTAAGAAAAGCTCCATATGGTACAATTATTCAAAGCTAAGGTCATAGAAACTACTTAAACCTTTGAAATTTATAATTAAAGGATTAATATTAACTTATGAAGACGTCATTTTGGCTTAAAATGGATTTCTAATCTGAATTCTGTTCTTTTTACTTTGATCTTTTCCCTGAGTTTCTCCTTTGCTAAAAATGTGAAGTTTGTATCCTTAAATTTTTAAATATGATTCTCAAACAGTTCAGATTTATAAAAATTGATTGACAAACAACATCCCGTTTGATTTTTACAGTATTCCACAAATGTTGATGAACTTCAGGTCGGTGTTTTCTTCTGGGTTTTTAACCCACAGCTTGGTATAATGGACTCTAATGATACCTCTAAAAGTAACAATAAATTAATCTGGAAAAGAAAAAACTTGCATAAATGGAAACTTGGAAAACTTTGGGTGTGTTCGTAATTTGAATATGATGGATTGGTGTTCATTTATATTAAGGTTTAGAATTTTAAAGTATCTTCAGATGGCCTCAATTGTAAACCTTCTTTGAATGGTGAAAGGGGCTATGTCTTATACAAAAGCTAAGACTTTTTTGTCATTTTGACAATACATACAAATCAGTCCAAGCCAAATATTTGAGTTCGATCAGTTAATGTATCTCTGTGTAACAAGAGGAACCGTGTGTTCCTTTGAGACTCAGTTTAACATCAATGTCCAGCTTTCTCCCACTTCTTCGGATTCTGATGCGAGGCACCTGTTTCCTGGAATCGTATCTGGGGTATCTGCTTATTCAGCAGAAGTAGCAGAGGATCTGTCATCATTCATGCTTGAATAGTTACGTTGCCAAGGTTTTACCGCCCTCTCCTGCGTGGGCTGCAGAGTCGCGGGCGGACGAGGTGGAGAAGCGCTGCTGCCTGATGCACAGCTCCCACCGTTTCCCTGAGAACCTCTTGCAGCCCCTCTACCTCTGCTTCCTGTAGCAGAGGGCTCCTGTTTTCCAGCAGATCTGCGAGAGCAAAGCAGTAGCTTCACTTCAAAGGCTAGCTTTCCTAGGCTAGAGAGCTAAGTTTTACTAGGAGGAAATTAAAAGACAGTGTATTTTATGTTAGGGATTATTTGAAAATAAAATCTAGAATTATAAATGAATCATTGTTTATTTTTAAAGTAAACATTTAAAGTTTCCAAGATTAACCCCCCTTGTCATTCTGTAGCCTAACTTTCTAATACTCTAATCGCACCAGTATAAATGGGAGTTCTGCCACTCACCAGTTGTTGTTGGTTTTATACTTTTTGGACGTTCTTAAGGGAAAAATATTTACCTACAATGAAGGAAAAAACTCTTAGGTCAGTGCAGCAAGTGATAGTAATAGATAAGTTATTGAAAGTAGAGCAGTTTACTTGCTGTTTCAGAGACTGATACCCAAACTAAGAGAAACGGGAGCAAGTAAATGAGCAGGTATTTGTGCCCAAAGCCTTTTGTGTGTGTGTGTGTTTAAGGTTAGTATTGATAACTGTACAGTTCTTTTGATCCTTTTGGCTTCGTGGCCAAACCTATAGGAGTGTTATTTATTTATTTATTTGAAGTATACTTGACGTACAATATTTTATCAGTTTCATGTGTACAACATAATGATTCAATGTTTCTCTACATTACGAAATGATCACCACGATACGTTTAGTTACCATCTGTCATCATACAAAGTTAATACAGTATTATTGACTATATTCCCCATACTATACATTACATCCCCATTGTTTATTTTATTTAATTTATTACTTATTTTATGACTGGAAGTTTGTACTTCTTTTTTTTTTTTTTTTTTAGTTATCCGAGAGAGGATGTGATTCTTTTTTATTTATTTATTTATTTATTTATTTATGGCTGTGTTGGGTCTTCGTTTCTGTGCGAGGGCTTTCTCCAGTTGTGGCAAGTGGGGGCCACTCTTCATCGCGGTGTGCGGGCCTCTCATTATCGCGGCCTCTCTTGTTGTGGAGCACAGGCTCCAGACACGCAGGCTCAGTAATTGTGGCTCACGGGCCTAGTTGCTCCACGGCATGTGGAATCTTCCCAGACCAGGGCTCGAACCCGTGTCCCCTGCATTGGCAGGCAGATTCTCAACCACTGCGCCACCAGGGAAGCCCAGGAAGTTTGTACTTCTTAATCCCCTTCACCCACTTCATCTTGCCCCTCAACCTCCACTCCCCTCTGGCAACCGATCAAACTATTCTCTATATCCATGGGTCTGGGTTTTGTTTTGCTTTTTAGATTCCATATATAAGTGAAATCATGCACTATTTGTCTTTCTGTGTCTGATTTATTTCACTTAGCATAAAACCCTCAAGGTCTATCTATGTTGTTGCACGTGGCAAGATTTCTTTCTTTTTATGGTTAAGTAGTATTCCACGTCTTCTTTATCCATTGATGGCTACTTAGGTTGTTTCCGTATCTTGGCTATTGTAAATAATGCTGCAATGAATATAGAGGAGTATATATCTTTGCAAATTACTGTTTTCATTTTCTTCAAGTAGATACCCAGAAGTGAAATTGCTGGATCATGTGGTAGTTATATCTTTAATTTCTCATATTCTGTAGTGGCTGCACCAATTTACATTCCCACCAACAGTGTACACATGTAGCCTTTTCTCCACATCCTTGCCAGCATTTGGTATTTCTCGTCTTTTTGATAATAGCTATCATGACAGGTGTGAGGTGATAGCTCATTGTAGTTTTGATTTGCATTTCCCTAATTACTAGTGATGTTGAGCATCCTTTCATGTGTCTCTTGGCCATTTGTATGTCTTCTTTGAAAAAATGTCTATTTAGATCCTCTGCCCATTTTTTAATTAGTTTGGTTTTTATTGTTGAATTGTATGAGTTCTTTATATATATTTTGGATATTAACCCTTTATCAGATATAATTTGCAAACACCTTCCCCATTCAGTAGGTTGCCGTTTCATTTTGTTGATTGTTTCCTGTGCTCTGCAGAAGCTTTTTAGTTTGAGGCAGTCCCATTTGTTTATTTTTGCTGTTGTTGTCCTTGCCTTTGGGGTCAGATCCAAAAAAACACGGCTAAGACTGATGTTAGAAGCTTACCGCCGATGTTTTCTTCCAGGATTCTTATGGTTTCAAGTCTTACAAGTCTTTAACCCATTTTGAGTTTATTTTTGTATGTGGTGTAAGATAGTGGTCCAGTTTCATTCTTGTGCATGTAGCTGTCCAGTTTTCCCAGCACCACTTATTGAAGAGACTGTCCTTTCCTCATTGTATACTCTTGCCTCCTATGTCTTAAATTGACCATACATGTGTGGTTTTATTTCTGGACTCTCTATTCTGTTCCACTGATCTGTAGGTCTGTTTTTATACCAATACCATACTATTTTTTATTTCTATAGCTTTGTAGTATAGTTTGAAACCAGGGAGCATGATATCTCCAACTTTGTTCTTCTCTCTCAAGATTGCTTTGGCTATTCGGGATCTTTTGTGTTTCCACACAATCTTTAGAATTATTTGTTCTAGTTCTGTGAAAAATGCCACTGGAATTTTGGTAGAGATTGCATTAAATATGTAGATTGCTTTGGGTAGTATGGACATATTAATGGTATTAATTCTTCCAATCCATGAGCACGGAATATCTTTCCATTTATTTGTGTCTTCTTTAATTTCCTTCAGCAGTGTTTTATAGTTTTCAGTGTACAGGTCTTTCACCTCTTTGGCTGAACTTATTCCTAGGTTTTTATTCTTTTTGATTCAATTGTGAGTGGGATTGTTTTCTTGATTTCTCTTTCTGATAGTTCATTATTAGTGTATAGAAGCACAACAGGTTTCTGTATATTAATTTTATATCCTGCAGCTTTACTGAATTCATTTATTAGTTCTAACAATTTTTTGGTGGAGTCTTTAAGGTTTTCTATATATGGTATTATGTCATCTGTAAACAGTGACAGTTTTTCTTCCTTTTCAGTTTAGATACATTTTATTTCTTTTTCTTGCCTAATTGCTGTGGCTAGGACTTCCAATACTATGGTAAATAAAAGTGATCAGAGTGAGTATCCTTGTCTTGTTCCTGATCTTAGAGAAAAAGCTTTTGGCTTTCCACGGTTGTATATGATAGTCATACACAGACTTTATTATGTTGAGGTACATTCCCTCTTTGTTGAGAGCTTTTATAAATGAATTTTGTCAGATGCTTTTTCTGCGTCTGTTGAAATGATCAATGATTTTTATCTTTCATTTTGTTAAAGTGGTGTGTCATCACCTTATGCACCATTAGAATTATGAACCATTCTTGCATTGGAATAAATCCTACTTGATCATGGTGTATGATACTGTTAATGTATTGTTGAATTTGGTTTGATAATATTTTGTTGAGGATTTTTGCATCTGTGTTCATCAGGGATATTGGCCTGTAATTTTCTTTTTTATGGTGTCGTTGTCTGGTTTTGGTATCAGAGTAATGCTGGCCTTGTAAAATGAGTTTGGAAGGATTCCTTCCTCTTAAATTGTTTGAAAAAGTTTGAGAAGGATAGGTATTAAATCTCTTTGAATGTTTGGTAGAATTCACCAGTCAAGCCATCTGGTCCTGGACTTTTGCTTGTTGGGAGTTTTTTGATTAATGATTCAATCTCCTTACTAATAATTGTTGTTGTCAGAGTTTCTCTTTGTGTGTATGTGTGTGTGTGTGTGTTTAAGATTAGTAATGATAATTGTACAATCCTTTTTGATTCTTTCAGCTTCATGGCCAAACTTATAGGAGTCTTATTGGACAGGGCATCTTCTTTTCATAACACTGAAGAAAATAAAATGAAAAAATCTGTTTCATTAGTATCTTCATCAATGATGACATGATTACAAATAACAACATAAATAATAATTTATGGCAGTATCTTGATAGTTTACCATAAATAATGAGCCTATACATCCCAATTTGCCCAGGAAAGTCCCTGTTTATACCTGTTGTCCCAGTATCCTGTATGATTTAACGTTTCCCCAGCCTCTTTCACTCTTAAACATGTCCCAGCTTGCATGCTAAGTTATATGATTACCCTAACTGTGAAGGTACTTTTTATGTAAAGGAGGCATCTTTTCTTTTTATATATCCTATGACTTAATTATTAAACATTATAATGCTGAATACATATATTTTAAATGAGTGCCTTTTTGACAGTAATACTGAACTTAGGTTTAGATAACTAGACTCTAGTTATTTTAATACCCCAACTAGCCTTTACTGATGTTTTTTTCCACACCAGACTAACATTTCAGTAGCATTCAATGCACTTAGCTCAAAAGTTTATTAGGAGACTTAAGGAAATTGGAGTAAAGAGACAGAGCCTCCCTATCCACACTCTTGCCTTATTTTGCTTAGAGAGTCTCTGTGAGGGGAGGGCAGATGGCGAGCTGATGGGCGTTAGGTGTTGAGTGTCAGAGCATAGTGCAGTGGAAGAGCTCTGGGCTGAGAGTCCCATCTTGTTCTAACCATTGTTCATAATGGAAGGGAAGCAATCATGCTATGTGAGGCAGGGTTTCCTGATTCAATATTGTGATGATTAAATAATGATTATAAGTGGTCAACTAACTGAGTTGAATTGAATACATTACAGGATACAGAAAAAAAATGATGTACATGACTAGGAAAAGTGCAGTTGGCTTAAATAAACTTCTGCATCTTCACAAGTAATCAAGGAAACACTAATTGAGACAAGATGCTACTTCGCATATATTGAATAAACACATTATTTTAATAATACCAAGTATTGTTTTAAATTAATAATACCAAATACCAAGCATGCAGTGAATAAATACTCTAAAACGCTGTTAGTGTGAGTATAAATTGGTACAACCTTCCTGAAAGCCTTCAGTAACCTAAGTTATTAACTTTAAAAATATCTATCTCTTTTGACGTAGTAATCTTTCCTGGTTAGCATAATACGGATACTAAAACCCCAGAAAGATATCCTCTAAACAGAAATTAATCTCACTCTGAATATTGTTAAAAAATGAAATAAAATATTAGGCAATAGAATCTAATAGTGCATTTAAAACATCATATGCCATGATCACATGGGTTTTATTCCAGGAATGCAAAGATGGCTTGATATTAAGAATGCTATTAGTATAATTCACTATATTGATAAATCAAAAGTGAAAAATTGTATATAGTCTTCTCCATATTCTTCACAGTGAGCCTAAGCTGCTGTAAAAAAAGAACCCCAAAACCGTGGACAAGTGAGATTGGGAGTTTATTTCACTCTCTCATCACAGTCTGGTTCAGGGGTGGGAACAAATGGTTCTGTCCCACTAGGTCATTTAGGAACCCAGGCTGGCTGGTGGAATGGCTCTGTCATCTTCAATGTGGAGCTTCCACCTCTGCCTTAAATGGTTCCAGTTGTCACCATTTCTCAACCAGCAGGAAGGGGGGAAGGAAGATGAGGACAAGTAATGTACTTTTCAGGAGGTGCCATGGCAATCGCATATGTCATCCCCACTCACGTTCCACTGGAGAAATCTTAGTCCTAGGGCTGCGCCTGCAGAAGCAGGGACTTGTTAGCATGTGCACATTACAAGTTGGGGGGATTATTATTTAAAAAAGAAGAACTGATGCTAAGGGGAATTAGCAGGCAATGGCACGTTTGTAATGCTTTTAGAATTTGATACCTATTCTGTGGTCCTAGACGCTTGCTACAGCAATGAACGAAGAGCCAGATATTCTTGCCTTCTCAGAGCTCACATTCCAGCAGCAGAGACAGACCTTAAGCCAAGAACATGCTATGTAAGCAGCATACATAGAATTTTTTAAAGTGTCTAAGTGCTATTGAATAAAATGATAGAGAAAATTAAGGGAGGCTCTGAAGTTCCAGAGTTGGGACCATTTAAATAGTGTGGTCAGTGTTGGCCTCACTGATAAGGTCAGTGAAAGGGTTGAGTCAGCCTTGTAGGTATTTGGAGGAAGAAATTTATGGCAGGGTGAACAGCCAGTGCAAGGACATGGCAGGAGCATGGCTGGCACGGCCAAGGAACAGCAGGGAAGCCAGTGTGAAGCGAGTGGAGCAGCCCAGGGAGAGGAAATGGGAGATGAGGTTTGGGGGACCCCAGGGGTCCTGACCACACAGGCCCTTTGAGCCTGTCGTAAGGACTTTAACTGCAGGCATGGAAGAAAACTGAGTACCGTGCCGTGATCTGACTCAGGCTGGAAAAGGTCATTCTAGTCGTGTGAGAACACAGGCGAGAGGCCAATGATGAGGGCACTGCAGTAACCCTACTGAGAGGTGGCGACTTAGACCAGAGTGGCACCAGCGCGGGTGGTCAGGTTCTGGATATATTTTAGAGTTGGAGCCAGCACGACTTTCTGAGGGATTTGATATGGGATGTGAGACTAAGAAAAAGTAAGCCATAGATAAACTTACATTTAGGGGGAAAAATGGAAATATGCTAACTCATTTCTTTGTGTGATGGGTTTATATGTGTTTTTAAATTATATTTTTTAGTTTTTTCTAAATGTTCTATGTTATAACCACTTTGTAAACTGAACAGTGATGTACAAAAGTCACCATCTAGTTATCTTATTGCCCTGCCCGTAGGCCCTAGGGCATCTTCAACTTTCTTCCCATTTTCTGCCCCTGGGAGACCAGAGCCACAAAGAAAGGGATGTGCTGGTCCTCAGCCCTGGAGTTACATGAGCAGTTACATGAGTTACATCAGAAACTGAGCAGCATCGTTGTGGCATCAGTAGCCCCTGCCTGAATCCCTGTCCCCTGACTCATCTTTCTGTCAGGGCAGGGCGGCTGTGCCCTCATTAGCACCGCAGAGGGCTGTCCTGCAGCCTGTTCATCAGGCTCTCATCTTAGCTTCTGGAATCTTCATGGGGGTCAAAGGAAATGTGGGCTTCTCTGGTGTTAGACTCCTTGTCTCTCAAGGAAAGTCAAGCCCTGCGTCTGGTAGGGATGAAAGGAGAACATGGTGACACCCTCGAGACAGAGCAGGCTGGTAGTCTGAGGCCCCTGAGGGACACAGGACCATCTGGCCTCAAAGAGAAGAAGGTAAGACTGAGACACAGGGCAGGGGTCTTCCTAAAAGACAGATCTCATTGCTGGGTTGGATCAGGCCCTGGCAACGTCAAAACGGCCTCTCGCCTCAAAGACAGTTGTTTTAATGAGGCGGGGACAATGGAAGGAATGAAGCTCTGATTCCATTTGACTGAAATCAGAGCCTCTGTCTAGATCTGTTGGACAGCTGCCCTGAGAAGCACCAAGGAACAGCGTCAGGCAGAACCTTCAGGACAAGGTAGATTGTGAGCGAATGGCGTTTCCCACTAATGCTTAAAAACTTCCAGGTGCCGTTGCCCATGGCAAAGTGAGTTACCACAACGCCTTAGTTTTCTGACCAAGGATTTATATAACCTCATTTCTCCTCTTCTATTTTCTCCTTTTTTTCCTTCTTATTTATTTTAATTACCTTAATTTTTTAGTGTACAGTTCAGTGGCATTGAGTACATTTAAATTATTGCACCATCCATCTCCAGAACTTCTTTCTGCTTGCAAAACCTATACGATGCCCATTAAACACTAACTCCCTGTTTACCCATCCCCCAGCTTCTGGAGACCACCATTTTATCTTCTGTCTCTATGTATCTTACTACTCTAGGTACCCCACATGAGTGGAATCAAACAGCGTTTGTCTTTTTGTGACTGGCAGATTTCACTTAGCATATTGTCTTCCAGCTTTATCCACCTTGTAACGTATGTCAGAATTTCTTTTTTTTCAAGGCTGAATAGTATTCCATTGTATGTATGTATAGACCACATGTTGTTTACCCATTCATCCCATCAGTGGACACTTGGGTTGCTTCCACCTTTTGGCCATTGTGAATAATGCTGCTATGAACATGGGTATACAGATGTCTGAGTTGCTGCTTTCAGTTATTTTGGGTATATATTGAGAAATGGAATTGCTGGATCATATGGTAATTCTGTTGTTACTTTCTTGAGAAATCTGCCGTGCTGTCTTCTGTAGCTGCTGCACCATTTTACATTCCCACCAGCAGTGCACAAGGGTTCCAGTTTCTCCACATCATTGCCAACACTTGTTTTTGCTTTGTTTCTTTTGTTTTTATAGTAGCCATCAAAATGAGTATGAAGTGGTGTCTTCTCCTACCTTTAACTGTCTCCCCACCACAGACACATCTGTGCTGTGCCCAGGCCAGACAACTCGCTCTGTAAACAAGCAGGCTGTAAACGCTCTCCCTTCCTGGCTCCACACGGGCAGTTCCCTCTGCCTGGAAGACCAAACTCATCCTCCTCGTTCAGACACGTGGCCTGTCCGTCTCCTCCTTCCTACACCAGCTCCTAAGAAATCATGCTCTTTCCGATACTCCTGTAATTCTTCATTCTTTTTAAAATATTTTTTAATCAAGATATAACTTACATACAGATTATGTATAATTCCACAGATTTTGACAGACCATCGCCACAATCAAGATAACTGTTCCATCAGCTCTAATATTCCTCCAGACCTTGGGTGTCGCCCCTGTTCCTTCCCCTAGCCCCCAGCTCCTGGTACCCGCTCATCTGTTTTCTGCAGCTATAGATTTGCCTTTTCCGGGGTGTCATATAAATGGATCATTCGATATTGAGCCTTTTGAGTCTGATTCTTTCCTTTAGCATCATGCATTTGAGATTCATTCATGTGTGTATCACAGTAGCTCGTTTTGTTTTTTGTTTTTTGTTTTTAAATAATAATATTGCATGGATGTACCAGTTTGTTGAGAAATTTTGGGACTGTTAAGCATTCATGTAAAGATTTTGTGTGAACATAAATGTTTTATTTCACTTGGGTAAATAGCAAGGAGTGGGATTGCTGAGTTATATGGTAAATATATTTAACTGTATTAGAAACTGCCAGACAGTCTTTCCACGGTGGTCACATCATTCTGCATTCCCATCAGCAGTGTGTAATAGTTCCAGTTGCTCTGCATCCTCACCAGCACTCGATATTCTTGAGTTTGTAATATTACTTTAGCCATCCTAATAGGTGTATCTCATTGCATGTGTATTTCCCTAATAACTAATAATGCTGAGCATCGTTTCATGTGTGCATTGGTCATCTGAATATCTTCCTTGGTAAAGTGTTTAGTTAAGTGTTTTTCTAATTTTATATTCAGTTGTTTACTTTCTTATTACTGAATTTTGAGAGTTCTTTATGTATTTTAGATACAAGTCCTTTATAAGATATGTGATTTGAAAACCCTTTTCATAGTCAATGGCTTCTTTTCATTCCTTTAACTATATCTTTCAAAGAGCAGAGGTTCTTAATATTTATGAAGTCTAGTTTGTCATTTTGTTCTTTTATAGATAGTGCTTTTGGTGTCACATCTAAGAAATTTTTGCCTAACTTAATGTCACAGGGGTTTTCTCCTGTTTTCTTTTACAAGTTTTGTAGTTTTAAGTTTTATATTTATGTTCCATTTTGAGTCAATTTTTGGGACTGGTGCAAGATATAGATTAAGATTCAGTTGTATTAGCACTATTTGTTGAAAAGACTATCTTTTCTGTATTGAATCGCCTTTGCAGCTTTGTTGAAAATCAATATACTGTCCATGTGTGCAGCACTACTGGACTCCCTGATTTTGTTCTATGGACATTTATGTCTTTCCTTTTCCAGTACCGCACCATCTTAATTATTGCAGCTTTTATAGTCAGCTTTGGAGACTGGTAATATGAGTTGTCCAACTTTGTTCTTTTTCAGAATTGTTTTGCCTATGGTAGTTCCTTTGCTCTTAGAATCAGCATAATGAATTCTACACAAAATCCTGCTGGGATTTTTTTTTAATTGTGTTAAATCTATTTCTCAGTTTGGAAAAAATTGAAATCTTAATGATATTGAGTATTCCAATCCATGAACTTAGACTGTCTTCTCGTTTATTTAGTTTTCTTTAATATCTTTCATCAGTGTTTCTAGCTCTCAGCATATAGATGTTGCATTTATTTTGTTAGATTTATGCCTAATCATTTCATGTTTTTCACTTTAATTCCCAAGTGTTCATTACTAATATGCAGAAATACAATTGAGTTTGTTATAGTGATTGTTTATCCTGTGACCTTTCTAAACTCACTTATTAGTTCCAGTCACTTTTTTTATAGATTCTTTGGAATTTCTACATAATCAGATAAGTATCTGGTATTTGATAGTTTTCCCTATGGGGGAATTAATTTTAATGTAATGAAGCAAGATATGTCAACATATTTTATTTCTCGCACTAGCATATTTTATCACTAGGCTGATGAATTTTAGAAAATGACTTCTCAAAACAAACCTAACGTATGAAGAGTCAAGTGAGGCCACACTAACCAGAGAAAATGCTTATGAGACACAGAGGTCCTGGTTTATTTGAGTGTGTCCTAGGACACACATGTGATTTCTTAAATAACAATAATACACAGGTATTTTAAGTGCCTCGTTTTAAGATACAAGTTATTCTTGGTCTTGACTCTCCATATTAATCATTCTTTTTAAACATCCAAATGATTTAAGATAATAGTTTATGTACATATTCTAAATATTGCATTAGATTGAGGACCTCTACTACTTAAATAACTATAAAATGTTTGCAAAAACAACAATATTGAAATCAGGCCCAAAATATATTTCTCCTACACACGAAAAACTGGTGGAAAAAAAACCCCACCATTGCTTGTAATATGTCACTCTCAGTGAAAGAATGTCCTTTTAAAAAAACAATATCACTTTGATAGTTGAGAAGTTTTTTTTTTTTAAAGTGTTGGAATCCCCAAATTATGTAGAAAAATCTGACTCCTGTGTCTTAAAATTATAATACCCTTAAAAATATTTTCTTTTTTGAAATTGATTACAACATTAGGGTATGTTTTGAATTTTATATTCTGAATATATACATATGGAGAGAGAGGCAGAGAGAGAGCACTGAGATATATGTCCAAAAAAGTTACTAATAGATACACACATATGCGTGCATATATCCACAGAGTACACTAATCAATTTCAGTAATAGTATAGGCTGTATCATTGCACTTATGGCTAAAACACTAGCTAACCAGCCAGGTGTAGAGTATTGTATGCTATTTTTTAAAATGTTCACAATGTATTACAAATTATTATTGGAAAAAAAGAAAAGCTACACTTTTTAAGTGTGTGCAGATGTGAATTTTGGCTAACAGAACTGTTTTTAATATTCATCTATGGTATTTTCTTGGCAAAGAAAACAGACATTTGTTCCCACTGCATGAATTTAGCAGCTCAGTAGAGATCCTAGTAATACTCTAAGGAAGCAGCACTGGTCATGGAAAACATCTCTTCAAACATCAGTATCTTTGAATCTTATTTGTGACAGCTGCTTTTACTATTACACGTTTCATACTATTATTGGATGAGGAATTTTAACAGATTTTTAAATAAGATTTTAAAGATTTATAATTTAGGCCCATATTTCTTCTAATTATTGCAATTCTAGCATGGATTATGGTGTCTATTCAACCCAGATCACCTTATTAAATTGAAGGAAGTATTGTACATTTTAGAGACTTCCTGTGCACAAGAAAGTATTAGAATTGCCATCCTTAGCTCATAACTAATGGCCCGTTTCATCCTGTATTTGGTGTCTAATAGCCCAAAGAGGGAATAAATGGGTGATGTGAACTTCCAAATCTTTAGTTTCCTTAGTTTGTGGGTGAATGAGTCAACATATATTTAACAAGCATTTACCGTATACTTAGCTCAGTGCTGATCAGAAAAAGGAATGTAAATCTGTCTCTGCTTTCTGGAGACTTTTCTTATAGTGGTGGTCATGAGAAATACAAGCATAAAATAACTTAAAAAACTATATAACAGGGGCTTCCCTGGTGGCGCAGTGGTTGAGAGTCTGCCTGCCAATGCAGGGGACACGGGTTCGAGCCCTGGTCTGGGAAGATCCCACATGCCGCGGAGCAACTAGGCCTGTGAGCCACAACTACTGAGCCTGTGCGTCTGGAGCCTGTGCCCCGCAACAAGAGAGGCCGCGACAGTGAAAGGCCCGCGCACCGCGATGAAGAGTGGCTCCCGCTTGCCACAACTAGAGAAAGCCCTCACACAGAAACGAAGACCCAACACAGCCAAAAAAAACTATATAACAATGCATAGTAAAATTCTAGATTAGGGTACAATGCTGGAAATCTGAGGTCTGGGTAGTCAGAGGCTGTTTTATGGAGAAGATGGTCTTTGAAATACAATATTTGAATTGACACTAAATACAATTTTCTGAGGCAGTCCAATGGGATAAAAAAAAAGGCAAGCTAAGAGCTTAGGACAAATTGGGGGAATGTCAAACGGTAATTATGAAAACTCTACTTATAAAAAGATAGAAGATGACTTTGTAAAACTTTTTAAACTTTTTATTTACACTTCCTGAGAAGTTGCAAAAATAGTGCAGAGAATTCCCACACGTCCTTCACCCTGCTTCCCCCCTTGCAGCACCTTACTTACCTGTAGTGTGGTCACTGAAACCAGGCGGTTAGCACTGGTAAAAACTTGACCTTTACACTGGTGAACAACCATAGACCCCCTCTGAATCTCACCAGGTTCCCACTAATGCTCTTTTGTTGTTGTTACGGGGCCCAATCAAGGGTCTGACGGTGCGTTCAGTTGTCCTACCTTTTTAGGCTCCTCCAGTCTCTGACACTTCCTCAGTTTTTCCTTATTTTTCATGACCCTGACGCTTTTGAATAGTACTAGTTATTTTCTACAATGTTTCTCACTTTGGATTCATGTAATGTTTTTCATGATTAGATTGAGGTTCTGCATTTTTGGCGAGAATCCTATGGAAGTGGTGTTGTGCCCATCTCAAGGGCATAATAGTATCGAGGGGTACGTGATATCGAGATACTGTGTTAGTGGTGACATTACCATCGATCGTGTGGTTAGGTGGTATCTGCCAGGTTTCTTTGTTGTAAAGTTATGTTTCCCCTTTGTAATATGTAAGATATCTTCAGGAGATATTCTGAGACTGTTTAAGTATCCTGTATCTCCTCAGACTTTCAGCTACTACTTTTATCATCCATTGGTGAATCTTGCCTGGGTTTTTTTTTTTTTTTACTCAAGAGCTCTTTTGAAGTTCTGGCATTTTCTGGCTTTAACTTACGCTAAGGGTGGTTTTTTTTTTTTCATTTTTACTTTTCCATATCTTTAGGGGAGAAAATATTAGAACTCAAAGATGACTTTTTAAATGCAAGTGTTTTTAGAGTAAGGAATCAAATCTAGAGGGAAGTAAAAGAAAAAAACATGAAGCTAGAGGTAAGGTTTATGAAAGAACAATGAATGCTAGGAGGGTTTGTATACCTCCTTGAGAGGGACCTGAATTTGACTCTACATTTTTCAGGAACAAATGTAGAGACAGCATCACAATTAGAACAAGATTCAGTGCAAAAAAAAAAAAGATTCAATGTAATATAATTTTAAAAGTCATTCGTTCAAATTCCTGGAATTGAAATCTTCAGAGAAAAATTTACTAGGGGCTCTCAACGAAGAAGACAGTATGTAATGTGATTAATATCCTCAAAACATTCTCATGGAATATGACATTTTTATAGGATATTTTCTTAAAATGGAGGTATAGTAGGTATTATTTTGCCTTTAACTTTTCTAAAAGAGTGATTATTAGAGTGAGATGTAATGGATTAGAAGTCGATCTGAACTCCAGAGGCCCTTAGAACTCACAAACTGTTTTAAGGTTTGTGAAATTACTTGGGGATCAAATTACTGACCAGATAGTTTTCACTCTAACAAAAATTCAATTTCTGCTATTCAAATGTTACAGTACTAAATAACCAAAATCTTCTCATGATAGTACTTTCTCTGGAGTAGAAATCATTTAGTCTCAAACCACGTAAAACAGATTAAATAGAGATGTCCCCAAATGACCTTTTTATACGATAGTACCACAATATTAACCTTGAAGAGAAAATTAACAAAATTGACATTTGTCAAGCATTCACCTTATTTGTTGTAATTCTGGACTTTTTCCTTCTGGTTTTGCTTTTTTTTTTTAATTGACATATAGTTGATTTACAATATTATATTAGTTTCAGGTGTACAGCACAGTGATTTAGTGTTTTACAGATTATACTCCATTAAATGTTATTATAAGATAAAGGCTATAATTCCCTGTGCTGTACAATAAATCCTGGTTGCTTATCTATTTTATACATAGTAGTTTGTATCTCTTAATCTCATACCCCTAACTTGCCCCTCCCCCTTTCCTCTCCCCTCTGGTGACCACTAGTTTGTTTTCTATATCTGTGAGTCTGTTTCTGCTTTGCATGTATATATATTCATTTGTATTTTTTTTTAGATTCCACATATAGGTGATATCATACAGCATTTGTCTTTCTCTGACTAATTTCACTAAGCATAATATTCTCTAGGTCCATCCACGTTGCTACAAATAACGGCATTTCATTCTTTTTATGGCTAATAGTCCATTGTTTATATGTACCACGTCTTCCTTATCCATTTGCCTGTTGACAGTGCTTGAGCTGCTTCCATGTCTTGGCTATCGGCAGTAGTGCTGCTGTGAACATTGGGTGCATGTATCTTTCCGCATTAGTGTCAGGTTTTGCTTCTGACCATAATCTTACCCACCGGCACAGAACCCTGAGAAAGGGTGTTAAGAGAAGTGGGAAGCAGAGAAAAGGCACTCATACGCTGCCTAGGTTATCTCTCACTGTGTTTCTATCTCCAAAGAGCTAGAAGTATTTGAGATTTTGACATTATCTTAAAATATGTGACTTTTGATCTGCAGTGAAGGTTTGCTATTTTTAACAGAAAAACTTAAAAAAACCCTTTCACAATATTTATATGAATGGCTGCCTACCTGAGATATGCAAAGTGTATTTGTACATTTAGAACAACTTTCAGTAAAGGAACACTAAATGCATAATTACTTTTTTCATTGTATATCCCGTTAGGGTCTGGGTCTCTGGATTATTTTGCAAATCGCCACATCAGCAGTTTAATTTGGTTGAACTTCATATTCCAGTTAAGCATTTGTTGAGTACCTAAAATGTGAGCTTGGGAATGTGTTAAAGACCAAAGATACAAAGAAGAAAAGTTATCATTATTGATAAAAACATGAAAGATTAAAAAATATTTTAACACAGATTTTTAAAAAAATTACAAATCAGTTTATTTCCCATAAAATGTATCTGGGAATAAAATAGCCCCAACATGGTATCAGCTCAAATTAGGTAAAAAGATAACCCAGGGTAAGTGGACCACATTTGGCAGGGTTCATAGAATTTCCATGTTATCTGCATTTGTTAGGTTATATGCTGAAAATAAAATACTATAAAAGTTTCCAGCCAGAGTGGTGCTTTGGCATGACTTTTAACTGCCCTGTACCATCTTTTTAAAATGTACCTTATATGGCCAAGGAATTAGCATTTTAATAAAAAATCCAGATGTGATGATTGAGATTTGTTTTTTAAATACTGTTTGAGAACTCAGGAATAGAACCAAGTCAAAGTTGTTGAAGGTTATAAACCTAATCTTTACTATTCAGAAGCTAGAAATAGCACAATTTTTGATAGGCAAATCTTGAGGAAATCTTAGATTTTAAAACCTACACATTTATAATTAATTGTTTCTTGACCAAAAAATGTGCTATAATGAATGGGGAAAGGATAGCCTTTTCACAAGTATCAATGGCTCTGGAACGATTGACTGTCCATAAGGCGAAAAAAAGAACCTCTACTTTCGCCTCACACTGTTACCAAAGAAACGTGAAATAAATCCTGGACCCAAACATGAATGTTAAAAGTATGAAACCCTAGGAGAAGATCTTAGCAATGTTGGTTCAGGCAGAATTTTTCCTTGATTGGAATAAAAAAGCATGAGCCATGAAAGAAAAAAATTGATAACTTGGACCTAATCCAAATCAAAACTTTTGCTCTTCAAAAGACACTTTAAGAAAATAAAAAGGCAAGCCATGGACTGGAAGAAAATATTTGCAAAATATGTACCTTATATAAAAGATTCTTATCTAGTACATATTAAGAAGTCTTATAAAGTTAATGAGGCAACGCACTTTTAAAAAATCAGAAAGTCATTTAATAGACTCTTCACCATAGAAGATGTACTGTAGTAATTGAAAATTTAACTATTATGTTGTTGAGGCACTGGGTTTATCTAACCCACCCATGAAAACTGAAATGCACGCAAATCAAAATGGTGCACAGCAAGGACTACCTATATTTTAAAACCATAATCACAACTACTTTCAACGTTTATGAATTTCATGGGTTTTCATTTGTACTAAGTGTCAGACAAGGGACACATCCTATAGTATTTTGGGGAGAGCTCCACACCATGAGTGTGTTGACATCTGGTATTAAACACTCTTTGCCCTAGTTGCCCTTACTGACTAGTAATAAAAATGACCCACATGTATTGCATCAAGTGTCAAGCATAGTTGTAAAGGCTCATCTCATTGTCTCTTCTCACCGCAAAGTTAAGTACTGTTATTCTTTGTGGAGGCTTAGGTAGGTTCAGTAATTTGGAGAGAAGAGATTCAAACTCAGCTGGACTCCAGCACCTGTGCCCTTCACTGCTGTTATACACGTGGAAACGAACCATGTGGTGACTTTGCAACGAGGGGAAACACAAGGAGTTGTGACACTATGCCAGAGTGGACAACTTAGCTGTGGGACCACGAGAGACTTTCCCCAGGAAACAAGGTTTCACTTCTTCTTCGGTGAGAATGAACGCTAGACACACATGCAGGGAGACAAGTGGGTTCTAACCAGGCCTTTGTCAATACCTGGGTAGGCAGTATAGACCAGTGATCTCCCTGAACAAGATTCTGTCCTTCACTCACACGGCTACTGTCTTTTCAAGCTTCAGCTTTTCATGCTTATCAAGAAATAGGCACCTTTAGGGGATAAAGGTATTTATTATCTGAGTTTATGTTTGCAAATAATGTTTGTTTACTATCTTCTATTCCCTTCTCATTTCCACGCCAACAATTTGATGAGGAAACGCAAGATTTTTTAAATAGTTCTTATAAAAGTTGACATTGGCAGTGTCATGAAACAAATTATCATCTCTATTTTCTTAAGGTCACACAACACAGATCCTCTGATTTGCATTTCCTTGTGCTCAAATTCCTGAAAATTAATCGATGTGATTTAAACAACGGATAAGCATGTAGATTATGTATTGGCCCGATGGAGGAAGGTGTTTATGTGTGCCTTCCATGTGCCAGGCACTTTCACATACATTGTTTAACTCTCACAACACCTTGAAGTTATTGTTCCTGTAGAATAGTTGGCGATACTGCGGCTCAGAGGAGTGGAGCAGCTTGCTCCGAGTTACACAGCTACAGGTGCAGAGCCAGCATGCTGATTCCAGCGGATCTTTCTCCACAACTTACGCCGGGAATCGTCTGCTTCCCATGCCATTACCCAGCTAATCCAGCTGTCTCTTGGCTCAGACAAGTCGCCATGAGCGTAAGATAGAAGGAGATCCTGCTTCACAAGACCATTGTTTGTTTTTTTTTTAATGTTTTTCTTTTTTTTAGTATTTATTTATTATTTGGCTGTGCCAGGTCTTAGTGGTGGCACGCGGGATCTTTAGTTGCAGCATGTGGGATCTAGTTCCCTGACCAGGGATCAAACCCAGACCCCCTGCATTGGGAACACGGAGTCTTAGCCACTGGACCACCAGGGAATGAACCAATTCATGCCTACTCCACATTCCTCACTCCCAGCCAGACTCTGATTTGGGTTCCTAACTGCCCATTACCCATGTTTCTTATTTCTACCTTGATTGGTCTTCTTGACTATTTGGTACCCGACTGATCTTTAGCTTTTATTTGATCACTTTGAACTCTATCTGAGATCCATTCGACAATGGAATCCTCTTAGTGTACCTTTTCAAGCAGAATTATTGGTCCAGATCCCAGGACAAGAAACAGACCTTTTCCTGGTGTTTGTATAGGATGACCAGAAGTGTAATCTTCCTATAGTGTCCTGCAAGTCACCTGGGTCCTATGGTATCAGAGGAAATGCTCACTCATGCGTTACCTTTTTTTAAATTGAAGTTTAGTTGATTTACAATATTGTTAGTTTCAGGTGTACAGCATAGTGATTCAGCTATTTCTTTGCAGATTATATTCCATTATAGGTTATTATAAGATATTGAATACAATTCCCTGTGCTATACAGTAAATCTTTGCTGCTGATTTTATATATGGTAGTTTGAATCTGTTAATCCCATATTCCTAATTTGTCTCTCCCTTTCCCCTTTGGTAACTGTAAGTTTGTTTTCTATGTCTGTGAGTCTGCTTCTGTTTTGTATATTGATTCATTTGTGTAATTTTTAGATTCTACGTATAAGTGATATTTGTCTTTCTCAGACTTTTTCACCAAGCATAATATTCTCTAGGTCCATCCATGTACTCTTTTTTTTTTTTTTTTTAATTCTTTATTTTATTTATTTATTTTTGGCTGTGTTGGATCTTCATTTCTGTGCTAGGGCTTTCTCTAGTTGCGGCAAGCGGGGGCCACTCTTCATCGCGGTGCGCAGGGCCTCTCACTATCGCGGCCTCTTTTGTTGCGGAGCACAGGCTCCAGACGCGCAGGCTCAGTAGTTGTGGCTCACAGGCCTAGTTGCTCCGCGGCATGTGGGATCTTCCCGGACCAGGGCTCGAACCCTTGTCCCCTGCATTGGCAGGTGGATTCTCAACCACTGCGCCACCAGGGGAGCCCCCCATCCATGTACTCTTTATTCTGAACTTTTTTGTTCAATAATAGCTTTAGAAAAGCAGTGTCTGCTTTTTTTCAACCTTAAAAATGTTGAAAACAAGATTTTATCTCATATAAATTCTAAAGTTTTATACATTCATTTAAAAAAGTGTTAGTTCTCTTTTTAAATTTTGCATTGACAACTGCAGAAACTTCTGTCCATTTAAATAGCCGTGCTTGAAAGTCACTTCGACTTTTGAAAGCTGCCAGATTGCCTTATCATTGTCTTTGAGAGATTAGGGATGCTTGTTTGGAAGGTTGCTTTATTTCTAAATAAAACTGAAGTTTTGTTGTTGCATTGTAATGTTTCATTTTAATCTGGTTGGTTTCTATCTGGAGATAATTTATAATAGGAACCAAAATAGTTCAATGAAAAACCTTCCTTTATAAATGGCTGACTGTCATTTGCTGCCTTTAGGTGTCCTTGTCAGCCGCATTAGACCACTGCGTTTGATAGACAGGGAAGAATTTTCTCTGGGCTCTTTAGGTTTGTGTCGGAGCAGGAATTCTATTCCTTTCTTAAACATGAACCATCGACAAGAGGAAGAAGCCATTTTTCCATATAAATATCCTTCAAAGCAAGAAAATGAAAACCACAGACGAGTTAGATACTTTTCAGTAAGAAAAAGGTGCTTTCAGTACATATGAGTATGACTGGAAAACAGCAATGAAAAAATAAGTATTCATGGAGAGAAATTAAGAATGGTTTTTTTACATATATTTTAGTAGTAAAGTGCCACTTCAATTTAGAGTTGTAGACAAAAATAAGGCATTCTGTTATTGTAGAAATGCATGGCTTGTCCTTTAGCTTTAAGTTATCGATAGATTAATGAAGAGCAAAATTTTTAAAACTTTTATTTAATTAAATCACACTTTTCTTATGAAATTTAGATACTGTTTCAAACACTATCTCATTCATAAGGCTTGACTTTCGTGGCTGTAACTTGTACGTGATTAAACGTGTACAGAAAGTACAAAGCATGTCCTGACACGAGTCATAATTGTCCACAGCCAAGATGGCGTGGGATGGAGGGACCCGCTGATGAGAAGCATCCCATCACACTGGCCTCTCGGTTCCTTTAGCCCATCACTCTTCTCCTCAGCTCTCTGCCCATGGTTATGACCTAGAGTCCTTGCCCTTTCTAATATCTGTACCATCTTCAAAGTCTTGGCTTCAGGCATTCCTCTCCCTCTCTACCTGTCCCTAGCCCACCCCCTTTCTAACTCAGTTTAGCATCCTCACTAAGATCTTTGCCCCACGGGGACTTCTAATCCAAGATCCTCGCCATTTTTCACATTCCATCAACTTCCTTGTGCCTTCACTCCCCAGCTTAGGTTTCATGTCCCATCAGTGCACTCACCACCCCCTTGGACTGCCCTCAACTTCCTCCACCCTCCCTTGCTTACAAATCCCCAAGCCTGGTTAAACCAAATTTTCATGGACCCTACTCTTGTATCTAAACAGTTGAACACAGTTCAAGAGAAGACACACTTACGTTAACTGGTCTCACTTAAACTTAAGGCCAAAAAGCTCGAGTGGGCCCTCAGCACTTCCTAGTTAATTCATTTTCCCGCTCTCTAGGAAAATTTCATACCTCTCTTTTCTTCTCAAACCTCAAACAGTTCCTTTTCCTTCCTTCCTCTCATTGTCGACTGTTGTTTTGCTGGAAAAGTAGAAGCAACAGAAGAGAACCACCTCGTCAGCCCATCCCACATCCCCCTCCAGCTGCATCCGTGTCTGTGTAGTCACCCCTCCCCCCTTAGAACACGCGTGGACACCTTACTTAAGGAAGCGTGTGCCTCTGTCTAAGGACTTCGCTGGTGCACTGCACGCCTCACCTCTCCCGAAGGACTTTTACCTTTAATCATTCATCTCTTCTCTTGTAGCAACATTTTTCTCTCTACAGTATTATTTCCCAAATCATAAAAACATTCTATAATATGTTAAAGAATTCTTTGACCACTTATACCAAATTATGCTATGTTATACTGTGGTAGCAAATTGACCCCAGGATTTCGGTGGCTTAACAAAGGTTTACTGTTAAGTCATAAGAAAGCGCTGTTTTTGTAGGTCTAAACTGGTTAATTACCAATAAATTTCATGTGATTAATACTTCCCCGGATCATAAGTCAAGTATCATTCGACAAAGAGACTCCACTATCTTTAATATTTTTTTATTCTGTATAGATTTAATATTAAAATATTTTTAAAAGAGTACAAGCAAAAACATAGGAAAGTATTTTTATAGTCCTAAAGTACAAAGGTCTTTAAACTTCTTAATTTTTAAAAATTCTACCTGTTTCTTTTAAGTTTTTAATGTGACCACTAGAAGATTTAAAATCGCATATGTGGCTCAAATTATATTTCTTAATAGTGGAGTGTATTTGATTAATAATGTCGTGTTAGTTAGTTTCAGGTGTATAACAAAGTGATTTCGTTCTACATATACATGCATCTATTCTTTTTCAGATGCTTTTCCCATTTAGGCTGTTACAGAGTATTGAGTAGAGTTCCCTGCACTACACAGTAGGTCCTTGTTGGTTAGGTAGTTTAGGTACAGTGTGTGTCTGTTCATCCCAAACCCCTGATTTCTCCCCCCGCCCCCTGCCCCGCCACGTTTCCCCTTTGGTAACCATAAGTCTGTTTTTGAAGTCTGCGGAGACTCCGCTATTTCGAATATCACTAGACAAGGGCCCACTTACCTGCAGGGGCTGGAAAACGGAGGTGGGGTGTGGGGAAGGGGAATGGTACTCTACGAGCAGTAAATGCTCTGCTGCAATGACGCACACCCCCTTCAGCCACCGTTCCTCTGCTTTCCTTTGTAGCCAGACTCCCCAGCGAGGGTGGGCTGCCTACCTGCTCCGTGTTCTCGCATTCTCTTCTTCCACCCGTGTCACTGGGGCTCTAGCCGCTCCAGTAACTGGAACGTGTGTCGGATCATCAAGTGGCCGCGGCACTAACCGCGGTGTGCGTCCTCCGTCTTCATCTCAGTCGACCTTTCGGCAGTCCCGACACCGCCGGTCACTTTCTCTCTGACAGACTTCAATCACGTTAGCAGGCGGTGTCACAGTCCCCGGGGGTTTCTCCTGGTTGGACACCTGCTGTGGTAGTGGCTCCACCTTGCCCTCACGCCCCTTCATGCTTCTCTTCTCTCCCTGGCTGACCCTGTCTCGCCCCACAGCGTCAACGCCGTCCGCATGCTGGCAGCTTCCAGTCTGCATCTCTCGTCCTCGTCTGTCTCCCGAGCCCCGGACTTGTATCTCCAGCCTCGTCCTAGGTGTCGGCCCCGAATTCTGCTGGGATGCTAGGACCCCGCACTCACCACTTCCGAAACAGACCTCTCGGTTCCCCTCCGGTCTCCTCCAAGTCAGGAAGTAAGACTCGCGGGCGTCCCTGACGCAGTGCGTTCTTTCACGGCCACCTCCTTCCTATCAGGAAGTCCCCCTGGTTTTGTCTTCAAAGTACGTCCCACGTCAGACGGCTTCTCGTCACTTCTGCCACGACCGCCTGGTTTAGAGCGTCCTGGACTCTCTGGGCCGGACTGTGCGGCGGCGCTCGCCTGGTCCCCTCTCCGCACTCGTTCTCTCCAAGCGCTGCTGCCCCCACGGGCCCCTGTCCTCAGCCCCTCGCGTCGGCTCCCCAGCACCGTCAGGGCAGAAGGGGAACTCCTCGCTTTGCCCTCAGGTGCAGTGGGATCTGGGCCTCACCTTTCCGGCTCACCTCCTGCTCCGCCCCCGTCACCCAGATCCAGCAGGGGGCTTTCTCGCCATTTGTAAATAGGCCGAGATTGTTCTGGATTTCTCCTCCAGATCTCATAGCATTCAGTGACCGGCTGGTTCCTGCCTAAATGGTAGCGCCCCCTCTCACTTTCTGTGCTTGGACCCTGCCTTTTTTCTCCACATTACTTTGCACTTCCTGGGATTTATTATTTTTATTGCTTGATTTTTCACTGTTGTTTCTCCTGTGTCTGGAACAGTGTCTGGCACATCGTGGGCAGCCAATAAAAATTTGTTGGCTAGATGGACAGATGGATGGATGGACGGATGGATCTTTATTGTTTTTTCAACTCTAGCTCCCCAATTAGACTGAAAAGATTTCGTAAAGAATAATTCTTGGGCCGTGGTTTCACCAACCAGTGAAACTGACACAGACACTTCTTGCTCTCTGGAAATGGAATAGAGCAAAACATTTTTTTCTGCTTTTGTATCAAATACGATTTGAATGAACTTAATGAAGCTTAAAATTATGAAAATAACACAGAACTAGTGAACCTTTGAAAGAGGATAACTAAAGTGATAAAGGGAATGAAGCAACTTGGACATGAAGACGTAAGTTTTCATTTTAGGCAGAAGATCGAGAGATTCTATGATCACATTCTCTAATCTTCTCATACCATGAGTGGGTTAATTCTGATTTTTTTTTCAACACTGTTTAGAAGAACTTGAAAGAGATAGTTTCAAAACAAATAAAAGGAAGTACAGGAATGCCTCATTTATCAGATATTGCTTAGGAATAAATTGTTCCACGTGTCAGTTTCCAAATAACTAAAATGTAATCACCATGTATGTGCCAAAACGTTCATTTTGAAGGCTTTCTCTAACATACCGCTCTACTCTTTTCGACAAAAAATGCCGAAACCATCAATGCCCCTTCCTGACAACTCAGAGTCATCACTGTGAACGTTTGGTGCCACGCAGAACCTCCCTACAATAAATGTGCCCCACGTGGTCATTCTGGTTCTCTCTCCCTTTCATGGTTCTTCCCACCCCTCCCTCTTCTTTCTGTTGTCACTTTATCCTAGTGGCAGCTGCTTTCAATTTGTTGACTGATTTTCTACACCCGATAGCATGGGCAGGGGCCGCGGGGCAGCTCCTAAATAATATACATGATCGTCCCTGGAACTCTGACCTCCGGGCAAGGGAGTATTGTGGTGGTAGCAGAAATAGTAAAATAACATAAAATATATTAATGATGGTGTTGATGAAGACCTTTATGACTCTTCCTGTTACTGTGAAGATTATGGGTACATAATGGACTTGGCCAGATGGACTGTGGAGCTGACCTAGCATGGTGGTGTTTAATCTTGTTCTGTTAATAGTGTAGCGGAGATGTAATTCATACTTAGGGTGACCTCAGGTTCCTGTTTCAATGCCTGTTTTCTCGCTGTGACTCTTAACACTCCATTCACTCTCAAAAGTTACCCAATTCTGACAATAAATTATACATTCACCCATATACATATAGTATTTTAAATAATTCACAAAGCACTATTAATTTTTTTCCTTCAGCCCAGAATGTAGCCGCCTGAAATTGGCAAATAAAATTCAAATAAGGGATTTTTTAAAATGATGACATCAGCAATATACTTTATGTAAAATTATGTTCAATGTACTAAGCAAAAAGAAAAATGTGAATTGAGGACAGTTTTCCTGATATTTAACTGTAAACTATATATCTCTTCTAAGGGAAATTTTGGCGGTTTATATAGTGCTCCCAGCATATGTGTTGAGTGAATAATTAGATTTCTTCACCAACATTTGAAACGGAAAAATATCTAAAATTTGTTTTTTAAAAAAAGCTTTATAGACTTAGAATACAAAACAGCATCAGGAGCATAGATTGCACATTTAATTTTAATGATACAAAGAAATTTTCTTTTATATTTGTGAGTCAAAGCTTTTCTTGTTTTTACTTAAATTGCTATTCCTTTTGGCTTAGATAAACCAGACAATACACATTTTTAGAAACTATAGGTAATTAATCCCAACTCTTTTAAAACACGTTAAAAGGTTATTGAAAAGTGGCAAATTCTTTTGGATGAGGCTTTGTTTAATGTTTAATTTCTTTTATCTGTGTTAAGTAAGCATCTGTTCTAAAGAAATATAATCTCAAGATATTCACAGCTATTAGCTTGAGGTTAAATATGTGTTAAAAACAGAATCATTATTTCTGTCATTGTGGATTTGTTTACATCTAGGCTATCTTAAATAATTCATAAATATAAACTATTTTAAATTCATTAAGTATCACTAACGTGTGAAAATTCAGAATTAACAGAAGTGCTCAATGATTTATAAAAGGATTCTCTTGATTAGAACAGTACAAAAACATGTTAAGACATTTAATATAGGAAAAATTTACCAAGAACAGTCAAGCATTGTAACATCAGTGATCCAGAAGTTATCTTTATGATCCAGAAGTTATATTTATGAAATTATCTATTTGGAGGGAATGGAGAATAAGGTTTTTGCCTTTTGGGGTACCATATAGTACTTGGTTAAATAAGCAAATTATTATTTGAAAAACTGTATTTTGAGAAAATAATGCAACCCCTAAGTATTTTGGGAAAAGACTTCCTTGCTGGATGCAAGTTCATTTTGCATACACATTAATTACATTTTGACATTTTTTGATGCAGGTATGAGATACTTTTCTTTTAATCACGTATTTACCACTTTTTTTCCATTTAAAAATGATGCATGGTAGAGAAAACAAAGATGAATATTGTGTATGCACCAAGATACTTCTCTATCATCATCTTCATTTCTGCATTTATTACTTTTTCAGTTATCTAATGTTGTAAAACAAATCACCACAAAATGTAGTGGCTTCAGAAACAACATTTATTATCTCTTAACTGCTTCTGTGGGTCAGGAGTTGGAGAGCTGTTTAGCTGAGTGTTTCTGGCTTGGATTCCTCCTGTGGCTGCAGTCGGGCGTAGCTGAGGCTGAGGCCATCTGAGGGCTTCTTCACTCACATTTCTGGTTTGTACAGGGAAGGCTGTCTAACAGCTCCACATCTCCACGTGGTCTCTTCACGTGGCAGCTTCAGGGTAGCTAGACTTCTCAAGTGTTGGCTCAGGACTCCCAACACACGTGTCCTGAGACAGAGAACCAGGTGGGATCCATATCACCTTTCTGACCTACCCTTAGAAATCAAGCACTGTCATTTCCACCTCATTCTTTTGCTGGAGGCGGTTACAAAGTTCTGCCCAGGCTCCAGAGGAGAGAGCAGAGACCCCATCTCTTGATGGAGGAACGTTGACACTATGTTGTGAGAAGAACATGTGGGAAGGTGTATATACTGGTGTGGCCATCTTTGGAAAATAGTTCGCTACACGGATAAAACATATGACTGACTCTAATGTGCTGGGTGCTGTGATGAGTCCTGGGGATGAGAACGTGAGTCAGTTCTTGCTCGCGATGCTGATAGTCTAGGGAGAGGATCATCGTGTAAACAAATGTTACACAGGGGGAGAAGTGTATTAAGATAAGAGAATGACTCACTTGATGGGAGGTGGGATGTGGGAATATTTGACAGAGGAGGTGTTTTAGTGAAGACTTGAAACTTTTTTAAAAAGGGAATAATCTAGGATGCCTCTCAGTTTCCTAGCATGGGAACCAAGTGGATGAGTGGTTTCAGACATGTTGGGCTGGAGACACCTGTAAAATACCCACACAGAAATGGCCATTGGTCACCAGTAAGTCTTCCAAGGGAGAATGTTAGTGTAGAAGATGTAGATTTGAGAGTCAGTGACTTTTGGGTAGAATTTGAAGGCCTAGGCAGGGATAATATTTCCCAAGGAAAGTTTGTGGAATAAGAAGAGAAAACAGGAAAGGATGTAACCCTGTGGAAAACAACACTTAATGAGTGTTCCGGGGAGAATGCCAGGGAAAATGGCAAAATAAGAACCTCCAAAAATTGTCCTCCATAAAAGCAATGACAAAACGGGCAAAAATGATCATAACCTTTTCAGAACTACGGAAATTAACCAAAGGCTTACAGCAATCCAAGGAGCATTCATTCAAAAACAAAACAAAAATAAAATCTGGATCTTGGTAGGAACAGCCAGCTTTGTGACTTTTCAACTTTCCCTATTTCCATACTTTCTTCCCAGCTCTGCATTAGTGTTGAAAACCAACAGCCGGCAATCAAGGAGAAAATCAGCAGCCTAGAAGCCACCAGAGGGGGCAGAACAGGGCAGCTCCTTCAAAGCCCCATTTCCTGAAAACTATTATTTGATTACTGTTTGACCCACCTGTCTGATGGGTCCCAGGAAGACCCCACCCACAAGGCTGTCTTTATTTGTCCTGACTTGGAGCTCACTCAGTGTGAGAACCCTTTTACCGGAGGAGCATTTTTCAAAAACAGCTAGAGATCATTGTTTAGGGTCCCAGCTGCCTGAGGTGGTGTGTAACAGTCGGGGAAAACAGTAGGCTAACTCAAAAGCTTAAGGTGTAAGCTGGGACCAAGCTGTCCCCGGGGGCTTTGGTGATCTGCAGTATATCCCTTGGACTCTAGCGTGCCGTGTACACGCGTAGGGCTGTGTGCGTGCTCAGCAAAGGTCTGAGACGGTTCCAGTTCTCACCTCTGGCTGACCTTGAGCCTCTGCACAAGTGGGAAGAGAAGGCAGGGTTGTAATCTGCCACTCGAGTGTGGAAGGTGTGCACTCACATGCACACAGAGCCCTTGGTGAAATCTGGAAGACCTGTTGGTTCCAGGCATTTAAGGAAACCTCTCCCCAGTCATCAGCAGACCACTAACGGAGCAGAGACTTCCGTGACCGCGTATGACAGAGAATACATACTTTATAGCATTCGTTCAGAGGAGTCACTAAAAAACAAAACAGACAAACAAAAAAACCCTAGCAACAACAACAAACCCTGGGGAAAGGAAAGAATCTGATTTCCATAATTGCCACATTATCATATTCAAAATGTCCAGTTTTTAGCAAAAGAATTATGAGACATGCAAAGAAACAAAAAAGCATGGCCTAGGGGCAGGTTAAAAACAAAATCAGTAGAAACTGTTCCTGAGGAAGCCCATGTTGAACTTACTAGATAAAAGTCTTTAAATCAGCTCTTTTAGATATGCTCGAAGAACTAAAGAAACTATGTCTAAAGAACTAATGGAAATATTAACAGCTGTTTTCTGATCAGAAACCATGAAGGTCAGAAGGCAGTGGAATGAAATATTCAAAGTCCTGAAAGAAAAAGACTATTGACCAAGAATTCTACATCCGGTAAAATCATTCTTCAAAAATGAAGGAGAAATAAAAGATTCACGGATAAACGAAGACTAAGAGAATTTGTTGATAGCAACCTTGCTAGGCCTAAATGTAAGAGTTAAAGTTATAAAACCTCTTAAAAGAAAATATACCAGTAAATTTTGGGGACCTTGGATTAGGCAATGGTTTCTTAGGCATGACAACAAAAGCAGAAGCAACAAAAGAGGACATAGACAAATTGGACTCTATCAAAAGTAAAAACTTTTGTGCTTCCAAGAATATAGCCAGCAAAAATGTGAAAAGATAACCCACAGAATGGGAGAAAATATTGGCAACTCATCTATCTGTTAAGGGTCTAGAAACCCATATGAAGAACTCTCATAACTTAACAATAAAAAGACAGGTAATGCAATTTTTAAATGAGCAAACGATTTGAATAGACATTTCTCCAAACTAGGTATACAAATGGCCAATAAGCACATGAAAGGATTCTCAGCATCATTTGTCATTACAGAAATGCAAATCAAAATCCCAATGCAATACTACTTCACACCCACTAGAATGGCTGTAATCAAGAAGACAGACAAGAAGAAGTGTCAGAGATATGGGCAAATTAGAACATAAGGTGCAGCCGCTTTGGAAAACCATGTGGCAGTTTCTCAAAAAGTTAAATATAGAATTACTATAGGGCCCCTCAGTTCCACTCCCGAGTGTTTCCCAAGAGAATTCAAAACATGTTCATGCAAAAACTTGTACACAAATGTTCATAGCAGCATTATTTACAGTATTCGAAAAGTAGAAACAACCCAATTCCCATCTAATGATGATAAGTAGACAAAATGTGGTATATCCATCCAGTGGGATGTCATTTAGTCATAAAAAGTAATGAATTACTGATACATACTACAACAAGGATAAACCTTGAAAATATTGTGCAAGTGAAAAGAGCCAGACACAAAAAAACCACATATTATATTATTTCCATGTATATGAAACATTCAGAATAGACAAATTCATCGAGACCGAAGGTAGATTAGGGGTTTCCTGGGCCTGAGGGGAGGCAGGGATGGAGAATGACAGCTAATGGTACAGGGTCTCCTTCAGGTGATGAAAATACTCTGGAATTAGACAAATACGATAATTGCACAGCTTTGTGAATATACTAAAAATTGCTGAACTGTACACTTGAAAAGGGTGAATAAGATGGTAAATAAATTATATCTCAATTTAAAAAAAGAAAATGGGTTATGGAAGCGAAGGCCATCAGTAATACTGGGAAGAGTGTATCAAGAGGTGGGAACAGCTATGAGAGATGACTTCACATCCACACAGAGACAAGGTTCTCATCCTCAGTTTCTAAGGGATTATTTATGATTCACCCATAGTTAGATCTCTCAATACATCTTCCATTTATCCCAGTTGCACTCTGAAAAATATACCAAAATTAAACATCTTTAAACGAAGAATTACTATAGGAAAATCCATTTGTGAACGTGTCAGCATTTGGGTGCCCACGTGTTTCTGTAAGATAGATGGTAGAAAGGTAGATAACATGTAAAGAGTTCAAAATGCTGTTGTTTCCTTTGGTTTAATTTTCTGATTGCCCCTAATGTAACTTTCTCCTTCAGAAAGAGGCACAAGGCTGGGATAACCCCATTTCACTTCATTTGTCTCCTCAATTACTGTAGCTGTGTTAGGACTTGAAACAAAAGCAGCAATTCTCCGACTGTCGCCACCGTTTTCTGCTCTGCTCTTCTGGTTCCTTCTCCTTAGTCCTGGGGGATGCGTCTTCCCTGTGATAGCTCATCTCGCTCCCGGCTCATAAACCTCTGATGCACCCACTGCATCCAGAGTAACATCCAAATTCCTTGGCCTGAGACCCCTTGATTTGGCGAAAACCCTGAATTTTTGGCTCTGAAGTCAGAGTTGAGTAGGAGACAAAAACAAGAGAGTAGATCTAACCAATAATGTGGTATGTCTGGGTGAAGCAGAGAGATGAGTGTGTTGGGGGCATCAGGAGCTTTTCGTCTAAGCTGTGAAGGATATAGGGTTTCTTATTGGTAGATATTCCTAAGGATCTTCTGTTGGCAGCCACAGATTTTATTTCAAATGTGGGGAAGAAAAAAACACTTTAGGAGATTGTGCATAGAAAACATTTTCTCATTATTTCACCTCAAAATAAAAGGGAAACAACACTGGAGAATTAAATACTACATTTTTATATTTCAACTTTGTAAACCAAATAGAGGGGAACAGCTTTTGAGTATATTTTGGGTTGAAACATTTGTATTATAGCTTTGACCAGTCAAGACAATTTTAAAATTTAGTTTCTGCCTGTTTGGCTAGTAAATTATTTAGTTCATGTCTTTTGGTTGTTCTGTATTTAAATATTCAGAAGGCTTGTGACCATTTTAAAAGATTGAGAGTCCACCAGAGCACTCCGGAACAAAGCCTGGCTTGTGGTACATTTGCATATAGAGTTTTATTTGTTCTTTTATTTGGGATGATTTGAAAAGCAGTCATACAGTTCATCAGAAAAGCACTTCAAGGATTTTAGTAGCTTTGCATTCTGAAGCAATTAACTATAACCTTTCCAAAGAAGAGACAGTAAAAATTCTTCGAATTTTTCCAAGTTCTGTTCTGAGATTACAGTACTAGAGGTGAGTGTTTCTGACACATGATAGGTATGAAGCATGTCAGGAAGCTGGTTTAGAATGTGAGCAAGGATATGTGCAAATCTAAAGGAGATTTAAGAAAGGATAGAAGACAGGATAACAGAAAACACCCTCTAGAACCTGGGTCTGCTATGGCTTCAGTCTGTACGAGTCAAATAACCCACCCAGGGGCACTGGCAACATTGAGTGTGTGGACCTGCAAAGCAGGGGATCAGATTGTGGCCCACAGTGGATTCAGGAAGATAGATGCAGCGCATGGATGGCGTCTTGGAAGTCCCAGCAATATACTCACCTAGGTGAGAATCTTTCATTCAAATACCTGTAAGAAGACGTTGTGTCAAATTTTTGAATTGAAGTGATGAATATATAATTTGTCTTTTATAACCAAATACACTGGAGAGGCGACAGGAGGTGACTTCTCACTGACTGGATCATAGGCTGACCAGTACCTAAAGAACCAAGGGGCAGGGGTCTGGGGGGGATTCTGTTGAGACTCTCGGTGCTAGGAAACCAGTGAGGTTCCAGAGGCTACGTGGAGCTCCGGAAGCCCAGCCAGACCACGTGGCCGAGGCTTCGTCCTCTGCAGGGGTGCTGGGCGGGGGGGCTGGGGGCAGCCCCGCTCGGTCACCTCGGTCAGGAGCGTGAGACCCTCAGGCCCATCGCCACCCGCAGCACCAGAGCCACCATGACCCCCTGAAAAGTAGTCTCACAAGAGACCTTAGCACCCTCTGGTCTGACATTTCCTGCCCTGAATGCAGACGCATGTTCAGACAGAGGGAATTTCAGAGAAACTTCAGTTCTAGCAATTCCAAAGACAGGTCTTGATTTCATTATAAGTAGTGCCTAATTATCTAACCTATCCTTTTTCTATATCATAACCAAATATAATTTTCCTTTTTTTTTAGAGTCTCCTAAGATTCCCATGTTTGTGTTTATTCACTTATTTCAAATTAAATGGAGAAATTTAGTCCTTTTCTTTGAGAAAAGAACATTAGTATGCGACTAGTCCCGCATTGTTTTAATGAGAACAAAAGCAAAATGTTCCAAAATTTTTTACTTGCAGCTACAAAGCACGTTTAAGGAATAAAAATCTCCTTCATTAAATGCATGAGAAAAAAAGAATTGTTTTGAAGTTCTTATGATCGGCTTGTATAGGCTTCATTGTAAACTGATACTAAAGAGTCCCCATTATGATCTGTGTATTTTGGTGCCAGAAGGTTTTTTTCTTATGCTAAATTATTAAGTTCTGTCAGCTGCTGGGCTGTCATGTAGAGATATAGTAAATCACATTATATTTTGTCATGGATTACATGAAGCAATAAATTTGGGAATAAAGATCAAAGTAGTTCCACAATCACATCTGAGCATAGGAGGGATGTTTAACTTGTAGAAAACTGATTTAGGTGAAGCTGTTGCAGTCCTTGTGTGAATTCGAAATGAATTTGGATATTTGGTTGAAAATGAATGAGGATCAAACCCCAAAATGACTTTCCATATTTGTATTTAGCTCAGAGACGTTAATTCTAACACCTAGCTGTGTGATTTGAATTAGATAAATAACTACATGCTGAAAATGGTGGACTTGGTGAAAATTGTATTTATGTATTTTAATTGCTTTCATGAGTAAACAGTATATTCCAGTCTATTTTTGTTTGGGGTTTGGGGGGAGCACATAATTAGTCACATACTCTGGTAGTAATAGTGTCTGGCTCCTTGGAACTGTTTGCTTTTTACTGCATTTAAAACCAATAAAAGTAAGCCAGCCTAAGATCACTAAGCAACCTTGATTATTTAGATCTTGGTGGTTATTATCTTTGTTCTGTGTTACCATAGAAACCCTTTCAGGGTTATCAGAGTTGATGATATTCATTCATTTAAAACAACCAGGATACGTTCGGTAGATTACTTCTTTCTGCCCGTGGACGCCGGCGAGTAAGCATCGTTGACGTCTCCCCCCCTCCACTGCCGTCATGTCTAAGTCAGAGTCACCCAAAGAGCCCGAACAGCTGCGGAAGCTCTTCATCGGAGGTTTGAGCTTTGAAACAACCGATGAGAGTCTGAGGAGCCATTTTGAGCAGTGGGGAGCGCTCACAGATTGTGTGGTAATGAGGGATCCAAACACCAAACGCTCCAGAGGCTTCGGGTTTGTCACATATGCCACTGTGGAGGAGGTGGATGCGGCCATGAATGCAAGGCCACACAAGGTGGATGGAAGAGTGGTGGAACCAAAGAGGGCCGTCTCAAGAGAAGATTCTCAAAGACCTGGTGCCCACTTAACTGTGAAGAAGATTTTTGTTGGTGGCATTAAAGAAGACACTGAGGAACATCATCTAAGAGATTACTTTGAACAGTATGGGAAAATTGAAGTGATTGAAATCATGATTGATCGAGGCAGTGGCAAAAAGAGAGGCTTTGCTTTCGTAACCTTTGATGACCATGACTCTGTAGACAAGATTGTCATTCAGAAATACCACAGTGTGAATGGCCACAACTGTGAAGTAAGGAAAGCCCTATCTAAGCAAGAGATGGCTAGTGCCTCATCCAGCCAAAGAGGTCGAAGTGGTTCTGGAAACTTTGGTGGTGGTCGTGGAGGTGGTTTTGGTGGGAATGACAACTTTGGTCGTGGAGGAAACTTCAGTGGTCGAGGTGGCTTTGGTGGCAGCCGTGGTGGTGGTGGATATGGTGGCAGTGGGGATGGCTATAATGGATTTGGTAATGATGGAAGCAATTTTGGAGGTGGTGGAAGCTACAATGATTTTGGCAGTTACAACAATCAATCTTCAAATTTTGGACCCATGAAAGGAGGAAACTTTGGAGGCAGAAGTTCTGGCCCCTATGGTGGTGGAGGCCGATACTTTGCCAAACCCCGAAACCAAGGTGGCTTTGGTGGTTCCAGCAGCAGCAGTAGCTATGGCAGTGGCAGAAGGTTTTGATTACTGCCAGGAAACAAAGCTTAGCAGGAGAGGAGAGCCAGAGAAGTGACAGGGAAGCTACAGGTTACAACAGATTTGTGAACTCAGCCAAGCACAGTGGTGGCAGGGCCTAGCTGCTACAAAGAAGACATGTTTTAGACAATACTCATGTGTATGGGCAAAAAAACTCGAGGACTGTATTTGTGACTAATTGTATAACAGGTTATTTTAGTTTCTGTTCTGTGGAAAGTGTAAAGCATTCCAACAAAGGGTTTTAATGTAGTTTTTTTTTTTTTTTTGCACCCATGCTGTTGATTGCTAAATGTAATAGTCTGATCATGACGCTGAATAAATGTGTCTTTTTTTTTAAAAAAAAACAAAAAACAAAAAAAAAAAACAACCAATCTCAACTTACTGGGCTCTTTTTACAAAAAAAAAAAAAAAAAAAATCACCGTAGAAATGAGATAGCAGAATGGTAAGCTGAAATTATGTGCTTTATATAAATTATTGTCCTAATGCTTTTTTAAAAAAAATATTTATTTATTTGGCTGCACCGGGTCTTAGTTGCAGCATGTGGGATCTTTAGTTGTGGCATGCAGGCTCTTTGTTGGAGCATGTGGGATCTTTAGTTGTGGCATGCGGGATCTAGTTCCCCAACCAGAGATCGAACCCAGGCCCCCTGTATTGGGAGCTCAGAGTCTTAACCACTGGACCACCAGGGAAGTCCCTGTCCTAATGCTTTTATTTAAGAAAGTGCCCTCAGTCATATTCTCAATTAACTAGAACAGTGGTTCTGCAATTGGGCTGATTATCAGAAGTAACAGGAGAGCTTTTAATACAAATTCCTGGATTATGAGATCCTGGTGATTCTGATTTAGTAAGTTTAGAGTCTCAAACAACATTTTTCTTCTTTCACACTGATATCATTTCTCCTAATTTCCTCCTTCATTGTAATCCTGTTTGGGGAAATAATTTTCAATGCTATAGACTATTAACAGACATTTAAGCTTTGCAAATTATTTCTCAAGATTATGTTTCCTTGTTTTATTTTGTTTCCTCTTGTCATACTTTTATTGATTCCTTTTTCTCTAGTGAAATCAGACTTACACTAATACTATAATAAATCAATCTGACATTAGATATAAACAAATCACCCCCCAAAACTGATATGAGGATTGACTTCCCCATTCCAAATGGAATCAGAATAACATGTAGTTGGGATATAGATATGATGGCCTGCAGTGCTGATTTTGGTCTGAAAGGAAGTAAAAGGTCCGTTGGTGAGTGAGTGCATCAGGTGTATTCCCAAGGGGGGTGTTAGACTAAGATGGAAGGCTTGGCAGTGATTCTGCAAAGCCCTAGTTGGAGGAAACTGAACAGTCTGAAGAACTCAACCTCTGTAATGGGGGTTGGGGAGGTGGGGAAAACCCTTCCACAGAAGATCGTGGAGATTCTGTCTTCAGGCCCCGAGCACTTCTAATGGTCTTTTTCTCGTGTCCTCTGATAATGTTGTGATGCTTCATAAGTCCAAGGCTCCCAGGTTGGAGCCACTATTTTAGACCATCACTGTGAAAAACCAAAAGCAAGTAGAGCTTTCAGAGAATGACCTGAGCTCGTGTGTTTACTACAGCTTCTGTGCAAGGAACGGAAGGACTGGGGGACTGGAGAGGTTAAGGCTGCAGAGAGGAGGCTGGGCGATGGGATCACACTCACAGTTTACATAGAACACCAGCAGGTGGATCTGTATCAGACAGAAAAAAAGTGGATGGAAAGAATAGGACAGAATTGAGAGAATAGTGAGAAGGCTGTTGTAAAATTCAGGGGAGAAAAGGTGAAGACCTACAAGTGAAAATGGGCAAGACAATCAAGGGTGAGAGAAAAGGATCCTAGGAAATTCTTCTGTTTCCGGTTTGGGTGACTAAATGATGGTGCCGTTAATGAGGTGAGGAAGGACAGATTCGGGGAAGATGATTGAGTTCAGCTGGGACGTTAGTGGAGTGCCTGTGAGACGTCTCGGAGAGCGGTGCCGTCTAACCTGCGGCTGGACAGGGGTCTGGGTGTGGGTGCAAAGGGATATCGAAGTTAGAAAGAGTAGGAATTCACACCAACAAAATGATGACTTAACACTGTAAGAGTGGATTCTAAAATTTTAAAGAAGAGTGGAGTTTAGACAGGGAAGAGCAAGTGGCATGGGGCGATTCTTATTTAAAATCAGCTGAGACCAATAAGCAATTATCAGAGGGGTGCCTGGAGAATCAAAAGGAAATAATGTCATGGATGCCAAGGCAAGTAGGAAGTTTTAATAAAAAGTAAGTCATACAGTAAAATCAAAATTTGATCCTTTGAAATACTAGTAAAATACAGACTTTCTGGAAGACTAATCAGAAAAATAGGGAGAATGCACAAATCCACAAGAGAGGAAATGAGAACAAGGGCCCCGATCCAGGAAGGATAGAAAAGATAAGAGTACAGTGAGTAACTTTATGCCGGAAAAAATTGAAAATCTGGACAAAATGGAGAAATTTCCAGAAAATGTGATTGAATGAAGAAGAAATAGAAAACTCTTAATAGTTCCATAAGCTATTAAATAGAGCATTTAGTTTTAAGTGTTTCATCAAAGAAAACAACAGGCCCAAATAATTCTATACTCAAGTTCTTATCAAACTTTCAAGGAACAGATAATTCCAATAATATACAAAGCCTTTCAGAGGAAAGAAAAAGAGGAAATATTCCCTAGTCCATTCAAGGCCAATATAATCTTGATATGAAAATCAGCCAAAAACAGTAAAAATAAAATTACATACCAGTCTCACATTTAATCTTAAGTGTAAAATTTCTAACAAAAAGTTAGAAACAGAATCTAGCAGCATATAAAAATGGTTGTGACAGTCATTTGGATATAATGCAGGAATTCAAGGGTGAATTAAGGTTAGAAACCCATTAATATAATCCATTGCCTTTTGCCAGATGAAAGGAGAGAATCCATATGATCATCTCAGATGAAGCAAAAGCATTTGGTGAAATTCCACCCCCATCTGTGATAAATAATCTTAATGAGCTAGGAATAGGAGGGAACATCCTTAACGTGATAAAGAATAGCAATCAAAACTCAGAGCAAACATCACTGTTATGGTGAAATATTAGAAGGATTCCTTTTAAAATCAGGAAAAGAGAAGGATATCCACTATCACTCCTGCTGTTCAACATTGTAACAGAGATGCCATTAATCACAACACAAGAAAAAGAAATAAACTGTATAAGAATTAGAAATAGAGAAGCAAATCTGATATTATGTCAGAAATGACCCATAAAAGAACGGGCTAAAGATGTGATTGTGTTTCACAGAAGTGAGAATATAAGTAGCCAGTAAAGACATGAAGAACTGCTCATATCATCAATAATCAAGAAAATGAAAACAAAGACCCTAACGAGATATCATTTTATACATAATAGATTGACAAGAAAAGAAATAAAAGGCATCCAGATTGGAAAGGAAAAAGTAAAACTATTCCTATTTGCAGATAACAAGATCTTACATACAGAGAAATTCTAAGGCATCCACATCAAAACAAACAAACAAAAAGCTACTTGAAAAATAAATGAGTTCAAGGTTGCAGAATACAAATCAATATACAAAAATCAATTGTATTTTCATAAACTAGCAATGAACAATCTGGTAATGAAATTAAGAAAAATCCATTTAAAGTAGCAGAAATTAATTACTTAGGAATACAGTTTAACCAAAGAAGTGGAAAATTGTACATTAAAAACTAGAAAACTTCACTGAAAAATTTAATGAATACGTAATAAATGGAAAGACGTGCACATTCATGGATTGGTAGACTTAATTTTGTTAAGATGGCAGTACTACTCAAATTGATTTGTGCTCAGATTCAGCACAATCCCTGTCAAAATCCCAGTTGCCTTTCTTGTATAAATTGACAAGCTGATCCTAAAATTCATATGGAAATTCAACAAATAGACCTGGTACAACTGGATATCCACATGCAAAAGAATGAAGTTGCACCCCTGCCTCACAACATACACAAATTAATTCAAAATGAATCATAGACCTAAATATAAGAGCTAAAACTGTAATATTCTTAGAAGGAAACAATAAAAGAGGAAAATGCTATACAACTCAGAAGAAAATATGTGAGTAAATCTTCATGACATTGGATTAGGCAAAGGATTTTTAGATATGACAACAAAAGGACAAATGACAAAGAAAAAGATAAATTGGACTTTACCAAAATATAAAACTTTTGTGCTCTAAAGGGCACTATCAAAAAAGTATGAAAACAGCTCATAGAATAGAAGGAAGTAATTGTAAATCATATATCTGGATAAGAGTCTAGTATCCATTCTATATAAATACCTCTAGAACTCAACAATAAAAAAAATAAATAACCCAATTTTTTAAATGGGCAAAAGATTTGAATACACATTTCTCCAAAGAAGATATACAGATGGCCAACAAGCACATGGAAAGATGCTCAGTATCATTAGCCGTTAAGGAAATGAAAATAAAAAAATACAGTCATATACCACATCATACCACTAGGATGGCTATAATCAAAAAGATGGAAAATAACAAATTTTAATAAAGATGTGAAGAAATTAGAACCCTCATACTTTGCTGGTGAGAGTGAAAAATGGTGCAGCCACTGTGGAAAATAGTTTAGCAATTCCTCAGAAAGTTTAATATAGAGTTACCATATGACCTAGCAATCCCACTCCTAGGTATTTATCCATGAAAACTGAAAACATATTTCCCAAACAAAACTTTTACAAGAATGTTTACAGCAGTGTCATTTTATAATAGCCAAAAACTAGAAACAACTCAAATGTTCATCAACTGATGAATAGATAAGCAAGTGTGGTATATCCATACAAGGGAATATTATTTGACAGTGGAAAGGGATGAAGTACTGATGCACGCCACAACATAGGTGGGCCTTGGAAACATGCTAGGGAAAGAAGTCAGACACAAAAGGCCTATGTTGCATGACTCTGTTTATGTGAAATGTCCAGAATAGGAAAATCCATAGAGACAGAAAGAAAATTAGTGGTTGCCAGTGGCTTTGGGGGAGGAGAAAATGGGACGTGACCACGAGTGGGTGTGGGGTTTCTTTTTGAGGTGATAAAAGTGTCCTGGAATTTGGTAGCGGTGATAGATATATAGCTCTGTGAATATACTAGAAAACAGTGACTTGTGCAGATTAAAGTGTGAACTTTATGAAATGCGAATTATACCTTATTAAAGCTGTTGTTAAAAATAGGAAATTGAGGGCTTCCCTGGTGGCACAGTCGTTGAGAATCTGCCTGCCAATGCAGGGGACCACGGGTTCGAGCCCTGGTCTGGGAAGATCCCACATGCCGCGGAGCAACTAAGCCCGTGAGCCACAACTACTGAGCCTGCGCGTCTGGAGCCTGTGCTCCGCAACAAGAGAGGCCGCGACAGTGAGAGGCCCGCGCACCGCGATGAAGAGTGGCCCCCGCTTGCCACAACTAGAGAAAGCCCTCACACAGAAATGAAGACCCAACACAGCCAAAAATAAATAAATAAATAAATTTATTTAAAAAAAAAAATAGGAAATTGACAGTGCGAAGTGTGGTTGAAAGTGTGGAACAAAAAGAATGGTGAGAATACAAAATGTTGGTGGCATTATCCTATAAAGCTGAACATTCGATTTATGAACCATCAGTTCAACTCGCTAGCATACACCCTAGAAATTCACAAATACACACCAGAAGACGTGTACTGGAATGCCCGTAGCAGCCTAGCTCATGGAGGAAGAAACTTGCAAAGTTCAAGTGCCCGTTAACAGATGAATGCATGATTTTTGTCTGTTCACACAGTGGGATATACTAAAGCCGTGAAAATGGACGAAACACAGCTTCAAATGAAACATCGTGAATAAGTCTTAGAAACAATGCTGTGTGAGAAACCGCACATTTCAGGAAATTACATGGATTTATAAAGCTGAAAATCGTAAAACCAAATAATACGTTAGAGGCACTTACACGTGTACTATTTTTTAAGCCAGGCAATTAATAAAATTCAAGAGAGTGGCTAATTCTCAGGAGAGTCAGGGGGTGCAGTGGGGAAGGAAGCACCGGCACTTGCAATGCTGGATATTAAGCTGTATGGTCATTTTAAGAGGGTTCTTTATCGTGTTTCATAAGCATACATATGTCCTGTATGCGTCAATTATTATAAACATTGACAAATAAATATTACTAGCAGTGGCAAAAGCAGCAGAGCACCCCAGTCTTGGGGACACGTCAGGAAGAAAATTGCTTCCTCGATAAAGCAAATTGTTATTTTTATGGACTTCATGTCGGAGAACGAGAAGGAAAGAGTAACGAGAATTGACCACAAAAGACTGATTTTGATAGCTGACTTAGTTCTAATACCTGGCCTTGCAGTTTTGCAAGCTCAGCTTTAGTAACGTAAGTTCTGTCTTGCTTCCATTTTATCCATCAAACGATGCAGCCGTGCCTTAGACCTGAGCCTCACTCAGCTAGTTCACTGTCAGGATCTCCGTCTGTCAAGCTCTCCTCTTGATCGCTCTTGCCTCGCCTTTTATTTTCCCTGCTCCCTCCTGCGTAAAGAACCGGTCTCATCCTCCTGCCACTGCTTACTCGCCGCTCTCTGATCCCTTGCCATCTTGAACGTCCACCGTTCCTGCATGGCTAAACCTCAGTCCAGCTTAATCTTTATTGCCCACCTTATCTGCACATTATAAAATAATGCCCAAGCAAGTTAGATAATGTGCCTGTGGTCACACCACCCAGGTTGGTTTAACTTCAAAGCTCGGGCTCTTAACCACCATGCTCCACCACTTACCATTTGGCAACAGTTGTTGGACTAGTCAATCAAAGCATCTTGGGTTGATGAAAAATATGGCTGGAGCAGCTTTGAGGGTCTGGGTGATGGGAAATTCACCTGCACAGCAACAAAACTAACTGAAGACCTTCTGTGTGCAGACTGAATGGGGGATAAGGCATCATACTTGTCAAATGTTTCAGATGTTATTTTTCAATGAATTGGTGTGGTAATTCTCTCAGTATAGATGACCCTAGAAAACTACATAAGCTCTAGGCCTTTTTTAATAAGGAAGGTCTAATGACTAAATCTCAAGAATGTCCTTTCAGCACCTTTTCGAACTTCCAAATTATCCAGGAAAGGAACTAAAGCTTTTGTTAAGTATTGAGATTACTGCTTTATATCGAACTGCCAACAAACCTAACATAGCAACTTCCTATAAATAACATTATTTTATAAACTTCCCAATTAATATTCATTACATTTCTTTGTATACAAGTGAGCCAAAAAGTAGAAAAATTTCCAAAATAAGTAAAATAATAATGGGATTTATGAGTATGCCAAATCAGGACATCTAACTCCTAGATTCAAAGCTTATTTGAAATAATTTATTACTTGACCAATAATTCAATTAACATCATTTGATCATTGGACGGTGCCAACATTTTTTGATGTCTGAAGTCACGTATTTGAAATAGATCTTCTATCTGCTTCCTAAAAATACCATACCAACAAATGTGCCACTCATATATAAATATATTAAGCATATTTAAAATATGTATTATGTATGTTGAAATTTGTTAAATACAGTAGTCATTTTCCTTTAACATTTGTCAACTCATGCAACATTAGATTTTGGTATAAAGCATAACAGTAACAAAGACATAAAAATATTATAGGAGGTAGAAAACCTTAAAAAAGCTAATTGGCCCCATTCACATTTGGCCTTTGATGATAAATTCTTTTTTGCACATCAGAGAATAGTTGCTTCTTCCCTAGAGCAAAGTAAAGTGTTTTTTTTTCTCCTTCGTTCTCCTAAAGTTTGTATTTCTGCCCAAGTAATAAATGAGTTTCAGTTTCTGTGGCCTCTGCTTCAGAGAGCTTCTCTAAGGGTGAGCTTTTGAAATATGATTAGATCTTAATTCTTTAAATATTTCCATAAACTTATTTCACAGTTTGCTTTCTTATTCAGTAGTGGGAAGGAAGTTCATGTAAATCTTATGTGATCACTTATGGGTGTTAAGGCCACGTAAGGATATATGTTGCAGTGGTGAGAAAATTGGCCCCTGTGAGTTACAGCGGGGGCAGAAAACCAGCTGCCCCATGTTATTCTTTAGGTTTAGCTGTCATTAAATGCACATTATTTTAGTTCACAGTATTGACTCCAGTTACTAAGTCTGTACAGAGAACGTAACCAATACTAATTTGGCATATTCAGAAATAGGGCCAAATTCAGGAATATGGGCATTTTTTCTGAGAATGGATCCACCAATAGTTACAGAGCAGATAATCAATAGTGATATTGATAATGATATCACAGCCCTTTTCCAAAACTGTCCAGTTTCTTCCTTCTATAATAGAGGATGTAGCTTCTCCATGGGATTCTTACAAAAAAATAGGCAGTGACAAAAACCAAAACACTTGGGGTTCCTATTTATTAGATTACTGTTCTGGGTAAAGCAACCATATAAAATGACTCAATCAGTTTTCTAGAAGTGACTTAAAATTGAAGAATCACTAAATACGACATTTGTGAATGTTTTGCAATTTAGACTAGTTCGCCATTTTCTTTAGTTAGGATTTGTACATAATGATGGAAAAGAAAAAGGAGTCTTTAATTAAAGTACCCTTTCTTGTAATGATTGTATCAAACTGAGACCTTAACCTTGACTCAAAGTAAGATTCAGATGTTCTAGGATGCAACAGCAGAGACTTCCTCTTATTCATATGGGTATTTTCACCTGGCACATAGTATGGATTTGACAAATGTTCATTCATTTCCTGTCCCAATTATTTGTTTCAGAAAGGGACTTTGAAATTAGAAATGTGATCATCAGAAGTCTTGTAAATGACCATCTCCCCACTAATCCTCAATTAAGTAGCTGACCTTGGAGATTGTCATATGATTGAGAGAATTAGTATGATCACGTCATGGATGGATTAAACCTTTTTCAACATTCAGTTCAATAAACATTGTGTCCAATGAATGGCAAAGCAGTATGAGTATTTCATTAAATGACCAACAACTAGAAAATTTACATTACATTACTTTTTAATTAATTATATTAATTTTTAATGTAATTTGAATTAATTAATTTTAATTAATTTTAATTTTATTAATTAATTTAAATTAACTACATTGACTTTTTTAGTCCAGTCTGAAAATTGAAGGTTGTAGAAGTGAAAGTAAAGATAGTTCCTTAAAAACATGGATATTCTGTTTGAACAAGCATAATAGTCTGCAAGACATAATTACATATTATCTCTCACTTAGCTTTCATGTTTTTAACTAAGTAAAATTGTGTCATTTAATATGATGTTTGGAAAAAGTGATCACTATAACTGCAATGTTAGAAAAGTAATACTTTGAATTGATATCAAATTATATCTTTAAAAAGTTATTTTTATAATCAACTTTCTTGTAATATTTGAATTATCTTAAAATGTCTTAAAATGTTTGTGGCATGTAAAATAAGTTACATTTACGAAGACAAGAAATAGTATGGATGCTTTCTCTCATAAACATTTATGCTCAATTTCCATTCTGCTCCAAGATGTCTTTTATCTCCTCTTAGAAGAGATAATAAAGTACGATAAACCACATTTTAAAAATACTCATGAAACCTCTCACTCTGCCTCTCCTCCACCTTACCTTTCATATGCTGAGTGGAGATGAAGAAATAGAAAGCGATCTTTTTCTTCAAAAACTATCAAAAATCTTGCCAGTTCAAACCATATACACTCTTTCCTTCATTAATTCATTAAACAATATTTTCCAGGAAACTACTAAGGGCATAGCAATAATGCCAAAGCCACAACTCTGTTCATAATCCATTAGGAAAGATAAGACCTATTTTCAAAAGACTATAGTCCAGTCATGCAGATTACCAGGAATGAGGACTGTACGTACAAAAGGAAGGAAACCAAATCAATTCTAAAGGATGTGAGCAAAGAAAGCGTCAGCATCTGAACTGGTCTGTGTGTGTACACTCGTAGGATTGGAGAAGAACGCTATGCTTGTAGAGGGATGGAGTCTACAAAGCAGCAAAATAGTCTGGAAAACCCCATTAGTCCATATTAGAAAATGTTTATTCACTCATTCGACAGTTATCGGTCGTACTATGTGTCGGTCTTGGGATATATCAGTTAATAGAACAGACAAAGATTCCTGTCTTCAAGGAGCTACCCTAACAGGGTAAAGTTAGTGCTTGGGGTGTTGAAGCAGGAAAGAGATGTGGGCTCCGCATCACAGAGGGCCTTGAGGACCAGGCCAAGGGGTCAGACTTTGGAAGCAGGATTCTTCCGCAGGGATTCAGGGTAGGTTAGAAGCAGAGGCAGCGAGGCAAGTCAGGAAAACATTGTCGGCGTGAGACTGAGAAAGAACTGAACTGGGTAAATCAGAGGAGATGCCAGAGACCAACAAACTAAAGGAAAAGCAGTGGTTTAAACCCATGGAGAGGCAGAATTGGTTCCATGGTCAACGTGGTGAGGCCGCAGGGACAGAGGCGTTCAGTCTTCTCTGGGTCACGTACTCCTTTGAAAACCTGTTGAAATATTTAGATCCTCTTCCAGAAGAATACAGTAAACCTAAAACTTTGCATAAAATGTTAGGGGTGTCCTTGGACTCGTAAAGCCTATCCATAGACTGTGGATTAAGAATCTCTGTGAGGAGGAGAATTTCAATCACCAAACCGTTACTGAGCATCTGCTCTTTAAAAGGCACTTGACTTTGGCCTTGGTGTGGGGCAGGCTGGAGGCGGGGAGGATCAACGACGGTAGCACAGCTCCTACCCCCAAAGTGTACAGAATTGCAGAGATGTTGGATTTTGATGTTGCCAGGGGGACACCTTAGGTGGAAGTGTTATTTGTAATGATAAGATATTAGAAACAATCTAAATATCCAGTAATAGAGGAATGGTTCCACAAGTCATGCTGTATCCTTTCAGTATCTGAAATAAAAAGAGAAAGCTGAATTTATTGCTTATTATCATGAGGGACAGCTTTGCCGGTCAGGCACAGTCTCTGAGCACAGCAGACTGCTGACCTGCTGGGGGGCTCGCGGGGAGAGCTCGGGACTGGGGTGGGGACTTTCAGAGCCCTGATTGACATCGCGGTGACTTACGTGAGACGCGCTGCTTGGCCGAGCCTCGCAGCTGTGTTTGTTGGGGCGGGTCTGCCTCTGACTGACTGGCTGGCAGGAGTGAGGGGTTGGCCCCTCTTGGTTGGCTGCAAAACTGCGTTCACCAAAGTGAGATGACAGGTTTAAAACCGGTTCCGGAGACTCCTTGCGACGTGGCTACAGAACGTCTTTTCCTAGATTTGTGGGAACATTTTTGATTCTCAACTCATACAATCAAGTAGTAAGCTTTTAAAAATTATATTTTGAAATATTAATTACATGGGAAAACATTTACTGTATAATGCAAAGCGGCAAAGCCGATCCCGGTGCTTTTGCCGCCGCCCCTCTGTCTTCTCGCCCCCGTTCCCAGCGTACGGAGCTGTCCTGATGCTGGCCGGGTTTGCTGGGGGGCAGCCTCCCGGGTGTCCCTCTTGCCTGGCTCTGTCCCCCTCAGTTCCCTCGGCCATGCTGTGCGGGCCGAGGCTGGAGTCCGCCCAGGGGAGTCCCGGCCGTCCCTCCTTCGGCCCCGGCCAGCTTGCTGCGGCTTCAGGTCCTTGCCCTCTGGGGTGGGTCAGGGGAAGGAGGGCGTCCAGACCTCGTGAGGCTCGGAGACCCGGCCTCGGCTCCGGCCCCCCCCCCCCACGTGGGCGGCGCGGGGTGCAGAGCCAGCCTCATCTGTCTGATAGCGGCCCTGCCTTGGCAAGCGTCTCCTCCGTGGAGAGAGGACAGATGGCAAGCCAGGGTCTGAGCCAGGTCCCGCCAGAGTCTCACCCAACCCTGAATGGAGGCATCCCTGAAAAGGGACAAATCTCAGGTCATAAATTCAGACGTGCCTATTTTTTATAATATAATCTTAATTTCTGCTCTGAGTCCCCACTTGGCTGCGTGGCGAAAACGGATGCTTGTCTTGAGTCACTGAGACGTCGTCACTCTCCCGCTCACCCAGGCCGCCATGTAAGCCTGGGCTCTGTCAGGCCTGGTGTGCGGGGCGAGGCCTGGGCCCTGCGATCCTGGTCATCTCCCATCCACGCGGGAACAGACTCTCAGACAGACGTCTTCCCCTTCACTTGAGACCATTCTCCTAACCTGGAGCACCGTTCGTAGTCGGGGGTGCGGAGGCAGCGGGGGTGTGGAGGCAGCGGGGGTGCGGAGGCAGCGGGGGAAGCGGGCAGAGGAAAACCCGCCCTGACTGATAGACTTTTATGTCCTGAGTCCCACGGGCCCAGCTTATGGAGCATCCAAAGCCAAAAGTCACCTCGTTTGCTTTCTCTGTACTCCTGCTGTGTCATCCTTTCTCTGAGGTAGGAAGAGTAGAATGCCAAGCTGGGAAGGACTGAGGGGTAGAAGAAAGACCAAGTTTAAGACTTCAGATAGATGAGCTGCAGGAGTGTAATACACAGCATAAGGATCGATAATAGTGTAGTAAGTAACTCTGTGTGGAGACAGGTGGTTATTAGATTTATCATGCTGATCATTTCATAATGTGTGCAGGTGTCAAATCATTCTTTGGTACACCTGAAACTAACAAAACAGTGTATGTCAACTATATTTCAATTTAAAAAAGGAAAATCATCTTGTGCTGTACAGTAGCACAAGATATATAGCACAGGGAACTCTACTCAATATTCTGTAATAACCTATATGGGAAAAGAATCTGAAAAAGAATAGGTACATGTATATGTATAACTGAATCACTTTGCTGTACACCTGAAACTAACACAACATTGTAAATCAACTGTACTCCAATATAAAATTTAAAATTTTTTAAAAAGCAAAAAAAAATCTTCAGGTTAAAACCTTACAAAAAACATCATCTTATGTTAAGATTTATCATCGACCACTCCGTAATAAAGATGAGCTGGATATTATAGGAAGAAAATTATAGGAGGAAAAAAGACTTCAGAAATATCCTGGTACATGCAAATATATAGCACATAAAAACCATTAAAATGTCAACATTGTTACTTTGGATGATAGATTACAGGAAATATATATCTGTTTTTCTACATTAAGCAAGTATATACTTCTTAATTAATGATTAAATGAAAATGGAGGCAGAGGGTAGAGATTATCTTTTCAGGAAATATGGCTAAGTAGGAAGAAAAGAAAGCCTGGTGCCTCAAATATACCATGTTGGAGACCCGTTTTGTACCTGTTACCACCTTCACCTGGCATTTTCTTCTCTTTCTTTTTCAATTAGTTGATTCCTATTCATTCCCAGCTGATAACCTTGAGCAAGTTTTTTTTTACCCTTTCATCTCTCAGTTTCTCTGTCTATAAATGAGGCTAATAATCGTGCTTACCTCACAGAGGGTTTGAGGGGTTAGATCTGTTAATATGGGTAAGGCATTTAACAGTAGAGTAGGAGCAAAATAAATAATAGTTATCTTGTTGTTGCTATCATCACCATCATCATCACCATCACCATCACCATCACCATCATTATCACCACCACCATCACCACCATCACCATCACCACCACCATCATCACCATCATCACCATCACCATCAGCACCATCACCATCATCACCACCATCATCACCATCATCATCACCACCATCACCATCACCATCACCATCACCATCATCACCATCACCATCAGCACCACCATCATCACCATCATCACCATCACCATCAGCACCACCATCATCACCATCACCATCACCATCATCACCACCATCATCACCATCATCATCACCACCATCACCATCACCATCATCATCACCATCATCACCATCACCATCACCACCACCATCATCACCATCATCACCATCACCATCAGCACCACCATCATCATCATCACCATCACCACCATCACCATCACCACCATCACCACCATCACCATCATCACCATCACCATCAGCACCACCATCATCACCATCACCATCACCACCATCATCATCACCATCAACAACACCATCATTATCATCACCATCACCATCATCATCATCATCACCATCATCATCATCATCATCATCGCCATCATCATCCTTTAATGTTTGTCTCCTTACAAAAGCCTTCTCTGATGTGAGGTATCTCAGGTAGTTTTTCCCTAATAACACCCTGTGCATAGCTCTCTCATGATGCTTATGCTGTATTTTATTTACTCACATATCTGTCTCCTCCCCAACTTCATTAAATCTTTTTCTTTACTTTTTAATTGAAGTATAGTTGATGTGCAATATTTTATGAGTTACAGGTGTACAATATAGTGATTCACAATTTTTAAAGGTTATACTCCATTCATAGTTATTATAAAATGTTGACTATATTCCCAGTGTTGTACAATATATCATTATAGCTTATTTTGTACATAATAGTTTGTACCTCTTATCCCCCTACCCCTATTTTGCCCCCTTCCCCATTGGTAACCACTAGTTTGTTCTCTATATCTGTGAGTCTGCTTCTTTTTTGTTATATTCACTAGTTTGTTGTGTTTTTATATTCCACATATAAGTGATATCATTACAGTATTTATCTTTCTATGTCTGACTTATTTCACTTAGCATAATGCCCTCCAAGTCCATCCATGTTGCTGCAAATGGCATTATTTTGTTCTTTTTTATGACTGGGTAATATTCCATTGTCTATATGTACCACATCTTTTTTATCCAAATTCATCTGTCGATGGACACTTAGGTTACTTCCATATCTTGGCTATTGTAAATAGTGCTGCTATGAACAGTGAGATGCATGTATCTTTCTGAATTAGTGTTTTTGGTTTTTTCGGGCATACACCCAGAAGTGGAATTGCTGGGTCACATGGTGAGCATCCTGTGCCCAATGCAGAGGAGGTGTTTCAAGTAAATGTTTGTGAAACCATCACAGGGATATACCAGGATTTCGGGGTGGGGTGTGGGTGCGTGTGTGTGAAAAACTAGCCTATTTATAATCACATGGTAACAAGTCAATGTAGGAGAAAATATTGGTTACGTGAGAAGAAGGGAGACTGGGGAGAACTGATGGTGTAAGTCTTTTGATTGTGGTAAGAGGTAGAATCCATGTTTTGGTGAAGGAACATTGCTCCTTTAACCAGTTGTCATGATGTAATTTATGCCTTCTATTTTCTGGAAGAGTTTATGTGGAGTTGATATTATTTATTCCTTAGGTGTTTAATAGAGTTCACTAGTAAAGCCAGGTGGGCCTGAATATAGGTAAGTAGGGTTTTGTGTGTGTGTGTGTGTGTGTGTGTGTGTGTGTGTTTTAACACATATAGGGATATAGGACCCTTTGAATTTTCTATTTCTTCTTGAGTTACTTTTGGTGATTTGTATCATTTAAGAGATTTACGCATTTTTGTCTAAATTAGAAGAAAACTTGATATGTTTACAATATTTTCTTATTGCTCTATTAATGTCTGTAGGATCTGATAGTGATGTCCCCTTTCTCTCATTCCTGATATTGGTAATTTATATCTTCTTTCTTCTGTTTCTGATCAGTTTGTCTAGAGGTTTATTGATTTTATTGATGTCGTCTCAAAGAACCAGCTTTTGGTTTCATTGATTTTCTCTTTTGTTTTTCTATTTTCTATTTCATTGTTTTTTACTCTTATTTTTAGTATTTTCTTTCTTCTGCTTACTTTCTCTTTAATTTGCTATTCTTTTTCAAGCGTCTTCAGGGGAAACTTTTATCACTCATTTGAGAATTTCTTTCTTTGCTAATAAAATAATTCAAAGCTAAAAATTTCCACTAGGCACTGACTGCCATTCCACAAATACTATGCTTCCATTTTCATTAATTTCAAAATATTTTCTCAGTTCCCTTGTGATTTCTCCTTTGACTCATAAAAATTAGATTATATTGTTTCTTTTCCAAACATTTTAGGAACATCAGATACATTTCTATTGTGGATTTATAATTTAGTTTCATTGTGGTCAGAGAATATACTCTGTATGATTTCAGTCCTTATAAAATTATTGAAATTTGTTGTATGGTCTAGAATATGGTCTTTCTTAATTAATGGTCAAGTTGTTTGACAGCCTTTTTCAGATCATTTATATCCTCACCAATTTTCTATCTACTTTTTCTATCAATTCCTGAGAGAAGAGGGTAGAAATACCCTCAATTGTAATTTGTAGATTTGCCTATTTCTCCTTTCAGTTCTGTCAGTCTTCGCCTTATGTATTTTGAAGCTCTTGAAATTAGGTACAAACACATTAGGACTTTTATATTATATTTATGAATTAAATTTTTTATCATTATGAAATATCCTTATTTTCTGCTAAGCTCCTTTGTTCTCAAATCTACTTTGATATTAGCTATGCTACTCTACTTTTCTTGTAATTGCTGTTTGTGTGGTACATCTTTCTTCATCCTTTTAATTTTAACATTTTAAAATATTTAAAGTGTTCATCTTGAAATTACCATGTAGTTACACCTTCTTTTAAATCTAGTCCGACAATCTCTGTCATTTAGATGGAGTTTTTAAACCATTTATAATAGTTAATGTGATTATTGATGTTGTTGGGTTTCAATCTATTATTTTGCCATTTGTATTTCTACTATTGGCATATTAGATACACCGCTTCATTTTTTTTTTCATAGCTAATAAATTGCCACTGCTCAAAAATCTATTGTTATTTTAGCAGTGGTTTTTTTTTTTAACATCTTTATTGGAGTATAATTGCTTTACAATGGTGTGTTAGTTTCTGCTTTATAACAAAGTGAATCAGTTATACATATACATATGTTCCCATATCTCTTCCCTCTTGCGTCTCCCTCCCTCCCACCCTCCCTATCCCACCCCTCTAGGTGGTCACAAACCACCTAGCTGATCTCCCTGTGCTATGCGGCTGCTTCCCACTAGCTATCTATTTTACGTTTGGTAGTATATATGTACTTTGTTACATCTGCCTTCACATACTAGTATACCAGTTTACATAAAATGTAAGTATCTTAATAACAATATACTTCCATTTCCCTATACCTGTTTCTACCTATATCGTAAGCTCCACAATATACTTTTATTATTTTTGCTTTGACGTAAATTGTCTTAAAAAGAAATTTTAAATGAGAAAAAAGATAATTTATATTGACACACATATTTTCTGTGTCCAGTGCTCTTTATCCCTTTGAGTTGATCCAGGTTTCCATTTAGCATCATTTTCCATCTGCCTGAGCAACTGCCTTTAACCTTTTATGTCGTACGTGTCTGCTAGTAACAAATTCTCTCAGATTTTTGTTTGAAGATATCTGTATTTCATCTTCAGTTTTGAAGGATGTTTTGACTAATTATGCAATTCTAGATTGACAGATTTTTTTTGCTTTCAGCACTTTAAAGATTCATTATGTTGTCTTCTGACTAGCATAGTTTCAGATGACATATCCTTATTCTAATCTTTTTTAATGTATCTGTTTTTTTTCTGACTGCTTTTAAGACTTTATTTCTGTTCTTGCAATTTGATTATGATGTTTCTGATGTGATTTCCTTTGTGTTTATGTTTTGTTGTTGTTCATTGATCTTCAACTTGTGGTTTTATAGTTTTCTTCATATTGGAAAATTTTCAGCCATTATGTCTTCAGATATTTTCCCAAACCTTCTCCTCCTGGTATACAATTTCACATATGTTAGATGATGTGATATCGTCTCAGAGATTCATTAAATCCAGTCTTTTGTCTCTCTGACAATCATTTGGATATTTAAAATGCTTTTTCTTCATATTCGCTGATCTTTTCTTCTATAATGCCAAATCTGTTGTTTATCCTACCAGTGAAATTTTCCTTTCAGATAGTATATTACTATGCTCTAGGCTATTTAGTTCTTTTTTATACTTCTATTTCTCTCTTCACTGTGTTCAATTTTTTTGTTTAAATATTTGGGTCTTTTTTTTAATGGGTATTTAAGATCTTTGTCCACTAATTCCACCATCTCTCTATCATTGTTAGGTCTAATTCTGTTGACTGATTTTTCTCCTGCTTATGGCTCACATATTCCTGCTTCTTCTCATGTTTAGTTATCTTTTATTGGATGATCAACACTGTAAAATTTATATTGTTGGAAGCTGGGTTTTCTTGACTTCTTTTAAAAAATATTAGACTTTGTTTAGGAAGCAATTAAGTACTTGCGGATGACCAGTTTGACCCATCTGAAGCTTGTTTTTGAACTTTGTTAGAACTGACTTGAGGTTGTCTTTACTCTAAGGCTAGTTTAACCCCATGACTAAAGTATGACCTTTCTGGATGTTCTGTGATGACTCTTCATTCTGGCTGGTTAGAACTCAAATATCTCCCAGATTTGTGTGAGCTTTGGGAATTGTTAATCTTAAAGCTCACCAGTCACTTTTTACTTGGCATTATAGAACTTAACCCTTTACGTACCCAGAGTATCAGCAGCAGACTCAAGAGGAAACCAGGTAGATTCTGAAGCTCCTTCTCTACACAGCTTCCTCCTGTCCAGTACTCGCTGCCCACAAATTCCAGCTTCGTCAGACTCCCAAACTCCAGTCTGTGTTTCTCTACTCACAAGACTGCTGTGCTGTGCTTCGATTCCCTTTCCCTGTGTCCAAACTCCAGTCTGTGTTTCCTCTACTCACAAGACTGCTGTGCTGTGCTTCGATTCCCTTTCCCTGTGTCCAAACTCCAGTCTGTGTTTCCTCTGCTCACGAGACTGCTGTGCTGTGCTTCGATTCCCTTTCCCTGTGTTCAGGCCCAGAACGCGCCCTGCGACGGAAACAGGGGTGATTGCAGGGCTTGTCGCATTTGTTTCCCTTCCCTTCCCAGGGTCACAATCCTGTGCTTCTTGTTTCCCATCATCCTAAAGCTGCGTTTCCTGTGTCTTGTCCAGTTTTCTGGCTGTTTACTACAGCAGATTAAGTATGGTCCCAGTTACTCTATCATGGCCCAAATGGAAATCATGAATTTTGTTTATGATTGTAAATTTATACTTTTATTTTAAGGTAAAATACAGAGATTTTCAAGTTTGAAAGTTCTGTAAATATACTAAATTAAATACAAATATTTGTTATGAATTCTCTGAATATTTTTGTTGACAGGGTAGTACACAGTTATATATTAAAATCTGGCACCAGCTGGCCATAACTGTATTCACAGTGTTTGAAGAAGCTTCAGATGAATGCCTGCAAAGCTTTTGACCAGGAAATACTGCACAGTGCACTGAGCTTTATGCTGTTTCAAGAATCTGGGAAGCATCTTTCTTTTTAATCCTAAAAACAGATATTTAATTCAGAAATGTATGCCATTATATTTTAAAGAAACTTCTCTTTATAAGATCTGGGCCTGCCTTAAGTATAAGTATTCTAGAGGAGTCTCCTAATTTTCTTCTCTCCAAATCACCTTCCTGGAAATCATGAATGCCTGAAGTTTCACCATTAATGATAGGGAAAAAAAAAAAAAAAGGAAGGAGAGACTTTTTTTGAATTAAGACCTGCAGAGAAACAGTAGCAATTAAGAAGATTAACAACCATCGACACCTTTGTGAAAATTGTTTGGTTTGCTCCTTTCCAGTAGGGTTTTTAGAGCCAAGATTTTGATGGCAATTACATAGAGAAACAAACACCTTGGGCTCTTTAGCAGAGAAGAGTGACCTGAGGACAGCAGAGGGGACTGAGTGCTTGGGGGAGGGGGAGGGCAGGCCAAGCACACGTCGGGGCAGAGAGAAAGAGCCGGAGATAAGAAAACAAAACAACTTTCTCATTTCAAGATGATGATTTTCCTCTCATCTGTTCAGGTCATGCTACAGATGACTGTTTGAAAATTGTATTTCTAAGTAGTAATGATAGCTGTAAAAATAAGATTTGGATTAAAAGAACTAACCCTAACCTAACTTTATGTATGGAAATAAAATGGACAGTGAGTGCCATCCTGAGAATAAAATTATTCAGAACTGTTGTAGAGACAGTTCGCATGATAAATGAGCTATAAATTTTCAACCGTGTTAAACTGGAGCTTTTTAGATTCATCTAAGAGGAGTTCAGAAATCCAGACAACTGTGATTTAGGTTCACATACATAGTAAACACCTTGAAGGTTGATGAGGTCATTTTATTTCTTCAATTATTCTCATTATTCTCCAAAGTGTTGATTCTGCTTCATGTTGCTGTTGGCAAGTTCTAGAGGTGTTCATCTCTCACCCATTGGCCTCACTTTAAACTCATATTGGTAATGTCAGGCGGGCCCTAATACCTCCTGGAGTCCTGGGGCTCATGCTGGATTCCTCAGCCTCTTCCCTTTCCCACTTCTTACATGGCTATTCATACCCTTTCCTCACACCTCGAATCTCCCAACAATCTCTTCTGCCGTCCTCATGCTTCGCAGAGGAATCTTTCCTCCTACTCCACGGAGAAGTTGGACGTGATCAGAAGTTCCCACCACTGTACCAGGGATAATTGACCTGCACTCCCAGCAAAGGCTACCCCGTCCCCTTGTGCCCTAGAACTCACCCCTTCTCCTTCACTCCAGGACATGCCGCCGGTAGATCTCTGGCATCATTTGTTTCTTCCTTCTCTGTGGCCAGATCTTTCCCATCATCTTACACACATGCTGCTCTCTCGTCTTGTAAAAAAGAAAACAAGCATCAGCCCTTTCTGTACTCACTTCCCCTGCAACTTGCAGCCCATTTCTCTCCTTTTTTTTTTGGTAACAAAACTGTGGACAACTTGTCTCGTCTTCTCCAGTTCCCCCCTCCTACCCTGAGCTCCCTCCGATCCAGCTTTCCTCCTTGTTGCGGTACCAGAATCACTCATGTCCAGGCCACCACTGTCCTCCACATGCTCATGTCACGTGACTCCCCGTAGAACCCGACACAGCTGAGTAGTCCTGGAAGCACTCTCTTCCCTTGGCTTCAGGATCGCATACTCTCCTGCTTCCTGCTCCCTCTGGCCATTACTTCCGTTTACTCTCCTCCCCGTCTCCAGCCTCCTGACATCTGCAGGCCCAGGCCTCAGGATTCTTAGACTTCTGTTTTGGATACACACTCAATGCCTTGAGGTCTCATCCAGCAGCACAGTTCTACCTGCCGCTTATATACTAGTGACATTTGAATTTATACTTCTCACCTAGACCTCTCCTCTGGACTCCAGAACATTTGAACATATTCAAATGTTCACCTCAACGTGAGGTGTCCAGTCGGCATCTCCAAACTTCGTGTGTCCAAAACCAATCTCTTGATCTTTCCCCCAGATCTGTTCCACGTGTAGTTTTTTTTTGATGTAAGTTAATGACAACCCCATTCTTCTAGTTGCTTAGGACAAAAATCTTGAAGTCATCCTTGATTCATCTCTTTATCTTGCAGCATTTCCAGTTGGTTCTACTTCGAAATCTTTCTCAGAATCTGACCACTTCTCACCACCTTTTCTGTCACCGTCTGGATTATTTGCGGTAGATTCCCAACTGGCTTCTCTGCCTGATTCTTGCCCGAAACAAGAGCTGGAGTGATCGTATGAATACTCATGTGAAACCATGTCACTCCTGTACTGAAAACGCCTCCTTGACTCTCCATTTCACTCATATTAAAACGCACGTTCCTTACAGCTGCTTACGACACCATGAAGGATGTGGCCCCTCGTTCTCTCTCATCTTGTCCGAGGGAGATGCTGCTCACAGATCCTCCCTGTGCCTTGAACACACTGTGCATGCCTCTGCCTTGGGGCCTTTGCACTGGCTCTCCCTCTGCCTGGAGTGCTCTTTCCCTAGAGTCCACCATGGCTCCCTCGTCTCCTGCAGGTCTCTGCTCATATATCACCCTCGCGGTGAGGCTTTCCCTAACTTCTATGTTTTTAAAATTGTAAACTACCCCCTACCATTCCTCACTTCTCATCTCACTTTCTTGCTTTATCCTTCTTCATAGCATTTGCACCATCTAAAATATTATCACTTTGATAAGTTATATGTTTGCTCTCTAGATTAGAAGTTCCATAAAGGTAGGGAGAGAATTTTGTCTGTTTTGTCCACTGCTCTAGTCCCGGTTGCCTGGAATGGATGCATGAATTGGGTGGTTAACTGTAAAAGACTCTATTTGAGGTTCTGGGGTTCTGGGGCTGAGTAGCCTCAGACTCTTGAAGAGTAGCTGCATCTGCGTCACAGGACGTCGTACACTAACCAGCCTCTCTGACTCCAGCTTTTTTGGGGAAAAGTAACAATCTTTATGACACTATAATTTTCATATTTTCTAGTAAGTATATTTAAAGCCTTTAGAACAGTGTGTGCCACCTGGTAAGAGCTCTACAAGTACTTATTAAATAAGCAACAAGTACTTTATCAACAGCGTTTTTTTATTAAAAAGCATTGGCAGGATGTGAAGCAAGACAAATAACCCTCATGAGGCTCAGTGTGGCCTTGATTCTGTAGTAGAGAGTGACTTTATTAGTCATAGAGCTAGAATAGAGTCTGGTGATTTACTAGAGAAAACAGCAATAGTCACAAGCCCTCTCTAGTCTGGAAAAAACAAAACTACCCAGTGTATTCAGCGCCATTATAGATGCAGAGAGATTTATGGGATAAACTCTAGCAAACTGCTTGTGAACTTAAGTTCATAAATCACACGGCTGTTGTCTTAGTCAGCTTGGGTTCTATTACAGAACGCCACAAACTGGGTGGCTTATCAAGAACAGAAATTTATTTCCGATCGTTCTGGAAGCTGGAAGTTGGAGGTCAGGGTGCTGGTGTGGTCCAGTTCTAGTAAGAGCCCTCTGCCAGGTTGCACACGGCCATCCTCTCACTGTAGCCTCAAATGGCAGAAAGAACTAGCTCACTGGCCTCTTCTTATAAAGGCCCTAATCCCGTTCATGAGGGCTCCACCCCCCAACCTCGTCACCTCCTGAAGCCTCACCCCAAATACCATCACATTGGTATTAGGGTTTCAGCCTTTGAATTTATTCCATGTCCACCCCTGGTTTGCTCCCTGGAGAGATGGAATGAGAGAGGGGACCCAGGTATAGCTCAGGGTTAAAATAAAAACGGGACTGTACAAGAATCGGTATCCTGAACATCTAGGCACCCTTCTGAACACCCTGGCAGCCCGATGTATGCTGCCAGGCTGTAAACCAGGGGACACAGCTCTGGGCAAAATGGTCCAAGAAGGATGTCCAGTCAGATACTGGTGTGAGAGAGTCCAGGAGCCTTAGTGATACCCTGTGATGACGCCACCTGTCCCCAAGCCTGCCCGTTTTAGAGGGCCACGCTTTAAATAAGCAAGAACACCGAAGATCACCAAACATGGAGGACAATTTCTACAGTGAAAAACAGAGACCAAAACAGGCTGCTACAGCAAAGAAATAAAAGGAACTAAGAAAAATACAGACACTCTAGAGAACAGAAAGAAAATTTAAATGTGTGTGTGTAGGTATGGACATTGTATAGGTGTGTATGAGATCAACCACCTCAGGAGAACTGGGATTCTCTGGGACGCCCTGTGCTGTGTGTTCTAGCCGGTGAAGCGCTTGTGCTCTACCATGTGGGGTCGGGTCCTGGCTCCATCACTTCCTAGATGCGACGCTGAGCAACTCTCTTAACCTCTCTGTGGCACAGCTTCCTCGTCTGTTAAAAATGGGGAGTGAAAAAAAAAAAACAAAAAAAACAAAAAAAACAAAAAAAACAAAAAAAAAAAATGGGGAGTGATGGTGTGTTCAGAGAACAACAACGAAACTCTTGGAAATTACAGACAGAACGGCCAGAGTTCTTAAAATCCAATACAGAGTTTAACATTTAAAGTCAAGAATTGCTACAAAAGATCAAAAAGACAAAGTAATGGAAAATAGAAGCAATAAGAAAAATATGCTAAACCTGCGAGCTCCAACATTCAGAGCTGCAGAGACAGACAGACAGACAGAGAGACGAGAGAGAAAGAGACCAGGGGGAAAAAAGAGAGGAAATTAAGAGAGAAATGACCAAAGCCTTTCCTAGAAATGCAGGACACAAGCGCAGATTGAAAGGGCCTGCTTAGTGCCTGCACAATGGATGAGAAAAAAGGCCCGGCTAGGGCAAGTCACCGCGACATTTCCGAACGCAGAGGATAAAGTGAAGATCCTGAGGCTTCCAGGGAGAGGGAAAGCAGGTCACACACAAAGGATGGGAACTCGGGTGGCAAAGGAGATCATGGAGTTCTAAGTAATGTGGACTTCTTCTGGGAAGGCCACCCTACTTCCAGGGCATAGAAGTTGTTTGATTTAGATGTATCTGTCACTTCAAAAAAAGAGCTCTTGTGTGTCAGGCAGAGTAGGGCTCAGACCTTGGCTCAGTGAGTCTAAAATCTCCTATCAGCCTCCACCAGGAGGGTCTCGTTCTTTTCTCTTTAAACTAAGGGAAAGGGTGTTAAATTTACCGTCTTCCCTCCCCTACCTCCGACTCCCTCTCCCCTCGTTTCCTGTTCCTTCTCCTCTGTTTCCTCTCTTCCCCGACTTCACACACGTTTGCTGGGTCTATTTCTGTCTCTCCTTCTCCCTTTCTCTTTCCACAGAAGTCTGTGTTTGTCTAATAATTGGCAGGAGAGATCTTTTTTTTTTCTCTTTTGCTTTTTGCTTTTTAAGTGATGAATAGTTGGCGTTACATCAAAGGCAAGCCCTGTGGTTTTCTGGCTGCCCCAGAAGGGCGGTGCAGCTGGCAGCCATCCCAGCTGCCTGGTGATAGGCGTGTGCGAGAGATACCAAGCTCACAGGTCACTGTGTGTGTGTTCATTGCATGTGTTTTTCAGGCCAACAGCAGGCTGAAGCAGATTGAGAAAGAATACACTCAGAAGCTTGCCAAATCCTCACAGGTAAGAACTGTAAAGAAAAAAAGAGCAAAACCAAAACAAACAAGAAAGAAACCTACCATAAAAGCATTTGTACTTTAGAGCTAAATGCGATTCTTTTCAGTTTTTTATGGATTAGTATCATATTTTTGATGAGTATGCGGATGCTATTAATATTTCAGTCTTAACTTTTTAAAATCAGGCATATTGAACAATTTGAACTGACACACACATACACATGCACACACACACACACTCAGATATTGTAAAACCAGCCTGTGTACTTGAACAAGTCCAGGCTGAAACATATTTCACAAGGGCTGGAGATACACACCTACATTTGTGATGTAAGCAGTTTGATACCATCTGTGCTTTTTTTGCAGTATTCCATTTTGCTGCACCTAAAGACTGCTTAACAACAAGATTCAAAATGGCAAATATACTGGGTTAAATTAGCAGCTCAACTGTTGACTCCTTTTGGGAAAAAGAAGAATTACAAGGGCCAACGTTCACATCTTGCTGGATGTTGTTACTACAGTAGTTGTAGTGGAAGGCCAGATACTGAACACTTGTCTCTACTTGACTTCCGATGCTTGGAGTCCTTCTTCTGTGCAAGTTGTTATAATGATGTCCTCTGGCGTCATCTAGGGAATTCCAAACATTCCTTAGTTGTATGAGTCATTGTGGAATAAATAAATGCTAATTTTCATCTTACAGATGGATAGATTAAGCCATTTCATTTTGTGGACATCATATCTGATGATTTTTAAAATCAACTTTTCTTAGTATTTTTGCCACGTATAGTGAGATGTGGCAGTCACCTGAAATGTATGTACACAGTGGTAGTAATAGCAACGCTACAACAAAACGATAATGAAATTAAGAATTTTATGGGGCACTAATCATATTGATTCATTCAGTCTTCATTCACAGGAACTCTGGGATTAGAAACTATTACTGGCCCCATTTTTCCGTTTGAGAAAACTGAGACTCAGAGAGGTGAGGTCACGCAGGTTAGCAAGTGACTAAGCCAGGACCCAACCTGTCTTCGACATTGGAACGGAAGGTCTTAACCTGACACCACCAGTCTGGCCCAACCCCTCACGTTTTTAATATGGCAAAACTCTGCCGATAATTATGAAATTTCTTAGGTTCTACAGTTATTTCTAAAATGTGCATATATTATATAATTCACATCTCATTAGGAAAGCAAAAAGTCTTTGTCTAAGTGAGGACGAACGTGTTTATCTAAAAGATGACGGTGATGTCTCGATGGCCATTATTCCAGGAAATAACATGGGGAAATATCCTTTTTAATCCACTGAGAAAGATTCTTATAATCAAAAGAAATCTTATTACTCCAAAAGCTAAACTAAAACGTGAAAAAAACCCCAGCTGGCCTACCCTTACATCCTGCTTATTTTGCTTTCTGTTAAATGGCGGAGGTAGACCAAAAGTGAGATACAAAATAGCTGATAGAAATGCTTAAACACTGAGAGTATTTAAGTTTTACCTAAAGGAAGGTGTGAAGAAGCCTAATTAGTCCATATTAAAGCAAATTAAATGTAAGTTGGGGGGAAGAAAGCCTAAGCTTTGGAGTCCACAGACCTGAGTCTGAATACCAGCCCCACCACTTACATGACCTTGAGCGAGTTACCTGCTCTCTCTGGAATCCAGTTTCCTCATGTGTAAAATGGGGGAGTAGTATACTTACCTCATAGGACAGTTTTAAGTATTAAGTAACACAATGCCAAAAAAGTGCTTAGTACAGGGCCTAGGACACGGTAAAGCATTTAACAGCTGTTAGTTCTTATAGGAGCCTATGAAATCTCAGTGGAGAAAAGGAAGGGGGAGCAAAGAATGAAAAATGTATGGAAGGAGCAAGAAATTATGTATTTTACATTTATTTCTGGGTGTTCAAGAACTGATAAAATCTCCCTCCAAGATTTGGAGAGGGAAAGGGTTGCTGGATATTTCCCCGTGTAAGGACATGGAAGAGGTAGGGAGCAGACATCAGCTGGTGACAACTGTCATGTGCTGTGGCCATCATTCATAAATGAAAGGGCAGTGCAACAGCAAAAAAGAAAAAGCCTAGAAAAGATAGAATAACATAATAAAAGATAGTCCATCCTTCTCATAAGAGTAGGATGACCTTACATTACAAACATTTTGTTTGCCCACCTCTAAATAATATAAATATTTATATGCATATAAATATGTGTATATGTTTATATCTGTGAACTGGCATTTGAGAAACACTTGTCTCTAATAAAGTCAGTTCAGAGAAACAGATTATTTGAAAATAAACATTATACAACAGGACTGTGGATGGACTTCTGCTGTTTTCCAGCGATAGTCTGCTGGACTCTCTAACTCACATCTCGGCTGAGGAGAGCGCCAGAAGCAAAGCTGCTTAACTGTTTATCAGATTTTTTTAAATCCCTCTCTCAAAAAAAAAAAAAAAAAGTAATAAGATGAATGCATTAGTAATGTACCTAGGGCAGCATCAGGTTAAATTTGGAAAATATTTTAAATATTTTACTCCCTTAAAGGAAGTCACTTAACCTTTAAGATTTTATCAAGCTCTAGGACCTAGTAGACCATGCACTCTGAACGCTCACAGGCCCAGGACGGCGCCCCTCCTGGGACGCTCCGTGTTCACCCTGATGGCAGCGGTGGCACCATCTCTGGGAACACTCCCAAATATAATTTCCATCAGAATCGCGTATTTGTTCTTTTTTATCTTAATATTACATATGAACCTTGCCTTTTCATCTTTCACGTGGTTTTCCCCACTCATCTGACTTACCTGGTGGCCATTTTTCAAAGAAAAATATTGCCATTTTTGCAGGAATGTAGGTAGCTGCGGAGAAATGCTAGCAGAGCCTGCCCATCGCCGAGGGACCGATGTCCCCCCCGCGTGGCCCCCAAGCTCCCGCTGGCGCAGATTAGAGCCTGGGCTCATGCCCCGTGCCCATATGCCCCCCTCCCTGCCACTCTTCAGGGTGGCCACCCAGAAGGCACGGGTGCCCCTTTTCCACTCATTTTCTAGGGATCTTCAATGTTTGCCGAACCTTGCCATGTATGCCTTGTCTATTGTATTTTAAAGAAGAGTTTTATGAAAATCTCAAACTCTACTATGATCTAAAAAACAAGAGAGTTAAAAATGAAATCTTGACCTCTATTTAGAATCCTGTTATTTTTAAGACCTAATAAGACCACTGACATTTATGCAAAGTAGAAATTGCTTAACAATATGATGAAATATTACAGCTTTCATTGGTTGGGTTGCTTACAGTATTAGCCCCAAATAACTTTCCCTTTGCTTCCCCAAATATTAATTTTTAATATCCATATGGAAACGTTCTTATCCACTTCTTTCTCTGAAGCTAATACAGGATAGACATTTAGTTGAGTGGTAGCATTTTGTCTTATGATTTTTAATATGATTCAGTCAAACCCGGTGGTGTTTGATTATGATTGTACAGGTCAGTTTTTCTTTTTCTCAGAAACTTTTTACATTATTACTCTATGAAAAGACTAAATTATCTCCATATAATTTGCCAGGGAATTATTTTTTCTTATTTACTATGATTATAGTTCCAATACTTAAATATCTATTGAGTGCCAGTTGTGTGCCCTGAGCTAAGGAGAGAACAGTCTGTTGTCTTATACTCTAGGTCTACAGCCAAGACCTAATTCATCTAGTTAGTGTGATTATTTCTCAATCTTAAAGTAAACCTCAAATCTGCTTCCAAAATTATCCATATTTCAGCCACCTCTCTAAATCCGTCGTATCTATCAGTCTATCAATTCATTTATCTATATGAGGTATTTCATCTGAAGTGTTTTGACACTCTCCCTATATCATCTTCATAAGTTTTAAAATATAATTTGCCAAAGATAATCTCATTATTTCCCCAAAGGAATTTCATTATTCCCGCAAAGAACGTTAAGGTTTCATTTTCTACAGAAAAGCAAGCATGTTCTCCTCAGAGCATCCTGGTCTTCACCCGTCATTCCTTCCAAAACCTGCATTTATTTATTTTTGATGTATGCTGCCATAAATCTTCTGAAAAGAAGAGATCCATGTCTTCTGTCCTTGTGGTCATTTGAAGAGCCCCCAAATATTTTTTACCTTCAGTCTTGGTCAGTTAGAAGCGAATCTAAACCTTACTAATTTTTAAAGGCACGAAATTACTTTGTACCATAAAAATGCGCTGTGTAATCGTGGTGGTGGTATACGAATCTACACGTGATAAAATTGCGTGACAGAACTAAACACACACGTGCGCGCGCACACACGCGTGCACACACGCGCATACACACTGAACACGTTACAGAATTAAACTCGACACTTCTACCACGTTTCAGTTTACTCAACTTGAAACACTGCAATAGTCATTGAAATAGTTATTTTTACTATTTGGCCCCATGTTCTTATAAAATATCACTCTGAAGTTTCATGCTGGGCCAAGGGAATCTGGCTGTTTCTTATCTCCGGCTCCTCTTGCTCTGTGACTGTGAGTGAGCTGCTTATTCTGTGCCTCAGTTTTTGACATTTACTCTAAGAATTTAACCTTCCCTGTTTCATAGAAGTGCTATGAGAATTAACTGAATTGCAGCCAGAATGGAAACACTTACTCAAAGTTCAGAAAACAGATGAAAACATCTTCATTCTCAGTCAATGAACCCCTCTTCTCATTGCACAAGGTTCAAGTTTGCATTTAAAAATATTCATCTATTTTGTCATTTATTTCACACTTGTTTTATATTTGGTTATTTACAAATTCTAAGTGTTAACCTTTGTTACAGTGAGTTTGCTCACTTCTCAAAGCTTAAATGTTCCTTTTTTGGGTAAATATGCTACGTTTGTCAGTAGTGACAACTAATGTTTCTATAGCACTTGGCATCTGGAAGACTCCAGACACTTTCTATTTACTGCCTTACGATACTGTAATCTAGTTTTGTCATCAAATAATAGTTGAAAAACTGAGCTTCAAGGAAAATATAGCACTAACTGGTCCAGTGTTTCTCACCAACCAGCCCTTCTCCTGTAGACCCAACAGCATAAAGTTCTAACCCAGGACGAAGGTTGCTTCTTTTGTTAGAAGACACAACCATTTCCTGCTTCTGAAAGGTCATCACTATTGAATTTGAAAGGAAATGAGTACATCCAAACCAAAGGAAGAGCAGTGCTCTCAGTAAACCTATTAAAGAAAAGGTCCCTCATCCAATTTGCTTTGAGACCATGGAGGGAACCCAGTCATGGAGAGACCCGATTCTCAAACGTAGAGAATACTACGGGAGCCTCTGAAATGACTCGTTTGAACCAAAAATAAACTTTCATGGATATATATCAGGAAGAAAGCAACCTATTTGGAACTATATCATAATAAACTTCTCTTCAATACCAAAACCTTGTTTAAAAGGAAGACAAAGTAGTAGCTAGTTAAGAGGAACCGACGAGTACAGCAGTCGGCCTGTCTGCAGGGTTCAAATCCTGCCTGTCTCCTGGTCGCATGGCATCTTCAGCAACGTCACAGGTTGACCTCTTGCTCTGCCTCTGTCTCTCCATTTATAAAAGATGGGCAGTGGCGGTGCTTGTCACACAGTAGTAACTGACACAGGAACTGAAGTGCTTAGCACAGTATACAAGCGTTAGTAAACACTCAAAAATCATTGTGTAGAATTAGGTAACTATGAACCATGAACTCTGTTCATGATTTTCTTTGGTTATTAGAGTTCAAAGTATTATGAAAGGCAAAATAGTTTTTTTTCACTCTAACAAGTATGTTTCTCAGTAGAATAAATCCTGACACATTTCATATTTTTGAGATCACAGATGTTCTTTCCTCTGATGAGTAAACATTGTGGAATGTTATAGTGGGAACGGCTTCCAAGTGTGTTTGGTTCAGCAGTTGTTCACCATTCACAGTTTTATTATAGTCTTTTATTGTGTGGAATTTCATGCGTTAGTGTGTGTGATACATTAATTGAAAATATTTAGTTTGTGGACTAGAGTTTTGCCAAATCCATTCTTTCGTGAAGCATAAATACATATAAAATAGAGGCCTCTCACTGAAGAATTTGAAGCTACAGCATGCTGTTTTCATTTTAGATCATAGCAGAGCTTCAGACGACCATCTCCTCTCTGAAAGAGGAGAGCAGCCAGCAGCGGTTCGCTGCAGAAAGGCAGCTCCAGGACGTTGTACAGAAGTTTGAAGATGAGAAGAAGCAGCTGATTAGAGATAATGACCGAGCAATCAAGGTAATCTGGAGACCCCAGTAACCAGTGGTACCAGCTGCTTTAATGTAATTAAAAGGAGGGCGGATGGATGCAGGTGTCTGGCTTGCTCACACAGCCTGCAGTAATCCATTCACTGGACTCTACCTTTGATGTAGCCAGTGACTCAGGCTGCCTGCCCTCTAAAAGATCACATGCCAGCGGAAAAAGTCATTTTGGGCAAGCCCAGTCCATTCACATTGAACAAATATTTGAAAAATACCCTGTCCTTTCTCTTGAGAACCACTTTGGAGCTGTCTCTTGAAATTAGAATGACTGTTTTAGCCCAGTACTGCTGGCTAATAAATTCGGAAGTCAGCTTCCAGTTTACATTCTATTCTCTGCCCACATCCTTTCTTTATGGATTCGCATAATGAGAAAGAACCTGTTGGAGGTTTGGAATGCCAACCATCGGATGCGCTTTGACACCGTGCTGTGTTGCTGCTGAGAACCTAGGTTGTTTCCAAGTGGCTTCAGAGGATCACACCTTTAATAGCGACAGAAAATCCCCTGGACCCTGATTCTTTAGGTGATAGGCAGTTAGATCTCAAAGTAGTTTCTTCTTGGCTTCATAGCAGTGAATATTTTTGTAAGTGTCTACATCATGCTGTGTTTAATCTGTGAGGATAAGCATCTGGAAACCTTTATAAATAAGATTTAAAAGAGAACAAAACATTTTTTAAAGAATTCCCAGCAAAAGATTATTTTTCAGTGATTTTACTTTGTTATAACAATGCTTGAAGTATGTAATCATACAAAGCAAAGAAAAATAAAAGAGACATTTGGGTCACTGCCTTTTTCTGCCTAATCCCTCCATCTTTCTTTTCTGTAGCCTATTGTAGGCAATCTGAGTAACTTAGGGAGAAGTCAGTGTTAATGTCAGTTGCTTTGTTGTATATACCCTTTAAGCCAGGACAGCACTGAATAGGAGAGAAACCTTAAGACATGGACCGAACCTTAGAGGCCAGTATATCCAGCCTCCTCACTTTAGAGGTGAGGACTTGTTTTGTCGTTAATGAGATTTTCCCTGTATTTTTCCATCTGTGAGCGTTTTCTCCCCCTACATGTGATGAGACAAAAAAAGATGTTTCTTTTTCGTATTCTGGTAATTTTAACAAATCTTTGAAACTCTTCACTTATAGGTGCAGAGGAAGTACTCACTGATCTGTAGAACTGTTTTGCTTTGCATGAACTGAGCTGACAACTTTATTTAAATTCTTTTGCTATATAAAAATTTCATTTTAAGTGAGTTTCTTTTCCACTTGATACCCAAATACCAAGTGGTAGGTAATTTCCACATTTTAAATAAGTAATTGAATCCCAATATATGCAAAAGGGGAACATTCATTTACTTCATAACAACAGAGTTTCCAGTTCTGTTTCTTAAAGATTAAAACATCTTGAAAGAAATGTAATTAGTATAACTGCCTATTTTTAATTAATTTTTTTGCAGTTTTAATCCATTCACCTGTTAAAAGGGAAAAACACTCTGACCCTAATTTCCAACAGACTGTCAAATCATAAAGACTGAAGTTGAAGTTAAAAGATGGCAGTATATATATATGTACATATATATATTTATATTATATTTATGACATATAATGACCAAAACATAGGTACCTGAAAATAATTAAAATCACAATGTAGATAAGACATAGTTGAGTTTTGATTCACTCACGTAGATTATGGATAAATGAATGACTTTTTCTTTTACTAACCTATATCAGATAGTTAATGTATTAGGACTTGTTGCCTTGCACGTTTTTTTTTAGGCTATGTCACAAAAAATAATAGGAATAATAGCTGATATTTCTTCAACAAGTAGTATGTACCAGGCTCTTTACCAAACATTTTCATTCACCTCATGTTCCATTGTCTCATTTAAGCTTTATGAGTAATCTTTACGAGTAAGAGTGTTTCTATCATCCCCATCTTACAGATGGAAAAACTGAGGCTCTGGGGTGAAGTAACCAGCCAGAGATCAGATGGCCAGATAACTGTCAGAGCCAGGTTCAAGTCATGGTCTTCTGACCTGACAGCCTCAGCTATTAACCATTACACCAGACCCCTGCATCTACATTGTCTGTGAAAGTGAATCAGTGACCAAGTGCGTAACCAAGTCAGGGTGTCGTCACTCTGATTCCCTGTCTGCCTGAATGATGACAGCACTTTTGCAACAGTTGTTTGATCTGGACATTCTAATTGTGTTTGAGTGTTTTGTACACGCAGATACATGGAGGGATAGAGATACTCAGAGAGAGACTGAGTCACCACGAGGCTTGTATTTGGTTTTCTGAGACCAAGTACATTTGCCTGCATGTACATTCAAGTAAGCTCGTATGGACCTCATACTTTGTAGTGTTACATCTTACTGTGTTTAAATATTCACTATAAGAACAGTGTGCGTGCTCACCATGAAGTGTGCCTCACCCCACTTTCTGGGTGGAGAACAGAGTGCACAGAAGGCCCAGCGCTCGCTCGGCCAGGGCCTCAGAGTGTTCCCGTGGGTAAGGAGGCCTCTCATTAAAGTCAGTCTTCAGAGAAAACGGAGGTATCGAGGAGGCCGCTGAAACCCAAGTAAAGGGCCACCAGTCTGGGGTAGTGTAACACGATAAAACATTTCTGGAGAATAATTTGGCAATACCTACCATTGTTACATTGCCCGAGAGACGTGCCTAGGCTTTGACCCATTTCCAGACTCTCCCTACGTGGCAATTAAAGACTCGCCCTGAGCTTTAGCTAGCCAGAAAGATGCTTATTCTCGCACTCACTCATTTATCTCTTAACTGTTCGTTGGTCTCCCGTCATGTGAAAGGCGTCCACAGCTCCGGCATTTTTGGTCTCCTTGCTATACTTCCTTTTCCACTGTAGCACATCAGCTGAAAACTAAGCAATATTGAAAGCGATGTTGGAGAAGGATATTTAAGGATCTTGAAGATGTTCGCAAGATAGTTGTCAATGAAAATGCAGTTTACAAAACAGGAGGTACATATGAGGTCATCTTTGCCCAAAAAAAGTGCATATAAAGAGAAAAAAAGACTGGAATTACGTATCAAAATTTTACTAGTGGTTATCTCTGAGTGGTGGAATTTGTGGTAATTTTCTTCTTTTATCTTAGCTCTATACTTTAAGTTATAACAACAATTTTACAATAAGAGACAATAAAAAAGTGTTTGGTAAAAAAGGAAGCGCCTTAGCCCAGAGGAACCCAGTGGTCATAAGGCAATCATGCAGCCGAGACTCACAGCAGGCATGAGCCTTGTGGCTAAGAAGCGAGACCTCTCACAGAATGGAATTCCTGGAGTGCAGAAGGAGTTAGAGCAATAGAAGTGCAGTCACACGAGCAGATCTTTTATGCTGTAGAACACCCTATCTCGAGAGCAAAAAACCTCCATCACTTATTTACTGCTTTAGTCCACTCCTTACCTTCAGACTCAAGCTTCTAAACAGAGCTATCTCTACTGTAGAACAAGTCACCCCAAAACTTGGTAGTTTAAAGCCACAGCTCTGTTACATGCCCACGATTCTTTGGACCAGAGATGTGGGCAGGGTCGGGCTGGGGGGGTCTTCCGCTCAACGTGCAGCATTGGGGGTTGGGGGCCTCGTCAGCATACATTCTCCAGGAAGCTTGGCTGGGGCTGCGGCATCCAGGGTGGGTCCAGACCCCCCAGGTCGCCTCGTTCTCTGGCCAGTCAGACCTTGTACGTGGAAGCTGCTGTCTAAGAGTGGGGTTCAAGTAGGTGAAAGCAGACCTGCGCTTCCCTTACGGCTACCGTAGGAGACTCACGGTGGCACTTCCACCGCATTCTATTGGTCAAGCCGGGTCCCAGCCCCGAACCAGGGGGAGGGGAGATCGTGGCCACCTCTCAGAGGGGGGAGGGGAAGAGGTTGGGAGGCCACGTAGATCCCAGCAGTGGTCTGTGCTCAGCGTCCAGCTTCTTCTCCCCTTGCCCGTCACCTGCACAGAATAGTACAGGGAAAACCTGTGTCTGTATCCCTACCACCCAGAATCAACATTGGTCGCCCCTCACCTGCACAGAATAGTACAGGGAAAACCTGTGTCTGCATCCCTACCACCCAGAATCAACATTGGTCATTAACATCAGGACATATTTTTTAAGAAAATCTACTCTATTTTTGTAAAAAAATGGATAATGGGATATACTCGTAAATAATTCAAAATGCAGGGAGCCAGAAAGGTAAAAATATTTAAAGTCACCACGGATTTCATCACCCAGAAATAGCCATCTTGGCATTAAGATGAACATCATTTCAGATATCCGACTACATATAAGGAGAAAAGAGAAGGAAAGCCAGAGAGACGTACAGAATGGGTTAATACTCTAGATTCGGTATTTTTTTAGTTTTAGAAAAATCTCAAGTTAATTTTACTTAAATTCAGCTGATGAAAGAAGCTAGACTAAAACAGGAGGAATTGTTAAACTTTTGGGCAGAATTTGATTTGGGGCTGAAAGCTGAGTAGATTAGAATACTCACAGTTGCTCCCATTACCCCTCCTCACCACCTCCTGCCTGGGGTTGTGTTGTATCTTTACAGCGTCTGGGTTTACGATATTCACAATTTGTCTTTAACCATAACCCTTAGTTTAATACCCATGCTATCTTTAAAGGGCATGGTGCTTACCACTAGGCCTTTTATACCCCAGCCTTTTGCACTTCCATTCCCGAAGTTTTTACTTTGATGTGGTTCTTAATTGGCTGGATTTCATGGTCAAGTAGTTCCTTCAAGATTCACGGTACTACCTTCCCCGAGTTTTTCCATGTTTAAGACTGTCTGCCAATGACCTTTATGTTTGAATGACATGTTAGATGGCACAATATACTTGTTTTCATTTTTTCCCCTGAGAACTTATATGTTGCTCATCTAGCACTTAACATTGCTATGGAGAAGGCTGGGCAAGGTTTGAGCTTTCCCCCACGTCAATGATTTGCATTTTCTGGGGGATTCCTGGAGCAGTCTTTCTTTATCTGGTAAGTTTAATAGATTAACCAGGATACATTCAGCAGTTAACCAGAATCCCTCTAAACGTTCAACGTCCCATATCAAATGTTTCTGAAACACAGCGCATCTCCCCTGCATCAGTATCACTCATTTGTAGTGTCTCTGCGTTTTCTGGAACCCGAGGGAAGGGGAGGGCGAGCTGGAGTAGAGGCGTGCCTGCAGTCTGGTTGGGCTGACTGTTCAGTTGCTGAGTTCGCACTACCTTAATGGGGGGCGGGGGGGCATCATAGAATCCATTGGGGATTGAATTATCCCAACTTGGTGTGTCTTCCTGAAGGCTGGACACCGTCACTTTCCTCAGAGGTAGACAGCCCTGACTTCTACCTGTTTTCCCACCCATCCCACAGCCAGAAGAGGAGAAAGCTGAGGCTACCCACACAGTGTCCTTGTCTTCAAAGTTGGTGGTATTAGTGGGAAGTCCTGGGGCTTTGTTAACCCTAACAAAGTAACAATCTGGGGACATGGGCAGATTCTGAAGTCAAGTCACTGAAACGCTGTAGTGTCTCCAGAGTCATGTTTGTTTCCTTCACCACAAGCCCTTGAGGGTTTTTTCCTATTATGTCCACCTTACTACCCTATCTCAGTGCCTTAGTGCTTTTCTGCTCATTTTTACTCGTATTTACTCACTTCATTTGGTGTTGGGAGAGGGAAATTCAGTCTCCTGTGTAATCTTAGAAGCCTGTTTGACTCCTTAATAACATTTAACAAGGAACCTGTGTTAGTCAGCAGTTGCCACAATGCTGTGTAACAAACAATCCCCCAAGTTCAGTGACTTGTCATAGCAAACATTTGTTTTTCTTAAAACATATCTATGGACCATTAGTGTGCTTTGACTCCAGGCTTTAGATTGGGCTCAGGCCTGCGCTACTCGTCTGTACAGTCTCCTTGGACCTAGTAGCTGCCTGGGTGTCCTCAGGGTGGGTTACAGGAGGGCAAAAAATGAGCAGGAGAAACGTCCCTGCAGCCTCAGCTTCATTTCCATCCACATCAGTGGGGCAGGAAAATCATACACCCTCTCTAGTCTGGGACCATGAGCATCTATGAACAGTGACTTAATCTGCCACATAAACAGGCTCTAAAAACTGCCTTAGCTCCATGGCAGTGCTTTCCCAGTTCATCAACCATCCTGAAACCATTTCTCCCATCCCCCGTCTCCTCTTCCTCTTTTTGACACTCAGATATTGGTGTTAAGCAAAGCCTCTTCTGTTTTCTTTGTATCTGCTGTCCCTGGACAATCCCAGCCCCTCATGCAAACTTCCATGCAAATGAATTTTGAAGCTCCACCTCCACCCAGACTTTTTCTGAGCTCTCAATCCACATTTTTTTTTAACAGGATGGAAATTTTATTTTATTTTTATTTATTTATTTATTTATTTATGGCTGCATTGGGTCTTCATTGCTGCACGCGGGCTTTCTCTAGTTGTGGTGAGCGGGGGCTACTCTTCGTTGTGGTGCCCGGGTTTCTCATTGCAGTAGCTTCTCTTGTTGTAGAGCACGGGCTCTAGGCACACGGGCTTCAGTAGTTGTGGCACGTGGGCTCAGTAGTTTCGGCTCGCGGGCTCTAGAGCACAGGCTCAGTAGTTGTAGCGCATGGGCTTAGTTGCTCCGCGGCATGTGGGATCTTCCCAGACCAGGGAACCTGTGTCCCCTGCATTGGCAGGCAGTCAATCCACATTTTTAAGTATTGTTGCATAGTTTCACTTGGATGACCCTCAGGCTGTTCAAACTAGATACACCGTAAACTGACTTTATCTTCCTCCCACTCTTCTCTCACCCCAACCTGTTCTTCTTGTACTGATTATAAGAATTAAAGTACCACCATCATCCACTCAGTCACTCAAGTCAGATTCTGGAAGCCCCCTTGAATGAATTCTTTGCCTCCCTTCCCTCCCCAAGGTCAGTTCCTAGAATAACGTCTGCGTATTTCCAAATGCACACCCCATCCCCCAATCGCTAGCGCCTACCTTCTTAGACCTTCACATCTTTGACTTTGCCTGTTACAATCCCTTTTTTGTAGAATCACTGCCAATAGCTTGCCCCTCTCAAATCTGTCCCTCAAACTGTTGATAAAGTGACCTTTCTTTTTTTTTATTTTTTATTTATTTTTTTGCTGCATCAGGTCTTAGCTGTGGCACGTGGGCTCTTAGTTGCGGCACGCGGGCTCTTAGTCGTGGTGCGTGGGCTTCTCTCTAGTTGTGGCGTGCAAGCTTCTCTCTAGTTGTGATGCGTGGGCTCCAGGGCGCGTGGGCTCTGTAGTTTGCAGCATGCAGGCTCTCTTGTTGAGGCGCGCGAGCTCAGTAGTTGTGGCACACAGACTTAGTTGCCCCACGACATGTGGGATCTTAGTTCCCTGACCAGGGATCTAACCCGCGTCCCCTGCGTTGGAAGATGGATTCCTTCCCACTGGACCACCAGGGAAGTCCCATAAAGGGACCTTTCGAAAACACAAATATGAGTATGTGGTTTGCTTCTTAAAATCCGTCGGTGGCTTTCCATTGCCTACAGGATGAAGTCTACCCTTGTAGCATGGCATATGAAACACTTCACCACCTAAACCAGTGGTTCTCAAGGTGTTGTCCTCAGACCCCTGACCCCTGTGGGCCCCTGAGATCTTTTCAGGGGCTCCGCAAGGTCAAAACTACTTTCATAATAGGACAAAGACATCAGATGCCTTTTTCACTGTGTTCACATTTGCACTGATGGTATAAAAGCAGTGGAGGATAAAACTGCTGGTGTTTTATCATGAGACATGGCATTGACACTGAACTGTATGAGTAGTCATTTTCTTCACCACCACATACTTGTGCTTTAAAAAAAACTGAAATAAAGAGTATTAATTTTATTAAATCTCAATCCCTGAGAACACATCTTCTAATATTAATAGGAAGTACACATAAAGCACTCCTGCTGCATACTGAAGTAGGATGGTTTTCTTGAGGAGAAGCAGTTCTGCATTTGTTTGAGTGTGAGCTGAACTCTAGTCACTTGGAAAGAACGATTGACAGGCAAACTACGCATATTCTGTTCTGACTACCTGGCAGAGGTTTTCTTGAAAATGAAGGAAGTGAGTCTGACACTTCAAGGACAGCAACTGCCTATATTGTTGTTAATGATAAAATTTGAGCTTTCAAGCAAAAATTAGGAATTTGGAAAACTTATACCATCACTGCAAGCTTGACAGCTTCCCAGTACTTGAAGACTTTTCCGACAAGATCAGTGGTATTACTAATGATGTGCACGGGAAGAAACAGGGAAGAATTAGTGAAGTGTATCAACACTTGGAAGATTTTTATAACTCTCTGAACCAGTGTTTTCCAAATCACTGTTGTTACAAAATCACGCATAGGTGAAAGACCCATTCAAAAAACAAAGTGGACCAGTGGATTTTAATGTTAACAGTACACAAAGTTTACTGATAGAGTTTCAGATTCCGCATGGCAGCTAACATTTTTAAGAAACTACCGCTTGTCAATTTTTGATGTAGTCACAAGGAATACCCACAGTCATCTGAAAGGTTACTAAACTACTCCTCCCTTTTCAGCCGCTTACCCGTGTGAGACTAGCTTGTCTTCCTATACTTCAGCCAAAGCAACATCTCGTAAGAGACTGAATGCAGAAGCAGAGACGAGAACCTAGATCCTTCTGCTGAGCCAGGTGTTAAAAAGATTTGCAAAAGTATTAAACAGAGCCACACCCCTCACTCATTTTTTCTTGCTTTGGAAAAATAGTTAATTTATTTTAAAAATATATGTTTAGGTTCATACGTAATGGGTTTATTACTGGTGTTTTTAAATGAATTAATAAATAAATGTTTTAATAGTTAATTTTAATTTCTAATATAGGGAATATCAGTAGATATAACCCACATAAACAAAACCTCTTCGGGGTTCTTGATTTTTTAAGAGTGTAAAGGGGTCCAGAGACCCAAAACTTTGAGAACCACTTGTCTAGATGTGGCCCTTCTCTCCACTGTATCAACAGCCAGCCCTCAACCTTCACGCTCTCTGTGATCACACGAGCTCCGTGTAGAGTCCTTTCTCTTAAGGTTTCAATGTCATCTTTCTGTGAGGTGTCTGAGTGAGAAGCCCATGCCAGCCTTGCCCCTTCCTCTAGTGAAGTTTTCGCTGCACTGTAATGGTGGTCCCCAACCCCTTATCCAAAACCTAGAATGTGTTTTGCAAATCAGCATCTGCAGGTCTAGGGAGGTGGTGTAGTGCTTGTCTTTATCTCCAGGTGGGTCTGGGACAACACGCTGCACCCAGACTCGTGTGCAGAGTGATGCATATGAATCCCCCAAACGGGACAGATAGGAACTCTGAACACCCTCACGGCGTCAGTCAGGTTTTGTTGCTGCACAAGTTAACCCCAGCCTTTCAAAAACCATTCATGGTTTGAAGAGGGTTTGGGGGCAAAGAGGAGACTGTGACCTGTACTTGATTCCTTCTCTTTATCACCAAGTAGACTCTAAGCCTCTTGAGAGCAAACACTTATTGAAGTTCATGGCTTAGTGGAAGTTCTAGAAATATACTGAATGATGAGTAACTGAATGATGTTACCACATAAATCAAGGCTCTGGAAACTAATCATGTCACTTTATTCTCATTTAATTGATGGCAGCAAGCTTGTAAATGTTTTGTGATGCTATAGCAGATATGCAAAAATAACTAGATTTGTGGTAACAGTAACATGTTTTGCCCAATAGGCAGATCCTAATAAAATACCCTACACCTTGTTTACACATAATTTCTGTACTCCAGCACTCCAGGGGGAGGTCCCACCAGGCTGTACCCCAAAGCCAAGTCATCTGCTCGGCAGTGAGCGCTCTCCGCTGAACTCACAGAAGTTCATGGGGGGGAAACTGATAGAAATAGTTGTATGGAAAGACCGGGGAACATTCCTCTGGCATCATGCCCCACCACGGCTAAGCCCTTTCTTTGAAGCTGGTGTATTGAAAGTTCCTCACTGTGAAGCCAGATGTCCGAGCAGAGATTTCATATCAAGGAGAAATGTCATCAAATTTTTGCTTGCAGGCCCAGAAAAGAGATTCTAAAGCACGGACGCTCCTCTCTCTTGGCCACTGACTAGAGTTCACGAGAAAAGGTCGGCTGCCAGTAGGACATCTAGAAATCTGGTCTGTGTTACCCGAAGGGCTTGAGGGAGGGAAAAAAGAACATTTCATAAGATTGGGCAATTCTCACTGTGCTAAAAGCTTACAGGAATCCATTTCTCAAAGAATAAAATTACAGACCTCATTGTGGGGTTTCAGAGGCGTTGGGAAACAGAGAAAGCTCAGTGCCTAGCATCACACGGCTTTGTTTGGGACCCGCTCGCTCGTTATTTAATTGTTGTCTCCCCTGCCTGCACGTCCTAAGGGCGTGGAGGGCGCAGAATCGGAATGAATAACGCTAAGAAGAGAGATGTATTTTCCATCCCACCCAAGAAGGCTTGCCTGCTCACTCAGAAAGGAAGACAGCCATTCAGTCACGGCAGCATAAAGCATGAGTGCCATTGTCCAGGGAGGGTACTGCAGAAGACGAGCTTGGATACAGTGAGGCAGTGAACTATGGCCCTGCTGCTAGAGCAAGGAGGCGCGATGGCAGTGCGTGAGCAGAGAGGAAATGCACGGTCCCCCCAAGCGCTCGACCCCCGCCTTTCCTCCAGGTCTGCTCTCTGGCAGATTTTTGTTGTATTTAAAGACTAGTTGAAGGTTATTTGTTCAGTGGGAAAAAACCTTCAAGCACTATGAAAAATGTTTTTAGCCCCTGGGACCTTGCCTGTGTATACTAAGGAATCGAGTAGGGCTGGCTGGCTGAGTGCGTGGCTGACTGCGAGTGACTGCAGGAGCCCAGGTGAGACGGGTTCTTCCCCGCCCTGGCGGCGTGGACGGTACTCTCTGCAAGAGCGGAGTCATTAAGCGACTCTACACGGTTAATTCAATTACTGCCCCGTCCAAAATACGAATTGCTGTGGCTAATCAGACATTGGAATATAGATGTATCATTCAGGTTTTTTAATGTATAAAAAATTAACAAATAACTATTTGGAAATATTTTCATCTTTAATAATTCCGAACTGTATCAGAAGCTATTTCAATGTCAGTATGATGGACTGAAATATATAATTTCATCATTATGTAGGCAGCAACAACTAAAATGACTGAATGATTACCATGTATACATATGTGTTTATACAGGTAATTGTATATATTTACATACATGTGTATATTCAGAAGCGCTGGGTTATATAGGATCCTAATTATTAGAAGACTTGATAATGATTTTAATATATTAAGCTAATTTTATTTTAAAAATTTGGCAATGTCTCACTACAAATGGCTGCTTCACTCTGGCAGAAGCTGAGCTTCTGTTCAGTGCCTGGTGACTCAGCCAGCCTCTCTGTCACCACTTCCCAGTATTGAAGTTCGTGCCTTTTCCTTCCAGCTACCATGACATTACCCCTTGCTTCCCAGGATTTCCTGGGAAAGGATTCCACACCCTGCTCATGTCTTCCTAGGCTCCATCCCCCAGCCTCAGAGCTGGTGAAAGCATCACCCAGTTGGTATGCTGGCTTGAAGGAGCCGACTGGTACGTTGTCAGGAGTGCTGCCAGCTGGAGCACGTGCACCGTGGAAATCGGGGCACACTGCTGCAAATGCTTCTTGAGAGCCAGCTTTTCCCAGCGTTATTAGACATTCACCAGCCTTCAGCTGCCCATGGTCCCCTCCCCCCGCTTTCCTGATGAAGCTCCCTTCCAGCTCTGGTCCCCCTGGTCATGAGGACCGTCTGCCTTCGCAGTACAAGGGGTGTAAGGACAGATGGCTGGATGGACGGCGTTCCACCACCCTTCCTGGTACGCTTTCTAGCTACCCGCCAACCTCGTGCTCTGCTTTTTCTGATGCGTATGAGTCAACTCTACCAAATGTCCCCTTAAAGCCCCTTTTCTAATCCCAATGCCACAGTCTTCGAAGTAGCCTGCTAACTCTTGTCTAAATTGGGCGGTGTTTTCCCACTTCTAATCATCCTCCAACTCCATGCGGCATTTGACCGAATTAACCAACAACTTTCCTTCTAGAGCAAGGCTTGGAAAACTTTTTCTGTAAAAGGGCTGGATAGTAAATATTCTAGGTTTTGGGGGCCATACGGTCTCTGTCACAAGTACCCAGCTCTTGCTGTTGTGGTGTGAAAGCAGCCTTAGACAGTTGGTCAACAAGTGGGCGAGGCTATGTCCCAATAAAACTTTATTTAGGAAGACAGGCCAGGTGGCAGATACGGCCCACTGGCCACTGTTTGCTCACCCCTGCTCTAGAAACGCACTCTTCTCTTGGCCTGTCTCCTCTGCTGGTCTCTCTCCCTCCTCGTGGGTGTCCTCAAGCCCGGGTCCTGGGCTTTGCTTCTCCTTTTCCCTGCACAGTGAGCTCATCTCCCCTGTGACTTGAGCTGTCACTTCTATAGAGATGCTTCCCAGAACCCTTGCCTGATTCCTGGTTGGGCTGCGTATCTCCCACTGCCTGTAAATCGTCTTCTTTTGGAGAAGGCACCACTGTTTCACACTCAGTAATTGCAACATGCAATTACCATCTTCCCTTCCAAATTGGCTCTTCTTTCCAGTCTATCAGGGTTACCCCCAGTCTTTCTGTTTCCTGTTAGAAACTTTGGGTTCGTCTTTGTCCTTTCTTTCCTTCATCCCCGTTTATCTCAAGTGTATCACCAGAGTCCTAAAATGTATTTCTTATTCCTCTGATAGGACCCTGTTCAGAGCCCTTCTCAACTTGCGATTGATTTAAAACAGTCTCCCTCAGCTGGTGTCCCTGCCAAAAGCTCTCAGCTCCGGTCCAGCATGAAGAACTCTGCCAGAGAAATCTTAAATCACTGATTTCCCTGCCTTACAAAGAGTGCTTAGAAATCAATACGAAAATACTAACCAGCCAGTGGACCAAAAGAGCAAAGGATATGAACACAGAACTCACAGACAGAAAGTAATATCTAGTAAATATGGGAAGATGTGCTTATTCTCATTCCTAAGTTAAAAATGTAAATCGAAACTGCGAAGTTTTGAAGGGCCTGGCTGCCACTTGATGGGCATAAATTTTGAACCTGAAAAAATAGCCAGTGATGCAGCAGCGTTACTCTAAGTTTAAATCAGTGCAGCCTCTTTGGAGGTGAATGTGGGGGAATGTACTGCCATTTCAAGTGCACATAACCTTTGAACCTTTGGTTCCACTCATAGGAATGTGTCCCGTGGATGTAGTTGCCAGGCTCTACAATATCTTTGTAGCACTATTTGAGCAAAAAGCTAGGGAAAAATAAATTATGGTACATGCAAGCAATGAAATAGTATGAGGCCATTTTAAAAGAATGAAGTAGACCTCTCTGAGAAAGTGAGACAAGATTGCCGACATTAGTAAGTGAAAAGAATGCAGAACGCTATGTACATTTAAAGTTGCCTGAATGCATCTCAGAAATGGGTAACTGGTTGTTTTAGAGCAATAGGAATTTTTATTTTTCATTTTATGTCTTTTGATGGTGTTTTCATTTCTTACAATGTCATACTACTAAAGTGAATTTAAAGGATCTCTTTTAACGACAAGGTCAATCTCTTGTGCCCGGCTTTCAAAGCCCATCCAGGTTTCTCAGTATTCCTCAGCATGTACGTTCTGTTCTAGCCAAGCTGGACTTCTCGCTGTCCTCACGTTCACGGCAGTGCCGCCTCCTGCCTTCACTCGTGCTCACTGCAGCCTCTTCGTCTGTCCTCAGCCTTGTTGAGGTCACCAAGGCCATCTCAGGGTCCTCCCTGCCTCCTCTGGGAAGTTTTTCTGACTGCCCCGGTCCCTGGGGAACCTTATACTTTCATGAGGTTCTGTCATTAATGCTTAGTGATCCTCTTCTTGTTTCTGGTTTCTGCATAGCACCCACAGTACTGGGCACCCAAAAATAAAGACTTAGTTGACTTAAAGAATATAATCTCGAATTATTATGTGCTAAATTTTATGTCTACATCAGCACCAACCCTGCAGTTAAAAGAAGTAGGGATACACACACACACACATACACAAACACACACACACACAGAGTCTACAATCAAATACCTAAGCCTTTGGGTTAGCAAACTCCTCTCTGAAGATGCAGAGATCCTTGATGTGTTAACACATTCAACCACTTGAAGAAGTTCATGCTCTAATGTGAAATTGTTTCATCAGAGACTTTCTTCCCGACAGTTAGATGAGCTCATCTCACTTGAAGGACGAGGAAGGACTTAGCATCTAGAGCAGGAAGTGGGGAGGGGGGACATAGACGGTAATTTAGGGGCCTGAGGAGTAGAGCTGGTGGTGTCTTCAGGGGTGGGCCCAGCAGCTTCAAGGTTGGGCCACCGTGGAAGAGGGGGAGTGATTCATATGTATTTGTGACTGTGGTTTACATGATCCTACATTGACATGTACAGGCTGACATACAGGTGCCCTTTTAAAAAATGAAATGGAATGTGTGCATATACGTGTGTGTGTGTGTATTTGTGTATGTGTGTGTATATATACTTTTCAAGAAAAGATAGAATGAGTATACGTGCATAGCTATATATACATATATTTTCCAACAGTTATACATTCTTAGAAAAAAGTGAAGCTATGAATACACAGTTGTATTATCAAAACTGATTCTGCATAAATATGCCTTGTAAATCATGGGAAAATTTTAAGACAGGCCTTGCTTATTTTGCTTTACATTTATATACTGTTATTTTTAGGGGATTTGTTGCATTAAAGAAATAAAACAGAGAGAGAGTTAACTTATAGCTTTACACAGACTTTTTAAGGAACTAAATCAAATCAATAAATTAATGAAGATAAACCTAGTTTTTATACATAGATTATATTTTCCAAATGCATATAATTGGAAAAAATTCATGTGATGCTGTCATGCCATCAAAAAAGACCAAAATGTCATTTCCAGGGATGTCAATAGGAGTCTTTTGCTATCATAGCAGCAGTAGTAGCAGCTGAAACTAGAGATTTGGAGCGAAGAGATCTGGGTTGGTTGGTGGGTTACAGGAATGCTTTAATGTTGGAAGCACAGAGGAAAGAGTAGAATTAAAAACAAAGACACAGCCCCCATTTTTTTTGAGAGGCAAGACCCTTTTGCTTTTATGTTTCTGTCACTTGCTCCAGGATCCTTCAGAAAGCCCTCTAACCACCTAAATAAATATTCATATGGCTGCTCAACATCTCATTAATAAACCAAGATTTGGTGGTAAAATATTTCAGAGTAACATATGATTTGCATCTCACCCTTGTTTAACTTTAAATCTCAAGCAATTAATAAATTAGACTCGAGAGGTTTTTAAGAAGTAACATCTTACATGCACCACAAATTGCATTATTTTTATGTGTAAATAATGATGAAAGGAGAGATTGTTCCTTTGATGTGTATAAACTACACTGTAAAATATGCAGAGAACATTCTTGAGTTTAGTTACAGCCAAAACAAATAGACTAGTTCATAAAACAAAGCAGCAGCATTCTTAGAAACAAGCATTACTTTTTCTTTTCTTCCCAATTGCTCTTTTTCCATCTTATATTCTTGCCATTCCTTGGGGCAGATTCATTCCAAGTTCAAAAGCGATGCTAGCCTGCATTTCCTCATCCAGGGAACCGGGTCCTTCTCAAGTTCTTCCCAGTGAACTTGTCTTCCTATCAAGCTCAGACCAGATCTCAGCTGGACTGCTGGTTCTCCTGCAGTGAATTGTTTTTGTCAGTAGTATTTCATTGTTGCTTAAAAAGCCAACTATTTCAAATGTTAGCAATATTTGGAATATTGGTTAGGAATATCGGTATTCCTCAGAGAGATATATTTACTTACTTTTCTATCTTCCAAGCTGGCTTATCTAGTTTCCTTTTATTTTATTTTATTTTTTAGTTTTTATTTAGTTTTTTGGCTGTGTTGCGTCTTCATTGCTGCGTGCGGGCTTTCTCTAGTTGGGGCGAGTGGGGGCTACTCTTCGTTGCAGTGCGCGGGCTTCTCATTGTGGTGGCCTCTCCTGTTGCGGAGCACAGGATCTAGGCAGGCAGGCTCAGTAGTTGTGGCGCACAGGCTCAGTAGTTGTGGCTCGCGGGCTCTAGAGCGCAGGCTCAGTAGTTGTGGCTTGCGGGCTCTAGAGCACAGGCTCAGTAGTTGCAGCACACGGGCTCAGTAGTTGTGGCTCGCGGGCTCTAGAGCGCAGGCTCAGTGGTTGTGGCACACGGGCTTAGTTGCTCCGTGGCATGTGGGATCTTCCCAGACCAGGGCTCAAACCCGTGTCCCCTGCATTGGCAGGCAGACTCCCAACCACTGAGCCACCAGGGAAGTCCCTCCTTTTATTTTTAAATCATATCTGCAGATCCTTGTTTATAGAGTCTGAGTCTGACCTGATTTTTTCTTTGGTGTACTCAATAAACAGCACCTTGTTGTAAGTTCATGTCTCCCAGGGGAAGGATGCAGAAACGGTTTGGACTCCTCTTAGAATGTGGAGCAAGTTCAGGATGAACCTCACAAGATGGTTCGTGTTCTACATCTGACCAGGCACGTCTTCTTCCTTGAACACAATGTGTAGCTAGGATGAACTACGAGGTAGTTACGCTGAACCGGAGAGGCCAGAGGTGTACACTTGACCTGCAGTCCCTCCCAGCCTAGAGAGCGGGTCTTCCTCCACGTGAGCAAATTTGCTGCGGCCCTGTCTCAGCCTTGCTGACAAGTCCACCTTCCCTTCTTGGCCTGATGCTTTTTCATTAACACTGATCCTGAGCGCTGGTCATTTCAAATAACCGTCTTGTCTATCAGATCCTGAGTCACCTTTTCTCTAGCTGAGTTTTTATTCTGATTTCTTTTCTTCTGATGGCAGTTTTCCACTCGAGTTCACCATCTTCCTGTTCTCATCCATCCTCCCTTTATTCTTAACAAAGTTTAATGAGCAGAGTATTAAATCTAGTGGGTTCCTGTGAAACTTGCATTTTATACCAGCTAAAATCGCAGTCCCATTGTATCTCCTGGATTAATAGCATCTTAAAGTTGAAAAGACTCTTAGAGAATTCGCTCCCAACCTCCCATTCTCCCATCCTCATCCCATCTCACAGATAAAAATCCTGAGCCCATCTGAGGGGACGTGCGCGGTCCTTTTCACGTAGCTGTTGGCAGCTTCAAGCCTCGAACCCAAGGCTCCCACGTCTTTGGTCTTGCCCTCATGCTCCATGTATTCAAACACACGTGAAAATGGAAATAAAGTAAAATGTATTTTACTTTAAAATATATGTGAGCTGCCAAAATGGATGAAGCATCTCCCTCACCATCTTATGCGGTTCCTTGTGACTCAAGTAGAACTTCCCTTTGGCTTTTAGACTGGGGCTCAGCGAAGTCATTGCTTATTTGGACTGTTGAAGAAATGTTTCCTTCTGTAGTTGGCTTTGTTGCTTGCTGTGATTTTTTACAGTTATCACTAGTTGTCCTTGGAATCAAAATGTTTAAGGCCAATTTAGAATAGAGGTCATGATTTGAAAAGCAACTTTCTAAGCACGTTACCTAATTTAAAGACCGTTTCAAAGGAAGGAAATGTTGGCGAATAACGGTCTCGCACAGCCTCATAGACGTGGAGCGTTGGCAGACACGCCACGATTGGTTTGTGAGAAGACCGAAGAATTCGTTTTCCAAGAGGAAACCGATCATTTTGAGAATCCATGTCGTTCAGATGGCTTTATTTCTATGATGTCCAATGATCAATGAATGAACAAAAGGAGTCAATACAGCAGCCTTCTTTATTTTTGGAAGGACACTAACAGTGGACTGCAAATGGCAGGCTCTGGGGTCCCTTGGAGTAATTTTTTCAACCTTTGCCAAACCGTGAAGTGTTACCCGAAACCCCATCTTTTTGTTACCACTGTTTCATTTTTCTGAGGCTCAAGGCATCCTCTTAGACGTGCTTGCCTGTGTTGCATTTCAGAGATGTGCAGGGCTTAATAACGTGGATTCTGGAGCCAAGACTGCCTGGGTTCAAATCCCGCTCCACCGTTTAGAAACCGTGGGACCTCAAACAAGTTACTCTCTGGGCTCTCTGGGCCCCAGTTTCCTCATTTCAAAAAATGGAAGTTACAAAAGATGTGCAGGGATTGCTGTGAGAATTAAATGAATTAGTGCTTGAACAGCATTTAGAACAGTGCTTCCACTTACGAAGTCCTACGTATATGTAATTGTTCAATCATGAGTTTGAAGACCCGATCCAGTGAGAGTTGAGGGATGCTCAGGTGGAGCCCTGCTGAGTAACCCCCTCTCGACCCCGTCCCCTTGGGCCACTGTCTGGGCTCCGCGCCCGCTCGTTTCCTCTCGCTTTACAGTCTGACTTCGGTCCCCGTCCCTCACGGAAACCGCTCCTTGTGTTGCTGGCGGCGTCCTCGTCGCCCAGCCCTCGGACCCCTGCCCTCGCTCTGCGGCCCCTGCAGCCCCCGGCGCGGTGGAGGCGGCCCCCTGCTCGGCCCTCTGTGTCCCTCTTGCCCTCGAATCCCGTCGATCTTCGGGGACTGTTCTGGCCCCCTTTTCTGGTTGGGCCGGGGACGCACGCGGCCTCCTGCACTGCCGCCTGGACGTGGCCGGCCAGCAGCGTTCTGTCCCTCCCCCACGCCCCCGGTCTCACTGCATTCCAGACCTTTCTGGAAGTGCCCTGGGCTTCCACACAAACCTCGGCGTAGCCTGCAGGAACCTGAAACTCATCGCGTGCAGACTGCAAGGCGTGCCCGGGCCCCGTCCACCCGCTCCGGCTCCCGGGCGCCGGTAGCGGCCCTGACCTCCTTCCCGCCGCCGCAGGCGGCCTGTCCCACGGCCTCGCATCCCCTTGGCTCGGCCCCCACCTCGTGCAGGGGGCGCCCCCGTGTCCTGGTGCTGCGCGGGCGCCGCCCTCCCGCGCACCCCGCGCCGGCTCTCCTCCCCCGGCCCCCGGGCTCCCCCAGGCCTACGGGGCTCCGCGACCCACCAGCTCCTGCCTGCGCCCCGCTGGCGCCCCAGCCTGGCTCCTCCGCTACCCCTGCGACCTGCCGGGCTCGCGTTCATCTTCAGCTCCCGCCCTGCCCGCGCCACAGGCTCGGCTCCGACGCCTCTGCCCGAGGACTGCTGCCCTGGCCGCGGCCGCCTCCCAGGACTGGCTTCCGCCCCGCGCTCTCGGCCCCCGTGTGGGCTCGGACTCGCTCCCGGCCGTGGGCGCACGGGCCTGGTGACGGCCGTCACCTCTGCGCTGGGCGCTCGGCGCCGGCAGGACGAGGACCACTCGCCGCAGCCCCGAGCCCAGGCTGGTGCCCAGACCTCGTGGTCGCCCCGCGCTCGTGTGCCGGCCCGCCGGATGGTCACTGCCGGATAAAGGCCTAGTGTCCACTCGAGTGTGGCCTGTATGAATCGGTGAAGACAGAGTGCCCCTCAGAAAGCACTTTCCTTTCTTCAAAAACAATTTTTTAAAAATTTTATTGGGGTGTAGTTGACTTACAACGTTGCGCTGGGTTTAGGTGTACAGCATAGTGATTCAGTTCTCCATGTACAAATTTGTTTTTCAGATTCTTTTCCCATACAGGTCATTACAGAATACTGAGTAGAGCCCCCTGTGCTGTACAGTAGGCCCTTGTTGATTATCTATTTCATACATAGTAGTGTGTATATACTAATCCCAAACTCCTAATTTATCCCTCCCCACCCATGACGTTTCCCCCCTTTGGGAACCGTAGGTCTGTTTTCAGAGTCTGTGAGTCTGTTTCTGTTTTGTAAATAAGTTCATTTGTATCAATGTTTTAAATTTATGGCAACACGCACGCAGAGGAAGCAAGCGATTTAATTTCCGAAGCATCCCTGAACCCTTGTGTTCCCCACCACGCGTCTGGGGCACGTCCTCAGACTCACCCTCACACCCCCGCCCAGTCCCTCCTCTTTCCTGTTTTCTGTACATCTCTCTGGGGCAAATCGTTCATAGCATCTCTCTGAATTTTTCATGCAGCAACACTTGACAAAGTTTTAGGGCTGAAAAAACAATCATACTTACAGGTTTTACCCCAAGATAAGAACATTTTCTGGTCTATCCTTCAGTTATCAACCCCTAGACCATCTAGAAGTTCTGAAAAGCTGGATTTCCTTTCCTTTCTCCTTAGGATATTTATCCCACTTTTTGTTTCAGCATCTTCAGGCTGGATTGTTTCATGACATTTGTTAATGTTTTATCAATAAACATAAAGAAATATGTCCCCCCCCCAAAAGTTCAGCTAAATCCTCCCAAAATGAAATCAATAGAATTTAATACAAATACATGTTTACCTGCTAATGAAATAGACATTAAAATTAAGGGGTCCATGAAAAGAGGCTGTCTTCCTAACAGGATGAGTGGAAGGAGGCGCTTTGCAAAAATTTAATCATTGATTATATTCTAGAGAAAACTAGTAAATATTTGATCGAAATTAAAATGGTAAATGCAACTTCCAGTTAAGATATAGCAAAATATAGCCTTAACATTCCAGGACATTCACTTAGTCAAGTACTGAGAGTTGAGATAGATACATTTTACATTAATAGAGAAAAGTTGTCAGAAAAAAATATCTACAGGCAAAAAAATTGTATCGTTCCCTTTGGTTTTTAGAGTGAGATTGCTTCAGATGCTTCTAAGGTCTGCCTGCCAAGTGCCCATCAGTGGGCAAGACAGAGCAATCAGCTTCTCTACTTGTATGTCCCGTATTTCTTCCTGGCCAAGAAGTCAGGGGCCCTTTGAAACATTTTCACCTTCCGCCACCCAGGCCTCATCGGGCACAAATTCTCTAGCTACTAGTTTTCCAAGAAATGGTGTGCAGGAAAATTAAAACGTGAAAGCCGGGCGAGTCTGGAAAAAGAGATTTGACCAAAAAAAATGTTTTCAAAGCAGTGCTTTGTATTTATCATATGGCATCTACAAAGTATAGCTCCTGCGCTAGGGGATACTGCATGAGAATATGTACTTCCAAACGTCTGCCTTTAGGTTAAGCCCTGGAGCCAGGAGGAAGAGCCAGAATTCAAAGGCCAGAGAGGAAAAAACGCTAATCAAAAGAATAGATAAAAATTATGTACAGTGACCATAGTATGGCATTTCTGAAAATCATCAGATCAGTTTCAAAACCTTATTTTTGTTCTATTCCTGGTGTCTTTTTGGAGTTTTTCTCTGTCTTCTGGGACTAACCTGCCTTCCTATCTGTGAGATCATTACAATTTAGAGAGAGAGAGTGAGCCGTGTGCTGCCCATCTGGCCACTTGCCTGAGGTACACGACGTCCTTTCAAAGGCTGTTTCTGGGGAAGGTTTAAAATTCATAGTAAAGGCTTTTAAGAGTGGTGTAGTCAGAAGTTCTACAATAATACATATTTATTTAGCTAAGCAAATTATATTTCCCAATGAGAGCCCAGTCATAAAGGTTAGCATTTTTCTAGGAATTAAATAAAATGGAACATGTAAATATAAATTTCATTGCAGATGAGAATGTCTTCAGGCTTGAATTATTTGCACCATTGTTTAGAGACTGGCTTCTGTAGGTATAAGTGCAATTTTTAACTGAAAAGTTATGGCAATATTAATAATTTCTAGAATCCAGACCTGGGATTGCAGCATGACTCCCAGTCTGCCATTTGCCATAACAACTTTCTTGCCCCATCAGGTTCCCAGCAAGGCCCTCAGAATCACATCATCCCCTGAAATGCCCGTTTGTGGCCTCATATTCTCTAATTGTTTTTCTCCTCATAGTGTCATGATCCCGACTCTCATTCCCACCTTTACCCCCCAAATTTTGAATCGATTACACACACCACCAAGGCTATTGTAGGAAGATGTCTCCCTTGCATCCCAAATGGAAACACGTTTCCCAACAGAAACATTGTAATAAATGGTGGATACTGGGTCTCACAATGGTACAATATAATATTTCATACACATACAGGTTAAATAAGCTTTTTCAGGTTCAGCTCTTCCCCCAGATACAAACTTCGACTTGACCCTGAGTACCCTCCTCCCACCCACCACCTGGACCACTTTCCCCTCTCGACTTCTTATACCCTCTGGAGAGCAGGGCTGTGCTGGTCTCTGCTTTCTCCCCGTGCGTTCCTTTCTGGTTCTTTGCTTGATGCCCAGCATCCAGTTCAGTATATGGCAAATAGTGAGCACTCGTTCAATGTATGTTGAAGGAAGAAACGAATATGGCATTTACATCTACCAGCTAATAAAACCACACTCTTAAAAATGACCGACTTCCGCCCACTTGTGTTCCGTATTAGCCGTGGTATTGGGGATGGCGGTGGTTACTGTGACCGAGGTCACGTTGCTGGTGATGGGATGGATGCTGTCGGTCGTGAAGCCGTGGACCCTGATAACCACTGCTCCACACTCCTCTTAAAATGTCCCCTATGGTTGTACTCACTGGGTCTTCTTTTCGGGAGCCCTAAATATACATTCTGCACCAATGCTCTATGATTTTTTTCTCTATTTTTTCCCTCAGTAAACTCACCTCGGATCGCTCTGCAGGAGAATCACAACTTTGACCCTAGTTTGCCCTGAGTGGACACCCCTGTGTGGATGAGCTCGCAGAATCTAGAACTCAGTGTGTTTTCTCCCCGCTCTCACCGCGCATGACCCCAGCTATACTTGGCTCCTTGGCTGCCTTTTCCTTCCTTGACTCCTGTACAGTCTGCTGTTCCTGCGCCGTGAACTCACCCTTTGCTTTCTACCCGATTTACGCCCGTTGCCTCTCTCTCCCGACTCTTCCTGAGCCTCCCTGCTCCGTCCCGTCCAGCTCTTCCGTGTGTCCCTAGAGCAGATAAATGAGCCCCATGTCTAAACAGGCCGAATCATGTCCCTCCCCTACTCAGAAGCTTCCAGAGGGGACTATTTTTATTGCCTAAATATACCCACTGTTTCCGTGTATATAGATCTTTAATGATATTGTCTCTTTCACCAGGTCAGAATATGGGATTGCTTAATTTTACAAAATGGAGGCGAAGTTAGGGTTTTCAGAGGAGAGGGAATGGAGGACCTCAGAGCATGCCTAAGGACACAGGTGGCTGGTTAGTGTAGGATTCGGGGAGGGAGACGGCCAGGGCCGCTCACTCACACTCTGAACCCAGAGGTGAAGGGAGAAGAGCCAACCGACAGAAGCATATTCTGTTAGGTAATGTTCATCTTCACATCGGTGGCCAGTAATTGCCAAGTCAGTGGTGAAAATTTGGACACTATATAGACCTTCCCCCCAAAAAAGAATATTGTAAAATATCTGGTTTGTTGGCTTTTTTACACTTTGATCAGTTGGGTTATCACAACCCAAAGAAAATTAGATGTGACAAACAGAATTACCTAAAGATGTCACATATTCACACTGTGGGGAGGGAAATGAAAAAAAAAATATATATATATATATATATATGTACATACGTATGCATGTGAACGTGTGGGACACAGAGAGGCGTGGGCGGGGGCTGGGAGGGGGTGTTAGAGCTGGGTTGGAGCTGTCTGGGCCCTGCTCTAATTTTCACTTTTGAAAACTGAAGCTCAAAGGGACATATTGTCTTGGGAAAAATCAAATCTTTTTTGGAGAGGAGAAGGTAGAAGATGCTTGCATAACTTAGGTGAAGATTATATTCAAGGTTTGAAGAACTGATATTCAAAGACTCCTTTACAAGTGTGGCTGGGAAGCTCGTGTGCACATGTGAAGAGTGGCCAGAATTAGAGAGAAGAGGCAGTTTGCATGTCATGTCCTTCAGCTCCTTGGAGGGGAGCTTACAGAAGAAGGATAGTAAACTGACTTGGCCTGCAGGAAATCATAGCTCTCAAAGGATTCGAGGGATAGAAATGGACTGTATTCATGGAATATTTGCATTCTGCCGTCACCTGGACTTGTTTTGTTAGGAACCAACGTGTAGCACAACAATTTGGCATGGCTCTTAAAATAACTTCCAAATTGTTCTTTAGACAGTATAGGTTTTCCTTAAATGGCTATATTTAGATTTTCTTATGTTTTTGTTTCTAAAGTTAATATAATTTGTATCCTTTGCAGATTTGGACTTGAGGTTCCCCAAAATAAAAACAGCAATTTCAGAAGGCTATGTAATAATTTTAATTATATCAGCAGGTTCTAATTGTCTGCATACCTGGTAACACCCTAGACCACTACTATCTGCTAGAAAAGCCATCCTCTACTCCCACCTTACATTATCCGTTTCCGTAAGCTACCAGAATACTCGGGAGCCATATGTCATCTACCTACCTTACTATAAAGTTCAGAAACCAGAAAAAACACAGGAAAAGTGAGAATGATTGATGTATGGAGATTGCAGTGGGGTTTGGGTTGTCAGTGTACTAGGCTGCGAATGCTTCGAACGTGTTTCCCGTGTGTGTTTTTTTTTAATTTTTTTTTAAGATTTTTATTTTTATTTTTTTTGGCTGCATTGGGTCTTTGTTGCTATACGCGGGCTTTCTCTAGTTGCGGTGAGCAGGGGCTACTCTTCATTGTGGTGCGCGGGCTTCTCATTGCAGTGGCTTCTCTTGTTGCAGAGCACGGGCTGTAGGTGCAAGGGCTTCAGTAGTTGCGGCACACAGGCTCAGTAGTTGTGGCTCGTGGGCTCTAGAGCTCAGGCTCAGTAGTTGTGGCACACGGGCTCAGTTGCTCCGCGGCATGTGGGATCTTCCCGGACCAGGGCTCGAACCCGTGTCCCCTGCATTGGTAGGCAGATTCTTATCCACTGCACCACCAGGGAAGTCCCTTCCCATGTGTTTTGTGCCTTGAGTCTGCCTTTCCTAGTTTTAATGCCCAGTTTTCAACTCGTTCCTGACCCAGCATTAGCCAGTTCAGCCTGGCACAGGTGATTTTTGGCATAAACGAAGTTTCGTTACAGTTCCATGGTGCACAGCCCTGAGTCCCATCTAGTCCTTGCTTCTGAGTGTCACCCATGCGCCCCCCTACACAGAGGACAGACTCACTCACATCTTCTCATCAAAAGTGAAAAGTAGAGCAAGGCCCAGACAGCGCTAACCCAGCTTACTTTCTAGTACTATTTTGGTCACTATTTACATTTGCTGGGGAGAAAGCAGAAGGCTTTTTTTGTTGCTCAAAACCCTTCTGAAGCCCCATGGCGCAGCAGAAATTATATGTTGGTCTGGGCTTTGCTGGTCAGATGGAAGAGGGCGGTCACTACACATGGAGGATGGGCTGCGTGTAACCCTGCCCTGCTTCATGTCAGTGCCGCAAGCATTTTAATACGTCATTTTCCAAAGTCTTTGGAACTATTCCTGCGTGGGATATAAGCAATGTTAGACATCGTTTTCTCCAGACTACTTTCCACCTGACATATAAATACAGAATAGTCTCCTCGGAGACCCAGAAGAAGTGGATAAAGAGGTGTTTATTTTTTGTCCTGTTATTCATCTTCTGTGTGTCTTATCTGCGAGTTATAGGAAAAAACATCAAAATTACCCCATGAGGGCAAGAACCATTCATCCCTCACCCCAGTTTCCCTCACTTGCAGCATCTCGGGAATTGTTCTGTTGAGGACAGTGGGCTTTTGATACACATCCGTTGCACGAGCACAGGGTGAAAGTGAGACTTCTTTCCACATGCCGCTCTCTGCAGAATGGGGGGTGGGGAGGGAAGACGACCCCCGCATCCAGCTGGCTGAGAGCAGCACACGAGGGGCCAAGGGGAAGGCAAACGTGGAGGGGTGTTCCCAGAGGAGCATAACCTAGAAGAATTAGCGTGGGGAGGAGGCCAGGAGACACCCCACATCCACTCCCGTCTCAGCCATCATCAGGGATGCTGGGGTGCGGGGGCCCCCCCAGGACCACCCCGCTGTCCCTGTTCAAAGATAAACAGGAAGTCGAAGTGCCTTGATAACAAATCATGGGCTGGTGCTCTGGAGTCCCTTGAATGTGTCTTGCCTTAGATTAAATTGAATTAGGAACAAACTGAACGTGTTGAGAATGATCCAAGTGGATCAAGAGCACGTGTGCAGCTTAAAGTGGCCGTAGGACTAGAGGGACCTGGAAACTCAAGGCCCCTTTCTGAGTTCTCACCGAGGGGTGGAAGAGCTGCGTGCATGAAGCGAGATTAAAGGAACAGTGGGAGACAGAGGGATGGAGGCTTTATGAGCTCACTCGGTGAGCCATGCTGCTCTCATGCGCGTCGGGAGGAGACGGGAAAAGACGCTGGGCTCAGAGAGGTGTATCTGGGTGCAGGGAGTATGGACATTTTATTTTCCTCTTTATGCTTTTCTGTTTTTTTTCAACTCGCATGTATTATTTTACAATCAGAAGTAAAACATAAAAACATAAAAAGAAGTAAAACATAAATGTTTTAAATTGATGTTAGGTCCTAGAACAGAGATTGATCTACTAGTGGGAGACTGAGAGGCCTTAGCTATTCTGAAGTTGGGCCAACAAGCCATGCTAGCAGTGAATCAATGAGGAAATAGAATTTTTAAAAATTTATTTAAAAAGTCAGATTTCCTAGGCCACATCTTGCAATGCACTAAAATGAGTTTTACCAATTTTGACGAGAAACAACGCTTATCTTAAGCTGTAGGTAGGTGTTTGGTTTGTGGCAATTCATTTCAAAAAACCTGTGCTAGCCTTACGGTTTTAGTTACAGGCATAATTCATTAGTAAAAGTAACCCTTTGATGAAGTTAAGGTTGAACAAATATATTTTGGCTTCATTCTACCAAGAAACAGCTTTGGTTTTTGCTTAAAAATATTTTTTTGACGATTTGCATCCCTACATTAAGTGTGCTGGGTCTTTTGATTCAAGCTAGTTCTTGTATAGTTCATGAAGTCTCGCACATTATTGTCTTTTACTCAAGTTAGTTTGAAAGGTGTTAAAACATTATTAAGGGCTTTTCTTTGTATTTATCACGTGCTACTCCTCGTGATTAGAGGGATAACACTTACACGCCTGGAAACAGTTACTGTTAATTCAGTAACTCACAAAAAGTTTTTTGTTTTTTTCTGCAGTTGCATTTTTAATTAATTAATTTATTTATTTATTTCTGGCTGTGTTGGGTCTTCGTTTCTGGGCGAGGGCTTTCTCTAGTTGTGGCAAGTGGGGGGCCACTCTTCATCGCGGTGCGCGGGCCTCTCACTATCGCAGCCTCTCTTGTTGCGGAGCACAGGCTCCAGATGCGCAGGCTCAGTAGTTGTGGCTCACGGGCCTAGTTGCTCCGCGGCATGTGGGATCCTCCCAGACCAGGGCTCGAACCCGCGTCCCCTGCATCGGCAGGCAAATTCTCAACCACTGCGCCACCAGGGAAGCCCTCACAAAATGTTTTAATCCTTCATGTTCTCTTTTTTAAAAAATTTTTTTACTGAAGTATAGTTGATTTACAATGTTGTGTTAGTTTCAGGTGTATAGCAAAGTGATTCAGTTATACATATATACATATATATATTCTTTTGCAGATTCTTTTCCTTTATAGGCTATTACAAGATAACGAATATAGTTCCCTGTGCTATACCATAGGTCCTTGTTGTTTATCTATTTTAAATTTAGTAGTGTGTATCTGCTAATCCCAAACTCCTAATGTATCCCTCCCCCGCCCCACTTTCCCCTTTGGTAAACATAAGTTTGTTTTCTATGTCTGGGTCTATTTATGTTTTGTATATAAGTTCATTTGTATCATTTTTTTTTAGATTTCACATATAAGTGATACCATATGGTATTTGTCTTTCTCTGTCTGGCTTACTTCACTTAGTATGATAATGTCTGGGTCCATCCATGTGGCTGCAAATGGCATTATTTCGTTCTTTTTTATGCTGAGTAGTATTCCATTCTTCTTTATCCATTCATCTATCCATGGGCACATAGATTGCTTCCATATCTTGGCTACTGTAAATAATGTTTCAGTGAACATTGGGGTGCATATCTTTTTGAGTTACTATTTCGTTTCATTCAGATACATACCCAGAAGTGGAATTACTGAATTGTATGGTAGTTCTAGTTTTAATTTTTTGAGGAATCTTTATACTTTTTTCCATAATGGCTGCACCAATTTATATACCCATCAACAGCACATGGGGGTTCCCTTTTCACTACATCCTCGCCAACATTTGTTATTTTTTGTCTTTTTGATAATCGCCATTCTGACAGGTGTGAGGTGATATCTCATTGTGGTTTTGATTTGCATTTCCCTATTGATCAGTGATGTTGAGCATCCTTTCATGTGTGTTGGCCACCTGTATGTCTTCTTTGGAGGAATGTCTGTTCAGGTCTTCTGTCCATTCTTTAATTGGGTTGTTTGAGTTTTTTAATGTTAAATTGTATAAGTTCTTTATATATTTTGGATATTAACCTCTTATTAGTTATATGATTTGCAAATATCTTCTCTCATTCATTCTGTTGATGGTTGCCTTTTCATTTTATTGACGGTTTCCTTTCTTGTGCAAAAGCTTTTTAGTTTGAGGTAGTCCCATTTGTTTATTTTTGCTTTTGTTGCCCTTGCCTGAGGAGACAGGTCCAAAAAAATATTGCTAAGACCAATACCAAAGAGCTTACTGCCTATGTTTTCTTCTAGGAGGTTTACGGTTTCAGGTCTTACGTTCAAGAATGTCTTTAATCTATTTCGACTTTATTTTTGTACGTGGCGTAAGACAGTGGTCTGGTTTCATTCTTGTGTGTGTCGCTCTCCAGTTTTCCCAGCACCATTTATTGAAGAGACTATTTTTCCTCCATCATGTATTCTTGCCTCCTTATCATAGATTAATTGACCATATATGGGTGGGTTTATTTCCTCTTACTTACCTTTGCAAATGCTGTTTCTTTAGCAGACAATCTTCCCCCTTCCCCACCTCTGCCTGTCAAAGTTGTTGCTGTTATTCAAGGTTTTTCCCAAACGCCGTTTCCTACCAGAAGACTTTCCTCATCACCTTGTGCTTTTTCCCCAGGTCATTTAATTGTATGTGGGGTTTTTTTAAGTTTTATTATAAAAGTTTGCAAACATACCCAAAAGTAGAGAGTTTAGTAGTATGAACTCCAATGTATCCATCATGCAACTGCAACAATTATCAAGATTGGGCCATATTTGTTTTACACTTTCTCCTTTTTTTCTTGGCGAAAATATTTTAAAGCAAATTCCAGACATCCTGTCATTTTATCCTGCATATTTCAGAATGCCTCTCGGAAAGTGTGGACACTATGTCACTCAGCCATGGTGCCAGTGTCATACCTAAGAAAATTAACAATTATCTTTTAGTATCATCTAATACCTGCTTCATAATTAGATATCCCCAATTTTCCTCAAAAGTGCCATTTTAAGTTGATTTGTCTTAACCAAGATCCAAACAAAATCCGAACATTATGTTTGGTTGTTACATATCCTGTGTCTTTTTCAGTCTAAAGCAGACCCCTCCTTGCTTTCTGTTCCACGCTGGTGACTTCCTGCAGAAGCCCAGTCAGCTGGCCTGTAGAATGTCCCACCTTCTGCATTGATCTGCTTGCTTCTTTGTGGTGTCGTGGAACTTCTTCCTGTGTCCTTTCCTTTTCCTTTTGTTCTCTCAATTGGACACTTAAGACACTTACAGAACTCGCCTGCTTTTTGTCCTTATCACATACCTTCCAAGATAGTGTAAGCGCCTTAAAAGGTGAGACCATGGCTTATTCCACATTTTGCTTCCTACATGATGTCTAACACATTGTATGTATTTTTAAAAATATCATTCAGTTGAATTATCTAGAAAGAGTTTTGCTTCCTCTTGCACAAATGTGAGCTGGAGGTATAGTCAATGCCAAGATATTTATATTAGGAATTAAGCTTCCAGAGAAATCTCAATAATGTAAGTCGCTGTTTCCTAATTTGCACTGAAAGAATTAGAGCCTAAAGTAAAGTGGCACATTTTTATATCTGAAGATGCTAAACACTTAAGTGACATCTCTAAGCCCCTTACACTGTCTCCAGATCCATATAAAAGTGACCTCAGAAATCAGCTGTGTTGTGCATTCAGCATGAAACTAGGTCACTAATCATTTTTCTGATCAGAGAATTGACTTTTGCTTAGTAGTTCAGAAATCAAACTGAAAGAATGACTGTAAAAACACTATCATGTGTATGCTTTGTTGCTGATAACTAACTGCAGTCCAAGCTTCAATAACCAAAAGGAAGTGGAAGAAACTTCAGAAGGCTGCACGATAAACGTTTCTGACAGTGTGTCAGCTGAACATTAAGCAGGGTCTTTGCAAACCCTCTCATTCTAAGTGGTTTAAACGGAAGGTTTTAAACTTCCTCCTTCATAAGCATTGGCTCCAGATATTGCAGTATCCTAAGGGTGAAAAAGAAAAAGAGAAGAAAAACACTTTACCTGGCATATATATAATTTCCATCCCCTCTCTGAATGGGAGTGCCAGAAAGGCTCACCTAACAATCTCTACCTTCACGTCTTAGGAATTTTCTCCATCATGTGTAGGAATGTGCCAACGTGATATTGGAATGGGCTCCTTCCTAACCTGATAGGACTGTGTACACAAAATTACAGGAAAACAAGTGAGTACGTATAATAGCAGTAATACTCTCCTAATGCAGTTTTCCAGATTGTCTCATAATGAGAATACTCTTGGTCCTTACATGGATGAAATGAGGTGTAGAACTGGGTAATAGCATAGGAGTGGAGGCGGGGTAGAGTTTCAGAGAGAAAATATGTAAAACAAGGGAATTTTCTTGCCATGTATATTAGTTTCCTAGGGCTGCCATAACAAAGTACCAAAAACTGGGGGGCTTAAAGCAGAAAGTTCTTGTCTCACAGTTCTGGAGGCTAGAAGTCTGAACTCAAGCAGGGCCAGGCTCCCTCCGAAGGCTCCGGGGAGGAACCCTGCCTTGCCTCTGTTCCCTTCCGGGGTCCTCCGCGATCTTTGGGGTTCCTTAGCTTGTAGGTGGCTCACTCTCCAGTCTCTACGTCCATTGTCACGTGGCCCACCTCTTCCTGGGTGTTTCTCCTCTTCTTATAAGAACACCTGTCAGATTGGATGAAGGGCTCACCTGTTCCAGTATGACTTTATCTTAACTAATTACATCTGCAGCAAGCCTGTGTCCAAACAAGGTCACGTTTTGAGGTTCTGTGGGTTAGGACTTAAACATATCTTTTGGCAGGGATGTAATTCAACGCATCATTTCTTTTTTGACATCATACTCTAAGAGGCAAACCATTGGCATCATTGTTACTGTTGAATGTGTGACTTAGGAACTTTTTCTTCCTGCTTTTCCTACATTTTAATGGATCACATTAAAGTCTAAACATAGCACAACCGAACCGAGTCATTTCAGGTCACTGGAGGCTTCTAAAGGGAGGTAGCAGGGCATACAGGGAGAAGCAGAGCGATGCAGCGAGGCGGGGAGAAGCGCCAAGGCCCCGGGCGGGTGGGGCTGGGCCCCCGGTGGGTGGCGGGCGCGAGGGGAGGACTCACCGCGGACTGCGCGCGTTAAACCGGGGCGCGGGGAGGCGGCTGCGTCGCCGACCAGAGGACAGCCGGGCAAGCTGCTGGGGCGCCCGGAGCTGCGTCTCGAGCTTGGTGGGTTTGGCGTGACGCTGCTGACAGCCGTGCGCGCCGGTGAGAAGCAGGTGGAGGGAGGACTCGTGAGGTGATGGGAGCGCGGCCGGGCTTGGGGATCAGCGGCAGGAAGGCCCCAGTAGACCCGCTGTTACCGGGCACGTGTCCGCGCATGGTCGCTCCGCCCCCGAGCTGTGTCTTCCTCGGCCCCGTGTTCTCATGCTCAGGCCCCTGCCGTCATGTTGCTTCTGAACGTGTGTCGCCGAGGAACTTACTTTTCTCTCTCCTTGTCCGTATATTTTAATTCCACCGTGTTCCCCGCCTTGGTGGGTGGCGGCTGCTCGCCGCCGATGCTGGGGTCCTGCCTTAACCCTCCTCTCTCGTACCCGCGCCGGCGCGCTCTTACCAAGCCCCCAGGTTCTGTCTCTGGCTCTTCTCCCACCCCCGCGTGCCCCCCGCCCCAGGCCCATCCCTTCTCCCCAGCTCTTATCCAAGCCGGCCCCACGCCCCTCGTGGCATCGAGGTGGCCTCCTGATGGTCTCCCGGCTCTGACAGGGGGAACTCCCAAGGCACATGGTCCTGCACGTTTTATGCTACACAGTCTGTAAAATTGTGCTTTTTAAATTTCTTTTTATTTTTTTAGGGTTTCCGCAACATCTCTCACTGACCTGAAACTTGCCGTTCTGCCTCATTCTGTATTCCTAACCCTCGGCAAAATCCCTGTGCCCAGCCTTGGCACAGGCGGTCGTGAGGCTTCGAGCACAGCTTTCTACCACGCTGACAGGCAGAGCGGAGACACGCTCTTTCCCCGGCTGGTCCTGTGGATTCGCGCGTGTGTCTGGCTGAGGCTCCGAGAGCACTTCCAGAGGGCCTCGGTGCCACCACTTGCCACACTGTCACCTGGATGGTCTTCCTGATATGTCCAGCTGGTCACCGTGGGCCCTTTGGCGGTTCCCTTTACTGCAGGATAGAATCCATAGTCCCCTCGGCCCCCGAGGCCCGTCACGGGAGCCCAGGCTGCCTCTGCTAGTTGGTTCCAGGCCCACCGTCCGCCTGCCAGGCCCCCTGTGCCGCCAGCAGCCCGCCCTCCGTGTGGCCACGCCGTGTCCTCTGCCGTGAATCTGTGCGGACCCCTTCCCTGCTCGCCCCCCAGTCACACCTCACCTCCCTGCTGGTCTTCGTTCCCACGTCCTGCCTTCCTCCGTGCTTGCCAAGACTTCTCTTTAGTGCTGTTTACATGATGTAACTATTCCTTTATAAATTTGTCATATACACAGGAGCCAGTGCTTTTCCAGGGTAGCGTTTGACACAGGGCCTGGTATGCATTCAGATTATAGACATACTTTTATTAATGTATGACATGGATTGTCTAAAGAAGACTGTTTAGAGAGAGAAATGGAGCGATAAGAACGTGGTTTGGGAAAGATCCACAATTTAAAGGGAAGAACAGGAGGAGGAGGAGGGGCAAAAAGCTGGAAGAAGGAGGAGGGTCACCAGGGTTTCGTGGTGTCAGAGGAGAAGCTCTCTGGAAGGAGAGGCTCTCACAGTGGTCAGGGCAGCAGAAAGGTCAAGGCAGATAGAGACGCGAGAAGGGCCATTGGGTTGGCAAGGAAAGCTTCATTGCTGCCCTTGCAGAGAGCAAGTTTAATAAGGTGTGGAGACCAAAGTCAGGCTCCAAGTGAGGAAAATGGTAGCTGATGGGGGAGAATATGGGTCATGGAGTAAAATGCTTGAGAAACGTGGCCGTCAGGGGAAAAAAGAGCGTCAGGATTAAAGGGGCCAGGAAGAGTGTCTCCCCAGAGCTGACGTCCGTCCTCCCGAACAACACGCGCAAGGGGGCCAGTTTCCAGCGCGCAGCGGGGAAAGAGAAGATGCCGAGAGAGGCTCAGCAGAGAGGGAGGGGTCAGCGGTGCGACCGAGCGTTGCAGGGCACGTGGTCCTGTCCAGAACGGCCACTGGGTCCACGATTCACTAAATAATACGAACATTTAACCTAGTTAAAATTTTATTGACGTTATTTTTATTGTCATTCATGGTGAATTTTGGATGCTACATTTATTCTTGTTCTTCCTCATCATGAATTCAGCAGGATTACTCTTAAGCCGATGAGCAATGACTCTCAAGTATGTATGGACCCGACTATTGGCATTGTATGTGTTGTATCTGTGTACAGTTTCGGTTGTATGAATTTGATCTTGTCAGTGCTGTGAAGTTGGAGCTGTACTTGAGTGTGACCACCAGGAACCTGGGTGACAGCTTGTTCGTGGCTTTGTGGTTTGTCTGTTAGCGCGTCAGTAAATCTCCACATGGAAGGGCGATGCGCTACCACCAGCTTCTGAAATGTGCTGTGCCAGCTTCTGCTGGACGGTCTGTCCTGTGATCACCGTGCAGTACTGATGTGTGAACGCTCCAGGTTTCTGCTGCACTCTTGGGGCGTCTGGTCTTCTGCCCCTGACGGTCCTTCCACGGACATACACCCTCAACACCATCTATTCGGTCATCTGATTTTTCTTCCGCCTTCTCCACAGCATACTCCAAAGTGTCATTGTCATCTTCCAAAGGCACAAATGGAAGTTTAAACGGCACGCATGCACGCTTACAGGTGTACAGGTGTTACTTTCCGTTGTCATACACCCCCACGTTAGACCCAAAGAAGGTATTTTTCGCCACAGTGATCGTGGAAAGTGAAACAGGCATCCTCTTACAACTGCGTCGGGTTGAGTAGTTGAATTGCAGTCATAGTTGCAATCTCGAAACCCGTCTGCACAATGAAGGGTTAATGCTGAAACGTCTTCCCTGTGCAAGTGCAAGTGTGTTCTCATGTGTGTATTCGTAAGTGTCCTTTTGCCTGTTCACGGTTAAGGGGTCCATCAGAGGCACAGTGTAGCTTCGCACAGCAGCGCGCACCGTCCGTACCTGCGTGACCCGTGTCGGTGCCGCTTGAAGGTGCTGCCACTGAATTGTGTGCCTGGCACCTAAATAGCGAACAGTGTCACAAGCTGTGCAAATACTGAATCGTGCCCAGGAAATGGTCTTCTGCATCTGGTCACTTTATACTCTTCTGGAATTTCAATTCCATGCAATGAAATTGGGTTCACTTGCCTCTTCAATGAGTTCTTTCTGGAAGCATTATCAGGACTCCTTCATCACGAGTATCACGGAGGGAGTTCTTCCGTGGCTTTGCGTTTGATTCTTCTCTGCATGTCGTTTTAACCTGTCGGGTTTCCTTATCTCCCCTTCAGCATCGACCTTGTGCGGATGCTTTCTGGTCCCGTCTGGAATGATTGTCATGTTATCCAGATCCCGACTAGTCGTCCATCAGGCACTGCAGAGCCCCCTCTCTTCGTGGTGTCAGTGCCTTTTAATCCTCTTCCTGTTAAAGGAGTGGAAATGGTAACAAAAACCAGCATCATGTAGCACTGGCTTTTCGCTTTGTGAGTGTACCATTGCTGCCATGTTCCACTGAGAACATTCAAATAAAGGTGTTATACTGCCAAGTAACAGAAGAGGGCTATTTTTTTTCTTTTGTAGCCATCTGACCAGTGATCACTGGTTTACTGGTAAGGGAACCTTACTAATGTCTGAGGGATTCCACACCCCGTTTGGCTGGGCTGGGGCAGCCAGTAGGTGGCCATCAGCTGAGGGCACGGTGGCCCATGCTGACTGGCAGGTACGTATGGGGGTCACACCCACTGAAACCCCTCCAAAGAGCAGCAGATACTTCTTGTGGCCCACCGGGATGGTACATCTACAGGACACTGATTCAAGAGAACATCTCCCATTAACCCCTGGCAGTGGGGCAGCGGTGGGCGGGTTAATTAGATGCCTGGTGTCCCCTCATGGTGGCTGTCACACGCAACCGCCGTGTATCGGGAGAGCACGCCTGTCCTCGCTCCTCCAGAGCCGGTGCTCTGTCCCTGCCCGTGTTACATGGAGGCTGGGCCAGGTTCCTCCCTTCAAACTCCACCCTTACTGGACGACCAGATGCCCGGTGACGAATCAACACGCCACGCGCCGCGAGATCCCAGCCCCGACTTGCCGTCCTCTGCACGTTTCTCTAACTTTAGGGCTCCTCTTGGTGCACGTGCTTAATACGAACCCTGCGATTCTGTAGGCGTTGGACCCCCGCCCGTCTAGCTACCCCCGTGCCCGGCCACCGAGGCAGGAGGGGTCATCGTTGGCAGTTGCAGCCACAGCACAACTATTGGACCAATAAAACATGCTAGTATCTTTAATACATTTATTCTATAAACCAAAGTATAAAGAAATGTAATGGGCTGTTTGAATCCAGTGGATGTTTTGATAGGAGCAAACACCAAGGACCTTTTGGCCTGGACCAATGTCTTGATGGCCATTTTGGACAGGACTAAATGTCCGCTAGTTGTGACCAACCCCTTAGAATTTGAAAAGAGAGATGAGGGCACTGATGGATGCACTCTCTTGAGGAAACAAGAAGGGACACCCCTTTGGACAGTTGAGGGAGCAGACTGGGTAAACCTGAGACATTTTTATCTAGGGACACAGTAAGGAAAGGTAGTTATGTAATTTGAGGGGGGCAATGAAATCTGGAGAAATTTTAGCAGGAACACCCCAAATGAAGCAGCTTGTTCTTTATATAACTGGTTCACGTCTCCAGTAACTACTCTTACCGTAGTGCCAACACTTCACTAAGCATTTCAGAGATTACTTTAAAAATATGGGCAGGAGTGTTACCCTTGTGACGCTCACAGTCTAAGATGCGGGCAAAGTCAGATGAATTCACAGTTCATAAATATGTTATCATATAGGGGACACACTGACTTAGTGAGAAATATGACTTCAGGTTTAACAGGGTAGAAATTCACGTTTGTTGGCAGGGGCTGGAATGATGCTGCAGGCTCAAGGGATTGCACGTGTGAACGATTAGCCATGTAAGTAAGTGAGAATTTAAACAAATGACTTAGGGGTGCTCCCCATTCCCTGGGCTCCCGCAGAGGAGGGGTGGTCCCTTCTGCAGAGACTGACTGCAGTGCAAGTGGCCATCACACAGGCTGAATGAGGAAATTCCTCCGAGATCCTGAAGCTTCGTAGCCGGGCTTCTTGGACTTGATCCTAGATTCCTACCACCCGAGATAAGAATGTGTTCGCAAGTGAAGCTGTCTGGAGGGACGCAGTAGGGCAAATGTGCTTTGAATTTCCTGAGTACAGATGTACTGGCCACTCCCAGAGGAGACGTGGGTGATGTCAGGACGGTCTCTGTGTGACTGGGGATCATTAACGAGGTGTGTTAGGAGCTTCCAGCTTCCTTAGATCATCCAAGTTTTGGAATAACATGATTTCTTTTCCTGGAACCTCTGTGAAGACTGAGAAACACTAACTTTTTAAAAAGTACAGTTTTAAGACTGTTAAAGGAAGGTTTTTAGGAAATTTTAAAGGTCTGAAAATAGGTGAGAGAGAGAGGAAAGGAGAGGGAAAGTGAAAACTTTCGTGTTCTTTGGTGAAAGTGCTACTCTTGTTTTTTATATTGGCTGCAATACTTTTGCCTTTTCTGTTGAATCAGTAGCCTAATAAATACTAGAACAATAGCTCGTATCAAAGTGCAATTTCTCATTCATGCGGTTTGTTGCAACAACTAAAAAGTTTTCACCGGAAAGGAATTTTGCCTCATGTGAAGAGTATCATATGTATTAAAACCCCTTTTCTTCATACCAGTACCACAAGAGTCTGACTTATGAGGGTTAAAAAAAGAAAAAAAGGTACTTGCATGGAGTGTGAAAAAATTAAAAGTCTGAATGGAAGCCTTAAAGGAAAAAAATTATACTATTGTGTTTTGAATATGTTAGTGGCCTCGGCAGTAACTGTGGTTCTAGTTCAGTAACTTTACATCTAGAGTACAAACCTGTTCTCGGTTCTACAGAATCACTAATAAAACTTTTTTACGGTTTGTTATTCATTCTGGGTAGGTCTGAAGAAATCACTTTAAAAGAAATCTTGACTGACATTTCAGCTGAAGAAGCCTTGTTGCTTTTGTTAGTAGGTTTAGCCTACTTAAAAATAAAATAAAATAAAAAAGGAGCTGTAGGGGCCTGCGTAAATAGCCAGCGAGATCACCCAGTCAAAATGTCACTCTCTGCTCTTGTGTCATCTCCCCTAACCCCAGATTTGTATCTCCTCATCTGGGGCACGGGGCTTGGACTTTTTGCTGGATCCCAGTTGTTTAAGGTGTGATTTTTTTAAAAAAGTAAGTCCATAGAGCTGACACAAAAATAATGATATTTTATTGTTTTATTTAATTTTCCCTTAACTTTCGGTTAGCAGTAGTAGAAAGAAAAACATTTGCTGTTTCTGTGTCAATTTACCTGTCAAAGAAAACCTACTGATCAGAAATATTGTCAGCACCATTTGTAATCTTGGGCATTGTTAAAAAGGCAGTTAAGGTTTAAATGAGAGTTCTCCTTACTTCCCTTTTATAATTTGTGTCTCTTCACTGTAGTCACAGGTCAGGTGTCATTTCTGTGTGAGGGATAAACCAATCAGTGGAAGATGGTTTATAGCAAGATTTTATTATCTGAACAAATATTTTATGACACAAACTTTTAAATCATATTACATGTTTTAAATGGAAAACAGACCATCGCCATTTTTTAAAGAAATTTTAGAGTTTTACCATAAGTAAATTGTATCTCAATAAAAATATAAGTAAGCCTTCCCTTTCCTGTTATCTTCTTCTTAGGTCAAAATATGAACACCCCACTCCCTGCTTCTAAAATATACATGGGGAAATCCTTACACATCCCGCCTATTCACTGAAGGACGAATGAATCATCTGTTTTTTCTGAAGTAAAACAGTAAATTCAAACCTCATGAAAGGAAGGATATGGTGACTTCATGTTTTTTAAGTAGAAAAAGCTTTAAAAATTCTTTTTTTCTTTATTATGGAAACTTTCAAACATACGCAAAAGTAGGGAGAATAATATGCAGAATCCCCATCTACCCACCACCCGGCTTCACCAGTTTTTAACAGTTTGCGGGACTGACTTCTTCTTGGCAGTATCTTTCATACAGACACTCTGCTTGTCTTCCTTGCTCATCTCCTTGGCTACGCGGAGTTGCTGCTGGTGAGGCCCCTTCTGTGTCTCACCCCGCAGAGGCTCGTCGGCTTCCTTGATTCCTGACCACAGACTTAACGCGAAATCAACGACTTTGAGAACCCCAGTTTTATGTTTACATAGGGCAAAACTTCATCCGCAATCTTTTTTGCTTACATCTGCTTTAATCCAATCCCTTTAAATAAAAGAACACTGTACCATTCAAGGTCCCACTTCCGGGAGAACATGTTCTGTGGGCCAGAACTCAGGGAAGGAGCCGTTTACGCTTCAGCCCTCGACATACGGCTGGCCCAGAAGATGCACCGTCGACCTCATGGTGACTTGTGACAAAGCCAGACACAAGCATGAGCCACGACCTGGCAACACAGAATGAGGCAGGATGCACGGAAGACACACCAAATCTCAAGTCAGTGAGAACCGGTTTGAAAACTCGTAAAAAGTGGAGGGCACAGTTCTGTAGAATGTGTGATTCAGGAGAAAGGTGACTTCTATACTACCGATTCCGTTTCGATCTGCAAGTGGATTTTTCCACATTTCTCACAGCTGAGGTTTTTGGTAAAGATGGGAAAGTGGGGAGTTTGAGATGCTGTCTGGTGAGACCCTGCGGTGCGGGTGTCCCGGGCTGTGAGACAAGTTAGCGTGCTCGGCCGGCCAGATGGACGCCCACCCCCCAGCCCCACCCTCAGATGAAGGGAGGACCTGGCTGAGAGTTTGGCCAAAGACAAGGTCAGAAATCTCTAGAAAAACTTGTGCTAAATCCTGAGTCTGAAAGCCTCTGTCATGCCTTGTACACTAGGGACACTCTGACTATATCTTTTGTATCATTACAGCCCAGTATTTCTCCTTTCCAATGAAGTTTTCCTTCATTAAATAACTTTTTAACCACTTATAATTCAAACGAACTTGCATTTCATGTGTCCATTATTAAAAGGCATGTATCTGCCATCACTTCATGTTTGTTTAATTGACTCAGACCTGAGAGATACTTTGGTGTTTTCTTTTTTTTTTTTTGGCTGCGTTGGGTCTTCGTTGCTGCGCGTGGGCTTTCTCTAGTTGCGGCGAGCGGGGGCTACTCTTCGTTGCGGTGTGCGGGCTTCCCATTGCGGTGGCTTCTCTTGTGGAGCACGGGCTCTAGGCACGTGGGCTCAGTAGTTGTGGCTCGCAGGCTCAGTAGTTGTGGCTCGCGGACTCTAGAGCACAGGCTCAGTAGTTGTGGTGCACGGGCTTAGTTGCTCCACGGCATATGGGATCTTCCTGGACCAGGGCTCGAACCCGTGTCCCCTGCGTTGGCAGGTGGATTCTTAACCACTGCGCCACCAGGGAAGCCCCGATACTTTGGTTTTTAGTAAGACCACAGAAGTCCCTAATGCGTGGCTTTACAAGTTGAGCAGCTGGCCTCGAACCATGTTTATAAGTTTTATGGAAAGAGCGTTGACTATAATACTACTTCTCCGACGAACAGCAGAGCTCTGGGACCCTCACAGGTGCCCCTCGGGGCACATTAGCTACCCTGGCTTCTCCTCACCCTGGAGAGTCCATGAAACTGTCAAATCTTTTACACTTTAATGTGCTCTCACTACTTTCCTATTTTAAATAAACAAATCAAATATCCTATACCCGGCTCCCTTTTAAAGAGTGTGGCCTGCCCTCGCTGTTCTTGCAGAGCTGCTTATGTCATGTACGCTTTTCTTCTGGAAAATGTCATTCTTTGTTCACAGTCTCCACGACGTGCTCTGAGAGCCGGCCGAGGCTGGCCACCCCCAGCAAGCCCACTTGCGTGGCATTTAAAGGCAGGTTTAACTGGGAGAAAAGAACTGTCTTTCAGCAGTGATGCAAGTTCACACAGCAGAGCTGAGGCGGGGCCTACTTTTGCAGAATAAACAGCGTAGCCGTTCAAGTTGGATTTTGTTTTAGATTTTTGACCCAGTGTTGGACATTCCATTCTTTAATGATCTTGGGCTTTTCTCAGGAATAAAGTAAAAGTTGTGTTTTGTGGGTGTGTCAAATGTCACATTGGAAGGTTTTTGAATAAAGAAGCCACAACTGAAAAGAAAGGTCGTTCTTGTGCCCACTCAGTAGTTGTGGTCGTGTTCGTACAGGCCTCTGGCGAACTGAGGATGAACATCTAATGACCTAATAACTTTTTAGAATATGAGACCAGGAACAGCTGTCCTTTTCCTTTAGTCTGATACATTTTAACTTTTTGGAAAGTGGGATATTACTTGGTTACTCTCCATTTTTTTAAACTGATTTTTTTTTTTGAGTTTTTTTGCTGGTTTTTATTGGAGTATAGTTCCTTTACAACGTTGTATTAGTTTCTGGTGTACAGCGCAGTGAATCAGTTATACGTATACATACATCCTCTCTTATTTAGGTTTCCCTCGCATTCAGGTCACCACAGAGCATGGAGTAGAGTTCCCTGGGCCATACAGCAGGTTCTCATTAGTCACCTATTTTTTTTTTTCTTTTTAAAGATGTATTCTTTCTTTTATTGAAGTATAATTGACATACAATATATATTAGTTCCAACTGATTTTTAGTAGATAATAAAACTCATTTCTAGACACACTGCTTTCTCTGGTTTACACCTTTAAACTATGAGCAAATTTGAAAAGTGGTACCTTTTTGAAAAGCAAATGTAATTCCACTTCTGGTTCGATCGTATTGATAAAGTGTGGTGGATTAATAGGACTATTAATAGCACTTCGCCGCGTGAAGGGTGGAGAAAGCATCAGGCCTAACCCTGCTCCCTGTTCTCTTAGGGGCCCTGGCCGGACCCTCACTGTACTGACCCCTCCTCAGCCGCCCTCCTGCACCTGTGCGTTCTCACCAGGCCTCTCGCCTCCCCGCCCTCCGCCTGCTCTCAGTGTGGGCGTCCCGCCAGGGTCAAGGGTCAGGTTTTTGACCTCTTCTTTTCTCTCCTCCTCTTACTGCCTTCCCCAAGGAAGCGTCCCCATCCGCACCTCGGCCCAAGCCCCTCTCCACTGTCGAGACCCCCTCCCAGCGTGACGGGTCCCCTCGGAGACCCCACCAGCGCCTTAACCTCAACTTGTCAAGGATGACTCTGCCTCCACTTCTCTGGCAGCTCCTGGTCCCACCCCCTTGTCATCCCTGGGGGACAGGATGATGGGGGCTGAGAGGCTGGGGGACGACGGGGACCCCCAAGTGGGGCCGCTCCCAGGGCTCTGCTGGTGAAGGGAAGGATGCAGGCCAGGCGGAGGGAGGGCACATTTCTGTTTAAAAGAAAAAGGAGATTCATGTCTCCTGTATTCTTTTCTGTGAAGTAAAACTAAAAACTAAAACAAACAAAGAAACAAGAGAGTGTTGTTTTCTATTGTGGCAGAAACCAGGCAATATTATATTACAAATAATAATATCATAGGTATATACATATATAACGTGCGTGTACAGATAGAGACCTTTGGAAGATATATTTGTGTTTTCTGTATCTTGAGAAACTTAATACCCTTTAGTTTAACGTGCCACATTAAGGACTGTTGGCAGCCCTGACAACTGAAGTAAATTTCCTCGGGGAAGTAGTTGAGATGTGTGCTGGTTCCTTCCCAGACACGGATTCAGTGTCCGGCGTGCGCCAGGCACCAGGCAGGCGGACGTGAGGAGGTGAGAGCCCTGCGCTTCAGGTGCCCCAGCCTCACGCGGACACAGAGATCGAGTCCCTCAAACTCTGGGTGGATGATAGCCCAGAGGCGTCCATGCTTTGCTCTCAGGATAGGTCAGCGAGGTTACACCAGCGAGCAGAGCGGATGGGACAGCTTCAAGGCAAAGAAGACAGGTGCAGAGGGAGAAAGGCAGCGTGGAGGAGAACACACGTACTGAACTTGGTCAGTGTGTTGAAATTCCAGCCTGGTGCCTTCTTTCTGGCCACACGGACCCGAGCAAGCTCATTAACCTCCTTGAGCCTCAATTCTGTCCTTCCTAATGGGGATGAAAGACTACCTGCTGCGCAGGATTGCAAAGAGGGTTAAAAATAAAGTCCACCCAGTTGACGGTAGCCCCTGTTGTTACTGATCGTAGCAACGACATCAGCGTGGCCGGAGCCGGGAGACGAAGGTCCCTGAATCCCACACTTGCTGGGGAGTCTGAGCTGCGTCTCAGGGGCGCTGCGGTGGTGTCTAAACATCCCAGCGGGGGAATGACATGATATTTCGGTTTAAGATCACTCTGACCGCAGTATGAGGATGGAGAGCAGAAAAGAGTGGGAACAGAAAAACACGTCCAAACATCCTTCCCAGCACTGTATTCATTCCTCTCCCAGATTATGCCGTAAGAGCAGCTGATAGGATCCTACTTATTGGTACAAGATTATCAAAAGGAAAAAAAAGTGCTACTTGGTCAAAAAGCATAGGAACAACTGCATTCATCCTTTTGGAAATGGACCACAATAACAGAATTTTAAACAAAACTAGAGTTTTAAGCTCATTGTCAGATTTGGTTGAATTATGGACTTTATAATCAGGTATAATATCAAAAAGCCCCTAAAGCCTTTGCCCTCATTCTCAAACCATTATACTGTTTTAAATAGAGGTTCTTAGCCTGGGGTCCATCCATGGACAGGCTTCAGGCAACTGGACTCCCTGAAATCACAGGCAAAATCATAAGCACTGTTTTCCACGTGGGGAGTGACCACACAGCATTTGCCAGATGTTCCAGTGGAGCTAGAACACCAGAAAAAGGTTAAGAACCACGGTCTCTATCTACATGGAGAAAAGACTGGAATTGCACTGAAAGAATTTTTAGTGGATACAAACTGAGACATCGTGCCTGAACTCCGGACTCTTCCCCCAGCTGCTACCCAGCATCTCGGCTTGGATGTGGAACAGGCATCCCACACTCAACATACCCCAGGCTGAGCTCCAGACCTTCTCCCCCTACACCTGTCCCTCCCGAACCTCCCCAACTGCAGTCTTCTACCTGCTCAAGCCAAAATCCCGGAGTCGTCTTCTCTTTTTTTACTTTCCATGCTCTGCATCCTTTCCCCGGGGCTGCGATCTCTATCTTCAGATAGATTGGGAATCTGCCACTGCCTCACCCCCGGCTGGTCCAGTTCTCCACCACCCTTTCCCAGTGTGTTTTCATGGCCTCGACCCTGCCTCTCTGCCTCTGCCCGTGTCCCTCTTCAATCTGTTCTTCACGGCAACCAAAGCAACCCTGCTGCCCACAGCCCTCCAGGGGCCCCCGTCTACCTCGAATAAAGCCTGAACTCCTCAACTGACCTCTGAGGTTTCACGGGACCTGGCGTGACTTGGCCCCCGTTACGTGCAGGGGTCCCTGCCTGGAAGGTTCTTCCTGCACGTGTCTCTGTGACCTGCCCGCTCTTCTCCTTCAGGTTTTGGCTCAGTTAGGTTGTCTTGGGCCATCTGTTTAAAATGGCCACACCCCCTCCTCACCACGCTCCAGAATAGCCTCCTTCCCTGCATTATTTTCCCTCCGCACTTAGCACTGACGTATATTATACTCACTGTTTGCTTACCGTCTGCCCCAGTACAGCAGAAGCCCCGTGAGAGCAGGGAGTTTGTTTTGTCTGTTTTCTTTCGCTGCTTTATTTGGAATAACTATCACAGTCCTCAACCTAGAGCAGAAACTCAGGAGTGTTGATTGAATGAATTTTATTTTGAGAGTTCATTTAGCATCTTTGCAGTCACGCTCTGAGAGTGTGCTCTGTTCGCCGTCATGTCCCACGTGCTGTATCTATAATTACATCCGATTGTTTGAATGGATCCTGTTTCTTTTCTAGTTCACCTCTTTACTTAAAATAGTAATTGATACAATGATATTTACCGATCTTTCCGTTCCTGGCTTCCCCCAGATGAACCTGAATTTGATTTCCAACAGCTACTTGGCAACTGAAAGTGTTCATCTCTGTCTGTTTCTCACAGTTTCCTCAAATTCCATGCCATCCTCAATGGCTTAATAAAAAATGCTTTTAAACTTACCATAACATACTCAAATTACCAGAGTATGATTTTGAAAAATGTCATGTCGGTCCAGTGTTACGATTCCTAGCTATCAGGACACTTTTCAGAGTGTAGGTGTACCTCGCAGGTGTCCTGATAGAGCTACTTTAATTAGCAATAGTTGTGCACTTTATTGCGTGCTTGTGTGTCTATGCGGGGAATAGGAGATGTTTTATAAGATGAATTGACACCTGCTAATGTGTCTGGTTTGTGAGTTTGGAGTTTTTGATACTAGTTATTCCTAAAGTAGAAAACATCTGGGCCTGATACTGAAAGGCTGGTTTTGGAGCACCAGTAATAGACCAGAGATCTGAGGCCTTTTTGATGCCAGTTCAGGTGGTAAAACTTTTTGCCAAGGCTGCTAATGTTTAATGTTTTTGTATTTATCTTATACCGTTTCAGGCTTTACAAGACGAGCTAGAAAAGCGCTCGAATCAAGCACGATGTTTGGAGAAAAAACTGCAGCACAAGGAACTGGAATCACAGGAGCAGGTACTGTCCGCTCGGCTGCTTTGCTCGTTCACTCCCTCCAGGTCCAGGAGCTCACGTGTGTCCCGTTCCCACCGGGTGCTTTGGCCGCGAGTAGCAGAATCCTCGGGCCCTTGCTGCGCGTAAGCAACGAAGGGATCTGTTGCCTCGCACCCTGTTAACCTCTGTCGCCCGAAGCCTGTAGGTAGGGGGGGCTCTGGGCAGGGAGCCCTGGGTCGCCGGCTCCGCCTCTCTCTCGCTCCCCCGGCTCTACGTCCTGTGTAGGGTCCATCCCAAAGCCAGCTCCGCGGGGCTCACAGCAGCTCCAGGCATCCCGCGCAGGTCTAGCAGTATCCAGAGGCAAAAAGGGACTTATGCTGCCGGGGTGCCCTTCCGAAAAGTCAGGAGACCTTTCCCAGAACCACCCGCATACGCAGCTCCCTTCTCATCTCATTGGCCAGAGCAGGTCACACGTCCAATCCCTGGCGAGAGGACGGAGGGTGCCAAACTAGGCTGGACCGCTTAGGGTCTGCCTGCCGGCGATGGAGTCCTAAGAGGAAGGACAGCCCGGACAAGGGAGAGGGGAAATGTGTTGGGGATGCAGCCAACGATGTCTGCTGCGTCGTCATATCAGAACACAGGGACATCGTTGCACTTAGAGACATAGATCATGTTTTCTTTTGAATTTTAATTTTCTCCTCCTTCTTTCCAGTGTGTTAATGAAACAAATCTAGTATAACCAGAATAATCTGGCTTTGACGATAGCTAATGACCTATTTTATTTTCAAACCACAGGATCATTTTCATCCAATTCTTTTACATTTAAAGTAAATTTAACCAGATCTAAACTGAAAAGTCAACAGGATATTAATAAACTTCATGAGTCTTGATGAAACCTTTTGTAAACGCACTGTCCTCAGCCACTGTGTACAGCATTGCTAACGCTCTTCTAAGTGCCACAAATCTTTATGGACAGAACCCGCCATAGGTATTGGCAGACGCTTATACTTCGGTTGTCTCGTAGTCAGTTCAGTACAGGAATATTGGGTTAGGTCACTTTGACCTTGTCAGAAGAGTAAGCCCTGAAGTAAGGCGAACAGAGGAACTTTTGTCATCTCTGGAGTTGTTTACAAACAAGACCCCAAGGTAGGGATTGCACAAAATGGCAGGTGTAAGCGTCTAATAGATGCCAAGTAATAATACTTACTGAATGGACTTGACCTCCTATAATTCCTTCCTACTGTCTAATGTATGCCCTGCATCATATACATGTCATGTTTGTGTCATGTATGTATATATCACGTCTATATACGATATGTCTTGTATAGGGTCTATGTCGGACAGTCCATGATAGGATCACAAAATAGGAAATTCTAGGATGAAAAACTAATAATAACTGTGTTTATTGAAGGCCCACAAGATGAGAGACACTGTACAAGAAACGTTACACATGTTAGTTCATTTATCCTGATAATAACCATGTAAGGCCAGTATTACCCTCCCATTTCCCAGTTGGCACACTAAAGCCCAGAGAGGTTAAGTGACACGTCCAAGATCACACAGCTGATAAACAGTACAGGAGGATTCACACCCTGGTTTAGCTGAATTCCAAATCTTTGCTCCTTTCATGACAGTTTTTAAGTTACAGCATTTCTAGTTTAAAAAGCTGCCTAGCAGTGATAGGGAAAGTGAGTTTATTAAGGATGGCAGGGGAAAAAATACCACCCCAGACACCTGGTACGGCGGGCAACGCCATTAACTCCCTGTGGGCAGAGAGCAGCAAAGAGCAAAGCAGACGGAAGCAGAGCCGATTTGGCCACAGGTAAAAATACCTCCTTGGGTGGCTGTGTGGCCTTCAGGTGGGACCGGCACAGGCTCAGTTGTCACTGAGGTCAGCTGAGCCTCCCTGCAACCCCCCAGCTGGCTGGGATGCCTGGAACTAAAAGAAGACAAGCTTCTTAAAAGCAGGAAACAGGTCTCCCTAGAGGACTGGGCCTTCTCCAGTTTGTGATAAAATATGACTTAAGGTAAAACTTTGTTGACATCACTCTAATTCATGGCAGAACTTCACACAGAAAATTCCATAATATATTGAGAGTAGGGAAATTAAGAAATCCCAAATGAACAATAGGGAAGGATTCAGGAACCACTTCAGTCTTATTTTATTGACTTCTTTTTGATCATCAAAGTTGCTTTCATCTTTGTAGTGACAATAGCTTTCTAGACTATTTCTTACACTAATTCCTGATATCTTCTATTAGCCTCCAGTTCACCAAAGAAATGTCAGGAAATACCCATGGGTAAAGCTGAATATTTCATAATCTTTGCAACCATGAAATGTTGGGTTCTTTCCACGAGATCCTAGGGTGTAGCTAAGCAAAAATACCAATTGTTTCAGTAAAGCTGAAGAACAAATCATGGGCACTTCATAAATACTATTCATCTATATTTAATTTGATTTAACTTTTATCTAAATCTGACCTTTCCATTTGTGACACTAATAGAGGTAGTCAAAAATAATTAGAAATATAGAAGTATCGTCATGTAAAATTTTTAGGGTCTGATTATATTTAATATACTTACTGAGGGTTTTTAAAGTGTTGAAATTGTTATTTTCTTTTTTGCCTCTGTCAAAGCAATTGCAAAATAACAGTAGCTAGCCTGACATCAGCCAATCAAACAACCAAAATGTGTGCAGAACAGCTTCTTGGAACTTTTCTTCTCTTTCGTTTCAACCAAATATTATTATCCTGATACTAGTTGCATAAAGAATCAAAATTGAAACTGGCAGATTTACAAAGGACAATTTCCTGGGCTTCTTTTTTTAACTTGCTTGCTTAAAAAAAAAAAAAAAAAGTTGAAACTGTCTCTGTTTTTCATTTAAGAAAAATTCCTGTGTTTTGATTCTATAAAAACAAAAAAATGAATGAGGCATTCTAAAAGTTGTGTTTTTAATTAAACACAAAAAGCTGCTTCTCATCAGGTCTTGATGGGTGGTACCCTAGCTGCCCGCCACTTGCCTCAGTGGCATCAACCCTCTCCTCTAACTCCACACCCTCGGCAGGTCTGTCACCAGGGTGCCCAGGGAAGGCTGGTTCATCCGTGGTTACAAAGGGTGAATTTGCCCCTTGTGAAGCGTCAAGATAACACCAATAAAATTAGAAAAGACCAACTTCCTTCTAAGTCAGCCTTATAGAAACATATCTTTCCTGTAATCCATAAATAGGAAAGTAATTAAAAGCTATCATTCTTTTTCTCCATACCAGGAGTTAATAATTTCTAATTCCCGATAAGATCCGAGCAAGAATCCCATAGTTGCAGCAAAGGAGGGGAGATCAGAGCTCTGACCAGACTTCCTCGTTACGTAAGGAAACTGAGTCACTGGAAAAGGCCACGACTTCCCTACCATGGCAATGGCAGAGCCGGGGCGGGGCGGGGGCGGGGAGAGGCAGGCCGCCCACCCCCGGATATGATTTTCCATTGTATTGACCACAGTGTGAGATGCATCTACGGCGTGTGTCACTCGGGTTCAGGTTGTGGGTAAAAATAAATCTCCTTTTTGGGAACAAACAGTGTTTCATGACTCACAGCAAGACTAGGTGATCTGCTAGCCCTTGCCAAAATAATTCGGTCTGATAAATTACAGAAAAGAGAGGGAAGAAAAGGAACAGGCTAAAATTTTACTTGGCGCTCTTAACACTGTGCAAAGCAAGCATATATTTATCACGAAGGCACTAAACAATGTCAGACTTGAACCTAATATAATATATAATATAAATATTAATATACATGTAACAAAACCCCTGCTTTGAACTGGGGTTTTTCAGTTTCGAACGTATGAATAGCTTTGATTACATGGATCACTCAGTTTCCCAGAAGATTCTTTTACATAAACTAGTGAGAAGAACTAATACTTTGAGACCTAATACATAGAATGCAATGCCGTGCATGTCACAGCAGTGTCGTACAGTTACTCCACATTGCATGCCTTTGACAGGCGTATTGTGCTGGCCCATGACAGGTACTGAGAAGAAACACGGACGCGTTCTCCTTCCAGCCCGCAAGGAGTTTACAGTCTAGTAGAGCAGAGATGGGTGTAAAGTGTAGACTGCAGTCATGGCATTTAAAAGACGTTACTTTTCTTCCAAAGGCTTAGAGGCTCAGCTCACAAGATGCGGGAAGAATGCAGCACTGGCACTGCCCGCCGTCTTCCCAACCCTGCGGGAAAGGGTCCACCACCCAGGGCAGGGCCGGGTGCTTGCAGACAGGCAGGCAGTGTTTCCCGCACCTGCGGCTGGGGCCTCTCGGGTTTCCTGGCCGGCGTGTTTCAGCCAGCGGCTGGTTTAGTTCTCATCTGGTGTGTCCAGGCATTCAGGTCTGGGCTGTGCCGGCACAGGTCACCCTGAAGTGTCTTAAAATACATTCCAGTCACAGCCTTGCAGCAGGCACTTTATATCCAGTTAAGGCCTAGACACAGCAGATGCTTCAGCGGAGGTGAATCTGATAATTCCGTGTGTCTGGGGAGGGAACCGAGGTTGTCCTGAGACCCCTAGCGAGACACAGGGAGGGGAAACAGGAGAGGCTTCAAGGACGAGTAGGACCCAGCAGGGAAGCACTGCAGGTAGAAGCCCACCTCTGCCACCACCGGTCGTGTGGTCTTGGGCAAGTCACTTAACTGGTCCAAATATCAGGCTCCTAAAATGTCAGTAATAACACCTCCCACGGGGTTCACGTGAACATCAAAACAAGATGCATGTGAAACACTTCAGAAACTAGAGAACGTAACGCGGGTGCAATGTGTGTGGTTATAATTGTTCACAGAGGAGAAGGCCCCGTGAGCTGGTCGCCAGCAGAGAGGGGACACTGGGCTAGGACGAGGGTTAGGAGGTGGAGCGGGCTTGGGGACGTCCTGGCCAGAGGGGGTGTCAGTGAGGGGGGGAAAAGACCAGGAAGTTAGCTACCTTCGTTTCATCCATTAAAAATAGTGATAGCATCAAATCTTTGTTATTGTCTACTCCTTACCCTGCACTGTGCACCCAACAAGCTTGGATACAATGCCGGGGACTTCGGTCATTGGTCAGAAAGCAGTTTTCAGCCACTGAGGATTTTTTTCTTTAACTGGGTAGTGTTAGATGATTGCGTCTTTACTTTAGAAAGATTAATCCAGCAGCAGAAGATAAAATGAAAAAGAGACGAAAAGAGATGAATTCATACGTTATCACGCTAAATTCACATCACTAGTCACAAGAGAAATGAAAAGGGCTTGAACTGGATATTGTCAAAGGTAGTAGAAGAGGAAAAGAGTAGATGTGAAGACTCACTTAAAATTCATAGAACACAGACTTAGAGAGTAAAAGAAAGGAATATGTCAAAAATAATCCCAAGTGGACAACAGCATCATTTTCTAGAGGCAGAGTCTGAGATGCTGGCAGCCGCACATTCCTCTGGAGACATGTAGCTAAAAATCGGAACTAGAACCCCAGAAAGAAAGTCTGAATCTAGAATGTAAGAAAGAGCCCAGGCTGAAAATCTGGATCTAGAACTTAAGAAAGAAGTGTGAACGTTTCTGAATTATCTTGGCGGATGATGTTGACAAGGAAGAGCAGAGAGGGGAGAGGGCCGTGGGCAGAACCACGGGCTGGACCACGTTCCAGGGACCAGAGAAGGTAGCGGAAGATCCAGAGAGGATTTAACGGGGACGAACGGTGAGAAAGATGAGAGCAGAGCCAGAAGAATGTAATGTCGTGAAAACCAGAGATCGTTTCCTACTGAACATTAAGCCCCTTGAGGGTAAGGACCCAACTGTCATCTTCACGGCATCCCCAGCCCTCGTTGTTGAACTGAATTGCTTGTGGAGCCTCTGCTCTTCTGAGTCTCATCCTCAGGACAGCCTTGCCCCGTCCCCCTTTGCTCTGTGCTCTGGTCATACTTTCTGTGAAGCTCCATTAAAGGTTTTCCCATCAGACTCCCTCGGGAGACTTTGCTCTTTGAGGGAGGGTCCCTGAGCTGGGACTGTGTCCTCTTCATCCTTACATTCAGCATTTAGCCCAGCGCCTGGCCCACGTGGTACTCAGTGAATCCGTGGAAGAAAGGAAGAAATGGAGGCGTAATGGAGGGAGGGTTAGCAGCATCGCACGGTGCCGGGAGTTGGAGGGTGGGGAGTTCAGAGGCCACCACGCCTGAGCAGTGATGACAGAGGCTTTGTAACGCGCGTCCTGCACGCGGTCTAGATGGACTTTCTCTACACACATTCTTGTCTAGACTTCTGTGGAAATAAAGATTACAGATTTTTTCCGTAATTTTCGTCTGGGGTGAGTAGGATTGTCGAGACTTCTCCTGGCTCATCTGTGGCCCTCGGCTCTTCCCCAGGCCTCAGGCACCAAAGGGTCCGTGGTCCAGGGAAAACCAAGACGGAGCAGGATGCCAGCACCCTCTGCCACATGGCCCACCTTTCCTCTTTGTGTCCTCAGTCTTTTTTTTTCCAGTCTTACTGAGGTATAATTGATAAATAAAATTGTATGTATTTAAAATGTACAGCGTGATGACTTGTCATGCCTTGTGAAGTGATTGCCACAGTGAAGCTCATTGGCAAATCCATCACCTCCCACGGTTGCTTTTGTGTGTGGTGGGAGCATTTAAAGTGTCCTCTCTTAGATTATCAGTTATACTGAAAGGATATGTAATCCTTTTGGGAAAAAAAAAAGAAATGAAAGAGAAGATATTACAATTATTCTCACAAATAAAAAAGATTATAAGATATTATTACGAGCAATTATAAACCAAAAAATTGGACAATCTAGAAGAAACAGAGAAATTTCTAGACATACAACCTACCAAGACTGAATCATGAAACACTGCACAAATCTTTTTTTGTGTTTCAGTTGCATTTTTACCTTTCTTGAAATAATAAAGCATAATATGCCAGAAAAAAAAAAAAAAAGAAAAAAGTGTCCTCTCTTAGCCGATTTCCGCTACCCAATACGGTATCTTTAACTATAGTCACCAGGCTGTGCATTTAGACCCCAGAACTATCTGATGTCTGGAGGTTTGCACCCTTTGACCAGAAGCTTCCCCCACCTTCCAGCCCCTGGCAATCACCATTCTACTCTGTTTCTATGAATTCAACTTTTTTTTTTTTTTTTTTTTTTCATTCCATAGATGAGTGAGCTCTTCTTTCTGTGCCTGGTTTATTTCTCTTAGCATAATGGCCTCCAGGTTCATCCATGTTGTCACTAGTGCCGGCCGTTCTATTCTTCCCTGAAATAGGGCAGACCTTCCTTGCAGATCTCTTCCACGGGGTGCCCTCAGAAGGCCAAAGCAGGATGAATACAAACGGAGCCCTTGATTTTCTCTACTGAGAAATGTAGCTTTCTGCTGCTTCCTTCCCTGGTTCCTTTGGTATCAGTAGCTTTGGGATAATGTTAACATCTCAGCTCCTTCCGCCTGCTGTACTGTTACAACATTATCATTTGTATTCCCAAAGAATGTATTGGCCTCCCACCAAGCCCAGTGATCTGTCGGGGAGAAACATGAACATTAGGAGAACCAACATCAATATATGTAAAGCTTTCATTGGGTAGCACCGCTTATCTTTAAACCACCTCGGTCAGCATCAAGGGTAACCAACAAATCTACAGTCACAGGCAGGCTTACCGAGGAAGATGCAATGCAGACAGAAAATCAATTAAGCAACAATCATGACGATTGTTAAAAGGAAGAATTCGTCTTTTACAGATTTCCAAGCCTCTAATTTCCATTTTCCGTAATGGATTTTAAAACTTCACAGTCTTAGCTGCTGTGGGCTAACTCATCTGCAGTGAAATTTACTTAAAAGTACTAACAGTTCAGAACTATGTTTTATCCCTAAGCACATTATGAAAACAGGAATAATAATTGCAACGGAAATATAATTCAAAGACTTTTACTGACTTTTCATGTTTAATGGTTATTATTCTGGCTTGTTTCAAGTAATTTTTATAACCACAGTTTATTTACAAATTCAGACTAATTCTTTTGTTCCCAGACAGCTGGTATGAATGCATCATTCTAAAATTTGAGTTGTTATGAGGGATGGAACCACATTCAATTTTGGCCACATCTTATTCTCAGTGAGAGTTTGAATACTTGCCCCTATTTTCTGAAAAACACTTGAAGCATACATCTCATCAAACCATTCCTTGTAAATCAGTTATTCTGGTAGATTTTAGTGGCAAAGCAAGTCAAACACTTGTACCCAAAACCACCGCCAGAAACTATACATGATAATCACAGAGCCATTTTTAATGGATAACTTGCAGCAGCTCCTGTGGGGTGAATGGGTTCTGTGTTCCAGCGTTGCTTTCTTGAGATTCCCTTTGTTTTGAACTTCGCTGGAGGAGAGAGCAGGCGGGTCCCTGAGGCGCCCGCCTCTGTGGTTTTAATCCTGTGCTTTGCTGACGTATCAAAGCCAAGTGTCAACAAAGCACCCACTGCATCATTGCAGCTGGTTTTCCAGAAAGCATTTTCTGCGTGGCTCTTGGTCCATGCACATTAGTGAACACAGGTGGGAGGTGGGGGACGATGAAGCAGGGGTGGAGGCTGCCGGGGCCGGCCGTGCTGGGATCTGACCTCTGACCTGGGGCTGCCAGGTTCAGAGCCGGGCTGTGCCTGCCCAGGGTGAAGTAATGTGCTCATGCATTCTCGCTTCTTTCGGTTTGTTCCTTTTTTTGAGGTAGTTTTGGCTTTAAGTTTAGTCTTTTTTTTAATTAATTTTTAAAATCCAAAAATGATTTAATCCAAATGATTTACTCCAAATCAGTAAATTATGGAGGCCCTTAAAAAAAAAGCAGGAACAAAAGCTTAAAAGAAGTTGGGTCCTACCCCACCTTTTAAAATTGGAGGACAAGGAAAATTATCAGGGATTAACCTGGGTAATCAGATATCGTCTCCCAGGAAGATAAAAATGGGGACTGTATCCCTGAGCCGTGTCTTTAGGGCTCACTTTTCTGGCAACTACTAAGCGCTGAATTCATGGAATTGAGTGAACAGCTGGAAAGAGGAAGTAAAAGAAGAGATAAACACAGAGATGGTAAAGAGGGTGGGTGAGTCAGCACGGTTAGAGGGAGAGATGTCCGATGACTATTTACTGTGCTTGTCACGTTCAGGAAAGAGTATCAGATAGTCTACGGTGCCACTTACATGCAATTCCTTTTCTACCATAGCCCAGCCAGAAAAGACCTCCTTTTCCTGTTGAGGAAGGGCTATTTTGAGGTAGAAGCAATTGAAATTGTTTATTGTCAAACAAATGACAGAGCAGAGGCATTTTAGATACATCAGATGTATATCGATTTGAATTAGAAATAAGGAAAGAAAGGTGATTTTTTTTTAATACAAAGGAAAATTCAGAAGTTTAAAAGGCCATTTGAATATACTTTCCATGTAAATCACCTTTTGGATTTCTACACAGAATTAGAGGACATAGTTCCAATTTGAAAAAGAGTATTATAAAACCTTCAAGGCAAAGAATGATTGATTGAATCAAATGGAAAATGTAGAACTAGTGAAGAGTATAGCGTCATTGGCATTATTAAAGTTTTGTGAAATAAAAGGCCGATTGTGAATCAGACAACCTAGTACCTACTCAGCTCTCAGCGTACTCAATCTACATGGAAAACTTGGTGTCTTCTAGGAGCTTCTATCATTATAATAAAAGAAAGCGTTGTTTAAAGATCCATTCTTGGTTTCGTATGTGAGATTTACACTCAGGTTTATTCAGAAGGGATGAGGAGAAGCAACGGGGAGACTCTGACAGGAGATTGTCTCATTTCTTATTAAGAAGCAAGAGAGGAATTCGCAGCCCGCTGCTGTGGACCCTGACGAACTCGCGGGGGGCCCTTCCCTGCTCGGTAGGTAGCCCAGTGTGGGCAAGAGAGGGCACAGGCGCCAGGCTCGGACGCTGTGCTGGGTCTCACAGGGGCAGCAGCAGGAAGATGGCAGTGGTCTGAAGGGTGGTGTGTCAGGCCGGGCACTCCCTATGGAACCAGAGCCACTGTCTCTCTTATATTTCTGCCCTTCAGCTTTAAGATTTTATTTGAATGAATGCCCTTGCAGAAAGAATGGGAGAAAATTGGAAAACTGGACTGAATGATCCCAAACCCTTCATTCAGCACACAAGATTTTGAGGTTTTGCTTGACTTGATAAACAGAGGAAGGTAAATGAGATGGTAAATCAGTGTGTGCCACGGTAACTAAATGACAGCTCAGAGTGAATTCTTTTTCTAAACTCCCAAGTGATACATACTTTCGACATTTCCATTCAATTCAACAAATATTTCCTGAGCGCCTGGGATAGATCATGCCCTTTACCGGCCCTGATACACATCGGTGAACAAACCAAACAAAAATCCTTGTTCTTGTGAAGCTTACCTTTTAACGATAGGTTCTTCATAGCCTTTTGCGTTTCTCTATAAATTTTAGACTGGACTTGTCAGTTTCTAGTAAATCTTTCAGTCCATGAACATAGAATATCCCTCTGCTTTATTTAAGCATTCTTTAATTTTTTTGTTATATTTTTATCATTTTATGTAAAGATATCTTGCACATTTTATGTTAGATTTATTCCTGTGTATTTGACAATTATGATGCTATCTTAAATGACATTATTTTTAAAATTTCATTTTCTCACAGTTTGTTGCAGTACTTAGAAATACAATTGACTTTTGTATAGATTCCCTTTATCACACTTCGGAAGTTTCTTTCTCTTCTTACCAAGAGTCTTTTTTTCTTTTTAAAATCGTAAATGGATGTTTCTTACATGCCTTTTTTCCATCTTTTGAGATAATTATATGAATTTTGTCCTTTATTCTGCTAATGTAGTGATCTTCATAGACTGATTTTCTAATGTTAAATCAACATTGCATTTCTAGAATAAGCCCCACTTGATCATGGTGACTTATCCCTTTTTACCTTTTGCTGGATTTTGGTTCACTAATATTTTGTTTAGAATTTTTACATCTATGCTTATTAATGAGATTAGCCTACTATTTTATTTTATTGTGATGATATTACTAGATTTTGGTATCAAAATTTGATGGTCTCATAAAACAAAATGGAGTGTTCCCTCTTTATTTTCTGGAAGAGTTTGTACAGTGTTGATAATTATTTCCTCCTTAAAATGTTTTGTAGATTAAGCTATCTGGGCTGAAGTTTTCTTTGTTGGAATATTTTCAATTAATTATGGATATACTTTCTTTAGTGGTTATAGTATCAGATTTCCTATTTTAACTTCTGCCTAGTTCTCTCTTCTTTTTGAGACTATAAGTATATATACATATATCTGATCTTCTAACTATATTTCCTATGTTTTGTATTGATTCTGGATATTTTTTAATCTAGCTTCTGTTTCACTGAGTCTCTCCTCAGCTGTGTCTAACCTGCTGTTACACCCATTCTTAATTTTGGTTATTGTATTTTCCAGAGAGAGAATTTCTACTTAGTTCCTTTTTTAGTTTCCTGTTCTATGACGAAGTTCACAACTATTTTTCTTATTTTGTTGAACATTTATCTTGGTTCTTGTAAAGTCTAGGTCTGATAACCATTATCTGGAATTCACATGGTTCTCATTTCATTGTATTTGCTTCTCTTGGCTTTTGGTCATATAGTCTTGCTTTCTTGTGAGCCTGGCTATTTTTGATTGTGTGCCAGATATTTCATATAGAACTTCATAGAAATAATTTGGGACCTGGGATGACGATAATTGTCTCCAAAGAGAATTTACATTTGCTTCTAGGTAAGCAGGTAGCGGCACTTGCCGTCTTGAATAACCTTAATCCATTTTCAGGGACTGAGATTGTTTGAGCTAGATTTCAGTTTTGGAGAGGGCTGGTCTGTTTCCAATTCACTCCTACTCCTAGGGTGTAGCCCTTTGGGCTCCACCCAAAAGCATGGGATTTTACCAGGAACTCCTGGACTGCAGTTTGTGTCCCCCTGACTTCTTTTGTGAGGCTGTTAAAAGATCTGTTCAGCTTCTCAACCTCTCGCCAACCAATCTAGAAGTGGCAAAGGCCACTGTGTTAAAATGTCCCCAAATGCCAGACTTACAAGTTCTCTTGATTTCTCCCATCTCCAGGATTGGCCCCATAGTTCTTCCCTGGCTTCTTAGTTCCCTAATCCCCTGAAGCAGACTTGGGAGGGAATTATGTAGGCTTCCGTTACTAGAAGTGGAAATCCACTACAGATCTCCCCTGACTTACGATGGGGTTACATCCTGATAAACCCATCCTAAGTTGACAATACTGTAAGTTGTAAATTCATTTAATACACCTCACCCACCCAACATCAGAGCTTAGCCCAGCCCCCCTTAAATGTGCTCAGAACCCTTACGTTAGCCTACAGTTGGGAAAAATCATGTAACACAAAGCCTATTTTATAATAGTGTTGAATATCTCATGCCGTTTATTGAATACTGTCCTGAAAGTGAAATTTTTTTCAGAATGGTTTGTCTGGGGACACAATGGTTGTAAGTATGTTGGTTGTTTACCCTCATGATCACATGACTGGGAGCCCCTGCCCTGCATCCCGAGAGAAGATTGTATCGTTAGCCCAGGAAAAGATCAAAATTCAAAGTATGGTTTCTACTGAATGTGTATCACTTTCACACCATCATAAAATCAAAACATCATAAGTCGATCCATCATAAGTCAGGGACCATCTGTATTTACATTTCTGTGAAATACTTGATCACATTCGTTGCTAATCTCTTCTATTGATTTGTTTTGCTAATTGGATCTATAGAAATTCATTTTCTTACAAATTCTGTATATTAATGATTTGTTAAATAAGTTGCAAATACTTTCTCCCAGTTGCTTATCTTTAGTCTTTTTATTCAGTGTTTTAATTTTTGAGAACATTATCTTCCACGTTTTTCTTTATGATTTCTAAGCCTGCTTAGGAAGGCCCTCCCTACCCAAGAGTATAAAATATGTTCTCTTTTATTTTCTTCCATTACTTTTAAGAGTTTTGTTTTGTACATTTAACTTTAATCCACCTCAAATTTATTGCTATGTACCATGTGGTATAAGGATTGCAACAGAATGTTCCCCAAGGAGGTTCATTCTCTTGTCTCTGGAATTTGTGAATATATACATTATGTGGTAAAAGAGACTTTGCAGATGTAACTGAAGTTAAGAATCAGTGACCTTAAAACATGGACGTTATCCCAGATTATGCAAGTGGTGAGCCCAGTCTAAACACATGGCCGCTTTAAGGGCAGAGAACTTTCTCTGGTTGAAGGCAGAAGACAGGTAGCTGAAGGGGAGGCCAGAGAGCTTCTTGGTGTGAGAAGGGTCCAGTGCCCCAGGGTGGGGGGCACATGAGGAGGATTGCAGGGGGCCTTAAGGGGTGAGAGAGGCTCCCAGCTGGCAACCAGCAAGGCAGGGCGGACGTCGGCTCTGCAGCTGCAGGGAGCTGAATTCTGTCCACAGCCCGAATGAGCTTGGAAACAGATGCTCCCTCAGCACCTCCAGGTAAGAGTCTGGGCTAGCCCACACCTGGACTTTGGCCTGTGGGACCAGAGCAGAGAAACCAGCGGAGTCCGCAGCCCGCAGCCCACTCAGACTTCTTACTTACAGAGCGAGGAGGTGGTGGATTTGTGTCGTTTCAAGCTGCTACATTTACAGTAATTGGTTACAGCAACAATAGAAGCTTATACAGGGATCTTACCTAATTTTATTTCTAAACATATACCCAGTTATTGGTACCACTTACTGACTGAGATAGTCTTCCGCCATTTATTTGAAATGCTGCTTTGTCAAAAATCACATTTTCCACGTGTGCATGGATCTGTTTGGGACTTTGTATCCTTTCCTGACCATCCACTTCCTGTGCCCACATGAGTCATAGATTATGGCCCTTGAAGAAACAGACTGGAGCACCAGTGCCTGGGTTCAAATCCCAATGCCACTTCCACCTGCTGCTGTAGAACTTCACACAAATTAGTTTCCTTTTTTTGCTTAAGTTTCCCTGTCTTGAAAATGGGTTAATAATAATGCCCACCTCATAAAATAGTTGTGAGGATTGTCAGGTATTACAAGGAACACCTTTAGAAGGGCACTAGTACACAGCAAACCGTATTATCTATAGGGGAATGTCTTCCCTCATCACTTTTTTTAGAACTGTCCTAGTTATTCTTAAGCATCTGTACTTTCATATGAATCTTAGAATAACTTTCATGTTTTAAAATCTGAATGACTGATTGGTTAGAATTGGTCTTATTACACCTTCACGAATTAGTCTGGGAAGAATTAACATCTTTGCATCTCTTTGAATTTCATTAGGTCTTCTTTTGTATCTTCAGTACAATTGAAATGTATCCTTTTATGGATGGTGTACATTTCTTTTTAGATTTATTTCAAAATATATTATGGCATTTTTTTCCTTTTGTGGATTTTCCCCTTATAGTCTCTAAACAGTCATTGCTGTTGTTTAGGGACATACTCACATTTGTTTGTATATATCCAGCCAACCAGAGCTATTGTCAATATTAATTCTGATGATTTTTCAGTTGATAATTCTTAAGTTTTCTAAGTAAATTTTCTGTTGATTTCTTAAATTTATCTACGTAGGTAATTACATAATTCCTTAACAGAGACAACTTCTGTGTCAGCTTTCATCCCCCTATGTTTTGGTTGGTGCACAGGCTGAGTCTCTACTCAGCGCTGAGGAGTCATGACAGAACACGTCCCTGCCTCTTACTCATTTCCAGTGGGAATGCTTCCCAGGTTCTGCTCAAACGTTTGGTTTCTTTAAATTTTATTGAAGTATAGTTGATTTTACAACGTTGTGTTAATTTCTGCTGTACAGCAAAGTGATTCGGGTACACATGTATATATTCTTTTTCATATTCTTTTCCATTATGGTTTATCACAGGATATTGAATATAGTTCCCTGTGCTCTACAGTAGGACCTTGTTGTTTACCCATCCTATATATAATAGTTTGCATCTTCTAATCCCAAACTCCTAATCCATCCCTTCCCCACCCCTCTTCCCCCCTGGGCAGCTACAGCTCTGTTCTCTATGCCTGGGAGTCTGTTTCTGTTTTGTAGATACATTCATTTGTGTCATATTTTAGATTCTACATATAAGAGATATTATATGACATTTGTCTTTCTCTTTCTGACTTACTTCGCTTAGTATGATAATCTCTAGGTCCATCCATGTTGCTGCAAATGGCATTATTTTGTTCTTTTTAATGGCTGAGTAGTATTCCATTGTATACATGTACCACATCTTCTTTATCCATTCATCTATTGATGGACATTCAGGTTGCTTCCATGTCCTGGCTATTGTAAACAGTGCTGCAGTAAACACTGGGGTGCGTGTGTCTTTTTGAATTATGGTTTTGTCTGGGTATATGCCTAGGAGTGGGATTGCTGGGTCATATGGTAGCTCTGTTTTTAGTTTTTTGAGGAACCTCCACACTGATCTCCATAGTGGCTGCACCAATTTACATCCCCACCAACAAGTGTAGGAGTTTCCCTTTCCGGTTTCTGAGGGTTTCTGCTAGCTCCTCTTTGTTGGATTTAGACACACACCTTCATTATAACTACTTGTGTATACATTTTGTCATTCCTACTAGACCAAGGCACCTTTGAGGGCAGAGGGTATATTGTAGTAGGAATACACACACACACGCACATGTACGTGTACCTGTAGATGTGTATACACACGTGTACGTGTGCCTCTAGATGTGTATGCACACACATGTACGTGTACGTGTAGATGTGTATATACACGTGTACGTGTACCTGTAGATGTGTATGCATACACGTGTACGTGTACCTGTAGATGTGTATGCACCCACGTGTACGTGTACCTGTAGATGTGTATACACACGTGTACGTGTACCTGTAGATGTGTATACACACACGTGTACGTGTACCTGTAGATGTGTATGCACACATGTGTACATGTGCCTGTAGATGTGTATGCACACACGTGTACATGACCTATAGATGTGTATACACACACGCACGTATGTTGTGTGTATGTGACACCCGGAGAGCCTCTCACATGTGTGAAATGGAAGCGTCACTCCCTTCCCACATGTCCCTCCACCCATCACGGAGTGACTTCTTGGCTCTTTTCTACGATGTCACCCTGTGGTCTGACCTTCAGATTCCTGGCTCACTGACCACCGCTTTCCCTTTGGCAACCTGCTTAGAGAATGTCCCTTTTCGCCCAGCTGCATGCTGTTTGTTTTACCCGCGCTCTGCACAGCCAAGTGACCTCAAAAGACATCTGAGAAATGCATTTTCCTTTGGAAACAGTAGTAAACAATGCTTTATATACTTACATGTTAATCTGTTGTATCTATTATGTGTGTATTCTTTATTTCTTTTCTAAAATCATTTACTGATTTATTTAAATATTTATCTATTTATCTTGGCTGTGCTGGGTCTTAGTCGAGGCACACGGGATCTTTAGCTGCGGCACGCGGACTTCTTCGTCGCGGCGCACGTGCGGGATCTGGTTCCCCAGCGAGGGATCGAACAGGCCCCCTGCAGTGGGATTGCGGGGTCTCACCCACTGGACCGCCAGGGAAGTCACTGCTTTGTTTCTTTACAAGAGTGAGTTCTTCCTTTGAGGACAGTAACGTGAGTTAGTTCCTCAGTCATTTCCGTGAAGCTGAATCTTGGTACCTCCAGCCGCATGCCCCCAGCCCGAGCCTCCACATGGTGCTTTGCACAGGGTGGGCACTTGCTGCTTCATCAGTGAATACGTGAGTTGTACAGTCCATTCGTTTTTGGATTAAGTTGGTTAACAATCAGATTTATTATTCTGAACTGATGTCTACTTCGTTTTCATTAATCTTTAAAACTGCTAGATTTTTGTTTATGCATACACTGACCTTTTCAATGAATCTTGCCAAAAATTGATTGTAGCGCACGCAGAAATCATGTTACTGAATCGCTGCCGGTTCCACTTCTTTGTGATCCGTGGCATTTAGGAGCATCTAAGTCTGGGGGGAGGCGAGGTCGGGTGGAAGCTTGAAGAATGCATGATGTGTTTTAAAGGTGGAACTTGTTGGTATTTGGTTTTTGGTACAGGTGACAAAGAATGATAAAAGTGTTTGCATTTGTGGGTACAAAGTGTTGCCAGCAAACAGAAAACGTCCTGAGATTTTAAATTACGAGGTTTTTTTAATTCCGACTGAGTTATAGCAACATACAGAAAGTGAAGGGACCCGAACAGTGAGTTGACCCGCCCGGGAGGAAAGTCTAGCTAAGATACGTACACAGCCATATTAGAGTGTGATTGGAGTATATTTCAAAAATCAATAAACCTCAAAGAAGGCATGCCTCACTGAAGAGAGAAACAAGTTATTTTTCTTAATTTTAAAAAAAATTTGTACAATTTCTAAAGGTTATAGCCCATTTATAGTTATTATAAAATCTCGGCTCTATTAATCCCCTCCCCCTACCTTGGCCCCCCCCTTCCCTCTCCCCACTGGTACCCCCTAGCTGGTTCTCTGCATCTGTTCCTTTTTTGTTATATTCACTGGTTTGTTGTATTTCTTATATTCCACATATAAGTGAGATCATACAGTATTTGTCTTTCTCTGATTTATTTCACTTAGCATAATGCCCTCCAAGTCCCCAGTCCATTCATGTTGCTGCAAATGGCAAAGTTTTCTTCTTTTCTATGGCTGAGTAATATTCCATTGTGTATGTGAACCACATCTTCTTCATCCATTCATCTGTTGACAGACACTTAGGTTGCTTCCATATCTTGGCAATTGTAAATAATTCCTCAGAAACAAGTTATTTTTTAATAGGAGAAGGCTCTTATTCATTCAGCCAACATGTATAGAGCACCTACTATGTGCCAGGCACCATTAGCCCTGGAGCGTAGCATGAGTGAGAGAATCTTTCCCTGGAGGAGCTCAGATCCAAGTAGCAGAGATTCTTAAAGTTAACTTTCATTGGCTTGTTGATCTGCATTATCCTATATTTCTGCTCTGTTTTAGACCCCCCTTTACAATCTCTTCTGTTGACTCCCGGGCTTTGGCATTTCCCCTTATTACAGATAAGCTGTCTTCTGGTCTCTATTTCTTACTTCTTCCAGCTATACTTTCTCTTTTCTTCAGTGATACCATCTATCCCCAAGGGCCTCCACAGTCATTTCTGCGGTGATTTCCAAATTTCTATTCCGAGGGCACACCTCTTTCTCAAACTCAGGTCCTGCCTTTATATCTGTGTGGTGACACCTGCACCTCAATGTGGCACGATAGCCTCTCGAATCTAAAAACAAAGTCTTGAGAAAAAACACTCCCTGATGCTAAATCTAGGTTTTACAGTTGATCTAACAGTTGGGGCTCAATGTCATAACATCTTGGAAAGGAAAGAGACATGTGTCAATCATAATAGGCAATGATAATACAGTTAGTCTTAGTACCAGGCAAAGTCAAACCAGTGGTGTGATTTCAGTGAAGAGAGAAGGGTCAGTTCCCTGTCTCCCAAAATGTCTCCCCTCCTCACTCACTGAAAACTGAAATCACCGGGGCAGGATTTCAGGTATCAGGGACCAGAACTATATTTTTCCATTAGAGACTCAAAGTGGTCACCCATCAGAGCATCTTTACCCAAGGACAGTTGTGCTGGGAGAGTGGTGAGAACATGTGACAGTATTGGGCACCGGAACGGGGCGGGGAGGGGGGGAAGGGAGGGGGAGGCGGGATTCCCCGTGGTGGGGAGGATGGAGAAAGGAGAGGCCAGGGGAAAGTGTCCCTCGAGGGTTCTGCATGGCGCAAGCCTGTCCTCGGCTGAGATGATGGCACCAGCTCTTACTGTGAATCAGTAGTGCTGAACTGGGAGAAGAGAAACCACTGAAATTTTAGCAAAACTAGAGTGGAAAGGAAACCCTTCTGTTCCATCCCAGGAAAGGAGGAGACGTAGGTCTGACTTTGTGTTGTTGTCAGAAGGCGCTTTGATTCCTTTTCAGCCTGTAATCCCAGGAACGCTGCTCCCCAAAAGCCGCGTGCAGTCGGGTGGTTTTAGGGTTTTCTCTGCCCTTGTGGTTATGAATTATATAGACTTTTAGTGCTTAACTACAAACAGAGGATTTTCCAGGTGCGGGATCGGAGTTATGGAAAGAAAAATGCTGAAATACAAGTCACTGGGGTAAGAAGGTCTCTTGGATGTGGGTAGAAAGTTCTTGACTTAGAGCCGAAGGCTTACTGTGTATACTGGACAGCTCAGAATACCTGCAGGGCCCCGGGGATGCGTCAGAGAACAAAGCCTACATGGTTTTGATGTGTGAATTGTTTACAAACCAAAAATAAAATTTTTTTTAAACGGCCTCGTCACCAAAGTTTAGTTTATCAAAATGCAGTGACCTCCCTCAGAAGTGTCCCAGGTGTCGGGCCCCAGTCTGAAGGGCAGGGGTAGAGGCTGGGACAAACCTTCCCAGGCAACGGGAGACCCTGGAAAAAAGTGACGGCTCACCTGTCACGGCTTCTGTGACAGCTGCATTCTTGTGCATTTCGTTCTTCGAGGTTCTGCAAGTTTATCTTCAGTATACAAATATTACAAACTGATCTTAATCCTTTTTCCATTTTGTCTAAATGTATGAAATTTAAAATATACTTGTTCCTAAAATTAATTACCACCCTAATTCCCACTGCTAATTTTTTGCCGCTCTTGGATCCTTTTCAAAAGGCTCTTTGTGTGTGTGTGTGTGTGTGTGTGTGTGTGTGTGTGTGTAGGAATGTTTTTAACATGCATATGCTTAATATAATAAATCATAGACGATAAAAGAAAAGAATATAGGATTTGGGAGTTTAAGGGGTTTATTGGGGGGTATTTTGTTGTTCTAGTTGTTTGGTTGGGGTTTTCTGTTTTGGGGGGGTTGGTCTGGTTTGGTTTGGGTCTGGTTTTCACTTTCTAGTACATCCGAGTGGGCCCACAGTTTTAGTCAATCCGATAACAGATACCAACTCAGAAAATATCATTTTAGTCCCCCACCCCATTGCCCTGAAATTGTGATTACTCTCCGTAATTCACTGGGCTTCTCCACTTGGTTCCCTGGACATTTTCCCAAGCTTGCTCAACCGTTCGCCTCCTGGACTTCTGGGTTTAAGTACTGTCGGATCAGATTGAAATCATGTGTTAAGGCTCAGTGAGACCACCATTGTCCTCAGTTTAAGAAGTATTATAGAGGTCACGACTTTGCTACAAAGAAGGTGGCTCCAATCCCTCACTTTATGAAAGGGAATGCCGGGGTGTGCGTTACACCAAAGGCACCAGCCCCGCCAGCACCAGGACCCCGAGAACCAGCCGTGGGCTCATTTTGTCCACTAGCTCTGTGTACTTCAGGGGTGGGTGGTACAAAAGCAGATGTAAACTATTTTTCAAATACTCCTCTGACTTAGCATTAAATTTCCCTTAGACCAGATGCCAGTGTTTAAATAATATCCTGAAGGATCCAAAGAGAAGGAATTACTCATCGTGTTTCATTCGTGTAAAATCTGAAATAAAGGAGAGAAAAGTACAAAGAAACCAAAGTACCTTGACTCTGCCTTGCCAGACTATAATCATTTGAAAAGAGCATTGCCTCACTTATGAAAGCTCAGAAGTGAAGTGTTCTTTTTCTTTAATTATCAGTTGAATTTCCCAGTATTTGTTATTAGTGCTTTTTAGTAAAAACAAAGGCAGACCATTGTAACTTCTCTCGCAAAGCCGTTTGGTTATGTTTTTTGGGAGACTGGGCAACACTTGCTTTCAAGTGGCTCTGTCCTTTAATCACTTCCGTTTACTTGTGTTATTGATTTATACCTTGGTCGCCGCAGTGCCTGCTTTGATGGGCTGCATCAGTTAAGACACAGCAGAGAACTAAACTCTTGACTTTGAATAAAGTTATTTTCTGTGGCGCTCCCGACATATTGCCAAAAGCTTCACCAGGCACAGGTGCCACTGGGCCCTGAATTCCAGGGCCAGTCGCTGGCAGATCATCGGCCGCGTCGGCTGCTAGGTACGTAGGTCTCTTGTCAGATAGCAGTTGTGTGGGAAAGGCCCATACAACGTAACACAGAGGACGGCAGCGGAGAAGGGCCACCGAGGTTAAATAGCGTGAATTGATAGTTGACCCTGTCAAGACAGTGTGTGTGTGTTACTGTTGTTGTTTACTCTCTGCGGCCCCAGGATGAAGAAAGCAGGTGTCAGGGGGCCCCCAGAGCTGGGATCTGGCCCAGAGGACCCGGCGGTACCAGACGTCAGCGTATCAGGTCTCGGTTAGGTCAGCAGGAGAGCTCAGGAGAGAGCTGACCGGTTAACTGGGGAGTGGGCAGACTGTGGGTGGCAGAATCATGATAGGGTGAGGAGGAGGTGGGGTGTCTGGAGCTGCGGAGGGAGCTTTGGGTGGTCGGCGCTGAGCCGTCCAGCTCGCGGCAGGCGTGGCAGTTTCCCCCTGGCGTCGTTACCTCGCGGGCTGACGGGTCAGGCCAGCTGGTTGTCAGGTGCAGAGTCAAGGCCCCTGGCAGAGAATCTCGGCTCCGGCCAAGAGCTCCGTTAGAAATAGCTGGTGGGAGCTCACACTGGTTAAAACAACAAGAACGTTTTGCTTCATGTAACTGAGAAGCAGTGGAGGCTTAACCCAGTTCCTCAAGTTATGTGCCCAGAAGCCGGCTGCCCTCGCTCCGTTTTTACGCTGCGTTTCCTTGTCGTCGGCTTCAGCCTCGGCAAGTTTTCTTCCTCGTGGTTGCGAGAGGACTGCTAGTTCCTGGTCCAGGCTCAAATCACAGAAGAGAAAGTTCCTTTCACAGCAGCTCCTTTGTCACTGGCCTGAACTCCAGTCCTAGTAGGGACCTGGCGCAGTTGGCAGGGGAAAGGCAGCTCATGCCTGGGAACTGGGTTAGTGAAGCCAAGCATCGCCTGGGGCCCGAGGGCCCTAGTCCCGGGGCTGCACAAGTAAGAGAAATCCAGCCGTTTCCAGGCGCTGGGCCTTGGCCACTAAGGAGCCTCCTGTCCTTACCTGCGTTGTCTGAGCAGCTTGCGAGGTCTGGGCTTGCCAATGAATAAAAGGCCAAGTGACACAGCAGGTGGGGGTGGAAACGCCTATAGCGTGGAAACAGAAGACATTAAAATCGAGGTGGTACCATGGACTGGTTATCGTATCCGCCCAGAATCCATATGTTGAAGCCCCAAGCCCCAGTGTGATAGGACCTGGAGATGGAGACTTTGGGAGGTGATTAGGTCATGGGTGGAGCCCTCTGGATGGGATTAGTGCCTTTGGAAGAAGAGAGGTGAGAAATGGCGTTCTCTCTCCACCTTGTGAGGACCGGCAAGAAGGTGGCCGTCTGTGGGTCATGAGGACAGCCCTCACGGAACCCGACCCTGCTGGCACCCTGATCTTGGACTTTCCAGCCTCAGAGCTGTGAGAGAGGAAGGCCCGTTGTTTAAGCCGCCCAGTCTCGAGGATTTTGTTGCAACAGCCTGAGCTAAGACAGGTGGGAACCAAGAAGCCAAAGGTATCAGGACGGCTCCTCTGTGTGGACGCTGAGCCCTGACAGCGTCAGTGGGGCTGAGAGGAAGGCTCTGCTGGGACTCTCCATCAGTCACACTTTATAACCATTTCATCACAAGTCGTGTTATTTCACCTCCCAAAGTCGCCTCGGTCCTGTGCATCTTTTCCATCCGCCTCACGTCTCTGTCCTCCGCACTGTCACCTTTGTTGGAACCCTGATCACCTTGTGTTCAGGTGAAACAGCCTCTCCCTCCTTGGCCTCCCTGCCTCTCCCCTCTGAGTAATTTCCTTAAATGCTGCTGTCATCGTGCTTTCCCTGCTTGAAAATATATGCCTGGCTCCCACTCGCTGAGTGGACTTCTCTGCCAGACGTCTGAAGGTCTCCGTAGTCTGGGTTAATTGACTGTCTAATGTTTCTTCTAAGCATCCCTGGACATCTCCAGTTGGGCCCTCGGCTGGGTGGGCTCTGGGTGTTCACACCTGACACACTCATTTTTCCCTTGGCTCGTGCTTTCTTTCCCTTTCGCCTGGAATTTCCTTTCACCGAACTTTTGCGCATCCAACTGCAGTTCACCTTCGGGTGCTCACCTTCTCCCTCAGTCCTTCCCAAACAGTGCCACGCCACAAAGAGCTTCTTCTTGACCCTAGTTTCTGTTATGCTCAGTTTCCCCATAGCTGTCTGTGGGCTAATTTTGTTTCCAAGGAAATGGTAAGCTCTCTGAAGACGGCGTTTAATTCTTCCTTGTCCCCCCGCCACATACACAGAGCACAGACTAGCGCTGGTGACCTGCTAGGCGCTCAACACTGGACAGGACAGGACAGGTAAAGAGGGACCCACTGGCGCAAGGTGTGTGTCCAGTCCTGGGCACGCCATAGGCTGGTCTTCCTTGAAGCAGCCCCACCCGTCCTAGGAGGCTCCCACCTAACCGCCCACCAGGCTCCACCATCCCGCTGGCCTGGAACCCTTTACATTAAGAGCAGATTGCTCCAGGGACCCTGAGATGGAGGGTCCATGGCCTCCACGCCTACCACCAGCCACCCTTTGATATCCTGTTCCCGGTCCCTAGACAGCGTGCTGGCCTCCACCTCTCCCAGCTTCTTAGGGACAGTCACCACCTGCGATCCAGAAACACAGTCGAGCTACACCATGAATAGATTAAATTTAAAATTCCAGACAGATCTTCCAAAAGTTCCCATTCCATCAAACATTTAATTGCCTTAAGGGACGTTTAAAGCATATATTAGCCTAAATTCACAGCAACCCTTCTATTTCCAAGATCACTGGACCAAGGTCTCACAAGGCCACTGTTAGGACAGGGATTGGGCTCATCTGTCTGAGTATTTAAAATCTTCGTCAGGCCAGAGGAAGCAAGATTAATTTTCTCAAAGAAAATCTTTGAGGAAAAGATTTTCTCAAAGTTGCAAAAAAATCGTTCACATAATGCAGGATAAAATAGTATCCTTACCCCAAATCTTAGACTTGCAGCTGCCAAGGTCGGTTTTAAATCCACGTGGGAGATAAAGAGAGGGGATGGAATTGCTACGGAGCCCTCAGTTACCACTTGGCACTCAAGCTGCACAGACAGATCCTTCTGATAGCAGCCTCCAATGGTTGGAAATAAAGCAAACACAAACCTTCGAGAATTCTATCCGAGTAAGAAAAGACCCTTTCTGTTTGTTTTCACGTATAAATAAGGTAGTTAAAATTTTCACCATAGTATGTTTTACCTTGAGGGCCAATAAACACAAAGAATGACAGTGTTAGTCATCATTAGTCGTAACATCAGAACACAGTGTTCAGGGTCTTTCTAATTTTAGAGAGTGATTTTTCTCTGTCATTGAAGTCAAGAAAAAAGCTGTCCCACGGAGGATCGCACAGCCCTCTGCCACCAGTGACGGTGGAGAGCTTTCTTCTTTGTCTTTTTTACTCTCTGCCATGAATTCTTCTCAGACATCATCAGAGTATGTTTCTAGATTTCAGTACATTTTTCATATGAAAGCAAAAATGTCTTCTGACTGAAAGAACAAAACCTTCCTGCTCTTGATTTGACCTTTGTTGGTTTGATGTGTTTTAAAAAAGATCTGGGCAACAGTTTTACAGAGAACGCACAGAGACACTCCTGGAAAAGCACACTGAAAATCGTGATGAGAAAAGACTAGGCGAGGAGGCCTCTTGCTTAGCCTGACACACTGTTGCTCTCCGCACACAGTCTCTTAAGGCCGTGGTGGTTTTGTCTGAGTCAGGAGCAACGCACTGAAGTTTTTTAAAGATACTTTAATGGGACTGTTCCTAACAGAAATTTTACTTTCACATCTGTCCAAGTGAACCAAGCCAAGTTAATATTCATTACTGATTTATCTGATTTGTAAAAATAGAAACCCCAGCCTCTTTTTTTTTTTTTTTTTTTTGGCCACATGGCATGGCATGCGGGATCTTAGTTCCCCAAGCAGGGATTGAACCTGTGCCCTCAGCAGTGAAAGAGCTGAGTCCTAACCACCGGACCTCCAGGGAAGTCCCTGAAACGCCAGCCTCTCTTGAAAGCCTGAAAGTGGACCGCTCTCCGGCCCGCCATTTCCCCATCTCACCTAGCAGAGGTGTGGTGCTGGTCATGTGAGCCCAGACATATGTCTTCAGATATGTTCTGCTTCCTGCGAACTCCAGCCTGCATAAGAGGCTGGCAAAGATGCCTTTATGTTGGCAAAAAAAAATCCATATAATATTTTCAAACTTCAGGTAAATAATGTAATCTTATTTTTATAATCTCCAGTAAAACATAGCACCTACCCTCAGGGAACCCACAGCCTATGGGAAAAAGCAGTATGTAATCAATAATTACAATTTATGTGATAATGAAGTAAAAGCAGAGGCGCTGGGGTAAGGAAGACCTCGCTATGGGTGTCAGCTCAGCTACTAATTAATTAGCTGTGTGACTGTGGGTAGAATAGGAACCTCTCTAGGCCTATTTCTCCATACATCAAAAGCCATAAATGACCACATGGAGTTGATTGATAGGGAGATTAAATAAAATATGATACACTCTGCGGAAGAACACAAGATGGCACCTGATACGTAGAACACACCTGGTAAAGGTCAGTCGTTGACGGTGATGGTGATGATGACAGTCACAGCTGCTAGATGCACAAGGTTCTGAGGCATCTTAGAGGAGGGAATGGTTACCTTGACTGCGAGGCTGAGGACGGGTGTCCTGGAGCGGGTTCTGTGTGAGAACATCGAGGGGCAGAAGGGGCACAGAACAACGTGCGCAGAGAAAGGCACGAGGCACAAAATGGGTGGGATTCTGGGGAGAAACGCAGGTCGTTACTGGAGCACAGATGTCCTGGGAAGTTAGGCTCAGGTCAGCTTGAGAAGGTCCTTGGATGACCCGTGCTGGGGACGTTGTCCTTCACCTACAGCTAAAAAAATCATGGAAGTACTTTCATGATGGGGGAGAGCGGGCTAGGCGGTCAGGTCCACCTTTCAGGGAAACGGGCCGACAGTGTAGAGAGTCAGCTGAAGGGAAATCTAGCAGCAAGGCAGCTGCAGTAGGCTCCCTGTCCTGTAGTAGAAGTCAGGACACATTAGTCTCCAATCAGAAACCTTGAGCTTTCTCATCATCGACAGAATGAATCCTGACCGTACAACCCCCACGTGGTCCTCTCAGCCCCTGCCCCTGCACGACCTCCATCCACAGCAGACACCCGCCCCCGCCGGTGGTCCCTAAATGCCGCACACGTCACCTCTGTGCTTCCCACTCTCCCCTCCGCCAGCAACTCCTTTCCCTTTCGTCCACCTAGGAAGCATCCGGGTCAGATACCGTCACCTCTGTAGAGACTTCCGTTCCCCGCTTAGAGGCGATCAGTCTCCCCCGCTCCTGGCCGGGGCCTGTTCCACTCCAATCGTGTCCTTTTTACACGTCTCGTGGGGACAGTGTAAGCTTCCAGAGGACAAAAGCCGTCTCACGCTCCCTCCGCCCCCCCCCCCCACGGAGCTGTGCCGGGTCGCCAGGCGTCACGCTGGCCGGACACAGACCCTGACCGTCATCGCTCAGAAAGCCTGTGCGACGTCCTCCTGACTGCACGTTCCCTCACTTTTGACGGAACGGAAGTTCCTCGTACGTCTGCCGTGTAAAGGCGAACGCTCGGGGGTTGAGTCGGTGACCGTTTACATGGTGCTGCGAAGTGTTCTGCTCTGGGGCTGCGGGGTCTCGGTTGCCATCAGCTGGGAGGGGAGGGGGCTCGTGCACAAGACCCCGTTCTGCTCGCTGGAACCGCCTGCGCGCGCCCCGGGCGCACCGTGGGACACTGACCGCCTTTGTGCTCCTGCCTGGCGTTTTGTGTAGAACGCCGAGTCTGGCAGGACAGGCCTCCTTAAACATAGGCGGTGATTGGTGCTTTGAGGGAGAGATGTAACTTATTCATTTACAGTCGTCAAGAGTTTAAAAATGCAGAAAAGAAAGAGCAGTCATGGCTTGCCTATTTTGAAAGATGCCCTCAAACCAGTTCAGAAACCTCTGACTAAATCGGATATTTTGCACGATATCTAAGTGAAGGTTAGATCTGGGCACTTCTAGTGTAATTTTTGCTTTAAAAATAGGAAACAACGTATTTAGCACTAATTGCCTCTTGAACTCTGTTTGTAGCATTGCTGCTCACCAACGTCTCTGATGACTGACAGGCTAGCCGGACGGCCCCGTTTCGTGCGCGGTGACGGCGTGCCAGGCAGATGACAGGTGGCCTTGGCCTCCCGGCAGCATCTGACACCTGACTGCTCCCCCTCCGCACCTGCATCCACCTGTCTGGCCACCCTGATCCTAAATGTTGGTGCCTCCCGTGCATCAGTCTTGGCTCCTGGGAGATTCCTGGTCTCTCTCTCCCCCTGCGAGGAACCCCCATTCCCCGGCTTCTGCGTCCTCCTCTGGCTCGCGGTCCTCAGGTGTCCAGGCCCGGCTTCCTCATCAGCTGTGCTTGTGCGCGTCTCCCGGGCACCTCAAACCCAGTAAATGCAAACCCAAACCAGGCCTTCTCTTCCCCCCATTCTGTCTCTACAGTAACCTCACTCTTCTTGGCGCACGACTGAGATGTAAATTCTCATTCGACTCACCTCTTGCTTTTATTTTTCACAAGCCACCCAGTTGTCAGCTTCTGTGATATGAGGTCCCCATAGCCGTCACCCTAGAACAAGAACTTCTCCTGATCTCTCCACCACTGCTGTCCCCTGAGTCCCAGGCCACCTCCCCTCCTGAGTTTCTTTACAATATTTCCAGATAATTCCTCCTCCCAGACCTCCTCCCAGGAATGAGGAGATGGCAGTTTCCATCCTGGTTCTCGCTGTGAGGCTGCGTCCGCATCTGTGAAGTGGGTAGGATAATATCTCTCTCCCAAAGCTTATGTAAGGATTAAATACAACCTTCACGATGTATGGAAGGTTATCTATCAGCTCCTTAGTACAGTGCCTGGTGTCTGTCAGATGTTCATAAGTGGTGGTTTCTCTTATACTTTCTCTATTGTCTACGCCATTAAATCTAAACTTGACAGCATGACTTTTACTGCCTGCCGTGATTTCAGGGTCCCACCTCCCTATGCAAACGCATCTTCGTTCAGACAGTATTACTGAGCACCTACCATGTACCAAGTGTTCCAGCCTCACTTCAAGGTACAAAGAGGAAACATCCAACGGACCCCAGACCCCGCGTCCGCCTTACTGAATACCAGTCTCACTCCGTAGGTCTTCCTGGCCTTGTATTCACAAAGTCGGTTACGCATCTCGGGTGTCTTCCCCCTGCGCTTGGCTGGGGTTTTGCTCCTCCGTCGATGGACACCCCCTTTCCAGGAAGGGCTGATCGACTCTCCCTCTGGGAGGAAATCCAGACTGTAAACAAAAGGGAAAACCGCGTGTCTTCCCGCGGGCGTTTTCTCCAGACCCTTTCAGGGACGTACCTTTCGACATAAAGTGGACAGTTTGCCGTCCTCTGATGCGTGTGAACTTGCCCTCCATGTGCCCACGCGCCTCACCGCATGGGCTGCCCGGTCAGCCCTGCTCCTCCCCTGCCTTGAGGACGTCTGCTCAGATCATAACCCTTTAAGTCTTCTATTCATTCGCCTTTCTTGGAAGTCAGGGAGTGTTCATGGTCTATATCAACCCAAGTGAAGTAAAGAAAAATATTAGGAAGGAAAACACTAGACGTAGAAACCAAAAGATACATTCTAGTGAGAGAAGAGCTGCCATTTAATTTCAGGAGAAAAAAAAAAGGAGAGAAGCATGAGTCATTTCACATCCCAGCCCTGTAAAAAAACTGATAGTGGGGCTTCCCTGGTGGCGCAGTGGTTAAGAATCCGTTTGCCAATGCAGGGGACACGGGTTCAAGCCCTGGTCCGGGAAGATCCCACATGCCGCGGAGCAACTAAGCCCATGCGCCACAACTACTGAGCCTGCACTCTGGAGCCCGTGAGCCACAGCTACTGAGCCTGCGTGCCACAGCTACTGAAGCTCGTGTGCCTAGAGCACATGCTCTGCAACAAGAGAAGCCACCGCAGTGAGAAGCCCGCACACCACAACGAAGAGTAGCCCCTGCTCGCCGCAACTAAAGAAAGACCGCGCAGCTACGAAGACCCAGCACAGCCAAAAATAAATAAATAAAATAAATAAATTTATTTAAAAAAAAAAAAAAACCTGATCGTGAGAAACGGAGGGGAGAGACCGGGCACGGGCGAAACGGGCTCCCCTCCTTCGGGTGAATCTCTGAGATCACTTTGGATCTGGGCAACCCTGTAGGCCCTGGTGTTTGCCTCAGATTTTCGCAGCTTTGGAGCTGGTCTCCTTGTTAACAGCCGCTGTGCTGATGGAGAACTGCAGCATCGTGATGACAGAAACTGCTCTTCGTATTTCGGGAAAGGGTTTACTCTGGACCTTCTGAAGGTCCTGTCGTCTTAAGACAAAGACTGACTTAACACCCACAGTTGTGTGCGCTGAGGTTTTGATTCATTCGTTCACTCAGCAAATATTTAAGGAGGTGCTGCCATAGGCCAGGCAGTGAGCTGAACGCCCGAGCTGAAGCAGTCAGCCAGACGGACACCGTCCCCGACCTGCAGTGTCACAGTCTAGGGCAGGGGTCGGCCTGCTTTCTGCAAAAAGCTAGACAGAAAAGGTTTCAGGCTTTGTGGGCCATAGGGTCTCTGTGACGAGCCCTCAGCGAGGTCGTGGCAAAGTAGCCATCGATAATACGTAAACAAATGCACATGGCTGTGTTCCAGTAAAACTTCATTCACCAAAAATAGGTGGTGGGCCGGACTTGGTCTGCAGGCCAAAATTTGCTGACCCCTGGGTGAGCAGATGCAACGCGTAATGCAGGTTAATATTTTGCATGTTCTGCCTTGTTTCAATAGGAATGTTTTGGTTGCAGGTGACAGAAGAGGCAGCCCAGGCAGAAGAGGCCAAGGATAGGCTGACTCCTGATCAAGGGCCGGTTTCAGTCTCTCCAGGTCTCAGCTCTTCCCCCTCTGGGCTGGCTCCACTCTGTCACCTCTAGCTCCTGGGCAGCAAGATGGCTTGTCACGCCCGAGTGACACCCCCCGGTGAAGTCCAGCGGGGAATGCAATGCGCTGTTGGCACCGCATTCCGTACCCCCAGCGCCACCTCCCCACACCCCGCCTCCGCCCACCTCCTCCCAGGCTTTCTGACCGCTTCCGACCCTTCAGAAGCCCAGTGTCTTTGTGATGCTCTCTGCTGACCCCCGGCTGCAGTGCCCAGCCCCCACTCGCCCTCCCTCAGAGTGTGGACGGGGCTCCAAGGTTCTCTCTTGTTATTTCCCCCACCTCACCCCCTCCAACCTCCCCACCAGTCAAACTCAGTTTTCCTTCTGGCCTTCAACGCAGCCATAGAAGGCCGGGGTTCTGAATAAACTAACCCACCGTGAATAGGAGCACCTGGTGGTGTCCCTTAGCCCTCCCACAGATTTCTGCTTGGGAGAGATCCAGGCTGGGTGGGTGCTCTTGAGCTGGGATCCCTCCCTGAAGTCACTGACCAGGGAGCACTGCTCCGCGCCTGCAGCAAGGGTCTGAGAAAGCCCGTGGATGCACCAGTCACTGTTGGCGGCTTTTGGCTAAAATAATGCGGCTCAAAAGCAGACAAGTAGTGTTTCCAAGTGCATGTAGATTATTTCCATTATGCAGTGAAGATTCATTTGCAATCGATTCTGAATCTATAGAAGCTTTCTGTCATGATCTCCTTTCTCAGTCAGTAGATACTAAAAAATATAAAAAGAGGTTTAAATGGAATCCTCAGGCTAATCACGAATACATGCAAATAATTAGCAAAAAGTCTAAAAGATTGGCTAAATGAAATATATACTTAAATTTAATTCATGACATATATACCTAATAATATAATGAAATATGTTACATATGTATAATCTCCATTATATGCTGTAGTAATGTTTATTGAACATTGACTAAGTGCCACTCTTGTAAAAATTATACATGTATTAAATCATCTAGTCCTCATAATAGCCTTGAGAAGTTTTATTTCCCATTTTCCTGATAAGGAAACAGAAGCACAGAGAAGTTAACCTTCCCAGGGCACACAGTTTAGAGGCACAGCCCAGATTCAGCCCCCAACGTTTCTCTTCCAGAGTCTGGGCTCTTAACCGCTATGCTTTACTGTACTGAGTTAAAGGCAGGTTGCAACCATCTGCCCTTGTACAGGAAGGCTCTACAGGGTCATGTTATGGGGCACCCCTGTGATTCAAACACTCAGCGGTGATCGGTAAAATACAAATAAAGTGAAAGGTGTATTTGGTATCAAAAGCATGATGAGCATCTGTGTGGCTAGAAGCGGATCAGAACCCCAGAGTGGTGGGTGGAGGTGAAGCCTCAAGGACGGGATCCCAAGCCCGACAGCAGGCAGAGGCAGCTGGGAGGAAAGGCCCGGGGACGGAGATGCAGAAAGGGCTCTTGCTGGGTGAGTGACAAGAGACTGGGTCGCAGCTGGAAAGCCAGGCTGGTGTGGAGACTGTGGACCTCCGTTGCCTGCCCGTAACCAGGGCCGTGGCTTCTCCAAGGCTGGAAGGCAGCGGCCCAGACACAGCCACATCACGGTCTTGGGAAGCTGCCCCGGCTGGGTGCCTGGACCTACAGCAGCCCTGAGAGCACCACAGAGCAGGACCCGCCAGCATCCAGAGTCCAGGTGGAGGCAGTGGCACGACCCCCCATGGGACAAGAAGGAGCACTCAGAGAAACACGAGAGGCCCTGACGAGAACAGGCGTCCGGGCACTTGGTGAATAAACTCAAAGCAGGCTCAGCTGTCCGATGTTGCAGACGTGGGGAGACCCTCTGGGGAGACCGCAGGGTGAGAGACGTTTAAGGGCCAACTGGGCGGGACCTTGTTGGCCACGTAAAGGATTTTGATTTTCACTTTAAAGATTGAGCAAATTTGACTCGAAAAGCAAAACCAACGTACGGGCATTGCGGTAGTTGGGGGCAAACTGAGGCGCTGTGGACGGCGATGGGCCAGTGGAGAGGCAGCTAGGAGGTGACATCAACTCTAAGAGTTCTCACAGCTCCTTGGCGCTCTGCCGAGCTGACCCCACGGGGCTTGGTTGGAACGCGCTTCGTAAAGCAACACCGGGCGCAGTCACTCTGCTGGCCCTGCCGAGACGTGCGAAACCCGCGGGATTTCCCAGTGGCGACTCGGCAACTGGCCTCCCGCACCTCGGCTCTTGGAAAGTGAGTCTGGGATTGGCTGCGTTGGCACCTGTGATAAAATATCGTGTGTGTGAGACCCCGTCCCTACGTTGTTTGTACAAAGCTACTCACTTCCGTCTCGTCGTTTTTACGATAGGAGGTTGACGTATTTGCTGTAGTTTGGACGTCCTGACATGACTAATTGATATAGTGCCACCAGACATGTGTTACTTCTCCCTTCCATATTTTTAATGAAAGTATAGAGTTCCAAGGTTCAATCTTTTTTTCAACATCACTCTGAATTTTTCTCTGCAGACACCCTCTTGGCTCAAGTCCACTTCATACACTCTTATTTATGCACATGAGTATTTGTCTGGTTATACAGGATATGAGCTTTACTCCATTGTGATGCTGAACTCCAGGTCTGAGGTTCTTGGTCTTCATAGTCCATTTTTAAAATCAAAGGAAATACTGTCAGTGCTGTGCCTTCGAGGGAAAGGTGGGTAGTCTGTGGCCAAGGAGCCAAGCACAGCCCTCCCTGTTCATGTGGGTACCAGGTTATACATACGCCGTTTCCACTCGGCTTACGTTACAGGAGCGTCACTGTTTGTCATGATGTCCTGAGTTTCCTAATCTTCGTTTCCTAAAGGAAGGAAAATGGAAATGGAGAGAGAAGTAACCACTGTGGAGAGAGGGAAGCTGTGTCTATTGGGTGGGATGCTGGAGGGATGAGGAAGAGCAGGTAATTCTACACGGTGCTTCTCGAGGGCAGTGGGAAGGGTGAGGTGGGATGGAAATTCCTTCCCAGAAGTACTCAAGCGAGAATGATCTTTGAATTCTTCCGCATTTCATAAACATCATTCACTAATACAATTGGACACTGTGCGTGAATAAGATTTAATGTTCAAATCTAATAATAAAATAGATTTACATGTAAACAATTTTGACCTCCCTTAGTTTGTATGCCCATCAAACCCTTTGCTTAGATCAATTCAACTTCCCCTTGTTTCTTGCCAGGTTAACAGCACGAAGGGGGAAGGCAGGGAGGAGGGGGAGGGGCACGGTTAGCAGTTAATAGTCTGCACTTAGTCTGTAGACAAATGTCATCATTCCCTCGTTATTTCCCCTCAAACACATCCTGGGACAGAGGTGGGGACAGAAAAATAGTAGCAGGAGTCAAAAGTGATGTACAGGACTCTAAGCGAATTCCTTCCTTCCTCTTTCTCCTTTTGCTGTGGAACAAACTTAGATATATCCTTCACTGGTCGGACTTTAAAATGTGTGCTTATTTGGGGAATTTGCGGAACTTTTGTTTTAGGTCAATATGTGTACTGCATTTGTACAGATGTTTAAAAATTAGTCTTATCATAAATGCTTGGTAAATTAAAATTTTAAACCAATGGGAAAGTATGGGAAACCATACCGTATTGGAACCAATTGTTGGCACTGTTGTTATTGTTGTCATTAAAAAAAAAAAAAATAGAGCAAAGACCAGCTGGATGTCTGGAAGGATGTCCCCTGGCCCCTGTTACGCCAGGGAGAACACAACTGTGCAGTGGATGAAACTGCTGTAGCTGGTGGTGTCTGCGAAGGAAACCCGTCAGCATGTGGGAAGATTGTGTGAGAAACTGCAGAGCACAGCGGCTAAGGATATGTGCTGGAGGGTCAGACTGCTTGGGTTCAAATTTGTGCTTACCTCATTGGGTTGTCAGAGGGATTAAACACGTCTTAAAATACTCAGAATTGTAACCGGCACATAGAAAGTACTCAATAAACGTTTGCTGGTAGTAACGTCATTAACCTCGTAAGTAGAGTAAAACAGATTGGTTAAAGTTTTCCATGACTTTATTAAAGTCATAGGCGTCTGCTTGGTATAATGATGATTAAATTCAGGATTTGGGTTTAAGGATTCAGGGTAGTAATATTTTCCTGAGTGAGAGTCTCACCCATAGGAGAGGTAATGGCGGATTTTCCAAGGGCTCATTTTAAGTTCACTCAGATTCACCAAAATCATAAAAACAAAGAAGAAAGGGATAGACAGAAAGTAGAAATGGCCAGATCCTCAATAAAAGTTGGGGAATATAGCGTACTGAATTTTAAAAGTGGTGGAAGGGATAGTGGTGGTCAGTGAATGACCTTGCTCACCCACAATTTTCTGTTGTCTACGACTCGCCTCCAGTAGAGGGAGACCATCAGGTGTGAAAAGTGAAGTGGGAAAAAAAGAGAGTCCAGAGAAGCAATGAACATTAACTAAAGGGCTTCAGTACTTGGCCCTGACCTCCAAAGTAGCTGAAAACTAAGAGCAGGTGGGCCCCAAGAACAAACGAAATAATAGGTTTGGTCAAAGGGTGTTGATGACAACAAAACTGAACCATAGCTGTGGCCAGCCCCAGCTTACTCCCTACCTCAGCATTCAGAAAATTGCTGGTTCCATTCAAAAATGAAATTTTAATTTTTTTTAAGAAAAAGGAACTAGGTTAAGAGCCTTGCTAGATTAAGAGAGAGAGAAAGAAGGAGTGGAAGCAAAAAGCAAATTAGAACATAGATCAAATGGGAAATTACCCAAGAAGTAAGGAGAAGGTTCAGACAAATTACAGTTCTTTGAAAGCAAAACAGTTCTTCATAATGTCAAAGCATTTACAAAACACATTGACATATCTCTCTGTCAAGGAAAAAGGTGGGGAGAGAGAGAAGAAGAAGAAAAGAGACGTGTTTAAAGATGATATAATTCAACAAAGATGAGAAGTGATTTCTCAGAGTTTAGGAAAAAAGGTAGTCAAAATCAAGAGATTACAGAGATTGAAACCATATTAGAAGAAACAAAAATGGGAAAATCATAACTGAAAACATCTAAGGAAATATGGTGATTACACAAAATAAAATGAAAATATAAAACAGATATAAGTTGATAAAAAAGTAAAATAATAGAGAAAATTGTAAATATGGAAGATTGTCAAAGAAGAGCCAACACATGCAAAATCTCTGTTCCTGAAGAAGAGAACAAATAGAAAAAAAATCATATATAACATGAATATATGTAACTATTGATATAGTAGAAAACAATTCTAACAGTAGAAGCTTTTCTTCAAAGAATTGAATATAAAGATAGAAAGAGGGACTTCCCTGGTGGCACAGTGGTTAAGACTTCATGCTCCCAATGCAGGGGGCCTGGGTTCGATCCCTGGTCAGGGAACTAGATCCCACATGCATGCCGCAACTAAGGAGCCCACCTGCCACAACTAAGGAGCCCTCCTTGCCGCAACTAAGACCCAGCACGACCAAATAAATAAATAAATATTTTTTTAAAAAGATAGAAAGAGCACGCACATTGTCTCAGGAAAATTGATATAGAATCATTAATACCAAAACATATCCCAGTGAAGTTACCTAATCCAGGGAAAAATAAAATCATATGGACATCCAAGCAGAGAAAGAAAGTCACATTCAACATGGAAAAAAAATTAGCCTAACTTCACACTTCACCATAGCAATGCCAGAAGACATTGAGGAAACACCTCCAAAGTTCTGAGAGAAAGAACGTGGGACAGAAGCATTTTTATACCCAGACAAGTTATATTTCAAATGGACAGGCAGAGGGCAGACATTCTAAACAAACAGGGGTACAAAAAATAGAGCAAACATGAGTCCTTTTTAAGAGTAGTAGCTCAAAATTTCAGAGCCAGTGTTGAGTGATAGAAAAAAAATTAGTCAATATATAGTAGCCTGTGAGCCCTTGATAAAGGTTGCCCCTAAAGTCTGATTTATAAATCATGTGTTTTACTTTGTGTTTGCCTTTCATTTGAGTCAACTGACAGATGTTACTATTGGACTTACGTCCAAGAAGATAAAATGGGAAAAATCAAATATTTCATCAGTGGGAGAGATCATTTTTCATCATTTTTGTTTACCCTTTAGGTATAAATCACAAGATTGTAACATACCTCAAAAAAAAACTTTGCCAAAAATTTAAAAATTATGTTCTAGAACATTTGCCGTGGGATTTTAGTAGGTAATAAAATAAACTATTAGAGCACATTTATCCCTTAATTTAGTTTAGTATAAGAAAATTTGGGAATTAAAGGCTAGTAATTTTAAATTATCCTCAGTAAATCCATAGACTTGTCTAACTGAACTCAGTTGCACATATTTTCATGGTCTATTACCTTATTTCCAGGTGTGTCCAATGAATCATTTGTGGGATACACTGCAATTCAGCTTTAATATTTAGTTAAGTCCCACACAGCACATGCAACACAGTTTTGAATTCCATAGCATCTCAGATTAGGTGAAAGAGAAATAAAGAAACAGAGCTGGAGAAAGGCACCAAGACAGACACACTCACATTCATGCTCACCCTCAAACACACGTCTTCATCCTGCTGAAGCATATTCTTCCAAACACTTTTCTTCCACCTTCCTTACCTGTTTGTAGTTTGATGAGCCACCAGCTTTTCCTTGACCAGCCCAGTGACCATCAGTTAGGTGAGCAAGGCCTGGCTGTATCCCAGAGGCAGAGGGAAACTCATGAATCACAGGTGCTCATGATGACAAGGGCCCTCTGGTTACCTGTATGGGGAGGCTTGGAGACACAGCTGTGCAGATTTTCCTTCACTCGCATCTTCATAATCACGTGATGATATCAAGCACCCAGGTACCTAGACAGTTAGGGGGAGTGTCTTCGCCAATCAGATGACATACCATGAATTGTCCTCACACACAGCGTAGTGTGATCCGAATCCGCACCCTGATCAAGAAGAGGATGCGGGATTAGCATCATGTGTACATCATGAGTGGAGAAGAGAGGACAGGTATTTTCCTTATCCAATGCCAAAAATTGTGTCAACGAGGATTTTAAAGACATAAAGTGCTGTTACAGGGACTCTCTCTCCCAGATTGACAAGGACAGAGTACCTTTTTCAGTTTGTGTTTCCCCTTATTTCATCTCAGTTGTCTGGTTTCTGACCACATGTAACAAACTTACCTTTGTAATGAATGGACATCATTCTGGGATTTCTTAAACTCAAAACAATCATTTCTGTGGTAAAAAAGATACGCTTTTTTTTTTTTCACTTTAGATAACTTACATACGACAAGAATATGAAACAAAATTTAAAGGGTTGATGCCAGCATCTCTAAGACAAGAACTTGAAGACACTATCTCCTCCCTAAAGTCACAGGTAATTTCTAGAATCAAGGAATTTTCCAAGGGTTTAGACCAGCGGTCCCCAACCTTTTTGGCACCAGGGACCGGTTTCATGGAAGACAGTTTTTCCACGGACAGGGGGTGGGGGGGGGGATGGTTCAGGTGATAATGTGAACGATGGGAAGTGGCAGACGAAGCTTCACTCACTTGCCCGCCGCTCACCTCCTGCTGTGCGGCCCAGGTCCTAACAGGCAGTGGACCAGTACTGGTCCATGGCCCGGGGGGCTGGGGACCCCTGGTTTAGATGATGTGCATATCTTAATTAATGTTTGTTTCTGAACTGATGCCAGAAATCCATGTGGTGTCACAGAATAACCGAGTGCCCAGGATGAATTGTTTTTTGTTTTGTGGGGTTTTTTAGAATTTTTACTTACTAGCTTAAGAACTCTTTGTCTCGATAAGATTTTCTTAAAAGCATCCTTGAAATTGAAAAGCTCAGTTATGGTTACTTTTATTTACAGTCCGCATTCCAACACAGACTCACACTTTTATTCTTGGTTCCAGGCCCAAAATGCCATCAGTTAGCACATTGCTAACTCCTTATCATGTGAAAGTGCAGAGAAATAAAAAACATGGCTAAGTTAGAAGCATTTTTATTCTGGTGTATTTTATATGATTGTCAGAGATAACAAGATGCATTTTAGGATCGAGGCAGGATAATGACATGGTATTCAAACAATTCGGTTCAATATTGATATTTCTGCTGAAACGTGTAGTTCTTGGTACAGTCGTTTATAAGAGATAAAATTGACTTCAATTTAGATATTAATTAAAAACTTCCTACATAAGTTTTCTCTAAAACAAGTTTTATATATTACTGTAAATATTTTACATAGCATTAGTTTTATAGATTCCTGGTTTTTTTAAAAACGAATGTTTTAACTCAACATGAGAAGAAGTTCACATATTCCCATTTCTAATACACTTAGAAATTTAAAACATACTTTTTTTCCTGGAAAAGCTCTGCAAGGGAAAGATTTCTTTTCTCTCTGTGCCAAGAACAATGCCTGTCACAGAGTAGGTGCTCAATAAATTTATTTACGAATGAAACAAATGCTGTAGTTTGATGAAATTCACATTAGCTATTTATAATGTATAGGACAGGTACGTGGAGCAGATGTTAGCCGTGCCTTTTCTGTTCCCATCAGCAAAAATCTCTCATCTGAAAATGAAAAGTTCATTACATCAACCCTTATGCTACTGTTAGCTATCGCTTCTGTAGGCTAAGAAGTTTGGCTGTGCTCACTCCTACCTGTAAAAATAAGTATGACAGGAGAGTGTTAACTTACAAAGGGTTAGGTCATCTTTATTTACGTGGAAGGCTCTCCTCGAGATGTGGCTTACCCATTCACTTTGTGGGAGGGCTTCCTTAGGGTCAGCTGTGTAGGACCCAGCACCTTCAGAGGAGGTATTTTTAAGAAAAAAAGAAAGAAAAGAAAGAGAAATCTGATAACCACCTGAAGGGCTTCTGTTATCATTCATATCATTTCACTGTAATAAAAGCCACTCAGCCTCCTAAAACTGGATGTTGACCCAGAAAGAGCGCTGCCAGCTGCGCGAGGGCCTCAGAATCGGCAGCTGTGCGAAGGAGGTGCGGACCACAGAGCAAGCAGAGTTTGTTTGAGAGCACAGGTGCCTGTGTTTTTGAAAATTGTTGGAATTCCAGTGGCAAAGCACGGTGGAGGCAGGGAAGTGGGATCAGTGCAGTCCTTGCATCTGTCAAAGTTATCAGTGGTCCTGGGGGTCACTGGATTAATTGGATAAAATTCAGACCGGGGTGATGTGACGAGTCAGAAAAGCAGCGGGACCACTTTGATATGCACCCATTTAGAAAAGCCGTGCTCAGGGAGATCAGCTCGGTGCTTTGTGACCACCTAGAGGGGTGGGATAAGGGAGGGTGGGAGGGAGGGAGACACAAGAGGGAGGGGATATGGGGATGTATGTATACGTATAGCTGATTCACTTTGTGATACAGCAGAAACTAACACACCATTGTAAAGCAATTAGACTCCAATAAAGGTGTTAAAAAAAAAAAAAGAAAAGCCGCGCTCCCTCTCTCCAAGCACAGTTTCTACCCCGCCAGCGGTCCTGTCTTGCATAACCATGTTTCAGAATCGACCGTTGCCATGGTTTCAGTTCAGACCAAAGAGACAAGAGGAAAGCTCCAAAGTGATCAAATGCCACTGACTCCTGATCACATTAAGCCATGGTGTAAGTTATCCGGAAACCTCTTCTAGTAGGTTGTGTAAAGTGCTTTTGAATTTATGCCTGATACAGGTGTCTTTAATAGTATAGAAATCTATGCTTCAGGATAATCCAACCATGCTGTAAAGGTCTGACTGAAGAGACTATACTTGACAGCTCAGTTTCCCCCATCCCTAGCCCCTCAGGGGCGGGGGCCACAGGGTGGTACCTGCCAGGCTCTCTGGACTAGGCAGTTCCTGTTAGTCACTTCCTGTCATCCTTATGACCTTGGGAACTGGCTCTCGTTCACCCCATTTCACAGATGAGGCATCAAGAGAAAAAGGAACTTTCCTAGAGCTATGGAGGCCAAGTCAGGAGCTGAACGCGAGTTGGCCTAACTCCAGACAAAGCGCAGGCTCTTTCCATGACAAAATACCACCTCTCCAACCTCAGGGAATCCCCAGGATAGATTAAGGTTTCTAGTAGGCAGTAATTTTGTTTCCACTCACTCATTCATTCCTGAAACAGCTAGGGAATGCCAGCTACATGTCCAGCCCTGAAAAAGAAACTGGGGTTACAGAGATGCTCCAACGTTATCCCTGCCCCAGGAGAGCTCTCGGGTGTGAGGGAGAGACGTGAAGACAAATCACCAGAAGGCAGTTGGAAAAGTGCTAATAACAGAACAGGAGAATACAGAGGAGGGGGCCGCTGGCTGCCTGGGGCAGGAGGTGATGAGGGGCAGGGCGGGGGTGGGGGGCGGGCAGAAGAATTCAGGAGCAGAGGTGACCTTGAACCCAACAGTGGACGGTGAATAGGAGGTCGTTAGCCAAGCATTCCAAAGCAGACGATGGCAGGTGGCCTGTGTCAGAGGCCCGCAGGAAGGATGCGAGGTGGAAGGTGGTGATGGTGGAAGAGAAGAGATGAAGCGCCCAGGTGGGCCAGGGCCAGGTCCAAACAGCTCTGCAGTGCGGGGTTTGAACTCGGTTCTGTAGCCTCTGGTGGAGTGCCAGTGGGGATGGGATGTGATCAAATACAAAACCACAGCATTAGCAGTCAACAGATCCTCTGCATTTTATCTAGAGAGTTGTCTGAATTTAAATAAAATCCGACCAGACACTGTGTATCTGCAAGGTGTCGCCCTGTAAGCCACCTTCACCTCTTCTCACACGAGGTCTCTTTTCTAGGTTAACTTTCTGCAGAAGAGGGCATCCATCCTTCAAGAGGAGCTGACGACCTACCAGTGCAGAAGGTACAGTCGTGGCCAGAATGTCTCCTGAGTAGTTTGTACTGTCTGCACCTGTGGGTCTCCTGGTTGGGTGTTAAAATCTTCATTGAAAATGCGTAAAGGGCTTCCCTGGTGGCGCAGTGGTTGAGAATCTGCCTGCCAATGCAGGGGACACGGGTTCGAGCCCTGGTCTGGGAGGATCCCACATGCCGCGGAGCGACTAGGCCCGTGAGCCACAACTACTTAGCCTGCGTGTCTGGAGCCTGTGCTCCACACCAAGAGAGGCCGCGATAGTGAGAGGCCCGCGCACCGCGATGAAGAGTGGCCCCCGCTTGCCGCAGCTAGAGAAAGCCCTTGCACAGAAACGAAGACCCAACACAGCCAAAAATATAAATAAATAAATGAATAAAAATGCGTAAACATATCAGTTTTGAAGAAAAAGACTTACTTTTTGTAAAGAGCCTGTCTTGAAGAAGTCCCCCTCCTTGTCATCACTGCGCTTCGACAGTACCATCCGAAGGAGATGAGGGTTAGCCAGCGCCTGACAAGGCCGGGCTCACCTGCAGAGTCACGACAGGACGTTGTCTTGAAGCCCAGTTGCAGGGTTAAGGAGACGCTGTCTTCCTCTTAAGAGAGTGAGATGGCGTGGTCCTCAGTGTGGTCACCCGCAGCTCCAGAGCTCCACATCCCCGGACGCCTGGCTCTGTAGCAGATGTTTACCAGCCCCAAATATCAATAGATAAACGGCTCCGTGGTGTCCAAACACTGTGCCCCCAGAGTGCACGTCTCGGGGACGCAGGAGACCCTTCCAGCCAAAGGTTCCCAGAGACGTCGCTGACGTAGATCACATTTACCTGCTCTGACAACCCTCCTCTTAGTACAGTGAAAGGCTGAACCATTTAGTTGGCACTGAATTAAAAGTAAAAACTTTGGATACACACTACCATGTATAAAATAAACAACGAGGACCACAGGGGACTATATTCAGTATCTTGTAATAATCTACAATGGAAAAGAATTGAAAAAATATGTACGTAGGTATATTTGAATCACTTTGCTGTACACCTGAAACTAACACAATATTGTAAATCAACTATACTTCAGTTTTAAAAAAGTAAAAACTTTGTGACTCATTCACTTTTCAAGAGATTCTTGGTATAGATAGGATTTGATCCCTTATGGGTGTAAATGATGACATTTTGATATCAAATATCCTTTTCAGCTCCTGAGTTAGAACATATTTTATTATGGACGTGCCCGTTAAACCTAGAGAAAGTTGTAACTTTGGGGTTTTTGATCTTCAGGTAACCACATGATGATGTACCTGAGTAACCCAGGAGAGTGGGATGGATCTAACCGTCTGGACAGAGCTTTGGATTTCTTCCCACAGGTTTGAAGATTTGGATGTTGTAAAGTAAACTGTGAGATCAATGGCATTTTTTAATACTTAAATATAATTAAGATCATAAAAACATGCATCACTCATACACTAACGGGGTGGTTTTATTTGTGTCTGCCTACGTTATTTTTTTTAACATTCCTTTATTTCTGATTTCCATATCTGTGTGCATCTGAGTGTGTACTGAGAACTGCTTATATTGGGAAAAGAAATGATTTCTTGCGATGCCTTGTTAATGCCTTTACGTAGAATTTTACCAGTTGCGGCTGATCAAAATCACGTTTGTAGTTATCATATCAAAATTTTTAACGTTTACATTGTTTTCATGTTCATGTTCATATATTATTAAAATATTACTTTGTACTTATCAGTTTTATTTCTACTTTTTAATTGCACCTCGTTTGCTAAAATAAATATGACATGGCATTTTTTTCCCTAGAATATACTGACCATCTCAAATTGTGCTACGGGAAAAAATACCTATGTCATGTCAGAAATCAAATCCATAAGTAGTGCATTTATTTAGAATAAAAGTCACTGAGTCATCTGACATCAGTCCAAGTATTTGTCATGTTGGTTGTCAGTCTCATCTGGGACCAGAGGCAGGATAGGGTATGAATTTTATGTAGCAGCTCTGGTTTTATTGTTACTTGCTTGATCTCTGATTTTATGGTTGCGGTTTAATTATAATATCAATTGACGCTCCTTAAGGAAGCCTGAAAATGTCAAGATGTGTTGGGAGGATACTCAGCACACCAGCAAGTGATGACAGAATGAGCTTTGCTCGGTCCCGTTTTCCTTGTGGAGAGAATTTGGTGTTGGCTCCCAAGGCTGGGTGTTTAAGTCCCCACCCGAATGCCAGTAAGCAGTTCTGTGCTGGTTGGTCAACGCTGATTTGCCAAGGGAACTTTGAACCGCAGCGGATGGTCGTGTTCTTTTGGCTGTGCTGTGGTGCATGCCGCGGGCCTTGGCGGCTCTTGGAAGATCTGGAGCGTGCGCAGGGCTGTAATCATCCAGTTTGCTGTGAAAGGACAGGGCAGAACGTTTATTCCGTTTTTCAAATCCTTTTCCCTTTCCCACGCCCATCTTTGTTGTTTGCTGCCCAAGGATTAAGTACCCTTTTTTGCACTGTAACTGAGGCGTGGGATGAGAAGGAAGGAGCAGGTTTTCCTTCCACTTCCACAGCCAGGCCAGGGTCAGCAAGAACACTGCCTGGTCATCAGTGAGCGGCCTCAGAGTCTTGCACTGGATCATCTCGGCCTGGTCACCACGCTGCCTGCTGAGGTTCACCCGACACCTCCTCCAGGAATGTAAGTCTCTGTGCTCTGAAAGATCGGGTTTTCCTTGCATGTGAAATAAATGATAGCACTGGCTTAAAGACTATTCGGAGAAAAGGCAAAATTGTATCAGATGCTATTAAAACTACCTAACAAGGAAAGACAGTTGGTACTCAGACTGTGATTTAGCACTCGGTAGGGAATGATTGCGACACCGAGATTAATTTTAAGTCCTTCTGTACAGACCGTGGCAAACGGGTTGACGGTCAGCAGATTTCATTAGGAAGGTTATTTAGCGACTTGAAGTGAAAATACCTTGTGAGTCGCGTCGTGCGCTGCCATTGGGCTCCCCCTGGGGAATATTTGTTCTCCATGGGTAAATAGGTGTTTTGGGAAGCTGCCTGCTATTCTTTCTTTTCCTTATTTCAAGGGTTATGAAATTACAAACATGGGTGGACCCTGCGCATCACCCAGATCCAGTTTCCCTTCTGAAGCGTGTCGTACAGGTCAGTTGGATCGTGTGTGGTAGGGGTTAGGTGGCTGACACTAGTGTCCTTGTAAACGTTCTCTGATAAGGAAGAGAAAGAAAGATTGCACTTGGCATGTTGCAAATTCCTTACTGAGTTGAGTACTCAGTTTAAAAGTGGCTACCGGGAGAGAAAGCAAGTGCTTAGGAATAAATTATAAACAGTGTGCCTTATCATAAAATCATCTAAGATGTCATCCTCTCTTTTATCTGGTGGAAGATCAATTGCCCATCACCGGTACCTAATTTAGTTACATTGCCAGCAGGTATGGGCGCTACACCTGAGTCAAGCGCCTGTGCTTTTTACACCTCAACACGCCGCGGTCGACGGGCAGTGGCTGGCCAAGCTGAGCAGGAGGAAAGTCGTGGGGTCATGGTGCCCTCGGTGTGCACGTCTGCCCAGTGAGGGGTCAGGAGGAGCGCGGTTAACAGGAGCGCTGGCACCGGTCATCGGCGCGTGTCAGGGTTTCGTTTGATCCACCGTTTCTGCGTCACCCAACAGTGAGCCATTTCAGGGATCTGACCTCTGGTTTGGCCACATCCCCGCTCAACAATCAGCTCTCCTCCGAGGGCAGCCACCCAGGGGCACAATGGAGAAGAAAGAGGACAGAGAGGTAGGGAACGGAGAAGGGGCGGACTTGCTTCCTAGTTTGTACAAAAGAGTTGACTGAGACTCAAGGGAAATAGCTGGGATTTGAGCCTTCCCCGGTAATGTCACAGACAAGCAGTGACTTCCTCGGAAACAGGCACGTGGCTCTATGGCAAGCAACCTCATTAAAGGCATCGGCAGAGAAAGTGCAGAAAGAAGAAACTGTGAGTTTGAATGAACAATTAACAGCTTTCTTATTGACGTGCCTGCCCATCTGCAGAAGGCAGGGGTGTCTTAGCTTTCTTTCTAAGAGTAAAAAGGAAAGGTAAAACATCAAAAATGGTGGGAGGAAAGTTTCAGAACACAAGGTCATTTTAATTCATAGTTTCCTTTAAAAAAACTATCTCTTCTCAGCTTTCATATTTTGTTCAGAAAGGTCGTCTCTTTTAAGCCTTGTCATTAGAGACGGTTTGCTCTTTAAAGTGGATTATCAAAGGGTGTAGAAATTGCAAGTTACTGAAACTAAAATGCATCATCGATTTTAAGTCTGCTAACTAAAGCTTACTTAGAATTGGATGTGCTTTTGCCCTGGCAGCCCCTTTGATAAAACCAGGAAAAGATACATGGTTGGTCAATTCAAAGTAGGAAAAGAAGATAATTAGATAAAACTTTTTTTCAACTATTGAAGTGGTTCTTGGATTTGGAGACTTGATTAGGGAGTAGTGGCATAGGCTGTATTTGAAAAGTAAAAATTGAAGAGCCCAGATTTTGACCTGTATTAACATTCTTCTCTATAGTTTTAAGAACTGAATCAAGCCTCAGATCATATTATTTACCTCTCAATGGGGGAAGAGAAATGCAACTTGAAACATAAGATTGAAGGGATTTTAAAATCTGGATCCCTCACCAGTATCTAAGGCAGCTGAAGATCCGTGCTTCTAGACATTTCAGTTATTTCAGTTTTAAGCAAGGATTTCCACCAGGCAAATGGTTTAAAACCAAAAAGGCCCAAGATGTTCCTATAGATTCTGCTGTTTTTAGAACTGAGCTTAGTCTAGACCTGAGGCTGATAAATACTCTTATATCCTCTTGCGGAGTCTCCCGTCTGAGAGAGGTCTTACAGAAAACAGCTAGTCGCACACAAAGACTTTATCACGGAGCAGAACGAGAGGGCTACCAAGTGAGAAGCCTGGTAGATGTAATTAGCTAAAAACGGGCTTATGTGAGTGAAACCGTTTCATCTGCACTCCTTCACTTCAGCTAGAAAGGGAAACTAGTTCATAGGCGGAGTCTACAGACTAGCCTTGTTTCCTTAAGCAATTCTCTGCAGCGACTTGAGCCTCACTGTTCTAATCTGTAACATCAAGGGTACAGCTAGACCAGTACTTCCTAATCTGTACCATTTCAGGCCTCTAATCCAGTGCTTCTCAAACTAGCATTCCATCAAGCCCTGTTCTGTGTATGACTCGTCTTCAGGTATTCAGATAGTCACATTTAGGCAACGTCATGCCGCTAGAGCGCCCTCTGCAAGGTTCGCATTTACATCGCTGGCCCGGCCATTCACTCATCCATTTAATAAGCAGTTGTTGATGCCTGCTACGTGCTAGACAGCACACGAACCACCCCCGGACCCAGCGGCTGAAAACAGCGATTTATCATCATCTCTCTGGTTGCTACGGGTTGACCAGGCTCAAGTAGGCTGTTCTCACGTGGGCCTCCGGCAGGTGCAGTCAGGTGTGGGCTGCCCAGGCCCGCGAGGGTTCACTCACGTGGCAGCTGTGAGGAGCCCTCAGGAACAAGCTCACCAGGAGACCAGCCATAGCAGCTGCCAGCCACGTGAGGCCTGGGCCCAGAAACGGCCCGGCATCACTCCTGCTGAATTCTGTCAAAGGCAGAGGCCCCCTGGAGCCAAGGGTAGAAGACAGAGACCCCAGCAATATCAGAGATGCTGTGACCATCTCTTTGTTAAAGAAACCTATCTAATTCTTTCCTCTGGAATCTCCTAAAATGATTTGATCCATGGAATCGTTTTCCTGTCGTCCACATATTTTATTGTTTAAAGTTCCATGAGATACTGATTAGAAAAGTCCAGATCTAGGTGGTGGCTTAAAAGTTCCTTCCTGTTCAAAAATTCTGTTAATCAGTGTTGTATCTGTACAACCACAGGTTAAGTGAGGGATTTGGAAACGCTGCTTGGGTTAGGAGTATTCAGGGAAGCCATATCTTCCTCTGTGATTCTTTAGGAAGATGGTAGTAACCAGAGTTGAATGATTCTTCCCGTTCTTCTCTGTTTGAGGCTTGGTACGCCTGGTCTTTTGTAATTATCTCGGCTAGCGTGTTATTATAAAGCTCCACCAAAACACATACCCTGTGCTTAGTCTGGTTTTTCCTTCTTTCGTGGAAATATGGAAGGATGTGGACTTGATGAGGCTGAGAAGGAACATTTCCTGAGCCACAGGACACTGACAAACTGCTCGTCTAAGCAGAGCAAAACCATCCGGATAAACAAGTGGATCAGCCTCCTGGCTGCCCGTTAGCCTTCTCACCGCTGCTAAGTGATCTCTATTCATCCCACCCATTCCAGCTCGTCTGCCTCGCTCTTCCCAGCCTGGACCTGAGGGAGGGGCCGTAAACATGTGAGGGCAGCCAAGCACCCAAGGACAGGAGCGAGGCAGCCGTCCTGCTTTCTGACCCTCCGGATCTCACCGACTGCCGCAGGTCACTGGACAATTCAGCCACCCTGGTGACCAGCACGTGTTCTGAAAAAAATCTAAACGCTTGGTATGAATGGCGTTTGGCTCTGTTCCGCAAGCAGGGCCTGAAAGTTTAAGGCAGAAAAGGAAAACAGAAAAGAAACATCGTTTCTTTCGGAAGAGGAAGTATTTTCCTAACAGGCTAGCAGAGGGTCCTGAGAATCTTGCATCTTTTGCAGAAATATCTTGACATCAACTGAGATTTCTCGAAAGCCAGCTTGCGTTTCCCAGCTTGGCTTCCCGCGGGTTAGCTGGGGCTGGCATTTACTCAGCGCTGATTCTGAGGTTGCTCTTCAAGCTTTGTGTCAACTCTGCTCCAGTCCGGGTTCCCCTGAACACTTCCATGTTTCCCGGCTGCTGCCGTGTCACAGTCCCGTGTGAAATCCTTTTACAGAACTGATCACTTGGCCCATGACATGTCACTGTGTTTGTAATAAAAATATTTATCCAAGCTGGGCGCAGGGTTCCCGCGTGAGGCCTGGGCGGGTGGCTTCCTCCTGGAACCACCTGCTTCTCCTCGGAGTTAAGGATCTGGTAGCAGTCTTCTACGTGGTGTGATATTTCTTCCAACGTCAGGGAAACTTTCTCTGACCGAGTTCCCACTTATGTTATCTGATTTTCTTCAGTTTTTTTTATTGATGCAGTTGGGCATGTGAATCTGGAAACTGCTAGAATACAAATTGGATTAAGGGAATTTTTTTTTTTTAATGCTTTCTACAATCTTATTTGGAGTGTGTGTGTGTGTGTGTGTGTGTGTGTGTGTGTGTAGTGGTAAATCCAAATACTTTCAAAGGCCTATCCACACATTTTTTTTCTTGTAGTATTTTTCTTTTTTTTATACTTTTTTCTTTTCTTTCTTTCATTGAAGTACAGTTGATTTACAATGTTTCAGGTGTACAGCAAAGAGATTCAGTTATACATATATATATTCTTTTTCAGATTCTTTTCTGTAGTATTTTTCTTGCAGAATTTTTTAATTGGCTAATTAAGATAACAAACCTACATAGACCTCCTACTGCCCCTGCTATTAGGTCTTTTGCCTAAAACCATGTAAAGTTCACTCTCTCTGCCTTTTTCTGGGCAGAGGAGAAAGGTGAATAGGCCCCATCTTACATTGTAATTACCCTTCTCTCTGCGACATCACATCTGACATATGAGGAGCATTTTCACTTCCTGCAAACTGTAAAGTGAGCTCAGCTCTCCCATTTGCTCCAAACTTAAATCTCCTGCAGATCCCTTGCCGAGGGCCTCCTCTGTCTCAGGGGCTGAGCCGGGACTCGGCGACGTACAAAGATGAACCTGCCCCTGGCCTATGACGAGCTTGTCATCCACAAGGGATGATAAGACATACGTAGAAAAAAGAAGATAATACAAAAGAGAACATGATCTTTGTATAAGGGAAATGCCAAATGTTGTGGGAATGCCAAGGAAGTAGTGACATTTTGAAATCCAGTCCCATAGGAGAAGGTGACATTTAAGCTGGACATTGGAATAAGAGTCGGATTTCAGTCGGTAGAGATGTGGGGAAGGATGGTCCAGATGGAGTCACTCAGATGATCTAGATTCCCGCAACCTGGGAGGAAAATACTGTGAGAGATGGTTTAACAGGTGTGTTGGAATCAGATTACAGATGTCAGCGGGAGCTGACCACCCCCAGTGCTGGCCAGGCCTCAGCACATGTGCTTAAGGGCTTCGGAGTCAGAGGATCTGGAATTGGGCAAGTTGCTTAGCCTCTCTGAGTCTGTTTCTTTATCTTAAAAAATGGAGGAGGACTTCTCTGGTGGTCCAGCGGTTTGGGCTCTGCGCTCCCAGCGCACGGGGCATGGGTTCGATCCCCGGGTGGGGAAGTTCCGCGTGCCGCATGGCGAGGCCAAAAAAATGGAGGACATGGTAGAACATGGTTGTGAAAATTAAAGGAGATAATGCATTTAAAAAGTCTAACATGGGGGCTTCCCTGGTGGCCAGTGGTTAAGAATCCGCCTGCCAGTGCAGGGGACACGGGTTCGAGCCCTGGTCCGGGAAGATCCCACATGCCGCGGAGCAACGAAGCCCGTGCGCCACAACTACTGAGCCTGCGCTCTAGAGCCCGCGAGTCACAACTACTGAGCCCACGTGCCACAACTACTGAAGCCCGCGCGCCTGGAGCCCGTGCTCCGCAGCAAGAGAAGCCACTGCAATGAGAAGCCTGCGCACCACAACGAAGAGTAGCCCCCGCTCGCTGCAACTAGAGAAAGCCCGCGTGCAGCAACGAAGACCCAACACAGCCAAAAATAAATTATTTAATTAATTAAAAAAAAAAAGTCTAGCATGCAATAGACGTTCCATAAATGAAGGCTATTCTTACTTTCTGACAGTCCTCCATAATTTCATGAGCTAAGTATTATGTATACTTGAGGAAACAGGAAAGAGAAGTTTGGAAATCTGACCAAGGCCACGCCTCTAACGCGCGACGAGAGCAGAGCTGGCACTCGTGTCTCTCTGATTCGCTCGTCGTTGCTTCTTCTGCTTTGATTTGGCTTCTTGCACCGTATATACTGCATTTCCTCCGTGGAAGAGGCGAGGTTTGGGAACAGTGACGGAGTCGTGAGCAGGGGGTGACCCGGCAGCAATTGCTGGGTGAGTGTTTGTCCAGCAACAGCATGAGGCGGGCAGTTCAGAGGAGACAAGAGGCTGGAAGCAGAGGGGAGTCCGGAGGTGAGCGCAGGCCACCCGCTGCACCAGATCCCCAGCGAGAGAAGCTTCTCTCCGTGAATGGAAAGTAGGTCAAAGATTCAGTAGCTACCGTGGCACCCGAATGAATGAGATGATTGTGAAAGAGATAGAAGCAAAAACGGGGCCAGGGCTCCTAGCCTCAGAAGGCGCGGGGCACAGGTTTGGGGTGGGGAGGAAGAATGATGGGCTTGGGTTTAGACAGGCGGAGCTTCCCCAGGTAACTGGGAGTGCGGGTCGGCGCCCAGAGACTTGTCCAGCAGTGACACATGGGCGAGAGTCGATGCTGAGAGAGCTGCTGGGGAAAGGCTGGAGAAACGGCCAGGAGGGGGAGAGGGACGGGAGGGGCCCAGGGGGTGCACCATTCTGGAAGCTGAAGAAAAGGTTCATAAAAGAGAAGTAGGAGGAAGGAGAGGGCTGGTTGCACAGTGAAGCACAGGGGGCTGCTGGGAGGACTAAGAAAACCCACCGAGTTTGCTCTTGAGGAAGAAGTCAGGAGGTGCCACGAAGTAGTGCACCGACCTAAATGCCTTGAGGGTCCGAACTGACAGGCACTGTGGCTGCCGGGCACTACGGTCCTGAGACAAGCGGTGGAGACCAGGGACGGAGCTCTGAGAGCTCCTCAGGGTCGGAGGCATCCTTGCCTTTTCAGATTCTAGGTGAGTTTGCAGTTGGCAGTGGTTCCACCGGACACGAACCCCACAAAAACACTGCACAGGTGCAGGCCTGGCCATGCGGATAGGTGCCTGGATTATCTATGAAAGTTTAGAGAAATGTTTGTGAAAGTTCAGCTCTTCTCTCATCATACAACCTGCACCAATTGGTAAATTTTGCAGAGTCAGTAAATGAAGTTAGCCATTTTGCAAACTAACCCTTAAGATAAATCATAATAATAAAATTGATCATCATCCTCAAGGAACATTCCTCTACTTTCAAATAGTTTTGTTTCTGATCCTTACTTATATGAATTATCGTTGGTTTTTAGGCATTTTTATTTTTACAAGAACAACCAACAAAAACTCAACTTGAACTTGAGACGTAGGCAGAACTTAACCTTGACTGGTATACTCGATCACAAAATTACATTTTTTAATGTCCAGCCACCCCACCCAAAACAAACAATAGTTAAGAAAACCAGGCGAATGATTATGAATACATTGGCGGCAGGGAGGGTAAAGGAGGCTGCGTTAAAAACAGAGCGAAGTAAGGACAATGTACAGGCTTTGGTACTGAACCCCAGGAGATGAAACAACTTTTTAGAAAGTTGTTTTAAACTTATTAAAATTTCTTTAATAAATTTTGTAAATTTGTTTAGAGCAATGTCTAGAAACCATAAATGTCTTCCTTTCCTTATTTTTTTTTTTTTTTTTTTGTAGGTTGGCACCAAAATTTCCTTCATGCCAACACCGAAAATTATAAATAGGAACTTAGAAAGAGGCAAGACATTATAATTCTGTCAAAATAGATTATGGTCTCATCTTAGAGGGAAGGAGGGCAGGGGCTTTTTTCTACTAAGGAAAATGGAGAACAGGACATTTGGTCACTTTATAATTTCTAGGGGGTCTTGGAGGGTGTAAATGCTTTAGATTTGCTGACTGTCCTCCCAAGAAGTGACAAAGGGAACCCAACTCTGCCCAGTGCCCTCGAGCTGTTGGGAGAGTTCAGTTGACTCAAGCTGGCCAGGCTGTGGTCCCCCTTCCCGTGTGCAGAGGTCGGGGTCCCCCACTGGGAATGTCTGGAGATGCCTACATACCTAAACGTGCCTCCGCCAATCCAGCTCTGGGTCTCTCTTTCAGTAATAGAATATGCCCATCCCAGCTGCTGGGACCCAGTCACAACTTTTAAGCATGTCAGTATCTGGCTTGTCCGTTGCAGAGATCAGCTGTGTAGACAGTGAGAGGGAGGTTTATAGACAGCGACTCAGGGTTTTCCTGCTGCTGGTATCTTAGAAGTGATGCCACTCTTCTGCCAGATGGCACCAGCTAAAAGCAAACTGAGAAATGCCACGAGTTATCAGGAGCTTGATTTTCAAATACTTATCATTCTCCTGCTGGATAGGATGCGCTTTGTTCCCAGAAATGTATGTAAAACTGGGAGTAGCATTTATCTTCCTCTGAAAGGAGTCTTTGGACCAAAAATAAGTAGAGTCTGATTTCAGATTAGCTTCACTGTAATACCATCTAAATAATTCCATTTTATGCAGTTAGATTTTATACTCTAATGCCTACTTGGTGGTAATGGTTTTACCTGTGATTATGCCTCTAAGGGTAGTTGAATTTTACATTATACTTTCTGACCACAGAGAAGAGAAAGTATAATTCTACTGTGTCTTCAGACCAGTTATTAACTATTTTATTGCTGCAAGTATCATTCACAATACTTTATAAGATAAGAGCTTGTATTGATAGAAAAATTCAAGTTCTAACACTGATTAAAATGGCCTTTAGGCTAGCCACTTAAATGCTATGTGCCTTAGGTTCACCGTCAAGATAAATAGACAAGAAAAAATGACTATAGGATTATCAAATTAGTGGTGCAATTAAGATATATAATAGAAGTCACAATGCAGAAATCACTTAGGCCATCTTGAAAGAGAAATGCCACCTGCAGCTGCTGTAAACAACCCTTCACATTCAACAGCCTGTCTGGGTACCAGCCCTGCTTTAACATCTTCTCTTAACCTGGTTAAGACCACTAACCTTCAAAACGCAGCCTAACTCAGCTGGATGTACGGTCTACCCATTCAAGGTCAAGGTGGCTAGTGATTCCTCTGACTCCATTTGCAACTTAGAAAAAATAGATCTTTTTTGCAAGACTTCATTTTAAAAAATTCATCAAGTACTAAAATGTTTCCATGCTTCAGTGTTTCTAAGAAAAGCAAATGTGGTGGGCGGATTCTGGAATGGACAAAAGGAAAGAAAGGCCATAGTTTTAGAAGTAAAGCATTTCAGCAAAAGGAAGACATCCTATTTAATTGTAAGCACAATTTTTAGAACACAAAAAATATTTGAGGTATGTATAGCGCCAATTCCTCGGTTATAAAAGAATGTGATAGGCTCATTTATAAAGCAGGAAGAAATCTGATGACCTAATCAGAGGCAATGCATCCATATGCCTCCGAATCAAGCAGTAATTTGGGTAAAAGAACCGCTTCCCTTCTAAACACATAAGAATAGGAAGGCCTTTTCAGCACCACCAAAGAAGGGTTCATCACTTGTGGAAATGAACTTGTTGGTTTGATGTCAAAGTACAGGAGAACGCTTTAAGAACCTATTCAGAAGCGTCAAAGAATTCCACAGAGAAGTTCATGAAAGGGAGCGACAGAATCCACTCTCCCCCAGCAGTTACCCATTGATGGATTTTATACCCACAGTTACTATTCCCTAGAGATGACCCAGATTTTGAACACAGTTCCAAGGCCCTTGGAGCAATGAAAAAGGTTGACCCAAAGATGCCTTTTTTCTGTCCAGCATCATTGGACTCATATTTTAAGAAAACTTATCCAACTCCGCCCATGAAGAAAAGCCTTCAGGGCTTCCCTGGTGGTGCAGTGGTTGAGAATCCGCCTACCAATGCAGGGGACACGGGTTTGAGCCCTGGTCCGGGAAGATCCCACATGCCACAGAGCAACTAAGCCCGTGCGCCACAGCTACTGAGCCTGCGCTTTAGAGCCCGCGAGCCACAATTACTGAGCCCGTGTGCTGCAACTACTGAAGCCCGTGTGCCTATAGCCCGTGCTCTGCCACAAGAGAAGCCACCGCAATGAGAAGCC